>NC_136067.1:1587794675-1588994675 GCF_964261635.1 Lissotriton helveticus | reverse complement strand
AATCCTGCCTAGGTAAAGTTCCAGCTAAACGGGAACAGATACCATTCTGGTTGGCACAGAAAATCACCCAAATAGAGGCGGTGTTTCCTGACACCACCCCATTAGAAAAGCACAGGATTCTGACTATATGTCTCCCAATGGGAATCGCACCACACATTGAGGACTGTGACACTTGGGGTACGGTCTTTGCTTCAATCTACACAAAAACGCACGGTGTTCCATCCATTTCGGTAATACCAGATGTGCTAAAACAAATTCAAGATGAATACGGTCCAGAACCTGCTTTAACTCTTGGTATGAAATTACTGAAAGACTTCAAGCAGGTCTCGGCTATATTACTAGCCAACATAAAGGGTGAAGCAGCAAACGTGGCGATCCGCCAGAGGTTAAAAGAGACAGATATAGCAGACCAACCAGCTGAAATTGCCAGAATCATAGAAAAATCCTATGAAGAACTAGGCAGAGATAGTCTAGGTGGAATACCAGTAAAACCGCAACTGACTACAAGTCCAGAAAAAATATTTTTTAATAATAATTCACCAAAAAAGAACTGGGATGGAAATAAACAATCCAATCCTAAAGAAAAGAAATTCCAGTCCAGAGGAAGGTCTCCTAGGCGAAGAGAGAAATCTCCAAACCCGAGACAAAGGTCACCTCAGAGTGAACCCTCTGGGAATAGATATAACCTTAGAAATAGGGATAATATTAAAAAACCTGATAGATATCAAGACATTGATACACGTCCGTCTCAATCTTTTCAGAATTCCTCGCAGAAATCGGAAAGAAGAGGACGATCAGAAGAGCACGCCAAGTCCAAAGACAAGGAACCTGCTCAACTGAAAAAGAAATCACAATTTCCAAAAAAGAAGGTAGCCAGTATCAAGGTAGTTAACAATGCCGAGAATACTGAGGACACAACTGAAAAACGGAGAATGGGCTCAGACAATGCTAGACAGCGCAGCAGAGGTGAGCATAGCTCGCAAAGTCCTTATGAATCATCTGGAGACAGTGGACACGAATGAATACCTTCAAGTGGAAACTGCAGATACCAGAGTTAGCAAGCCCCACAAAATATACGAGATAACATTACGTATAGAGGGAGATAAGACTAGGAAAATAAGGGGACTATTTTGGGATAACCTATCCAAGGGCTATGACATCCTTCTAGCTGAAAAAGACTGGCCACCGGAGTTTGTCAGGGAGTGCCCTCATGGCGAAGAAGTAATTATGCCTGCCTTCTCGAATCAAATACCGATTCATAAAAAATACACACTTGCTAGAAAGTGGGCAGTGGCCTTAGCACCTGCTTTATATAAAAATCACGTAGGATGGGATGAGGATTCTCCTCCTCACAAAGTCCAGTTAAAATCACAACCTACTGCACAAAGGCAGTACCCAATTAAGCAAGAAGCTAAAAAACAAGTAAATGAAATACTAGATCAGCTAGAATACCAGGGGGTGATTGAAACTTGCACCTCACAAATGAACAATCCTTTGTTTCCGGTCTCCAAACCAGACAATTCGTACCGTCTAGTTTTGGATTACCGACACCTTAACACATGTTGCAAAACTTTTGCAGTGCAAAACTCACACAGTGCTGCACTAATGAATAACATAGTGCGCAAAAAATACAAAACAACCTTGGACATCTCCAACGGATTCTTTTGTCAAAACATAGCACCAGAGAGCAGATATTTAACTGCATTTTCAGTAAATGGCACTCAAAAACAATTCTGTCGGTTAGCCCAGGGGTACAAGAACAGCCCGGGGGTATTCTCAGCGAGAGTAACAGAATTACTACAACTATATGATGATGAAGCATTATCTTATGTCGATGACATTTACTTAACAGATGATGACTTGGAGACTCACTTGAAAAGAGTGAACACCATAATACTTGGTTTCGCTGCAGAGGGTTACAAATTCAACTTCAAAAAGTCCAGAATTGCCCATCTGACGGTCCTATTCTTAGGATATGAGTTATCAAGTGAAGGCAAAAGCCTGGCAGACAATTTCCTAGAGAAATGTGCCGTAATCCAAGCTCCTAAAACACTAAAAAACCTACAGTCAATTCTAGGCTTCCTAAATTTCGGAAGAACTTACATTGCAAATTACGCAGAAAGGGTCAAACCCCTTTACGATCTAATTAAACCAGACTTTAAAAGATCCAGTTGGACTCAAGCACACACAGAAAGTTTGAGATCCTTACAAACAGACATGCTAATTAAAACAAAATTAGAAACCCGTGATAATACACGCAACCTTGTGATCGGAGTCATCCCAGGGAGATGCGGATTCACATACCTAACCTCTAATGAGGGAGATAAGGTACCAATTGCATTTAAATCGCACTTGTACACTAAGGCTGAAATGAAATTTAGCCCAACGGAAAAAATTCTTACAGCAACACAGACAGCTATAGCAAAAGAACGAGCCCTGGCACAAGGTAAACGAATAATAATCGTGACACCAATACCAGCCTTAGAGGCGGTAACAAAGGCAAGCATTCCTAATGCGAAAGCACTCCATCCGAGATGGATACAATGGGCTAACTCTCTTGCTGCAACAGACGTGGTGTACGAATTTGATCCTTACTTAAAAACACAAGAATTTCTACAATATGAATTCGAATGTCCTCTGCCAACCGAAATTCTGCCTCTAGACCAATACGGCTGTATAATATATACAGACGGATCAGCACAACCCGCAGTAGGGGGTAAACAAGCTTACAGTGCTGCGTGCGCGATTGTTAAAGGTCGTTGGCACGAAGGGAAATTTAAACCAACCCTAACTAAGACCCAATCTCTAGGAGATTGCACAGCTCAGCGAGCTGAATTACTAGCATTCAAGATGGCGCTTGAAAATACCGATCGAGAATTCCCCACACTCATAGTGTGCGATTCGTATTATTGCGTTCAATCTTATAATGAATACTTGCAGATCTGGCTTCAAAATGGTTTCAAGGATGCGAAAGGAGGCACAATCAAGCATAAAATGCTATGGGAACAAGTAGCTCTTTTACAAAAAGAACTACCAAAGACTCACGTGATACATACACTGAGTCATCAACGTGATGGCGTTCACGTTGCAGGGAATTCATTGGCTGATGAGGCCGCGAAGGCAGCTGTGCAAACGGCTTCCGTAGCTGCCATCACCCGGTCAAAAACAAAAATAGACAGCGAAATATTACAAGCTGTCAGCGCTTCTGAAAAACCACTCCCTAAAGGCTTTCCATTAAAGTACTCATACATAACAGATGAAAACAATGTTCCTTTTGCTCAAATCCCTGGAGTGGGGGATAGGGCAATTCCAAACATGGAACACAGATTAGGACTAATAATAGCGGCACACGAAGGGCTTGCTTCTACCCATGCTGGCGTCTCAGCCACAGTATCATTATTAAAACAGAGATACTGGTGGCCGCAAATGAGAAGACAAACAAGGAACTATGTTCTAGCATGTGAAATATGTCAAAAAATGAAAGTATCAACTGTGAGACGTCCAGCACAGACGCCCCTTCTAATCTCGGATAAACCATTAGCCTGTGTTTATCTAGACCACTGTGGTCCCTTACAAAGGGACGGTAACTATAAATATATCTTGGTCGCAGTGGACTCATGCACGAGATTCATATGGATGTGGCCCCAGCGAACGGCTGACGCCAGAACTGTTATAAAAGATTTGCGGGTCTTTATCGGCACATACGCAATTGGCATTCTGCATTCGGACAATGGTCCTGCTTTTAGCTCTCGGGCTTATAAGGAGGCCATGGTCAGCATGGGCGTGCAATTGCGGTACTCTTGTCCATTTCACCCTGAGGGGAACGGAATTGTTGAAAGAAAAAACCGTGACATAAAGCAATCTATAACGGCAAAGGTATTAGGTTCGGGAGCTGGGTGGGTCAAACATCTAATAAGTGTCCAACGTAGTCTAAATAACTTGCCAAGAAATTCTCTGAAGGGATTCAGTCCGTACGAATTATTATTCGGAACTAGGATGTTGATCTCTGACCTTGATAGTCAGACTTCAGTGGTAACAGAAAAAAGCTTTGATGTCAAAGACCGTTTGGCTATTTTGCAGGACTTAAACAAAACAAGAAAAGACCTGAGCAACATACAGTTGAAAGAACAGCCAACGACCACTGAAGAATCACCACCTGTCCCAGCAAGACCTGTCTGGATTCCAAAAGTCGGGGATCTAGTCAGGGAGAAGATCGCGGTAAAGAAGGAATTTGGGCCTTCTTACAGAAAAGCAGTTCCTGTATTGTCTGTCAACGGGACAAGATCAGTTGTACTACCGCCACTTGCTGGAAAAAAGGAGAACCGAGTTGTATCCATCGACCTGGTAAAACCACAACATGTGGCCGATAACCAACAGTAGGCCAAGTGGACTCCCAATAAGTAGCAGAACACCAAGGTTTGCTACCAGTACAGAGGTCCTATCAAAGAGGCTCATCACATTCGAAACGCCTACAGAAGAACAACAAGGACTATGCAACAATGCAATAGAACTTAGACCTCTGAAAACCCAAATAAAGACATTTAGCAGAGACACACCAATCTACACAGAAGTACCAAGTGAAAATGCAAGAAACAAAAATCCTGAACCAATTGGAACAATTGACAGAACTGCATCCGGTTACTTCATCAACTTCGATGATTCCTCTGAAGGCTTCAGCGAACAAAAGACACAGCCATCATCAAAATCCTTTAAAGACAAAGCGAAGGAACTTTTGAAACAACTGAAAGAAACATATCTAGTTTCTCCATGGATTGAATTTTGGGTGGGTTTTGGTGCATTTATCCTCATACTTTGGCTCATCATGGTATTTACCTTGGGACGCTTCATTGAGGGAAAATATGCTAAAATGGACACAGCAAGTCAGAACATCAACTTGGTCCTCAAACCACACACATCTTCACACGTCGAGAAAAGAGAACTTTCTTCAGAACTTTCTTCAGCCAACTTCACAGCAATTCCAATATCTGGTGGGGTAGCCTGGGACAACACTGACTATGAAATTTATGGTCCGGTCGAGATCCTGAAATATCCACACCAAATCAAGATCTCCTTGAGTGACTTTGCAAAACCAAACTCATTTGCTGATGATTGGGACTTTGAAAGTATAAACAATATGATGTCTGACTTAGTAATGTCTGCTAAATTTACAAAACATGATTATTTGCAGGGTTCTACAAATTATGACAGCATGTACTGCTATAACCATTATGGTAACCATTTCTTGCATAAATCTGCACAACCTAGAAATGTTTTAAATTTTAATCAATGGGAACATTGTGCTACACCTCCAAAAGGGAGCTCTAGAACCGTGTATGGCAAATATTCATATTTTTCAGGTTTTAACATAACTAATGCTGAAACATTTTATTACAAATTATCAAACAAGACAGGGATGAAAACCATGATAACCAACACAAAATTGATATATTCAGATTCTTTCTTTGAAAAAATGAATACTTTTGGATTTGATTATTGGGACAAACATGTTGATTTGAAAAGTGTTTGGGGTACAAAAGAATGGCAAGTACAGGGTATAGAAGCTTTGTTTAGAGCCTGCATGATCCCAGAACAAATGATATTTTTAAATGACACCGTTCAACAAACCACCTGTCTTGGCTTAGCCAAAATCAAAGATTTAAATAACCTGTCTATTCCAAAGCCAACAATGTTTAGCAATAACTCTGAAACAGATGAAGAAATAGACATAAACCATATACTTAACCAAAACAGAACACATCCTGATTGGAAACAATGGTTGATCTGGCCCACAGATACAAATAACTGTCAAGATAGATTCCTGAATAAAACACAGGGTTTCAAAATGAACAGGCCAGACCCTAGATATCCCCAAAGACATCACCCAGGGATAATAACAACCTACAGTGTGGGCAAATTATGCCTTCAATGGCTACAAACTTCCACACTGCCTGAAATTAAGCAACACCTAACTTTACTTACTGATGGTGCTGACTTGCGTGATTTCATAATGGGACCACGCAAACAGCGTCAAAAGCGTTTCATAGCAGCCTCTGTATATGCAGCATACAATGAGGCCTGGAAGGTTACTCAAATTGAGACAGCAGAAAGAATACGGGAAATTGACCGTATTAATTTGGAAAAATCACTTTCTGTAGTGGACAATGGGTTAATGACTCTGTCCTCCAGAATTTTTTCATTGGACAGCATTGTGTCTTCAGCAATCGATATATTATCGCAAGACTTACTGTTATTACAACATGGTCAGTCACAATTGCGTTCTATTGTACAGCTTGGCTGGACGTTACAAAATCTGCGTTCAGGCTATGTGCCTTGGCGTTTAATCAACACAACGTCACTATTTCAAATCTTTAACCTTACTGATAGACAAATCGGTATGGCGCAGAAGGGTGCTGATTATACAATCTTGAGCATTGAAAAACTAGAAAGATTACCGTTGACAATGTCAGAACGACCTGTCAGTGAATGGATAATCCACGGAATCATAAATATTCCAATCTCAACCTTCAGGTTTCAATACTGCCAAAAATATATACAGGCTGGCATGTACGAGAAATTGGGAAAGGGGTACCTTAAAACAACATGGAACCTGCCCTATTCACATGCATGTATCAGTAACAAAGGACAGAAAGTGTTTCTTAGTGGCATCAATTGTGCTATGTCACTAAGCGGCACGCTTCTGTGTAACGGTATTAGTTTGCACGGAGCCTGTGAAGGGAATTCATACAACCTTTCATGTCACCAGCAAGGCGCACCTGCAACTGAAATAGAACCATTCTTTCAAAGACTCTATAATGGGAGTTACATTCTTATTGTAGACCGCAGATGCTGTAGTCTTATGCCCGGGACTCCTTATCTCGTCACTACGACGGCGAAGGTCAAGTGCTGTGGACGTTCTTTGTTCCCCAGCTCCTTTCCAGACAGGGAGGCGAGGGCATGGCCCAGTTTGAAAATTACTTCTATTCGAATAGACACTTTAAGCAGAATGAAAACAGTGCTTCTTCAGACGCCTACAAGGCTCACGTCATCTAAAGAAACGTATGATCTACAAGTCGCAAGGACGACTGCAGAGATACATACATTATTATCAACTAATTCCCCCGTACATTTCGCGGAAATCCTGAGCGAAATCTTAAATATTTCTGATACCACAGGGGTCTCAAAGGTATTTAAGACAGTATTTTCGATGGCATTAACACCATTCAAAGCCATACTGGGTATTTTTCCAGACTTCGTCCATTCGATTTTTGGTGGACTTCCCCTGATCCTAGGACTAATTGCAGGAATCCTATTCCTAGTCCTTATTTTTCGTTATGGCAACCCATGTCACAGATCAAGCTCTCGCGACAATGGAAGATACGATCCTAGCCATTGGATACCGGGACCGGATATCAAAAATCCTGGGACTATCCCGGCTTAGAGACCTAAACATGACTTGGTTTCTATCATTTCGACCAATGTGGCAAAGGTGTGTTTTACCTGTACTAAGGTGTCTGCTATGCGGAGAAGAATGCGTGTTAGACACCTGTCTGACGCTACAATCGGATGCGCCGGTGGATGCAGATACACTGTTGGTTCCTACCAAGGTTCACGCACTGTGCTGCCCTCAAAGGCTGCCAATTCTGATGACGGCATTCCTGGAATCTTCACCACTGCGATTGAAGAGTAGTGAAGTTCAAGATGAAAGCAGCATCGAACAGGTACGACCTTCTGTCAGCAATGCAAATCAGAATGTCAATGGAGACAATCATGCGCATGAATGCATGGTTACCCCTATTTCCGACTTAGAGGAACTTTCCCATGAAGCTGTTGACAGTTTTTTCGAAAGCCTGAATGATATGATGTTCTCTCCGGAACAGAAATAGAGACTTTTGAGTAAACTCGCACACGGCGTTCCCTGAATTCGGCCTTCAACTTTAAAAATAAAGTCACATGAACAATTACAATCCAGTTCACGGACAGCAACTTTTTTCAGCAAGCCCCTAAAATATTTTTCTATATATTTTTTCCCGGGACACTGATTTTCTGCTTAAAGTAAGAGACTATTCCTAGAGAACTAAGATTTCTATTTTAGATACTTTATAGACTTTATAGACTTTAGCTGCCCGCTGGTATGTTCGCAATAGATTTTATGTGATGAAATGGTTTCGACTTTTTTTCTGTATAGCCATATTAAGAGCCATTTCATGTGTATTGATCATATACCAACAATCAATAATGCATAACAATGCGTGTTCACTTTTGCATTTAATTCATAGCTTAAGTGCATACAATATATATGACTGCAATTTTTCAGTATATTTGAAAATTTCGAAATGCATTTATGTATTTTGGGGTGGTAAGGTATACACTATACTCTATAGTATGTTGTACTATGTTATACTATGCATAGATTAGTAGATATGACCATAGTTAGCGTGGAGTGGGTGTCGTGTATTTCTATAGGTTCTGATTCGATCCCCCTATTCCTGACCCTATTCTGGTTAAACTTACTAGCTAGTTAACTAACAGTCAGCCCATGAGGCAAGAAATCCCCCATGATGCAGATACCGTTATCTGACGCAGTCACACTACGGCACAGGAACGTGTTATCTGATTAGGTCATAACGCTTGAGATCTAATTAGACAAGCGATATTCCTCCAGCCCCTGATAAGGCATACGACGTTCTCATAACAAATCAAACCTATGACAACCTGGATAATCCGTGCGGCCATTGTTTTGATTTCACAGAGAACTTTAGTAAAGAATGTGCTAACGAGCAAGTCGTATGACATCTTTATTGACGTACCTATGTCCATCCTTACGTCAATCTCGGCACCTTTAAGGTATAAATATTGCCGACCTTGCCCTATGCAAACACACGCGTGGTGACAAGACGGAGCAGCCATACTTGCCGAAGCCGAGAGCAGAAGCAGACCCCGCAGGCAGCAGCCCCGCCTTCCTGACGCGCTGAGAGACGCGCTGCTATCTCAAGCCGAGAGACCCAGCACCGGCGCTTCTGGGCAGCCCTCGCAGGCAGCCTGGAATATCGAGAGCAGAGAAAGAGATACCATTCCTCATTCATCCTAAATTCCAGGTACAGAACTGAATAACCCCTCACAGAGAATTCTTTAGTTATTCACTTGGCAAAAACAAACTTAAACTAAACTGTAACTTTCTATTCCCGCCCACGCATTAGACTTAGGTCAGGTACACGGGGTAGGCGTATTTAGAAACACCAGTTGAGTACATTTAGTCAAATGTATATGTGTATGTAAATATATTTTAATCATTTTAAACATCATATGGCTCAGAAACCATATCAATGTTTTTACAGTATTATTTTATACTATTGCTTCTAATGTATGCACTTTACTTAACTATAAGTATTGCAATAATATCGATCCATTTCTCTTGTACGAGAAAAGAGACTGATCAATAAATAACATCTTTTATTGAACACGCCCGTCTCTTCCTTTTCTCTACATTCTGATGAGACTAAGAATGCACGTACTGACTGAGTAAAATAATTGCCTTGTGCTCGCACGACTCTCGAGATTGACTCTTGATTAGGGGAGAGCAAAGTTGTCATGTTCTATGGTTGTCAGAAACTAAATCCCTTCTTGTCTAATCAGGGGAGTTCATCCTTCCTTGAACATTCGAGAAAGTTTCTAGCGAACTCTGAGCTTAGCTGGCAAACCCAAAAATTAAGTCTAGTTTCGACAGTAGTAGACCTAGTTAACGTCTGGCCTAGGCCTTTACTGCTGTAGGTACTATTCCAATGCGCAGAGCCTATTGGGAAAATAGGAGCTACACTACAGTGTGTCCCATCTCCCCATACATTATCAGACCATGCCCTAGTCCTACTGGAACTCTCCCCACCACTTGCTCCCTCGTGCGCATTCAGTTGGTGTCTGCCGCCTGGAGCGATTCGCGATCAAGTATTCCGATCGGAGGTCTGGAGGTCCGGAGTGCCATAGTAGCCTATTTTGCCTCTGTCTCCTCCCCACAAACTCTGTGGGAAGCCTTCAAAGTGGCTATACACGGCGCATGCATAGCCAAGCAAGCTGGTGTTCTCAAATCAATACAATCTCACCTGAGAACGAACGTGAAATTTCTATGCTCAAATGTGATTATTACAATTCCGAGAACCCTGCCTTGTTGGCTGACATCTGTGGGAAAATCACAGAATTAAACTAGGAAGCAGATCATGAACTGAGCTTTTTGTCTTGCAAGACTACAGGACATTGCTACGGCGAAGGCTGTACACTTCCCAACATGCTTAAGCGACCCGAGCCTCCGAGTATGATGTAAAGCTTCTAGATTAACACTTTGAGTGCCAATTTACCCCTAGTGGATTCCTCCACACAATGACATCCTTATACTCCCACTTATACCAGCCGCAGATATCATCAGCCGCTGAGCCATTAGAAGCAAATTCGGACACAATCCAGTTGCCATGTCTCGATCACGTGCATCAACAGCTTCTTGATGCACCCTTTACTGATGATGAGGTGCTGCAGGTAATCCAAGGCCTCCCCAGTGACAAGGCTCATAAAGACAGTATTAATGTCTCTCTATTGGATGAGTGTTGCAATGCGAACATGGAAGTTCTTATCTTTTGAATTGACTTCTCACCCCAAGTCAACTGGAAGGGTGTCCTAGTCTATCGCCCGCCAGGCCCTTTAGCAGGTTTTTCTCTTTTACTCACCAAACTAATAGCCCCTTATGTGCTCGCAAGTAATAATTTTTTGCTACTAGGCGATTTCAACCTTCATAGTGAATGTACCACCAATGCTGATTCACTAACTCTCCTGGACGATTTAGCACTCTTAGGCCTAAATAAGCAGAATGAAGGTCCTACCCACACTGCCGGCCATACACTGGATATTATCCTGTCTAATTCTCGTAATGTTCAATGTGAGCCCCCACTACAACTAACCTGGTCCGACCATGCATTAATTGAATTTCCTATCCAGGGCCCTAAGGAACATAGGGGACAAAACTTGGACACTCATACGACTCATAGACAGTGGCAGAAGGTCTCCCCAGAGAGTTTCCAAGCTTCCTTCGAAGTGCCACAAAATAATCCCTAGGATAACCTAACAGAAGCCCTAGCCAAATACAACCTGGCAATAACTCGGACTATTGACCATCTTGCACCCCTAAAAGACCCCCTAATCACTCTAAATGTCCCCAAGCCACCTGGTTCTCTCCCCAGTTGTGTATACAAAAAAACGTTGCAGGAAATATGGCACATTTCCCATGATGAAAGTGATAAAACCCAGTCTTTAGCCTCCTTGTCCAGCTACCATAGTAATATCAAGACGGCATGCAATAAACACATTTCCACCCAAAGTGTACTGGCTGGCAATGCTCCAAAGATTTTATATAACATTCTCCAGTCATTCATGAAACCCAAGGCTTGTGAGAATTTTGAAGCACCTACACAAACATTATGCAATGACATCGCACACTATTTGTCACAAAAAATAGAGCAGGTGTATGATAGAATTGTTGCATCCGTTAACCAACATCTGGCACCCTTCACTACGGATACAGAAACAGCACCCTCTATGCTGCTTGAAAGCTTCCCCCCACGAACCACAGCAGATGTAGTGATTTTAATTCATAAACTAAAATCTGGCTCACCCTGTGATCTGATTCCAGCTAGAGTTGTCAGTACCTTAACCCCTCAATTATCCCCACAGATTGATTATCTTCTCAATCTCTCAATAAAAGAAGGTCATGTTCCACCGAATGGAAAGCTGCGCAGGTTATGCCAATTCGTAAGAACACCAAGGCCCCTTTGACTGATCTGACTAACCTTCACCCCATCTCGCTCCTTCCGTTTCTGAGTAAACTAGTAGAGAGATATGTCAACAAACATCTCTCAAACCATGTCGAACTCTCTGGCTGTCTGGATCCTTCCCAGTCAGGTTTTAGGCCCAAACATAGCACCAAATCAGCCCTTCTAGCAGTCACCGAGAACATCAGAATGGCTCTAGACAAGGGCCACTCTATGATTCTGTTGCTATTGGACCTATCCGCCGCATTCAACATGGTTTCCCATCCAACATTACTCAGAAGGCTGAAGGAGATCGGATTAGGAGACTCCGCTTTTCAGTGGATGTCAAGCTTTCTATCTGGCCGATCTCAGACAGTCAATTTGGGCCCATATCGTTCGGCACCCATGGAACTGTCCAAGGGAGTACCACAGGGCTCATGCCTGAGTCTCACTTTATTTAACATCTATGTTGCTCCCTTGGCAGCAACCGCGCTATATAAATAACAATACAATACAATACAATACAATGTCCTAAAGACACATGGGTTTATTCCAATATCATAAACCGATGATACACAGCTACTCTTCCCTTTCAATGAATTCACCCCTTCTGTGCAATTGAGCTTCTCTTCGGGAATGAGCGCCATCTCACAATGGATCAAGAGTAACTTCCTCCAATGTAATGTTGTGAAAACAGAGATTTTACTCTTCAGAGAGGCCCCCCTGCTTTGGTCACCCAACTGGTGGCTGATTGATCTTGATACCCCTCCCGACCCTAAAGTTTTCGTCAAGAACCTAGGGATCCATCTGGATCAAGCCCTTACCTTTAAGGAGAATACCGCTCAGACAGTGGGCACCTGCTTCCATACTTTGGGCCTACTTCGGCGAGTCTTTCCCCTGCTCCCGGGATCTGAGGACCCTGACTCAGGCACTTATATTGAGTTGCCTAGACTACTGTAATGGTCTATTGCTCTCTGCTAATGAGGCCTCGATCAGTAGACTTCAGGTGGTCCAGAATACGACGGCACGACAAGTGCTTAATTTGCCTCCCAGGTCGGTGTCCCGCCCTCTTCTCCTGCAGCTCCACTGGCTACCCATACACCAATGGATAACATTCAAAATCTGTTGCACCATCCATAAGGCACTATTTAATCTTGGCCCAGCTTATCTTTCAGAAAAAATCATTCCCTACCGACCCTCAAGGTCCCTACGCTCCAGTTCAAAACATCTGCTGAAAGTCCCCCGAATTAGGAGAGCGATATTAGGGAGAAAGGCCCTCTCCTTTCTTGGCCCACGGTACTGGAATGAACTTCCTTTACACATAAGACAATGTTCTAATCCTCTTCATTTTAGAAAACTGCTTAGACTACCCTCTTTTGTTTCTAATTCCTGCAACTCCCGCAAATATATATGATGCCCGTCTAAAGCGCAGAGATACTCCTTGGAGTCGATTCTGGCGCTATATAAAAACTTAAATTAAAATAAAATAAAGGCGCATAGCCTCGATGAGCTTACAGCCTCATTTCATAAGGAGTTTACTCCTTTACTAATTCCATATCTCCTCGCCATGTACGAGGCATTTCTCGAGTCTGGTGAATCACTGCCTTCACTATGCGAGGGCAGTGATTGTTACTATCCTTCATCTTGAAAAGGCTGCAGAAAGATGCAACTCGTACAGACCGCTATCGATGATAAATACAGACAAAAAAATACTAACTCAGCTCATCGCAAATCACCTTCTGGTGTTGCTGCCAAACATTGTGCGCCCGGACCAATCTGGGTTTGTTCTCGGCCAATCTACGGCGCACAACCTTCATATGCTTTTTGCTATCCTGCATAGCGTTGAGCCCAGTCTTGCTGCGTTGGCTGTATTACTCAACGCAACAAAAGTGCTAGATTCATTAGAATGGCCATTTTTATTCACCTTACTTCACCTTATCGGTCTGAGCCCGAAATGTGTGCGCCTTATTAAACTTCTATACACCTACACAATGGCTCAATTGCATTTAAATGGGATGATATTGGACCCGTTTCCGGTTTCCCAGGATACCAAGCAGGGGAGCCCCATTATTTCCAATCCTTTTTGCCATAGCGATACAGCTCCTCGCAGCAAGCTTGCGACAGCACCACGCGTATCGCGGGCTCAATTTTACTAATCGGTGGGTTGTGGTCTCTATGTACGCCGATGATATTGTACTTTACGTCCGAACAACCCAGACCAACCTGGATCCTGTCATCCGGCAGGTTATCAAGTTCTGTGGCCAGGCAGGCATACAAATAAACTGGGCCAAAAAGCAATTGCCTTCCCCCCTCACAGCTGCCACACAGCGCTTCAACATGGAATTCCCTCTAACCTGGGTGATGGAGCCGGTGAGATACTTGGGAATCTGGCTCAGCAGAGACAAGGATGAATTATGCCGTGCCTTCTATGGCAGGGTCATGTCTTGGCTGGAAGAGAGAGTCCCAGTCTGGAGTCGCCTCACCTTGTCCCTGGAAGGCCGACACGCCATTGCCGAAATTTGGTCCTACCAACATTTCCTGTCCTCACAGTTCTTACAAAGAATGAGCTCCATGAAACGCGCATGGTGGACTCCACAAGAGACTCTACTAGAAAGAAGAAAGAAGCCATCAATACATTGGCAAGTATGTGTAACTACATTTTGCCCAGATTCTAACAGATTGAAAAAAGTCATTAGCCAAAACTGGCATCTTGTAAAAAATCTGGATGAAGATCTCGCTACGTTACCTTTATTTGCTTTCAAAAAAGAAAACAGTATTTCAAATTATATCGTACGGGCAGCAGTAAAAAGAACCAAAACCAAGCCTGAGAGAATTAATTGGACTAGAACCAATTAAAGGCCACCATATATCTGGTATGTGCGTGAGCTCTAAATCAACTGTAGAGGGTTCAGTGTTTTCCCATAGAGGAATACACTGGAAACATGACTCTTTTCCCAACTGTAAAAAAAAAATTGTAATCTACGGAATAACATGTCCATGTGGAATGTTATATATCGGAAAAACAAGTCAAGAAATTCGACAGAGAATAAGTCAGCACAGATCGCGTATAAAGAAAAAAGTGATAACAGCTCCCCTTGTAAATCACTGGGCAAAACAATCACATACTGAAAAAGACCTCTGTTGGACAGTTATTTCTAATGTTGAAATTGATCACAGAGGTGGAGACCGGGAGCAGAAATTATCAAGAAGAGAAGCAAATTTGACACAGCAATATCAGGGCTGAACGAGATCTCTGAAATATACAAACGTTAATGCTAATATTCAAAATGGACAACTGTAGAGGCTCAACAGGTTCATTAGAATCCATGAATCATTGGAAACTATTGCATGTCCTTGAAAGTATCAACAAAAGTCTGCACACGAGCCTTTTTAACACACCCAATTCCCGCGAGGCAATGTAGGGTCCTTTGAAGTTACATCGGGACAATCAATCATGTGACACATAGTCTGTCACGTTAGATCGACTGAGGACACTAGATAAGAATGGACCTTGCGCTACCACACAGCGCCAAAGGATACAGAGGTGTTCACCAAATGTGTGTCTATAAAATTCTTTTTTCAAAAAAACTACACCGTAGTGTGAATACGTGGGACAAGCTACATTTTCCATCATGCAAAGCGCGTTTAGCGTCCCCTAGATAACCAATTAGAGAAACAGGAAGTTACAACGGGCCGACTCATTGGATGTTACGCGTAAACGACAAAGAAGTGTGGAATATCGAGGTGAGATTACTGATGAGCGAAAGCAGTCCTCAGTGAAACTTGCGCCGAATGAACCTCTGGACAGATATAACAATACTTCCCCCTTGTTTTTGCCCCGCAGACCACGAGCAAGAAATTGGTACTTGCAGCGCACCGCGGCCCGGCACTCCACCGTCATAACGAGCCAGGTAAGAGATCGAGAGAAACTATGCTAAATGAGCGCTGAAACTAGAGCCATGACACACGAGCTGGTAGCAGCACTCCCCCGTATTTTTTGCCCGCTGTTGCTCACCACATATCGAAGAACCACATCCCTGATCCAACGCAAGGTACAATCGGCATTTCCGCCTGAATTCACAAAAACGTAAGTGCCACCCGGTAGCCCCCTTGTAAAATCATGTTCCAACATCCATGGCAACACAGGACAGTCACGCGTCCTTTTCTTTCTTCTTTCTTTTACTCCAGATTTATACCAGTCATGGTTTATTGATAATGCCATATCCAACGGCCACACAAACTCACTTAGAGGTAAGCGCAGTTATGCTGAAACGCCTGGTCGGGCGGCCATATAGATTAACAAAGACCAAATTTTTGATTAGTGTTCATTTCTTCTTTCTTCTTTTAGTGAGGTTGGTCCTGATGAGAACCCTTGTATTTATAAGGGTTTGAAACGCGTAAACCATTGGAAGAACCAAGCAGCTGTCTTCTTAGTGATGTATAGGAAAATTGATTTTTTCCATCTCAATTCAGTCTACTTAACACAAACTGTGGTTGCAAAGAACTGTCCAATTAAGGAGCTCTAACAAATGTACATTTGAAAAAAACCACTCTGCTTTTGGTTCACACTATAAGAGTGTATCTAGGATATATGTTTTGAGTATGGAATGTATGAATGTATGAATAGTAAGACTGTTTTGAATTACTTTTTGATGAGTGTGTCTTTTCTAAATTATGGTATATTGTATATAGTACATGTTTGGGTATAGTGTCTAATGTATATATTTGTTTGTATGTGGATAGAAAAATTATCCCCCAAAAATGTTTGAATTGAATTTATGAAATAAAAGCAACTAATGTGCTTTAAGATGAAGTGAAGGTGGTCTCACGCATCTGTTTTCTAATCTTTTGGTGAATAAGGAGCAGCATTGGCATTCTTTTTGTTTCTTGAACTATGCAAGACAAGGCACCCACCCACAGGCCTACTCCTCTTATGCGCTGGGCGTTGGATTTAGACCCCCCCACATACGGAGGAACAGTGGACCTTCTGCTGTGAACAAACTGGGGCCTTATGGCCAAACTACACACTCCGACTAATACATTTTAAGTTCCTACATAGATTATACCGCACACCACTTCAGCTTCATTGCATGGGTCTTACGGTGGAAGCGCGTTGCGGGCGGAGTTCATATAACAGATGCCCAAGTTCTCCTTTCTCCATTTAGCCTGAGAGTGTCCCTCAATAGCGAACTTCTGAGGTGAGGTACACTGCACAATACACCTGATTACAGGTCACCCACTTGCATTGACACCATTAACATGTCTGAAGGAATATGTAAGGGATATTCTGCCTGAGTGTAAGCGACTCACAGCAATGCTCCTGCTTTTGGCCCAGTGCCAAATAAACAAGATTTGGGGTAGGAGATTCGCTCAGAAGGGCGAGGCTTGGCTGTGAGACGCGACACACTGCCAGGAGCAACTGGATAAAAATGATTTGGACCTATTGTTGCCACTTCCTGCCCTGTGGATATCTGGGAGCTTCTAACTTACTTATGATCTCAAGTCACCTCTTCTTCTCACCTGTTCAGTGTAACCCCCCCAGGACTATCACTATGCTTTCACTCAGAAGCGCTGGGACACCCCGCTGGGGTAGCTGCGCGCTATATAAAATAAACAAATAAAATAATAATATTGTTAACCCCCCCAGGACTATCACTATGCTTTCACTCAGAAGCGCCGGGACACCCCGTTGGGGTAGCTGCGCGCTATATAAAATACACAAATAATAATGACCCTAACCGGCACTGCCACATCCCCGACCACAGTTGCTAGTGTTTTTGCTAGCCTATAGGCTTTTCCCGGTAACTGCATGCTCCCTTGATGCCCGCTTAGCGCAATAGTTTTAAATATCACAGCTATTATGTCAAATGTTGTCATGGTGATGCGTGTTCATACTGTGTACTTGCTTTCTTCTGTATCTGGGATTAAATGTATAGTAAGGCCTACAGTGGTGACAGAACGCCTTTCTATCTGTACTGATGTCTGCATGTTCTTTGCTCTATAAACTTAAATTCAAAAAAGAAGAAAAAAAAGAAAATTAATGCAAGCAGATCTGTCTGACAATATGTTATTGATTATCTAACTTCACAAAAAACAGAAAACATCATTGGAGAAACCGATGTAAGACCTTAGGATCCAGAATAATGTTTCTGCTTTGCGGTCAGTTTGAATGAGTGAGAACAGTACTCATAAAGTTTCGTGCGTACCCGTAGGTAAAACAATGAGGGGTCATGGGCACAGTCACATGAGGAGCCATGAGAAATAGGGCAACCTGATGGGCCAATTCATTTTGCCCAATGGGTCCTTCTCAATATCTCTATTTTCTCAAAAAGATGTGGGTTCCGTGTTCTGAATATAGGGCAGAAACATTTCTAAAATGCATGTACTTCATCTCAAATTCCTTCGGGTAAAGTCCACGCTATAAAAAAACGCATTAAATAAATAAACAAATAAAGTGGGCTTTAGCAAATGCAGTTTTATTGTGGGGCTAGAAAATCTATTGTGAGTTATAACCAACCTACTATTGTCCAAAATGAGGAGAGAGTCACAACTCTGCCATACTAAAGGCTAAGGAAAGTTAGGCCACATCAATGAAAAGCTAGACAAGTTCCCATTGGATTGCACTCCGGAGAAAAAAGAGGTTAAGCAGAGTTCATATCAGAGACGGCCAGTGACTACTTGCTCAGGTCGAGGTTGAGGGGGAAGTATCTCCTATAGGTCCCTAGCACAGCACAGAACCCTATATCAATTTTTCTTCTCCCACACGTCTCATTCGTAGGCCCATCACTATTTACAATGTAGACACATTGTGGCTGAGTAAATAGGTTTGCCGGGGGCCCAAGATGTTATGTGGGTGAAGTGCCTGCAGGATCGTAGAATAGTAAATCTCCAGCTGTTTTTTGCAGTAAATCATCTCTCAGAGCAACAGTTGGACAGCCTGGACTCAGTTTCTGCCTCATCTGCAGGCCACTCATTTTTTAGCGAGTAGAAGGGCTATCGAGGAAAATGTGACATATCGGACACTTGTGACTTCGATTGATATCAAGTCTATGCAACCTTGCCAATCCGTTGGCCAGAACACGCACCAATGTTTGACTATTTAGATTGAGTATTGACAGGGATCTGTATGGATGACATAACAATTCATCCTTTCCTGGCTCCAGTAGAGCTATAACTAGGGTTTATGTAGTGGAGGCTGGAAGTATACCCACCCCTAAGCCTCTTCATATTCTGCTATGTGGGCATAGCAAATTGTTGTATGCCTTATAGAATACAATGGTCAGGATGCCTGAGCCAGGACCTTTCCCATTTGCTGGGCCATCTTTTGCTACGTATATCTTAGAGAGCTGAATTGGTTCCTTCAGGGCCTGTCTATATTCCCCGCATCCACGCCAATGCTATTTCCCCCAAATGTTGAATGTGCGGAGTACAAGGTCTTGTATTACAAAGCAAATATTTCTAAAATGTGCTCACCTTGCACCTGAGTTTCCTATGCTGGTCTTTTATGGCAATTATAATATTGGCTGCCGAGTGCAGTCATAGCAGTAATCCCAATGTCTCCTCCTCCCCAAACTTTCTTACCATTGCATCTTTTCCCAGAAATCAAACCTCCATCTCATCTAGATCCCTAAATTCCTCAAGTATCATGTTCATCTCTGCTAGCGTAGCACTGTCACCTGTGTCTGTGTATTGGGTATGTGACAGCCTGATTTACAGCCTGGATGAAAGGTACTCCATCATAAATGTGACAGATACCCCACCCACCTTATTACAAACATATCAGGATATAATACAAGTGACTGGGATATTATTCACATTTGTATTGTCTATCTGCCAAACCCTTAATCAGGCCCTTTGTATGTAGTTCTCAATTCCAGTGTATCCAGCCTAGCGCAAATGAATTTAAGTACTTCATTCTGCCTAAAGATGCAAATCTCTCTTAAGAAGGACTTGAAATTTCACATACAGTACAAGAGTTAGTGACTGACCCACTGCTAATCCTGAGACGTTCCTCTATATCTCTTACTATCTCTTGTTTGAATTCTAAATTATCAAGGGCACCTGAAGGGAATCTCCAATATTTACCCAAACTTAAGAAGGTTTAAATATTGAATATTTTTGTACACTTAGAATAAGAACCTTCCTATTCTGTTTTCTATGGCTCTCTGCTTTTATATTTGTTGTTTGTAATATATATTTGCAGATTCTCTACATATCTATGGCTTAAAGTGAGGTACTTCATGAAAAATTATTGAAATAATGTTATTGTCCTCTGGAATTAACTATACTTGGACATCAGACTTATATTTTGTCTTGTCAGCATTCTATGACTTTGCCAACTTAAGTGGACTGGATTTGGGGTGTGCATTTCTGACATAATTAAGAAATTTCCAGACTTTTGTCTACAAACGTGGATGACAAAAAACGGACTCCATAACATCTATAACTTTTGATTATGATAACTTCATCTACCGTGCCCACTTTGGGTGGATGTAATTATGTACTGCATTTTTTGCACCACATATTTTAGCATACTTTTGTATTTAATGTCTGCATAAAATTGTCTTTATGATTTCAGTCAGCTTCTAAATTATAATCTATACATTAGGACACACACACCACAATTCATATAACTCCTAAAATGATAATGGAGTGATGGTGGGTCTTTGTTTGATAGTTTTGTAATGTTAATAAAGGATCAATGTGGTAAATATTTTTTCTATTTCTAAGCATTGAGATAAATGAAGGTTTCGGTTTGTGCATTTGCCGATTTTGGAATGTGATATAATTATGTAACTGAGAAATAAGTGGTTATAATGTCAACACTTTGATTGAAACCATTTTAAAGAACAGTCTCATAATAAAATTATATATATTTATGGAAGACGGATTAGATTAACATTTTGTCTATGTCTATCTTTAGTCATGTGACTTAGTTTTTATGTGGAACATTTACAATAAGGAGACTAACGCGATCAAAGTTCCATGTGAGTCAAAACATGTCTCTCTCCTTAAGGTGTTTGGAGTGAGCAAATCACACTGCCACACTTTCGGAGAGGAAGAACTTGTCATACCACAGAAATTTACCAGTTGTGGTTAATAATGCTCACAAACGCTCCATGTTGTTCTCTTCACCACTCTTTTGTTTGGTTTTGTTCCTTTGCCAATTTGTTGTACTGAGCAGCATGGCAGGAGGTGTTATTTATGGAGTTTGTTGTGTGCATTGCTAACCATAACTGGTGAATTTAATTTGTTTGAATACTTTGGGCTATATTGACCTCAGCTGCATAGGCCTTTGGCTGTGCATAGCATGGCCTGCAGCCAGACCTTGCTTCCAATCCATGCTGTACACAGCATTTGTCTGTACACTGCAGGGTTTGGCTGAAGGGCCAGGCACTGTGCGCAACCTGAGGTCACTGTGCAACTCCCACTGTACACAGCCTGCCATGTACCCATTGTGTGTTTCGCACAGCCTTCATCAAGGCATTGAGGGTAACCCACGGTGGCTGTCCATCCCCACAGTGTACGGCATGCCATGCACCTACTCTATGTTGTGCACAGCTCTTTTTTTTTTTAAAGATTGTTTAAATGTTTTTATTGATTAACACTTTTTGTGTGCACATTTTAAGCATACAGTCAGAGCAGTGCTCATGCATCAAGAACGAAAGAAGGAAAGAAAAGTCATTGCCAACAGCAATATGTGCAGTACCCAAGAGCAAAAGGAGAGACAGATGAGTAGATCACAGCGACTACAAGAAGTCATGGGATAATATCCATAGACAGGGCGGATAAGTGCTGATGAGTCTCACCACCGGGTGGATGCACAGCTCTTGACCATGCCCTGTGCGCAGCCACCTTTGACTGTGTGCAGCTGGGGCTGATACTTTGCTTGTATGGCCTTGCACAGGGCTTAATTAGCTACTTGCCAAATTTCATGAAGATTAATTGAACATTGCCAAATGTATTAGTGACTGAAACTCTGGCTGCCTTCCCATCTGTCTTTGCCACTCGCCCCCATGGATGTGTTCACAACGTGACACACCCAACTGTAAGGCAAGCCAACTAAACGTCTGCCAAATTTTGTGTGTAGTCATAAAACAATGCCAAATTTATTAGCAGAGGAACATTTCTTTCACACACCACTTGAAATGCCACTCTTGATAGGACTACATGATTTGGAGAAAAAAACAAAGTAGTATAAGCATGTTAAATCTCTTCCAAATGTTATGCGGATACATCAGATGGTGCCAAAGTCATTTGCAGATCAAAAATGTTTTGAGTACCTCTTTAACTGCTTGTCCCTATTCGATCCACACAAAATCTGGAATACCTGCAGTAGGTGCAATGTGACATCTGCATGCCATGCATGCCATATTTGATGTGATTCATCAAACATCTCAACATTATTGAATGGTTTTAAACCAAATCAAATAAAGTACAATTTCTGAGTAACGGTCTATTTTTATGTCAAGTTTGGAGGCATCTTTTCTTCTGGTTTAATCGTATCTCCTCCATCTACTTTCTAGAAATCCACCCCATCACAAATGTCCTAATTCTTCTGCAATTCAGAAAGATTATGAAGACTCTTCAGGGAAGCAACATTATCGAATGATATGAATCATCTCCTGAGTATTCTATGATTGTAAATGATCTTAGATTGCATCCTGGGTTCACGTCCAAGCTTTGCACCCCTGTGCCTTCAGGCTAGATTTCTGCTATACAAGCACTCTCACATACAGGCATACATATGCTAAAACATACGGGCAACTTGGGGACACAAACCACCAAAACAAGCACGTTGTGTACATCATATCATACAGTGATCAACAGCATCAACCACAATAAACAGCTTTAGCAGCATGAAAAATCAGCATGATGACAAAGTAGTCCAACTGATAGACTCCAGTGGTGACACAGCACTGGTGCTAGAGCAAGAACAGGGAAACAGCTTTATTTAATGTGATTGTTTTATTTCATGCTTTTGAACAGAGCAGAATTTTAAAAGTTATATTAAAGAAGACAATGTGATGACACATTCCCCGCTGTGCTGCACTGATATTGGAACAAAGTTTCTGTTACATAAAGTTATATTGCTGAGGCGATCGTCTTTCATCTTGCTCCACAGCCCACCGAGTTAAAAAAACAAAATGGCCCCCTTGCCATATTTGAAGTATGACGAATGACGGCACCATGCGGTGAAGCCATTTTGGGCTTCTTATTATTCTGTATTTTGTGGAAAGTTGCATTCCCTTAGTCTGATTCCGCAGAAGAGCCCACACTGTGCGGCTCGGAAACGGATTATCTCAGGGAGTAGAACTAGAAAAAAACCACATATTTTCCTGCTGATATACCATGGCCACGTCCCTCCTGCTGTAAAATGTGAGAATTAGGAAGAGAAGTGCAGCATTACGGCAATACCCTGTGTAGATCCGAGGTCAAGCGTAATGAGGAATCTTAAGGGAGAGAGGTATTTGGTAAATATGCTGTCATACCCCCCTCTCGTGTTCTTAAAGCAGTCCGTCATCTATTCATCAGTTTGAAATGCAGTGGGTGATTTGTTCCTGGTGACTACATTTAATAACAACTTTTAATTTTTTTCGTTTTTTGTTTCAGATTACAATTTTAAAACTAGCACAAGATAGCATGTGTACCGTGGTCATCTGCAATGATAAAGTGTTTTCAATTGCAGGTGAGTCTGATCATATATACGTAGGGCGCACCAGTTGGTGTATGAAAAATATTAATAGACAAATAGAGTTTGGGACAGGGTGACGCAAGGAAGGCCATGCAAGAATACATCTCTACATCTGAGTCCATGTAGTGCTGTTGATATACTCTGTGTGAGCTATATCGAATCTATGGGGGACCTCCAGATGAAGAGACTCTTTAAGGTCAGGGTAAAGTGTGTGAGAGCTAAAGTGGGCCATTTAGGGCTTGATGGATTAAAAGTTGCCACTGTTAAAAGTTGGCCGCATTTGCCAAAGCACTGGTTCCACCATTTCACTTGGAGATGTAGACATTGCTTTATTTCCATAGGCAGAGCCTCATTTGGCCTCATTGCCACCAGGAACCTTCAGGCATAGAGCCATCTACCATAGGACCACCAGTTACACATAACGTGGTAAGGACGCGGTGCGCCTCATTTAGGATAGACGCATATTTTTCATGCTTACAAACATACAAAAATGTCCAATATATATAGGGAACATTTCTTTTTTGTTGTTCAGACGTTGGTGTTTAGTTTCTGAGGAGCAAAACATTTCTCTGGGGCCACCATAACATGCTGGCGTGTCCTGTACTGTGATTTTGCTGCTAGTGTTTCACAAGGCCTTTCATTTCAGTGGGCATTACTTCTGGTAGGGTGGAGCCTTTGGAGTTTTGAAAGCCTGGACTTCAAGTGAAAGAGAATGGCAGGAGGGGAAAGTAGAGATAAAGTGACAAGAGAGGATAGAGGAAGAGAGAAATAGAGAGAATGGATGGATGAAAAGACAGAGATAGCGCATGGCTAGTTTGAGTATTTTTGCCACAGTTGCTTTTGGTTCTCCATTCAGGCTGTTGTGTTACACCGTGTAGGCAAGAATATTTTCAAAGTAATTTCCCCACTGACCAGCTGCGGCCTGTGCAGGTAAGAGCCATGAGTCCGGCTTGGGGAGGGGGGGGGGATTTCGACAGACGAAGATGAGGGAAAGGAAAATTAATTATTTATTTAATTTTCCCTCGCGGTTGTCTGTAGAATCCCCCCCAACCCGTCCCCACCTCCCCACCGCTCTTACCTGCACCGGCCGCGGTTACCACTGACACAGCCGGGATCTCTCAATCTGGTGAGCAGTTCAGCAGCAATACAAAGAGGCAGGGCCACTACCCCCAGGAATATTAGCAGACCTCCCACCAAATGCTCCACTATGTTGAAGAAGCTGATGGTGGTAGCAGGTCTTAGGCGGAGGTAAGGGATTGTTTCATTGAAAGGGGCACTAGGAGGGAGCTTAGGAGAGGTTGGAGGTGGAATTGCAGTGAAGGTTTATTTAGAGCTTTAAAGGAGCATTCAATAAAATGGTGCAATTAAAAAATAAAGGAATTTTAAGAGCTGAATTCTAGCTTCTGGTTTGGTCTCGGAGAACAATGCAAGCAAATCATAGTTGGAAGCTGAGCCTTAATGAGTTGAGCAAGTTTCATGTCATGTTCATGGTTTGTATTGGGATTTGGATGCTCTTAGGGAACTCTGCTATCTCTGATGCAGTACAACATTAGTTCACCCAAAGATGGTGTAAGCACTAGATGAACAAGGTACTCGTCTAAAGTGGTGCAACATTTGAGGTGTTGACACATAGGTGGGGTCCCCCCGTAATCCACCACCAAGATCGTATTTCTTTTTTTCAAATGGCTCCAATGCGAGCACCAAGTCAATCAGCTTCCATCCCCCACTGTATTAAACTGTGTTTCACCCTTCTTCAGATTATATTGCAGAAACTAGCACAAGATAGCATGTGTACAGTGGTCATATGCTGTGATAAACTGTTTTCAATTGCAGGTAAGTCTGATCACCTGTGGATCTGGAGTGTGTTAGGAAGGTAGCATTGCAGAAGGTGAGCAGACAGCATGTGCCTCACATTGAGTGCTAAACATTGGAGGAAGGAAGACAAGAGTGGACACCACCACTCACTGGGCCTCATTGTGAGTTGCCTGGAGTTTATAGGGGGAGATACCGGGACTCGGTACTGATTCTGGTTGGTACCTCCTCCCCAAAACTATGGCCATTCCAAGTTTTAGTCCCCGCTGTAGGGAATGACTATGCAGACCTGAGATTACCGGGACCTTTTCGGCACATTCCTAGATGTTCAATTGTACTTTTCAACTCAGGTTTACCACATTACCACAGGTTCTGAGCAGGTGGTGAATCTGAATGGTGGTATTGGCATAACAAAACTATGGCCATTCCAAGTTTTAGTCCCCGCTGTAGGGAATGACTATGCAGACCTGAGATTACCGGGACCTTTTCTGCACATTCCTAGATGTTCAATTGTACTTTTCAACTCAGGTTTACCACATTACCACAGGTTCTGAGCAGGTGGTGAATCTGAATGGGGTACTGGCAGAACAAAACTTGAGGGGGCCCCCCTGCACGGTACGTGGAGGGGCCCCCTTCCGAATCAATTAAGTGAGCTCTCAGCCAGAATACCCTGCTGAGGGGGGCTCCTGGAGCTTGGGGGGAGCCGCACTGCGGGGGCTGCGTCGGCCTGTGTTACGCCACTGAATGGGGGCATTGTGGGTCATAGAGGGTGTGGGCGTGCAGAGCAGTGTCTGCTGTGGCTAGGGGAGTTTTGGATGTTTCCCTGCGCTAAGTGAGGGACTGGTGGAGGCTGAGCAGAGCCTCTCCTCTTTCTGTCTGACCTGAATCCTGTTTTATGCACCTTTTTCTAGACATAATAAAGCCAGACTCAGTATCCCTCATACGGGAATCACAGGAACATAAAAAGTGGGCCACACAACATTTTCCAGGTGGTATTCTTCGCATGCAGCTCTCTCTGACTTATAATGAAAGCACTGTGAGAACTGCAAAGTGTGCTTTCCTGCTACAGTGCTACTTGTCCAAAAATGTCCCAGAGCCTGACCTGAACGGACCCCTCTTCTGTGAATGGCTAGTTTACTGAGCAATCTTCATTCTTTGAGTCCGGTCTTCCTCATCACACTTGTTACCTAATGAGCCTTTGCTCCAGCATGCAGAACTTGTCTACCAAGCAAACTTTTACATTTTCATCCCTCTAATACAGCTTCACTCATAGCGAGGAACTTCCCCTGCCCTAGAAAAGTGGCAGTTACATGACTTCACTTACTTTATTCAAGGCTTAAAATGAGTACCTCAAAAACCAGAAACTGTGGTGGAAAGGGAAACATGGACTGTGATGAGGAAGACCAGGATACTCAGAGTAATGTTGATTACTGGTAAGTAACTTGGCCATTTGTATCCAACAGGAGACTACAGTGTTTCATGAATGTGCGGGGTGTTGACCATGTTGCAGCACTGCATATGTCAGTCACCGAAGCCCCTTTAAAAGTTGCCAAAGAAGTAGTGATTCCTCTGTTTGATCTTTCTTGAACCTGTGTGGATAGGGGGTTCCCTTGTTTTTCATAGGCAACTATGATGGCTTGTTTCAACCATCTACTGGCTGAAGAAAGTCATAAACCTTTACCTGAAAGGTCAAAGGTAGCAAACCAAAAATTAACTTTTCTAATGAAGGCTGTCCTAGATAAGTACACTTTGGAAGTTCTCAACACATCAAGGGTATACACCCGCTTCTCCTCTGAAGAAGAGGGAGAAGTGGAATACACTGCTTAACCCAAATCTCTAGAAAACGAAAGAAAGGTGAACAGTCAAAATAGCAAATGTCAAATATCGATATGGCAAAATATCGAGTTTAAAATATCGAGTGGACATAATATCGACTTTCAAAAATATAGTGGTGCAGAATATCGAAATGCAGGTAAGAAATATCGTTTTTCATAATATTGAAGTAAGCAATATCGACAGTCATAATATAGTTGGTAAAAATGTCGTTTTTTGTGTGTTTTAAGTGTTAATATATGTGTTAAAAGTATGTATTATATTTGTAATGTATGTTTGATAACAATTAATAATTAATTGGTAATTATGTTAATTGTGTTATTTTTTTAATTAATTAGATATTAATTATTACTAAGTAATTTCTAAATATGTTAATTGTGTACTTTTTTAGGAGTGGGTTGATAGTTAATAGGGGAGTAGGTTAGGAAGTAATTTAGTTTTAATGTAATTTTTATTAGTTTTTATATTATATTTATTAAAAGTTATTTTATAGTGTTAATTGTGTGAAATAATTTAGATTTGATGGCTATTAATTTTATTGTTAATTGTTATTTAATTAATTAATTGTGAATTAATTATGTTTATGTTCTTAATATTTTACAATACTGTAGGTGACGTTAATAGGAGAAAATGGTGGGAGG
The DNA here is from genome assembly GCF_964261635.1 of Lissotriton helveticus. NCBI lineage: Eukaryota > Metazoa > Chordata > Amphibia > Caudata > Salamandridae > Lissotriton > Lissotriton helveticus. The sequence goes on along the minus strand of NC_136067.1, from coordinate 1,588,966,908 downwards.
TGAATTAATTCTGAAAAAATAATTACTTGTTAGTTAATATTAATTATATTGCATGAGTGGGTATACTAAATTATTCCCCTATGCTATCCAACACTTTCCCTACTGTTACACTTGGTGGAGTGGGAATATTTAATTATTCCAACCCGCTCGCCAACACTTTCCCTACTGTTGAATTCGCTGGAGTGGGAATAGTTCTTTTTACCCTCACGCTAGCCAACACTTTCCCTACTGTTGCACTCACTGGACTGGGAATAGTAATTCATACCCTCCCACTATACAACACTTTCCCTACTGTTGCACTCACTGGAGTGGGAATAGTAATTCTTACCCACCCGCTATCCAACACTTTCCCACTGTTGCACTCACTGGAATGGGAATAGTAATTTTTACACTCCCGCTATACAACACTTTCCCGACTGTTGCACCCACTGGAGTGGGAATAGTCATTTTTACCCTCCCGCTATTCAACACTTTCCCTACTGTTACACTTGGTGGAGTGGCAATAGTACATTATTCCCACCCGCTATCCAACACTTTCCTTACTGTTGCACTCACTGGAGTAGGAAGAGTAATTTTTACCCACCCGCTATCCAACACTTTCCCTACTGTTGCACTCACTGGAGTGGGAATAGTAATTTTTACCCACCTGCTATCCAACACTTTCCCTACTGTTGCACTCACTGGAGTGGGAATAGTAATTTTTACCCTCCTGCTAGCCCACACTTTGCCTACTGTTGCACTCACTGAAGTGGGAATACTAATTTGCACCCACCCGCTATCCAACACTTTCTCTACTGTTCCACTTGCTGGAGTGGGAATAGTAATTTTTAGTCACCCGCCATCCAACACTTTCTCTACTGTACCTCTCGTTGGAGTGGAAATAGTAATGTTATCCTTTATGCTATGCAACGTCCTCAGTATTGTCATATTTAATGGTGTGTAAAATATTATTTTTAAAATAAATATTTTTTTAATGTTTTAACTTATTATATGTATCTTTTTATATTAATATTATAGGTTTATTTATATATGTGTAATTATATTTTAAATTATGTTTTTTACATTTTATACATAAAAATATTAATTATTTTCTAATATTATTAAGTTAATCTATATAATAAAATATAAAATGCATGTTTATTTTTTTACATTACATTTATCATTTATAAATGTTAACATGTTTTAATTATTTTTAAGTATGTTTTACTTAATTATAGTTATTATTTAATTAATTTAATATTACTTTTAAGACATTTTTAAAAATCGATGTTGTAGCAAACTATATTATTGACAACAATATAAAGGATTCGATATTTTTGTACTTACCTGTTTCTAGATAGAAATTCGATATTCTGTCACTCGATATTTTCTCATCGAGTTTCTGGCATGTCGATATTCTGCTCCTTGATATTCTGTCAGTGAACCTGAAAGAAAGTACAGTTCTTCGGAATAAGATCCAGACTGGGTCATAACAACACATTGTCTGAAAAAAACTTAAGAGTGGTTCAGACCTTTAGAGAGCTCATAGTTCCCCAATTCTCTTACCTGAAGAAAGAGCCACCAGCAATAAAACCTTAAATGACAGGAATTTTAGATAAACAGAATCTAATGGCTCATATGGTGGGAACTCTAACACCTGAAGAACTATTACAGATATCTATTTGGTACTGAGCAATGGATAACAGGCCTCCTCAAAAAGAATCTTCTTAAAGTCTGTCTGCGAAGGTAGGAATAGATTCCTCTTGTGGACAACTAAGAGCTGGAATGGCTGCGCCTGGGAAAGCAAAATAGAAACTACGAAACAGCATTCCTCCGAATATCTAGTATTTTTGAACAATCCAAGAAGTCTGTTTAATAATGTTGAGAATAATATTGTAATGTAGAAGGATGCCTTGACTACTGAATGCAAGATGTCGACAATGTCGCCCAGCGCACCTAGCATTACAGCACCTTGAAAATGAAAACTATGCAAAAGCGATCGTATTTTATCTTAAATTCTGCATACGCCATCGCACAAATTTATAAGTACGAACAACATTGCTATTTCACATTAATGAAGGAACTGAGATAATAGGAAAATTGCACGCACTTGCTACTTTTAATAAGTTTTCTTTTAAACAAAATGTATACTTAACTGCTTTTTTTTTTTTTACTTTTTCTGATAAAATTGTAACTGTCTTTTCTTCTCTTTGAACTTTTATGGTGTTTTTACAAAACTACCGAATAAAGTTGTTATTGAAATTGAAATTGAAATTGAATGCAAGATGCTACATCAGGCGAACAACCAGGAGTCTGAAAATGTACCCTTTCAGGTGCTTTACTTCCAACTGTAGGCAGATCAGGAATGCCTCAGAAAGAGGAGGATCATTCACAGGTGGTGGAACCACTGGAAAAAATCTAAGAGACTGAATTGGGCACTTTGGCATTACAGAAAGGGCTGCAAACACTTGTGCTGCCCCTTCTGTAATACAGATAGCGCTGGTGTACCTATAGTGCCAGGACTATCACCATGGGAACGTTGGCCCCATGTAACTGAGGGAATCCCTTTGCCTCTGCGCCTGCACTGATTATAGATGCGGGCGCAGAGGCAAAGAAGCTGTCATGAGGCGCACTGACAGTGCGCCATCTAAAAGGTGGCGCACTGTCAGCGGGCTCCCTGATGGCAGCCCTCTGCAGGGGGTAAAGGGCGTCCTATCAGTCATCCCCTTGCAAGCAGGTGCAGTCACTCACTGCACCCACCTGCAAGGGCATCTCTGAACCCCCTTAAAAGTGCAGGCAGGTTGTCGCCTGCAAAGTGAAACATGGAGTGGCTGTTTCAAAGTTGCTCCGTTTTTCACTTGAATGCACTGTCCCCAGGGCAGCGCGAGTTCGTAGCTGCCCTGGGGGCAGCACATTGAATATAATAGGGCGCACTTTCCGTGTTTGCGCCTGGCGCACCTGTTTTAAGGTGCGCCGTGGCACAAACAGGGAAAGTCTGCCCTATACATAATACTGCCCCATACTGCTCATGTTCAATTCTCTCCACCAATCCAGAGGTGGGGCAGGGCAGGCTTGTGGTTAATTACCGAGCATTTACAGTCAATTATGTGACCGAGTCCCTTTATAGGATTTTTTAAACTAGACACGTCCCGTCGCCCTTTGTACATCTTGGCGATTAATCATCTCTTCTGCTAAAATGCACGCGCAGGGGAAATTGCATCTTTTGACACTGAACTTCAGACACGAACCAGCTGCCTGCCCTCCAGTGGGGTTAACACCACCCTCGAATTATATGCAGCTAATAAGGGGGGCTGCTTGCTAAATTCTTTCTAGAGAACCCTGTCTTGATTGTATTTTTTTGGGAACAGAAGTACTTTTTGAAATAGGCCCGGTGCAGACATTTATCAGAAAAAAAACGGGCACACTGAGAGGACAATTGAAACAGCTATAGCACGTTTTGAAAAGACCGCGTGACCACGAGTGGTTTCCTTTGTAACGGAACATTCTAATTTATGTGAGCCAATGCAGACATCTCTACGGGGCGGCGCACGGTCCATTGGCCACAAGTAAAGCGTGGCAGATGGCAATGGGTGCATTGATGTTTTTATTAAAATGAGTGTGCTCGGTGTTGCATGGTGCTTTGGAGGTAAACACAACAGGAAAATTGTGTGGGAGAAGATTGGTCGCAGAACATCAGAGATCTTCTTTGAAGCTGTAGGGCATGGCTGCAAATCCATGTTTATATAATTTTTTTTAAAAAGCACTTACCAGGAATGCCCAAAACAATTAAATCCTACATTAGCGAAATAACAGGGAAATATTGCAGCATGATGTGCAGATGTAAGCCTGTCCAGCGAAGCACAGCATTATTGTTTGTGTGTGTGAATGCAAACTTGATGTATATGCTATATACGGTGCCAGGGCACATTTGTTTCAATGCATAAGAGGAATTATATTACATAACTTCCACTTCATCAGTCATTTTGCTTCACACAATAATCACTGCCTTAGCGTGAAAACATTGTTAAATGTTAATAATTAGGTATGGACATACAACACATGGAAAAAGAGCATGACTGGCGTCGGTCACGTTACGCGTTAGCCCACATGACTGTGCAATATTGTTTTTCAATGTAAGAAGCTCGTGAAGTTTCAAGTTACCAGACAAAAAAAATTCAACCCTCGCCAGTAAATCAAATTTTGTGAAAAATTCTAAATTTCATTGACACGATTCCCGAGTCATGAATCACGAGTTAAAACGACAAAGAAATACAAAGAATGTTACCCATCCCTTTAACTTTTTTTCAGATGACAAATTTTCATGAAGCTTTGGTCCGCATTTACAATATTTTAACGCACAGAAGCGCAGCAAGCTTTCCTGCTGCGCTTTATGCGCTGTCGTACGTCAAATGAAAAGGGCACCAATGTGTCGTATCTATAAGATACGTCACATTCCTGTCCTTTTACCCTGTGCTGGCGCTCAATGGGCTGCCATGCGCCAACGCAGGAACCCTTGCGCCATGGTGCAAGGGTGACTGGGTTGTAGGGGTGATTGTTTTTGTGCAGGAAGGGACACCTTCCAGCATAAAAGCAATCACAAGGTGTTTTCCTCTTTCTATGTGTTCTGCAGAATGCAGAATTCAGCACACATAGAAATAGGGAAAACGAGGAGATATAAAGGTATTTCTCCTCATTCCGCCTCCCCTGGGGGCAGGGGGTGTAGGAATCTGATGCATTCCCAGGTTTACAAAACCTTGTAAATCTGGGACTGCATCAGGTTCCATGGATGTAGCGTAGGAACACCCACAGCCACACCCTTGGAACACCCCTTTCACGCAGAGTAATGCATGAAAGGGGGCCATATTTACAGGTCAGAGAAAAGCCACGCAGGGTGGCTTTGCGTAGCCTTGTAAAGTGACGCTCCGGCGGTGAAATCGGCTTGTAAATGAGCCCACAAGTGTGTCATCTTAACCAAGTGAGTACATTCCATGCTAACCCACTCACAGGGCAAATGTTATAAACAAATCAAAAAATAAATTTTAAATGACAGAACCATCTCAACCATATCTACACAGTGGCTACCGTCACTGTTTAATATATGAGATAGGCAGTGGGGTAGGAAATTAAGTAAATCTCAAAAAAATAATGAAATTTGCTGAAAGAAACACAGTTAAAAATAAGTAGAGGTACTGGGGGATGTATGACATTACAGCGCATGCTTTTACCACGCATGCCTTTACAACGCGATATTTACAACGCATGCCTTTACAACGCATAGCGCTTTGGGGTGCTGGATAGTGAATAGTTTAATTTACTATTCCAACTCCAGTCCCCGTGGATAGTAGGGAAGGTGTTGGATAGTAAATTAAATCTATTCCCTATCCTAGAGCGCCCCCCAGCGCAATGCGTTGTAATGGTTTGCGTTGTAAATACCGCGTTGTAAAGGCACTATGTTGTAAAAGTTGCGTTGTAAAGGTTGTTCACCTTCTGGCTTGATCGCGAAAAACCACTGAAATTCACTAATGATGATTACCAATGCCATGCTCAAAAACAATTTGACGATGGTACAGAAACAAAAGAAAGAGCTATTAAGGGAACAAGATGGTGAACATCAAGAGTTAGAGCATAGTTTGTGTGCATAGGTACCAATAAATAGCAAATCATAGTAGTTTTCTTGAATTTGAACTTGAACACAACTCACTTTTTAACTCTTTTTTTTCTCCAATATTGTTGCCAGTAACTTAGGCCTGCACCAGATTTAGTGCTCGGTTAGGATTTTTAGCTAAGTTCTGGCATGTCAAATTTCATGTGGTCCAGCGCAGGAAAAAAAATAGTTAAGAGAGTGGGTTAAAAAAGATGTGTGTTACCAGTTTAGCTCCAATTAAAAACTGTTTGCTTACACCCAAAGCCAAAACCACAAAACTTGTCTTGATTTTAACCTTTTACTCTGAAAGCGTGATTTTGGTGGTTTAGTGTAATTACGCTAAGGGCCCAATTACGATCCCTTCAGAAGGCTTGCGAATCGGATTTGGCTTTTCTGGATCCGATTCATAGCCCTTTTTTACGACTGAATCATACACAGGTCCGAACGACTAAGTACGATGGGAATATCGCGCACACATCGACCGAATAGTTTCCCAACCCGATCCTGTCCGTACGTTTGATTCGTAGCCAAGTTGTGCAGCGCAGTGGGGCCAGATTCCGACCGAGCAAGTACGATGCACAACTCGGACAGCCGCATCGACTCGGTCTCAGTGAGATGAAACAGCTTTCAGAATCGTACTTTGGGGGGCCTTAGCAGGCCCCTCTACACCCGGGGCCCTCCGAATCTGTCATGGGGTTGCCCATGGGTCCCCCCGATCCAAGCATGCACAGGGTGTACGCTTTGCCACACCCACCCCTTTTTGCTATGGGAGCTTGTGTACGCGATCCAATATACAGGCTCCCATAGAATTCAATGGGAGTCCAAGCGAACCGAGTCCGTAAGCATGTGGATGCATCGTACTCGCTCGTTCGGACTCCAAGTGCACAATTCGCTTGTAAAGCCCCCCGGATCTGAGTCGTACGGAGGGCTTTCTTAGCAAGATCGTAATTGGGCCCAAAGTAGTTTTTAGGGCTCGGGCCTACGCCTCCACGAAGTGGGGGGCGGAGCTTCCGAGCTCTTATGTGTTAAAAAAAAAAAAGAATTCAGAAAGGGGTCCTGCTGGCACATTCTTTAGTGCGCGCCACGTTTTTTCTGCCATCTGCCTAGTGATTCGTCTTCGCTGTGCTGTCTATTTAGTAGCCTTGACGTGATAGGCTATATGTAATTTACGCGCGCCCGATTTGGCATATTGTCTGCGGTTTCGCACACGGCAGACTTATTAATCTTAATTAGGAGCTGTCAGAGTGCCCGTGTAATGCAATCCAGATGGTGCGAGCGCGTTCACCATTGCATTGCATGTATCATGCGCGCGTTTAACATTTACCTTTCGTGCACGGCAGTCCATTCATTTTAATTAGGAGCTGTCAGAGTGCCACGTTCACGCGGAGATAATGGAAAGAAGTTTCCTGTAGCTTCAAGGGCAGTCACAGTATTTTTTAACAACAACAGCAAAAATGGTAACGGTTAATAGGAGCGCACAGCAATGTATAGGTAAAATAGTCAGTTTCAAGAGTAGTATGTAAAGTCGACAGTATTTTTTAAGATACCTCGCATACAAGCACCCTTGCCTCGCCAATCCGCGTGTCTTCTAAAATAAAACTGCGCAGTCTTTCAATATTTCTGAAAAGATATTTCTGTTGTTGCACGAACATTTGCCTCTTCTCTGCGAGGAGTCATTTCCGTAGCTGTTTTCTCCTCCCTTCAATATGTTAGAGTTTAACAGAGATTTTCGCAATAAACAAAAACATTTATGTAGATTGCGGCGTGTTTTATTTGCCATCACCTTGAGTTGATTTTTACGTACGTATTTCACACACACACAGTAGTGAGGGCAGAGTAGTGAGGGCAGAGTGTAGAGTAGTGAGGGCAGAGTAGTGAGGGCAGAGTAAGGAGGGCAGAGTAGGGAGGGCAGAGTAGGGAGGGCAGAGTAGGGAGGGCAGAGTAGTGAGGGCAGAGTACAGAGTAGTGAGGGCAGAGTAGTGAGGGCAGAGTAAGGAGGGCAGAGTAGGGAGGGCAGAGTAGGGAGGGCAGAGTAGGGAGGGCAGAGTAGGGAGGGCAGAGTAGTGAGGGCAGAGTACAGAGTAGTGAGGGCAGAGTGCAGAGTAGTGAGGGCAGAGTAGGGAGGGCAGAGTAGGGAGGGCAGAGTAGTGAGGGCAGAGTAGTGAGGGCAGAGTAGTGAAGGCAGAGTAGTGAGGGCAGAGTAGGGAGGGCAGAGTAGTGAGGGCAGAGTAGTGAGGGCAGAGTGCAGAGTAGTGAGGGCAGAGTAGGGAGGGCAGAGTAGTGAGGGCAGAGTAGTGAGGGCAGAGTAGTGAGGGCAGAGTAGTGAGTGCAGAGTAGTGAGTGCATAGTAGTGAGTGCAGAGTAGTGAGGGTAGTGAGTAGAGTAGTGAGTAGTGAGTAGAGTAGTGAGTAGAGTAGTGAGTAGTGAGTAGAGTAGTGAGTAGTGAGTAGAGTAGTGAGTAGAGTAGTGAGTAGTGAGTAGAGTAGTGAGTAGAGTAGTGAGTAGAAAGTAGTGAGTTGAGTAGTGAGTAGAGTAGTGAGTAGTGAGTAGAGTAGTGAGTAGAGTAGTGAGTAGAGTAGTGAGTAGTGAGTAGAGTAGTGAGTAGAGTAGTGAGTAGAGTAGTGAGTAGAGTAGTGAGCAGAGTAGTGAGTAGAGTAGTGAGTAGAGTAGTGAGTAGTGTAGTGAGTAGAGTAGTGAGTAGAGTAGTAAGTAGAGTAGTGAGTAGAGTAGTGAGTAGAGTAGTGAGTAGTGAGTAGAGTAGTGAGTAGTGAGTGCAGAGTAGTGAGTGCAGAGTAGTGAGTAGAGTAGTGAGTAGAGTAGTGAGTAGAGTAGTGAGTAGTGAGTGCAGAGTAGTGAGTAGAGTAGTGAGTAGAGTAGAGTAGTGAGTAGGACATCACAGGCAGCAGCTGTGCAAGCTTCTTACACTCACAAGGAGACCACAGGCAGCTGAGGTGTAATCTTCTTTCACTCACAAGAACGACATCACAGGCAGCAGCAGTGCAAGCTTCTTACACTCACAAGGAGACCACAGGCAGCAGAGGTGCAAGCTTCTCACACTCATAAGAAGGACATCATAGGCAGTAACGGTGCAATATTCTCACACTCACAAGGAGATCACTGGCAGTACACACCACATGAACACACTCCATAACACATAGCAACAATACATTGGCATTTACAATGCCATTAGCTCAAACTCAAATAAATCCGAGCCCGATTGCATTTCTAATGCTTGTTTGCAATATTAGCATTTGAAAAAAGAGCCAGGAAGGCTGAAAGGTTAAACCTTTTGTATATCTTGTAAGTTAAAAAGCCTTTTCTTGATTTGCTTGTAAGTTTGGCACTATTCCACATATTATTGATAACATTTGGTGGAACTTCAGCAATTTGCGATTATTTTCAAATTTGTAAAGATATATCAAGTTCGGCCCAGTTACTAAGGAGGGAAGGGAACAAGTGTTCAGTTAACACCATAACTCATGCCCCCACTATGCTCACTGTACATCCCATAGCCAAATACATGAAATTAAAGTTATAGTGTGCATTGTGCGCTGCACACCATAACAGGCAACTTTCAGGGCTTTTTTGGGTTTGGGTTTGTTGACAAATAAATGATATTTATATATGGTTTTTCTTCTAGGGAATGCATATATATTTTCTTCAAAATGTGGTTGACAATGGCCAGTAATTAGAATTAGAATGCTTAGGTTTTGTTCACCTTTCATAAATAAGTTGATTATAAAACAATGGACAAAGGCGAGGGCTAGTGGATTTATGTGATTATGGGATTCTGTCTCGGGGGCCTTTACCGCATTGTTATTGATTTACCACATTGTTCTCATAACTTATCACATAATTTCTATAATTTGCAGATTTGTCAATAATGTTGGTTCTAGCTCAAATGGATGATAATGATACTCTCAGAGAAGGCTCTAGTTAATTTAGATATTTGTCGCATAACTTATGATGATGAAATCTGTACTGGACGGGAACCCATGAAATATTTTCAGTAGTTCAAGGTACCTTGTAAACATATACACACACACATATTTATATATATAAATATAAGTAAGTAAATAAATATATATATATATCCCGGACCTGTAAACTGCTGTGTTGCCTAGGCAGGAAGCACGGATTGATAACTGCACGAATGCCCAGAAAAACACTGTGACCCTTTACCTGCCTTCATTGTCTACCAGCCTCTACTGTGGGGAATCAATAATTCTGGTGGAGTGGATCGCCCCTCGCAACACGCTGAAAGAACACTACTGCACTCTGGGAGATGCAGTCTCACGTGGTGGACTACGGAAGCGAACACGCCCCAACGAAGTCCAGGTGTGCTACATTCTACTTTAGAAAGCCAAAACTTAACATTCAGGCTTGCAGTGGCAGCGGCACTTACCAAGGGGGGTGCATCTGAGGAAGGCTAAATGCTGAAACGCGTCATGCTGATCCCCTGTAAATAAAGATTTTGTTTCAATCCGAAGTGCCCCTTTGTCTACTTTCGCTGAAAGGAATACAGGCTGTGGAAACATTAACGTGGAGCAAAACCGCGTGAGGGAAGCACCTTCTGAAGCGTCTGGTGAGTTCGGAATCCACCAGGACCGCCTAACATCACAGAGACACAGAATCTCCGCTTTCACCGAAAGTCCATAACCTTATGGAGAGACACTGCTACTTCAGCGATGTCCCGGACCTGTAACCTGCTGTGTTGCCTAGGCAGGAAGCACGGATTGATAACTGCACGAATGCCCAGAAAAACACTGCGACCCTTTACCTGCCTTCGTTGTCTACCAGCCTCTACTGTGGGGAATCAATAATTCTGGTGGAGTGGATCACCCCTCGCAACACGCTGAAAGAACACTACTGCACTCTGGGAGATGCAGTCTCACGTGTTGGACTACTGAAGCGAACACGCCCCAACGAAGTCCAGGTGTGCTACATTCTACTTTAGAAAGCCAAAACTTAACATTCAGGCTCGCAGTGGCAGCGGCACTTACCAAGGGGGGTGCATCTGAGGAAGGCTAAATGCTGAAACGCGTCATGCTGATCCCCTGTAAATAAAGATTTTGTTTCAATCCGAAGTGCCCCTTTGTCTACTTTCGCTGAAAGGAAGACAGGCTGTGGAAACATTAACGCAAAGCAAAACCGCGTGAGGGAAGCACCTTCTGAAGCGTCCGGTGAGTTCGGAATACACCAGGACCGCCTAACATCACAGAGGCACAGAATCTCCGCTTTCTCCGAAAGTCCATAACCTTATGGAGAGACACTGCTACTTCAGCGATGTCCCGGACCTGTAACCTGCTGTGTTGCCTAGGCAGGAAGCACGGATTGATAACTTCACGAATGCCCAGAAAAACACTGCAGCCCTTTACCTGCCTTCGTTGTCTACCAGCCTCTACTGTGGGGAATCAATATTTCTGGTGGAGTGGATTGCCCCTCGCAACACGCTGAAAGAACACTACTGCACTCTGGGAGATGCAGTCTCACGTGTTGGACTACTGAAGCGAACACGCCCCAATGAAGTCCAGGTGTGCTACATTCTACTTTAGAAAGCCAAAACTTAACATTCAGGCTCGCAGTGGCAGCGGCACTTACCAAGGGGGGTGCATCTGAGGAAGGCTAAATGCTGAAATGCGTCATGCTGATCCCCTGTAAATAAAGATTTTGTTTCAATCCGAAGTGCCCCTTTGTCTACTTTCGCTGAAAGGAAGACAGGCTGTGGAAATATATATATATATATTAGTGGGAAAGAAATTAAAATCTCCAAGCCCCTTCATTGCAAAACAGAATACGCCATCTATGTTTTGGAATGTACTTGTCCATTAAAGTATGTGGGCAGTACGAAACTTCCTGCCAATAAGAGGGTTTTGCAACACATTCGGGCCATTGTTATCCATGACCCGACTTACCCTGTCGCCAGACACTTTCAAGAGGTCCACAATAGAAGCTTGCATGACCCCTCATATTATGTAATTGATACCATCCCCAAGACCAAAAAGGGTGGCGACAGGGAACAGAAAATGCGCAAACTGGAGACACGTTATATTCTAAATTTCAATAGTAAAAACCCGGGAGGCCTAAACACCACGGAACACCTACACACATGCTTATGAAACATCTATGATAACTAGTATTTGTTTCTCCCACCTACCTGGCTTTACTCCACAAATCCTTTTCCATTTTTCCCTTCAGATAGCTCTACAATGGCTTATATATATATTGTTACTGAATACCACACTTTAAGTCATCATGAATCAAGAATTACAACTAAATATATTTTCCTTAAATGATCTATTATGTCCCATGAGCCGCCGACAGCTTCTCTTAACCAAAAAGCATGTTGGTTTTTTAACCTTTAGTCACCTTATGCACTTTCATTTTAATCACGATTCATTATCTCACAGGCAATGACGAATTATTGATTATTATACAAGGTTACACCCACTATAATATTGGTTGTTCCATCAGTATATCGCGGGAATTATGTTGCAAACCTTGTTCAAGAAATTAGCATTTAAAGCTATAAATTATAAATAATCCAGTATGGCGAATTTACATAGCAGGTCAGACAGATTATGACACTGCACATAATCACTGTATCATTGGTAATTTTAATGCATTCATGCAATTACTATTAAATCGAAACATTGTGGATAAAACATGTTTTTATTGATTTTAAATACAAGTTTATATATATTTTTGTACTATAATATATTTTTGTACTAAATATATTTTTGCATTATGATACAAGAAATATATGTATTTTATACTATATTTATATCAATGTGCAAACCGATATATTTAAACAGTGATTATTTATGCTTGTTTCGTGAATACTGGGATAGAAAGATTAGAATTTACCTTAACTGTCTTGCGATTTGAAGAAAAGATTTTCTTTATGTTTATTATTCACTGCATAGTCACGTGCAATGGTGCGGCTTCTTAACTGGTCTACAATCTGTTTGGCGTTGTCATGTGATCAAGCCACCTCGGTGTTGAAACGCGTAATGGCCGATTAAACGCGAAAGCATTCTTGTGCACTAAACCTGGGTCTGTGTCTGCTTGCTGCAAAGCATTTCCTGGAGGCGGCGTTCGAGCAGTAATCCGAATATATATATATATATATATATATATATATATATATATATAAAGGTTAAAGTAACATTATAGTTATATAGTTAGAGGAAATGTTCTGTAACAACATCATGTTTGAAACTCTAAAACCAACAGAAATTAACCAGTTACAGTTAACTTAATGAACTATAACTCGTGCCCTAAGGCATAAATATATTAGTTTTATCTGAATAAATATTCAGAGATATATTATTTTATATTTAAAAAAAGAACACAAAACAAATATATCTCTGTTCTACTGTTTCACATTTTTCATCCAAAAAATGCAATGATCAATATAATCACATAAAGGGCTTGCATTATAAGTGATATATCTTTGAAACACATACAATTCAACAGGCCCCAAAATAGCACTGTAATCCCAGCTATAGAGCAAAAACTCCTGCCTGGGAAATGCTTTAGAAAACAATGATAAGTTCTTCTGTGGTCATGGTTTGAATAACCAAAGAGACTTATGTTTTTTCTTCAAATGTTGCTGGGGGGCTGCAAATCTCCCTACAGCCAGGAACAGTGAATAACAAATGAGCGGCTGTGGCCGTTCATTTGTCGTTCATTTTTTTATTTTAAAATGTCCTTGATGTTCCGGGACACCCCCTATTTTAATTTTTATAAGGGGCCATGAGGGAGCCCCCAGGGCCCCTTCAGGCCACCGGCTCCCTGCAAGCAGTCCCATTTCATGGGGCAGTGAAGGAGCTGGCATTTTTAAGTGGTGTCCCATGCCCACCCATGGCACCCCACACCATTATTATTTTTGGAACCATGGGAGGGAGCCCCCGCTCCCTCACTGTCATTTTCTTATTTTTATAATAGAGTGGCGTGTCTCGGGTCCCACCCAGGGTACACCACAACTATTCCAATTCTTTTGGGGGGCCCAGGGGAGCACCAGGGGCAACTAGCCCCACCAGCATTTTCTTTTTTTGTTTTAAATGGCACGCCCTGGTGCCCAAAGCTATTCCCATTTTTTTATGAAAGTGAGGTGCCCTGGTACCCACCCGGAGCACCCCACAGTCCGACCCTCATTAGGGGTTGTGGGGGAGGCCCAGGGTCCCCAGAACCCCACCGGTTACCCTGCATGCACCCATTGTGGGTGCAGCAGGAGCCGTCATTGCTCCAACCCAGCGGGACCAGTTTTCTTTTGCTCCTGGAAGGTGGGCGCTAGCAAAGTATTTACCTGGCAGAGAGCAAACGCAGGAAAATGCTTTGTTCCCCCCCAAGCAGGAGCAGCTTTGTGTTCTTGCCCAGTGGGAGAACTTTATATTTCCTTGCCTGCGTTCACGGGCAGGGACATAGATGTGCCTCAGGGATTGGGGATCCCGAGACACCGTCACTGAGCTGGCCCCAGGGGATTAGGTCCCCAGGGCCATTGTACGGCACAGGGAGGGGGACCGCCCTCCGCTTTAAGTTATTGGGCGTGGATGGGGTCCCTGGGGCTAGTCTATGGCTCAGGGAGGGGAGCCATCAATCAATCAATCAATCAATCAGGGGTTTATAAAGCACGCTACTCACCCGTGAGGGTCTTAAGGCGCTGGGGGGGCAGCTCCGGATCAGTCAGAGAACTAGGTCTTGAGGTCCTTCCTGAGCGTGTGCAGGGTCGGGAGCATCTGATGTTTACAGGGAGCTCATTCCAGGCCTTGGCTGCGATATAGGAGAAATTTCTCCAGCCGGTTCAGTTTCTGCGGATGCGGGGGACTTCTGCCAAAGCGAGGTCGGTGGAGCGGAGGCTCCTTTTGGGTATGTGGAAGGATACTCTGTTGTTGAGGTATTTGGGTCCGGCGTTGTTGAAGGATTTGTAGGCGTGGGTGAGGAGTTTGAAGGTGACCCTCTTCTCGATGGGGAGCCAGTGGAGGCCTCGCAGGTGTTCGGTCATGTGTTTGTGGCGCGGTGTCCCGAGGACGAGTCTGGCTGCGGTGTTCTGGATGGTTTGGAGTTTGTGTAGAAGACTTTTATTGATTCTGGCATAGAGGGCGTTGCCGTATTCCAGTCTGCTGGCTATGAATGCGTGGGTGATGGTCCCTCTGCTGTCTTGTGGGATCCATTTGAAGGTCTTACGGAGGATGCGAAGGCTGTTGAAACTAGTAGAGTTAACGGCGTTGATCCGGTGGTTCATGGAGAGGGGGGAGTCTAGGATGATGCTGAGGTTCCGAGCTTGGTCTGTGGGTGTGGGTGGGCTCCCGAGGGCAGAGGGCCGCCAGGTGTTGTCCCAGGCGGAGGTGCAGGGTCCGAGGATGAGGACCTCGGTCTTCTCTGAGTTTAGCATCAGGCAGCTGTCCTTTATCCAGGCTGCAATGATCTTCAATCCTTCCTGGAAGCAGAGTCTGGTGTCTTCGGGGTTCTTCGTGAGTGAGAGGATGAGCTGGGTGTCGTTGGCGTAGGATACTATGCTGAACCCATGCTGTCTGACGATGTCGGCGAGGGGGGCCTTGTAGATGTTGAAGAGTGTGGAGCTCAATGATGATCTCTGGGTACTCCGCAGTTGATTTCCATGGGTTTAGAGAGGAAGGGAGGGAGTCGAATCCTCTGATTTCTGCCGGAGAGGAAGGATTGGATCCAGCCATGGGTGGCTCCTTGCATTCCCTCATCATGAAGTCTGGTTGCGAGCGAGTGGTGTGAAATGATGATGCAGGCTGCAGAGAGGTCTAGGAGGATGAGGGCCGCAGTGTGTCCCTGATCCAGTAGCATGCAGATGTCATCAGTGGTGGCGAGGAGAGCCGTCTCAGTGCTGTGGCTGCTGCAGAATCCAGACTGGGAGGCATCCAGGATGGAGTTCTCTTTGATGAAGGTGGTCAGCTGGGCGTTTACGAGTCTCTCTGTGACTTTGGGTGCAAACGGGAGGAGAGAGATGGGCCAGTAGTTTTTCAGGTCCGTTGGGTCCGCAGTAGGGGTCTTGAGGAGGGGTTTTACCTCCGCCCATTTCCAGTCATCTGGGCAGATGCCTGCTCCATGGGAGGCGTTGGTGATGAGGCCAAGTTCGGGTGACGGAGGCGGCCCCGTGGAATATGTGAGGAGGGCAAGGGTCTGTGGGGGCTCCTGAGTGAGTTTTCTTCATAGTAACGGTGGCGGGATCCCAGGATGAGATGGTCGGCTCATCGGCGGCGGTGGGTGGCGGAGTGGTGTTTGTTGAAGTTGTCATAGAGGGCCTTGATCTTCAGATGGAAGTAGGAGCTGAGCTTGTCGCAAAGTTCCTGGGAAGGTGTGACGTCCATGGCTACGCAGGTGGGTTTTGCGAACTGCTGTATGATGTTGAACAGTTCCTTGGCAGTGGTCCCATTTTTCTGAACCATGTCTCTAATGAAGGTCTGTTTGGTGTCTCTTATGTGCTGGTGGTATTCCTTTTGGGCGTTCTTGTGGTTGTTCCGTGCTTCTGTGGTTTTCAGGTTTCACCAGGTCTTCTCTAGGCATCTGCAGGAGCATCTGGCTTCTTGAAGTTCTGTGGTGAACCAGGCGGCTTTCAGAGGGCGTTGTTTGGTGGGGGCAGAGGGGTGAGAACTTTTCGGCGCAGCAGGAGACCCGGCGGTGAAATTCCCTGGCTACGGAGTTGGTGTCGGTCGTGGCGATGGGGGGGTGTTTCACAGAGGGTGCTATTGAGGTGCTCCTCTGTGACCTTGCTCCAGTTCCATCATGTCGGGCGCAGGGCAGGTTTGGGTGCGGTGATGGTGTTGAAGGTGAAGTGGACGCAGTGGTGGTCCGTCCAGAGGGGCTGGGAGGTGTGGCTGAAGTGGATGTTTGTTCCTCCCGTGAAGATGGGGTCGAGGGTGTGACCCGCTCTGTGAGTGGGCATGTTGACAAGCTGTTTCAGTCCAAGAATGGCAAGGTTGTTGAGGAGAGTGGTGGAGTCGGGGTCGTTTCCATTGTCGAGGTGAAAGTTCCGGTCCCCGAGTAGGATATAGTCCGCGGAGGTGCTGGCGTGGGGTGTGGTGAGCTCGGTAATGGTAGATGCACGGTGGGTGCGTGCTCCTGGCAGTCTGTAGATGAGGGTGCAGTGTAGCGTGGACCATGGTTTGAGGACTCACACACATATGCCATGCAACCCCACTCCCCTTTAATTAAGCTGGTGGTCCCTGGGATGGAGTCCCCATGGCCTCTCCTGTCCGGGTAGGGATCCGCACCCCCCTTCAATCAAATTCCCTATATACATATATATATATATATATTCACTGGAAAAAACAAAGGTTAGAGACACCTTATATTTAGGAATTAGCAGTCAAAAAAACGTAGAAATTCACTGACAAAAAACAAAGGTTACAGCGTCAACGTTATAGTTAGGACCAGATTTCACTCATACAAAACCAGATAAATTCAGCCATTAAGTTAGTGAGCTAACTATACCCTGTGCCCCCGCAATGCACTGCTTATGACTTCACATATTGCATCACTCATGACATGATCAGTAACATCACTGATGAATTCACTGATGACATCTCAAATTACATCACTGATGACTTCATCCACAGACTCTAGTCGTCCTTTTACCTCCAGTAAGTCCCAGACAGGTAGATTAATGAGAGGTTGTCAGAGGCCATGCCCCCTTTCTTCACCACTCAGTAAATGTGCCTGCTGGCACACTACTCTTTGGGGGAAGTGATCCAGTTTAGTCCTGAGGCCCTCAGGTGGCAAGGGGACCTCATCCCCCCACCAGCAGTGTGCTGAGAGGTGAGTTTACAGGGTGGTGGAGAAAGAGGGCGTGGCCTAGACCACCTCTCAGTAATCCCACTGTGTGGGGCTTACTGGAGGTAACAGGAGGTCTTGTTGGCCCCTAAGGACCCTTAGCAGCCAAGGGGAATTCATCCCCCAATCAGAAGAGTGCCAGAAGGTGTGTTTGCAGAGCAGTGGAGAAAGGGGGCAGGGCCTCTGGTGAATTGATGATTTTTCTTCTGCTTTTTTTTCTGATTCTATTTCTATTCTATTTTTTAGGAAGGCCCCCCCCCCCTTCCCTTGGCCATTTTGGGCCCTGGGCACCCCATCCCCCGGGGCCTGACCCTTTAAAAAATGTGTAATAAAAAAATGAGTGGGGGTCACACTGCCCACCCTTCCAGGCCGATTTTGGCCCCAGGGACCCCTTCCCCCAGGGACCGCCCTTTAGTGTTTTTTTTTAGAAACAGAGGAAGGCCGAGCAGCCTGGGGCCTGCCCTTTTTTTTAAAAAATAAGAATTTTCTTTTTTATAGGGAGGGTCATTTTTTTTTAAGCAACATGGGAGTGGGGCCGCACAGCCCCCTCCTGTGCCAATTTCAGCTTTGGGGACCCCATCCCCTGGGACCCTGCCTGTAGTGGGGTGCCCTAGATAGAACCTATGGTACCCACATTTTCCACGTTAGGGACAGTGTGGGTAGCCTCAAGGCCCCTGTGGTCCCTGCCGGCTCCCCACCTCCTGCTGGAGCGGGCATTGGTTTGGGAAACAGGAGCTGCAAACATGCAGCTCCATGGATCCCAAAGAAAAGTGTCTGTTTCCCTGCTCGTTCGAGCAGGGAAACAGACACTTTCTCTCTCTTTCAGCAACGAGAGCATTTTTGCTCTCGCTTGCTGAAAGCAGAGAGTTTGCTATGGCTTGGCAGGAGCTCCTGCCTTTGTGAATTAAGCCCCAAGGAGGTGGCGGTCCTCAGTACCGGCGGTCCACAACGGACCCCCTTGATTATTGCATTTGTGCCTTGGGTAGGTGGCTGTCCAAGGGGCAGTATGGGGGGCACGAGCCCCCCCACGCATTATTATATAACTTAGCCCCAGGTAGGTGCTGGTCCCAGGGGCTGCGTGGGGCCCCGCAGGCTCCCCATCACTATTTTCCTAACGCCCCAGGACCTGGCCCACCTGGGGCCAAACTTAAATGAAGCACTAGAGCCCGCGCTTTTCTTTTTCATTTTTAGCAGGAGTCACGAATCCAACGTGACTCCCATAGAATTAATATTTTTTTGTCCTTAGGGGGTCCCAGTAGATCACCCCCAAGAGGCCTATGGGGTCATGCTGTTTCTACCCTGCCCCTTTTTCTTTTTTAATTTCTTTTTCTTGTGACTCGATTTAGCCAAGTCACAAGATGCTACCAACACTTCCTGGTTTGAAGTGCTGGCAGAAAATCAGATCTCAGACATGACATTGTGGGGGTTTGAGGATCTACCACGCCCCTAGATATACAACTGGGAGTTCCTTTAAATTTCCCTACAACTTCTGAATGGAGTTACACCATTTAACAAAAGGGCACTTTCTGGACCAGGAGCTATCTTTCTGCCAAATTTGGCATAATTCCATTCAGCAGTTCGGGCTGTAGCCATGTCTAAAGTTTCCTATGGAAATTAACATGAAGAACAAGCATTTTGGGATCTCCCATTTTTCTTGGCCCACGCTTGACGGATCACCTCGAAATTTTCAAGACAGCTGTTGAAGTGAGCTTCAAACTAGTTTTGAAAACTTTACAAAGATTCGGCAAACAACACCAAAGTTGTTGGCACATTAAAAAATGCTTTTCCTATGGAAACTACCTCGCAACTTTAACTGATATATATATATATTACCTACTGGTGGTTGCAAACCCTAAATATATATATATCTATACTAATATAATAAAGAGAGAGGCCAAACCTTTGAGGCGGGTAATCTCAGGAACCACAGCACCAATCACAAAACCCATTACAGCGTTGGAAAGGGCAGTTGCAGCAGAAGGACATAGGCTATGCAGACGCCCACCATATACATTAAAAAGGTAAAAGAACCGTGCCAGCAAAGTAGTCCCTTGTGGGCGTGTCTGCTTTGTGCTGTGGGCTTGTGCTGGGGGCATGACAAACGCTGGGGGCGTGTGGTACGTTCCGCCCTTCATGCCATGTCTCATATCGTGTGCTAATCCCACCCTGCTCCCTTTAAATACCCCTGCATCCCATTATCATAACCCACCCTTACTCCTTAAAATACCCCAACACCCTTAAACACTAACCCCTCTTAACCCTATAAATATACCCTGTACCCCAAAACCCAAACCTATCCCTAAACCCTAAAAATACCCCTGTACCCCAAAACCCAAACCTAGCCCTGAACCCTATAACTACCCCTGTACCTCAAAACCCAAACCTACCCCTGAACCCTAAAAATACCCCTGTACTCCAAAACCCAAACCTACCCCTGAACCCTAAAATACCCCTGTACCCCAAATCCCAAACCTAGCCCTGAACCCTAAAAATACCCCTATAGCATTTCACAGGCCTGTCACAGATAAGAAATGCTATCAAAACGAAATCCTACAAAACAATATACTACTGGCTGGCAGCAATTCATACCCGGACAACGTCGGACGGGCTGCTAGTATATATATATATATATTTTTTTTTTTGCACCAATAAAGCATTTTTGCTTTGGATTCTTCGTGTGTGCCTTTTCTCTTTTTCGAATCGAATGAGGATTTGATGTGGAATATATATATATATATATATATATATATATATATATATATATATATATATATATATATATAGCTTCAGAAATTCGCCATTCACCAACACCTCCTTACAATGAGGCCGAATAACGAAAGAGCAGAACCACCGTTTTTTGTGCTATTTCTTCAGTGCTTTATTGTGCAAAATTTCTCAGCCCGTTAACCACCATATATATATATATATATCTATAATACTATTATAAAGAGAGAGCTGAAACCATTGAGGCGGGTAAACTCAAGAAGTACAGCACCAATCACAACACCCAATACAGCATTGTAAAGGGGAGATGCAGCAGATGGACATAGGCTATACAGCTGGCCACCATATACATTACAAAGGTCAAACAACCTTAGGGGTAAAGTAGTCCCTTGTGGGCGTTGGTGCGGGTGTGTCAAAGTACACTTGGGCGTTGGCGTGGGCGTATCAAACTACACTACATTATTCCTTTGTGGGCGTGCAGCATTGACAGAGGGGCATGGCACAACAGCGTTGTCAGAGGGGCGTGCCACAAATAAAACAAAAAATGGCCGCGTACTTCAGTAGCGCGCCTTTCAGAAACAATGTGCGCGCCCATTCACGATCCACCTTCGTGTCTCACACGTCCGTCTACAAACACCAAGCTGCGCCGCATTTGCCATTCAGGCGCCATTAATCACATATAGTGCGGCGTGCACATTCACGATCCACCTTGGCGTTCTGATGACACAACATTAATGATATATAGTGCGGCGCAAACTTTGTGGGCGTCAGCGTTGTCGGAGGGGGCTGCACTAAAATTAACAAAAAAAGGGGCGTGGCTTTCGCCACCAATGTGCGCGCACATTCACGCTCCGCCTTGGCATTCTGATCACTTCTCACACGGCCGTATCAAAACACCAACGGGCGCCGCATTGACGGATCTTGCCATACTGTCTACAAAATTAAACTAACAAAACAAAACTTTACTCCTTTAGGAACGTAAGATTTCTCAGAAGTGGCTGCAGGAAAGAAACCGCGGCATTCACGCTCCAACGGCTCCAGGGGACACTGAAGGCAGGCAGCGTACCACACGATCTAAGCCACTTCACAATTAAAATTTAGTCCGGGGCTCAGGCGGGGCCTCTAACCAGCCCTCGCAAACACGGGATCACGCCGGGCACTGTCTGCCTACACACATTAACGTCAAAGACAACCCGCTTGGGAATTATATAACCAACACACTCCACAACACACAAAAGCTGCAAAACTCAATTTATTCTACGGCCACATTCAAATGAGACCAAAAATGTGGTATACCGTGAAATCTTACAATAAATTAAGATTTACTATTACAAACATTACACACATAACATTTCATACCCGGACAACGTCGGGACGGGCTGCTAGTGTATATATATGTATCCTGTGTGTGAGAGAGAGAGAGAGAGAGAGAGAGAGAGAGAGAGAGAGAGAGAGAGAGAGAGAGAACATAATGGGTGACTGCTGTAATATGCCACCAAGAGGATCTGGTAGCATTTTAAATCATGAACCTTTTATATAGGGCTTCAAAAAAATGTTCCGAAGACCAGACTTTGAGTTTTCAAATAAAGAAACACAGCGACTTTCAACAAGCAAATCCTGATGTCATTAGTTATGTCACACGATTTAGGCAGTTGGCAGCACAAACATCCTGGATAGGCGAACCAAAATAATCGTATTTGCAAGAGATTTGAAGGATGGCATTAAAGATAATCTGACAAGAATTCAACAACATTCTTTGAGAACCAACATTATAGTATTTGCAAGAGATTTGAAGGATGGCATTAAAAATGATCTGACAAGAATTCAACAACCTTCTTTGATGAACTAAGATAATCCTATTTGCAAGAGATTTGAAGGATGGCATTAAAGATGATCTGACAAGAATTGAACAACCTTCTTCCTTTAATGAAATTATAGGCTCTGCACCTCAAATTGAACATCAAATTGATCAATGGAGACTAGAGAAGTGGAAGAGTCATTAACAAGGTGTTCACATTTTAATTAGCCAATTATCAGCCAGAAAATCTCAATCTTCTCCTAGTGCGATTAGCCCATTGCCTCCTGAAGAACCTATACAGATATGGTCTGGATGGGTTCCATTGTCTGAAGCGGAGAGAGAGAGAGAGAGAGAGAGAGAACAAGTTGAAGGAATTCTGGCTTGTGCTTGCACTGTGGAGATGACACACACACCTAAGTTGTGCTTGTCAATGGAAATCTATCCATAGAACCATTTGGATATTTACAACCATTGCCTGAACCACCTGTACCATGGCATACAATTTCTACTGACTTCATTGCTGAATTGCCTTGTTCTGACGGGTGCAATATTAAATTATAACAATGTATCTTTACAGAGAGGACTCATTGTTCACCTTTAAAATCTATCTCTTCAGGTACTATGATGGCCAAATATCACCTGATATTTTCCGTTTGCATCAAGTACCACATACTATTTTGTCTGATAGAGGCACCTACTACACACCATGTTTCTGTAGTGCACTTTGCAAAATATCTTTCATCCAGATACCATCTGCAAACCAATGGACAAACAGAATGACTCAATCAACAACTTGATCAGTTTTTATGATTTTTTGCACAACTACTCATATTAATTGGCCTTCTTATCTGTCCCTTGCAGAATTTATAATAACGCCTGTCATTGAGCAACTAAGATATTGACATTCTATTGCATGCAAAGCTGTCATCGTAGAGCTTATCCTTCATTGGCATATCTCCTTCCTTCAGTTCCAGCGTCATCAGAATTTTTTTGTTGAACAAATTCAAGAACAGAGGAAGATGACTGTGGAAAATATGAAACAGTCTAAAGCAAAGCTGAATTCATATTCTGACACTAATAGAACCCTAGCCCCCTCACACAATCCTGGAGACAAAGTAGCCCTATCATCTTGGGTTCTTCTATCTTGCTCCAGTCCAATAAGCTAAAACCAAAGATTCTGGTCCTTTTCAAATCAATTAATGTATTAATCAAGTAACTATTAAACTGTGACTACCTGTCACCTGGAGGAAGCATCTAGTTTTCATACCTCACAGTTAAAACTATGTGTTAAATACTTTGTTAAGCGCTCTTTACAAGAGCAAGAGATTTCTCACTTTTACAAAGGACATCTCCAGTTTTTCATTGATTGAAAATGATATTCACCTACTGAGCATTCTTGGGAAGATACTTTTATCAGTCCTTGCACCCTTTCTTTTTTGCCAATTCTATAAAAGATTTTCTAAAACGCCAAGATTCTTGACAGGGGTTGTACAGTGTTGCACTTACAGCAGAAGTAGAAAGAGTGGAATCCACTGGATGGACACTGACAGATGCATGTTAGCATGACTGTCATCCTGCGAGGGCACAACTCACCTCATATATGGGAAATCTGAAGAGAAGCAGAGGCTGCTTGCCAAAGTAAGCATTGGAATGTTCTGAACTGTTCTAGCATAGTTGTTCCTAATCCAATATGATGCTTATTTTCCTTAACTAAATACAAGTTTCCCAACAAAGATTGCTGCTTTTCCTGTTGCATAATTTCATGTGCATAGCACGTATAAAGAGATCAGTGCATAGGATGGTGTGCCACAATGGTTTCTTGAAGTAGAAGAATTTTTTGTTGTGTCCCATGCTCCTGTTCCCTGCTATGTTTTCCCCCAATTTTTTTCTGTGCTAGGCGCCATTAAATACGAGTGCAAGACATAACTCATTCAGACTGAAGCTTTGTAGAACCAGTGCTCTCTTGATCTGGAGAAAAGCCAATGATCAGAAACAAATACATAACTCCCCCATACTCTCCCACCCAGTACTCCCATTAAAGAAGCATCTGTTAAGAAAGCTTCAAACTCGTGAACTGGCCAAAACTGTACAACAAAGCAGGTGAAAGTATCCCCCAACACCAAGAATAAACCTATAATGGCAAACATGTATGGCACTAAAAAAGTGTAACTGACACCCAAGGAAATTGCAGATATTAGACTGTTATTCACTACAGAGACATTAATTCCTACTGAGACATAAAGATCAGATCAAAGAAAAGTTCTTGCCAACAAACAAGTCTATCAGATACTCTATCTTCACACATCAAATTAAATCAAATACCACATATTGCAAATAAGTAGGATGGACAGCTCACGGTTTTCATAGTTATGAAAGTATGTAATCACAGTTTGAGGGGAAGTCATGCTTCACCATTCAGTGGAAAAAATGAATTTGAAAGGTCCCCAGGATAAACTGAACTCTGATCTCAAGTTGCAACTTTGTCAGAACCAGCATTCTCGGGGCGAGCAACATCTCCTGAGTCCTTGTCTTCTACCCTGGGCCTGGCTCTGCAGTGTTTGGTATAGTCCTTACCTGGTCTCTGCCCAAGATCCACTCCAAGAGCGGCTCTCAGAGCCGACCAACGCTGAGCACATTCAGGGGTCTCAAAAAGTAAGACTTAGAATTGAAAAGTACTTCAAGCAAGCCGAAAAGAGTAAGATGTCAGAGTTCATTACTCTTAGCTTATATTTGACACTGTTAAATGGTTTCTACTTTTGATGCACTCATTTTGTCTAATCCAGGAAGAGAAGAATTCAGAAAGATTCGAAGAGCACCTGACTCCTTTAATGTGACTCTCTCAAAATAGTGTATCTGCCTTTATAATTGAATAGTTTTGCTATTATTATCCTGGGTGCAGCTTCTGTAGGAGGATGCTTGGTGAAAGCGTAGCATGCCCGCTCTACCATGGAGCATTACAAAAGTGATTCTGCTGGTATTCATAAACAGAGCCATTTATCAAGGAAATACAACAGTTGCGTAACCCCTGTCGGAGCAGGGTTTTCTGTATCTCAATCTTCGGCTGTAATCATTAAATAACCCCCACCACTGGTCATATGGACCTTTGATGGCCAACAAACAGAAATGAGGAGCAATCATCTACATAAACAATACATTGTTAAAGATTTATTATTGAGTCAATAAATAGAGTTAGTGTAAGTTAAAGAGTTTTATTTTCAAATCTTTTACATTTTCACCTATTTATTGGATATTAATTGTTAATTTTAGCAATTGATATTTGATTAAAAATAGAATACAATGTTTGTGAAGATCACAGTCAAAATAGTAATAACACAACTAGTGTGTTCAAAAAAGGAAACTCCCTATTCTAAATAGAATTTGGATAGGAGAAAAAAGATGTCAGTTCAGAAACCCATAAAGCGTTGGATTAAGAGAAGAAAGGTGTCAGTTCAGAAGCCCATAAAGAGTTCTGATGGGAGAAAGATCAATGCGTAAGCATACAGATTTTTCAAATCAGACTGGAAATTTATTTTCAGTCATAATTCAGCAAATATATAGAATTAGGTTAAGTAACCTCGCATGTAGAGATGTCTCAGGTATCAGAGACAAGTCTCTCGTCAGAATTTTGGGAAAAAGGAATTCTGTCCTTCTCTAGGAACAAACACTAATAGAAACACACAAATTCTATGTTGAAACATTATTTTCTTTCGTCTTTTTCATCCACCAATAGAGTATTAGCAAACTCTTGGTAACAGGTTTACTCCCCATGCTCTCACCAGATCATAATAGATTTTTTGAGACAATAGTTCTTGGAAGGTTACAGAATTGTTTTCCTGTGGTCCAAAACCTCTTCCAATGAATCTTCTTCCAGTTGCTTTGTCTTCTCCCGGTGATAACCCTTCTATTGGTTGTCTAATACAAAGCAAGTGTCTATTCACTAACTAATAGAGAGCTTCTGAAATGGAGACATTTACAGCAAGGAACGAGTAAAAAACATCTTGCACAAACAACTATTCAATGTGAAAAACAGGGCATTCAGTGTTAATACATTCTTTTTCATTTAATATGGCATCAACAGTTAGGCTAACTTAGTCCAGCATTTTATTTACATGCAGGCCTATAACATTCAAGCATGTTTACCTTCTACAAATTTTGCATTTAGCACATGATTAATTTAAAGGTAACATTATGCACATTAAAAGTGTTTTCAATAGCAGATAATATTTGCAGCAGGAGCCTCTCCAGAATAACAATCAGTACGAGTTTTTTATGTCTAGCTCTGCCTTCTGCATCCTCTACTCATACAGCCAGTTTTTTAGATGAGCCATTAAGCTGAGATATTGAAGCCTGGAGACCCCTAATGACATCTTCTGGTATGTACATGAGACTATCCAATACAAGGATCCTGTTCACCACGTTTTGTAAGTCCTGATGGGGAAGGGATACAATTGCTTTGACTTCGCCTATTATGCATTCCAGTGCAGCATGTGTAATAGAGACAGTCTGCAATTTAACTATAGGGAAGATAAATAATTAGTAAGTCTTGTTGGAGATGAGCTGGAAGCTGCACCACAGGAGAAGGGATATGGTGACCTGCTCGGTTTAGTGATTTATCAAATTGTCTCTTTCTTGGGAAATAGGTTAGACTAGTTCTTCATCAGTTGTGATTACTAAGAGAGTGCTGTAAGAGTTCAGGCAATCAGAAAGGGAACAGATGGAGGAATCCGTGTGCCATTAGGATGATGCAAGTACTGTATAGAAGCTGTCAACTGTACCAGTATGTAGACAGCCGACCAGTGGTGTAGTGAACTCTCCCGCTTTCACAGCTTAGGCGGGGGTGGTGTTTTTTTAAATTAATTTTTTAGTTATTTCTACAGCGCCTGAATCACCCCAAATGGGGTGTCTCCGCGCTCGGACAGTGCTAAGAGGTGGGTAGTAGACAGTGGAGGAATGGACCAGGATTAGAACAAAAGGTTTTTAGTTTTGTCCTGAAAATCAGATAGTTAGGGGAAGAACGGATGTCCAGGGGAAGATCATTCCAGAATTTGGGGGCAAGATAGGAAAAGGATCTGCCTCCCATTCTGTTTTGTTTAATACGGGGATCACAAGAAAACCTTTCCCTTCCGAACGAAGAGTACGCGAGGGAATGTATTTGGACAGTTTTTTGACAAGATAGGCTGGTCCCAATTGGTTTAGACTTTTTAATACTATGCAACAGATTTTAAAGTGTATTCTTTTGCGAATGGGAAGCCAATGAAGTTTGCGAATGTATCTTGGATATTAGGGTTATTTTTATCAAAAGACAAGAGAAGTTGCGTATCATCTGCGTAGGAAATTGGGTTAAACCCCATGTTCCTAAGAAGTGACCTAAGGGGGGCGATGTACACATTAAATAGGGTCGGGCTGAGACAGGAGCCCTGAGGAACCCCTTTAGTTACCGCTGTGGTGTTAGATTTAAAGGGTCCAAGATTAATTGTTTGAGTTCTGTCTTTGTTGACACATAATTATTTAGGAGCCTGGTCCGTCTCCAGCTCTGCAGACAGAAGCACTTAAAAAACACAAAGTAAGGGGAAACTGTAAAAGAGGACCGCGATGCAAAGTGAATCATGAAAAAAGAGGCCCAAAACGTGAAATGATGTGGGAAAGAGTTTGCAGAGGCGTAAGTAGCTTCCATAGGTGAAGCATGTACTGTTGCACTGAGGCCCAGAGATCTTAGGGGCCCACTGAACTCAAATCTTTGCTGTATTTTAATCAATTAAATAGCAGCTGGTTCGCATTTGTTCCTTGTTCAAAAGCTCACAATACACTGGCTACCCTACTCAGACTGTGAGAGAGAGGCCTGGAAGGAACTGTAAAATAAAGGGCATATGAAAAGAAGACAGAAACTGACCAAGGCCAATGAAATGAAAAGATCCAAGCAAGGGTGAAAGGACTCATGGTTGGAAGCGTGAAACAATATTTGCATAGGGTGAAAAAAGAATGACGAATGATGAAAGGCTGGATCAATGAGTGGATGGATGAATGGAAGTGTGGATGGATGGGTGAATTGATAAAAGAAGGAAAATGGATGAAAACGAATGGATGTATGGATGGAAGATGTATGGATGAATGACTGGAAGTGTGAGTGGTTGATGGAAGTGATTGATTGTTGGAAGATTGTAATGATGAAAGGGTGGCTAGACTGAATGGTAAAATAAGGGAATGGATGGAATGGTAAAAGGATGGATGCATGAAAGTCTTAACAGATGGAGAGTTAGATTGATGGAAGGTGGGATGAAGGGACCTCATCTAGGCTGGGTAGAGCTTATTTGCATCCCTCGTGTGATGGCATTCAAGGTAAGGCTCAAAGTGGGGGTATTTTAATTTTCTCAATACTCCCTTGCAGCTGAAGCAGTGTTCAGAAGCAGAAATCCTTGCATCCTTTGGCACCGATGGGACGAGAGTCCCAAAGCCTTCCTCACAAATGTCCAAATGACCTGAAGAAGAGCATGGCCCATGCTTTTAGAGCATTGCAGACATCTTGGAAAAATATAGATCATATCACAATAATGTTTTCCTTTTTCAAGATGGAAAAGACCATGGGCCATATCATCAAGAACGGCAATAACATTATCGCCGTTTTAGCTGCAGGAAACTGCTGCTAAAACGGAGATAAGGGGCTTGATAATATGCCCCAGAGAATTCCAATAGAAGCCCAGATTTGATGTCCTTCACACCAGAACCTGGGCTTCTATTGGAATTCTCTAGTGCATATTATCAAGCCCCTTACCGGCGCTTTAGCTGCAGCGGATAATGTTATCGCCGTTCTTGATAATATGGCCCCATGTTAGAACAGTAAAAAATGATATAGCACGCGGAATACCATTCTAAGGTGGACAATCATGAACTTCTGTGGGCATTTGTTAAACATAAAACATAACATATTGGGAAGCCAAAAAGTCTAACATGTTTAATAAAAAATATCAAGCTGCACAGAAAATAGTGACAAAACAAATGTCATTTCAACCAACCAGAGCTCTCACCCAAAATGGCTGGATGGAGCATGTACTGCTACACTCATGCAAGGTTGAAAGTCATATACCTTTTTTCCCTCTATACAAGTCTATGGGGCACAAACGTGATAGAAACGTTTTACTTTCAGTGTAGTTCATCTAATGAGCAGGTGGAAGAATCTTCTCACAGGAAAAACGTGAGCTTTCCTTGAAGCAGAGATACAATACATGAATACATGAACATACTGCTGATTTCATTCCTTTCTTAAAATTGTGCTTCTGGTTTACGATATTGCAAGCGAGGCTCAGCTTTACTACTGGATGCAGGCAAGGTGCAAATGTACTACCTCAAATAGGTTGACTTCGAGGCCTACTAGAGCCATGAAACATGCGTCCTGAGGGTAAAGAACACTTCAAACGAATAAGAAAATAATATTCATTTTTTAATCATAAAACATATCAGTGCAGATTGTGATATACTGGTGCAAAGGGTCATTGCCGTTAAAGAAATAGGTATACAAGATTACATTTTTACAGCATTCATTCTGTTTATTTTTTTTACTTCACTTTAAAGCGCCACAAGACCATTTTCTGCCTTCTCAATCCATGTCCAACCATTCAATCAGTGTAGGGCTACATATCAGAATATCAGAGACAAAATACGGAATTACTAGAAAATCGGAGTCTAAATATAGAGAACCAAAATGTTATGACGGGAAGAATTTATAGATAAAAATGAATTTATCATTCGAAACTCCAAATCCATGCACTTTTAAAATATATACATCGCCAATGTTCATATATGTGAAATTAAGTATAGTAAATCTATGCTCACCTATATAGATGTACTGTCACAATATTTTGGTGCTTAATAAATAGGTTACAATACTTTTGGGTATCAATGTTTTGCCTTTGACAGACTGATAGTATACACAGTGCAGCATGGGCCTTTTCTGTAGGTGGGCAGGTCTTGTTTTTTATTATTTTTTGCGTTGTATTCCATACACTGTGCAAATTCGGGAACATTCAGGCTGCAGGACAAGTTAACTGATCATATATGGCAGCAATGAACACCCTTCTCCAGTAGTTGGCAATGCCACTATCAGTTACAACTCTGTTCCTTGCCAGGGAGAGATGTGCTCGTGTTTGAACTCTGCCTGTGTTAGTGCAGGGTGAGTGCAATGTTTTGAAAGTGCAGGGTGAGGCTATGCATGTTTGACTGTATTGTGAGCATCATGTTTTCTGAGTAAGTCGTCTGACTGATGACAGGGTGAAAAGTGACACCAAACCAACTGGCTTTGCCAATGCTTTTTTTCTACTAAAATATAAGCTATGACCCTCCATCGCATGTAGTCAGCATTATAAACACCCATTAGTGTGAGCAGGTAGAATAATGCTGTGTACACTGGGGCAAAGGAATCTTTCCATCAGTTCCATCAAAGGGTAACTTTTGCTTATTGAAAGGGGGAGAGTATGTAGCCTTATGGCTAGAGCAGTCAACTTTAAAGCTAGGGAACCGGGTTTGAGACTCGGCAACGGACGCTCAATGTCCTGTGATTCTGGGCAAATCTCTTAATCTCCACGTGCCTAAGAAAAATGAATGTGTCCTCATGTTAGGAAACTAGTGCTATGTAAAGCGCTCTGATACCCGATATCTTCGGGTCTAGTTCGCCTATATAAAACTCCCAAAAAATAAAAGGGAAATTTGATGCCCCTTTCGGGGGCCATCTAGAGATTTACTCTAAAAGTGACCCTGGCATTAAAGTATTCTGTTAGGGGCCAACAATTGAGGACAAAAGGTTTTATTGCACCAAATTCACATAGTATATGTAACACATTACCTGTAAAGTAGTAGTGCGTCCCACCTCTCGGAGAGATAAGCCTGAGAGACCCTTCGCTGGGAGTATATATTCTTTTATGACATGCATTTTTACAAGAGTTTATTAACCAAGCCACGCCCACCACACATTGATGGCAGATAGGCCTGCAGAACACTTCTCCCTGAACAGAAGGGCACACAGCTCCCTGCAAGCAGCCCTCTTGTCCGCGATAATCCTTCAATATACACACATCCCGCACGCACGCACACTGAACAATAAACAGACGGAACAGAATCTTGAACCTCAAATTACCCTTTCACAAAACTCATTCCAATCGACCATTTACAACCCAGATATCATCTTTCAGCACCCGGCCTTGAACGTTTCCCAGAAGCTGCTCCCACACTCGTTTTTTCACTACCTCGATCCGAGCCCTCGATAAGCTGTACTTAAAGATGAGGCATTCTACAGGCATCCTTTGAATGTCTGCGAGAGCGAAGTCACAGCTCCTCTTCTTCAAAACACAGACTCCCACACCGATGGGAAGTGAGATATTGTGCTACATGACCCCTTTCATCGTCTGCATTGTCGAATTAATGCTCGAGATTCGGTATCTCACTCATAAAGCGGTCGACTGGAAGCTCTTAGTACTACTGCAAGGAAAATTTATAATAAAAAAAGATGCTTAAGTGAAGTAGGCGGAGAGGGTCTCAGACTTAATACATTTCAGAGCTGCTTGATTTTTATGCAGCGCTTGCGGGCACAGACAGGTAGTTCATAGCGCTTCACAGAACTGTAAATTATGTGCTCAGTCTGCCCGGTTGGGACTTGAACCCTTGAACCTCGGGTTATTAAGGAATCTCTCTAGCAGGTACATGCCTTACCTGGATATCTGTGTATACCAAAACGGGAAGGTCTCTAATCAGTAAGGTTGAGCCTAATAAACTAGATAACTAGAGAAGTGCCAGTACTGATTATTACTCCAAAATAATTAACCTAAATGCATAAGTCATACACATTTAGATTTTAGAAGCTCTTTAGTAGCTGATTTATTTAAAAAAAAATGCACTGTTTTTATCTCATACAACATTTGACAAATTTTTGATTACAGAAACAACAAACAAAGGGGAAATAATTTAAGGACAAGGGAACTGGTGACATTTACCACTGACCTTCATTCACTCAAACACAAACACTTATGCACAACATACCTCATACATACAACACAATAGATGTACGCACAACCGGGGGAAAACAATAAGCCTGAAGGGGAGCATCTGACCTGCCAAAACAACTAATTATCCACAATGTTTCTACCTATACACAACTAGTAGTGCTCTACTTTATTAATTCAACACAAATACAATAAATGGATTAAATGTGACACTGTCACAACTTATTGGTAAAGAGACAATTTTGGCAGAACGATGGTCTACGCGTTTCGAGTCCCACACTCTTGGGACTCTCCTCAGGACCACAACAATCCGAAATGCAGATATTACTGGAACTTTTTCCGTAAAAGAAGGTTTCTATTAATGACCCCCTGCGTCCATTATTTGATTTGAGATGAAAAGCTCGGAGCACCCCCGTTCGAACAGGGATTCATTTCTCGCATACGCTTTCACTTGAAACTTTCTGGACCATTAAAAGACCGCGAGTGATCTTTACGCCGGCTGGCGTTAAGAGTGTACGTGCTGGTACGTGCTTATTGTTTTCCCCCGGTTGTGCGTGCATCTATTGTGTTGTATGTATGAGGTATGTTGTGCATAAGTGTTTGTGTTTGAGTGAATGAAGGTCAGTGGCAAATGTCACCAGTTCCCTTGTCCTTAAATTATTTCCCCTTTGTTTGTTGTTTCTGTAATGAAAAATTTGTCAAATGTTGTATGAGATAAAAACAGTGCCTTTTTTAAATAAATCAGCTACTAAAGAGCTTCTAAATGTGTATGGCATGCATTTAGGTTAAATATTTTTGAGTAAAAATCAGTACTGGCACTTCTCTTGTTACCTGAATATCGGCACTCCTAAAAAGTCAGGAAATTAACCCTTTAGATAATAGTGTGAATGTTGTGATAAGGTGAATTCAATCAAGGGTCTACCTCGTGCTACGATTTTTGATGGCAATACACTATGGGCCAGATGTATGACAAGTGAGTCGCAAATTGCACCAAATTGCGACTCACAATTTGCGACTCGCTAAAGTGAATGTACAACAGTGTCTCATACACTGTTAGCGATTACCAATGCGGTCGCGAATTGCATGCCTCATCAATATTCATGAGGCAAGCGCAAATTGCGACCCCATTGGGAATGGCTAGCCCTCACAGGGATGGTGGCCTGCTGGGGTAGTAGTAGTTTTTTTTTAATATGCATCTCGTTTTCCTTAAAGGAAAACGGGATGCATTTAAAAAAGAAAAATGACATTTTTCAGTTTAATTTTTTAAGGGCAGGCAGTGGTCTCTGGGAGCACTGCCTGCTCTTAAAAAATATTTTTGCACACACTCACAAAGGGGAAGGGATCACCTGGGGACACCTTCCCGTTTGAGAGTGGTTTACCACCTACTTGAAGTAGGTGATAAACTGCGAGTGTTTTGCGACTGCAAATGCGGTTGCAAAACAATAGTTCATGGCATCAAGACTCCCTGTTAGGAAGGGACGCCCCTTCCTAATAACGAGAGTCGCAAACGCTATTTAGTGAGTCTGTGACTCGCAAAATAGCATTTTTACATGCCTGCACCCTTTTTTTGCAGTATCAAATGGGCCGATCTCCAGTTTGTGACCGCTACAACAGGTCGTACATCTGGCCCAAGGTTCTATCCTGTACAACAAGGGGTATCCAACAAAGGCCTAGGAGGACCAGGTTCAAGTACTACATTTGAGGTATTTTCACATAAAATAAATGTACATACAATTACTCATAAGGGTCTCAGCAGGATTCCAATTTTGAAAAAACTGGAAATACACTGTCATTGTTCATATAGATCCGTACGTTGAATATGGCTAAGGCGTAATGGAAACCGTGTCTAGTGAAACAATAATGCATAAAAGAATCAAACACATGATGCACTGATGTTACTTATCTGCTTGGCAAACCTAGGAACTGGGTTTTCCATCTTTCATTAGCTTAACTGTGCCAGCACAGAAGAGGACGTTCCTTATACAAATCAATCCAACCTTACCTCTAAAAGTAGCAGTCTGGCCCAAACTGCTAGATCACGTCATGTCCTCACTGAACGAGACAAGCAGTAAGCCTAGAAGGATGTGAACATCACAGTCTTAGTCAAGGATGGAGAGGCTGAATCAAAGGGTCATTCTTATAACAGGTCAGGAAAAGTGGGGCGATTTACACTACAATGGAGCTCAAATAAAAAAATCTAGCCCTACCACAACTACTTATTTCCCAAAGGCCTCTTTTCCAACTTTTTTAGGTCCTAGGGAAGTGATAGTTGCCGTTGGAGTTGATGGTGATTTGTTGGTGCGTGTGGCCTTGTCACCTCACTTGGGATCTTTGCATGTCTCTTTAGTGTCATAGCATAGGCTGATGGTGGTGAAGACAGAGTAAATTCCTCTCCAGTAACAGAGTCAGAAAGTGATAAGAAACTTGTATAGAGAACAAAAATAGATGAGGGAGAAGAGAAAGCAACTTGAGTACTGGAAGGGAGATGAAAAGAGGAGAGAAAAAAGGAGTAGTTTGTGGGGATGCCTGCACAAAAAAGACCAATAGAGTGTAGAAGTGGAGAACGATGAAGGTGAGTTTGGAGCGAAGTACTCCACATTCTTCTGTAAAATGGAAACAAGGGATCTAAGTGATCCTGGAAAAAAAGAGACTGTTGGGAATATTTTCATCATGCCAAATGACAGCTACAGTAGGGGATTGTGCTGTTTGGCTTTGTAGGGCAGCCTTTTCACCCTCCCCAGCCAACACCTTCTTACTTTCACAGCCTTCACATACTTGCATAGGAGTATCTCTGCACTATCCATGCTGAGTTCTTTTATCAGGTAGCTTTGTTTCCTCTGTCCAACATTTTGCCTTCCAATTAAAATAGCTAAGCTTCGCTTCCGTTACCTGGCAGGTTTTTTTTGGTGTAAAGGAGGCTGGCCTCCAAATCCAGCTGAGCTGGCTTTTGGTAACAGGCAGGTGCCTTCTGGTATCAGCTATGGTGCTTTGCAATATGAAGTAGTTTGTAAATTACAGTCAGGCGAATTAAAGAGAGAAGAATGTTTCCTGTCTTAGAGGTAGATTCTCCCACCAATGAGAATTCCATCAAAGAGAAGATCAATAACAATGCATGGGCTGCCATTTTCACATAAGCAGGCCAAATACGCGCAACGCGTCCCAGATTTCCTTGATGATCTGACTAACCTCTGTACTTATATTTGCAATGAGAGAGAAAGTAGGCCACACCTGCAGTCTTGCAATGAATGTTGGTAACCAGATGCTTCCTACACAAAATATTTTAGGCATCAATCCAAAAAGGTGGGCACGTTGATTACCAATGTGATGCATAATTACATTATAACATAATTAGCAGGTACATTTTAATACCATGGTAGGATTTCAGTACATGCCCCTTTTGTCCACACCATACATTAAAGTAAACTTTGGGGCATATTATCAAGGGGGTTTATCTCCGCTTTTTTGGCTTTAAAAGCCAAGAAAGCGGAGATAAAATTATATCCCTATTACCTAGCTGTCGCTAACACCAGTTAGCGACAGCTAGTAGGAGATAGCGACCATCTTGGGCCCCACTTTGCATGTCAGTGATATTTATCACTAATGACATGCAAAGTGGGCGTGCCAAGATGTTAGCGACTGGAAACAGTCGCTAACATCGACTCTCCTATTACCAACTTTTGGAGATATTCGCGCTAAGCGCGAATATCTCCAAAAACTAACACCTGCCCTGAGCAGTTCTTAGCCATGTTATCCAATGGGAGGTGGATAACATGGCTAAGAGCATTAGCTCGGTAATGCATGAATATCGCTGACTTTTCAGCGATATTCATGCATTGCGGCCGTTTTTTATCACATTTGCGATAAACCTTGATAATAGCAAGGTTTATCTGCGATAATTTCTGACGATGCTTAGCGTTAAAAAATTTGTTGCTAAGCATCGTTAGCGATAAATATCGCTTAACGTTGGTAATATGCCCCTTAGTTTTTGTTCAGTTTATCAAAAACGCTCCTAATTTAAAGAAACACATATATGAGATTTTCATGGTACCTAATCACTGTCTGAACTAAGAAAGCCTGTCCCCCGGCTGCTCCAGAATCCACACGCCACGGTTTGGATCGGACCACAGCAGCTGCAGCCGAGCACAGCAGAGCAGGAGGACACGAGCGGGAGGACGCTAAAACTGCCTAAGGCTCTGGTCGGCACCCCCGCTCCCCTGCCAAGTTCCCCGCTGGTGTTTTCAGCGTTTGTCCTGCGGGTAGACCCGGACCTAACAGCTGCCCAACTGAAGGACGCGGACCACCATTGAGTGCAGCCGCAACCGAGCGCCGTTGTTTGCCACCTCTGCCTAATTATCCTAATCACTTATTTTGCCGCTCCTTGAACCTTGTTCTGCCTCTCCACAAAGGAGCTGCAGTAACGGGCGGTGGGCCCCAAAGCTCCAACTCTGTTTGACTCAGAGTCACTCGGACTGCAGCCGCCCCACACAGGGGCAACAGCTTTTACCAGGTGGTGCACAGGAGTGTACAGAAGACGGGGCACAGAGGAACACGCCGCGAGGGAGTCAGAAGCAAATGAGCACGGCTCCACTCTTACCCTGCAGGGAATCATAGGGAGCATCACAGAGCATCGCGGTGCACACATGAGCCTGCCTTATAGCTCTGGATCATTAGCAAGCGAAGCCGCACATATAAGCACAGGGCAAGCACAGGGCGGCACCCTTGTTGGGCCAAGGGAGGTGGGCAGCGTCTGACCACCCTGCGCGCCTTGCGGCCCTATTCGTTCCAGTGCCCTTTGCATTCTGGGAGCTGTGAGCAGCGCGGTGAGCGGAGCCGCGGAGAAAGCTGCAGGGGCGAACCCAGCCACTGCAATCACCTGTAAACAGACGAGCTATTCCGCTATTCCCCCTTTCATCGTGGGAGTGGGAGCAGTCAGCGAGGGGCCCGAGGTGAGGCGAGGGACCCGAAGGGGGGCTTGGGGGGGGGGGGGGCGCCGACCGCAGGGAGGTTCCACCCCCCGGGGCGATTTGGGAGGGCTGCGAGGGGGGGTTGCGGTTTTTGTCAGCCAGAAGATTCCAGAAGTCGGGTTGGGCTGCATTCTAGTTGGTTTTTGCAGCCCAACCTATAAAGTTCCTTGTCCCCGCCTTCCAGCCACCATTTTAGGTTTGGTGACCTGGTGGCTGGGAGTTTAGCTAGCAATTTTTGTGAGTTAGAGTTTATACATTTAGCGTTAATATTTTAGGGCTAGTATATTCTACTGTTTACTTACTGCGGCTATAGAAAATCACCGTGTGTTGGAGGCTCTGCGTCTGTTGTCGGAAGCTGGCAGGATGGATTTGGTGATCGGGGGGGCGGCGCGCCCTTTCCACCAGGCCTCTGCTGGCGTTGCTGCAGCTGTGGCTGCGTGTTCCTCCCCTAAGAAGCGGCGAGCGCAGGGGGTAAGTGAACGGGTCCGCTCTCGTACGAGGAAACCGGCCCCGTCTGAAAAAGCGTGTGTGGGGGTTTGTGGCACTTCTGGTCTTCTGCGCGTTCCTCCGTCTACCGTGGGGGGGGCCTCCGTGGTGTTGTCTCCGGCCGGGCGCGTCTAAAGGCGCTCGTGTAGTTGAACCCCCGGGCGTTTCTGAGGGTGCCCCTGCGGCCGCTGTAGGTCGCGGAGGTAAGAGGACAAACAAGAAGCGCTCCGTTTCCCTTTCAGAGCTCGAGCGGCAGGAGAGGTCAGGAGCCGGCGTAGGAGCAAACAAGATCTGAGCCTATACCCTATGTTCAACACCCTCAGTCGAGCTGCAGCTATAGAGCATAAAGACTGGTGGAGCCAACAAATCAACAAGCGGTTCAAACAACCCCACTGGAAAGCAGTAAACAAAAAAAGATTGGCACACTGTTTTCTGCAACAGAAAAGGTCGCAGTCGGGGGAGATCAGGAACACTTAGCCAATAGGGGGAAAAAAGAGTTGACCATAACCACCCAAATAACATTTTTTGACCCAATGCCGCCGCAAGAGGCCGGGGGCCAAAGTTCCACCGGGCCCAAGGATCATCTTGGAAGCGCCAATCCAGCAAATTCAACTCACATCAAGACCATTCAGGCAACTTTACATTACTGGGGAAGGGCAAGGGAGGTGAAGCTCCAACCGCCCGTGGCACAAATCAAAAGAGCTCTAGTGAACGGAACATGCCACCGCATACACTCGACTACAAAACAACGAACGTGCAATCATCAGGGCCCCCGACAGGAGCAGATCCAATGCACTGGGCTCAAACATCAGTGCCTCAATCAAGACTCCCAGTTGCCCCCTCTCATGCAGATCCAACTTTTACGCTCTTTTACCCGGAATACAAGTCCAAAGGCAGCGGCGACATATTAAACCGCGGGAATATCATTAAACTGATAGAAGCAACAGGTCTGTCTAATGTCGTAACCTCACATGACATTAAATCAATAGAATTCATCCCACCAGGTCAGGGTCAAACAAATGAAAGCACAAAGGTCACCTGGAGCTCGATAGAGGCAATGAACAATATCTTACGACAAACTGAAACCTTTAAGCAATGGGGCATAATCATACTACCTGGTAGGGAACCAGGCTACCCACACGTCCTGCAAGAAACCCGAGGCCTTGAGCCTCCACGTGCAGAAAAAAGAGCTGTCTATTCAGTCTTGAGGAGTGCCCGTGATAAAACTCCTTCCTCTGTTCTAAAAGCACCATATGTAAGAGAGGAACAGCCCACGCTCAAAAGGGACTCAGAAGAGGCCGGCACATGGTCATGGTTGGCAGGCTCCCTAAATGCGACCCGGCTGCTCCGCTGACATCATAATAACAAAACGGGCCATGACACCTGCCCACTAAGGATATGCTCCTGGAACATTAACGGGTTTTCAAGCACATTGGAAGATACAGCACCAATCTCCTACTTACAATCATTTGAAATAATATTTGGCTCGTGGAGCCGCAGCACTTAGAAGGATTCAAAACACATCATATCCCAGCATTGAAACTGAAATCTTCAGGAAGAGGCAGTGGTGGCGTAGCAATTTATATATCAATAAAAAACGCAATCACCTCATGGGACCTCGCTAGTACTTCCCAATTTCTCCAGTCGGTAGG
The DNA here is from genome assembly GCF_964261635.1 of Lissotriton helveticus. Classification (NCBI taxonomy): domain Eukaryota; kingdom Metazoa; phylum Chordata; class Amphibia; order Caudata; family Salamandridae; genus Lissotriton; species Lissotriton helveticus. The sequence continues at coordinate 1,588,927,870 of NC_136067.1, read as the reverse complement.
AATCTCATTTAGCACAAATAAAAGCCAGTCCAGATCCATCACTCTAATGAATGAATGAATAAATGAAAAATAACTTGTATTGCGCAACTAAAACCCGAAGGCATCAAGGCGCCTATCAAAAAGTTCAAAAGAAGGCAAAACAAAACTACAGGTAGGGTTTGGCAAATAGCCGAGTCTTCAGGGCCTTTCTAAAGGACTGCATAGTAGGAAGGGACTTAATTTCCACAGGTAAGGCGTTCCACATTTTCGGTGCTAAACTAGAGAAAGCTCTGCCACCCCATTTAGCTCTGCGGACGCGGGGAACTAATAGCAGCGACTTATCAGTGGAACGCAGATTTCTGGAGGGGATATAAGGAACCAAAAGGTCTCTTATCCCACCTGACCTATTTCTTGCTAAGGCCCCATAGGTCAGACACATTATTTTGAATGAATGCATATGTTCGTCCAAATTCAGCGTCGAGGGAATCTTTCACATGTGAGGTGACTGATTTAGTGTCAAGAACGAAATCTGGACTCTCAAACACAGATATAATACTAACTGGCGACTTCAACATGTGGCTAATGTCCGACTTAGAGGAAAATGAGGTAACTAAAACACAGGAAAGCCTCTGGGTCATACCTCCGCAGGTCCTTCTCCGATGGCAAAAGGAAGACCGGTTGGGACGCTCCTTACAAAGAAACCTGGAACCTCTGGGCCTTAGAGCCCTCAATGGCCGCTTTCTTCCTGACAAACCACCTGGCCTTTCATACTTATCGAAAAATGGTGCATCTTTAATTGATTATACCTTTGTTAGCCTGTCCCTCCTGCTTCAAATACTGGGTTTTGGATTCGGTAACAGAATACAAAGCGACCGCAGCCCTCAAGAAATATTGCTTAGCACTAGTCTAGTGCAACACGCTGAGGCAAGGGCTCAAGCTTTCGAAAGCTACACGATCAACTTGAAACAAATTAAGTGCTCAGTTAACAATCTACAGCAGGTAACAACGGAGGCAAAACAAATTTTTGAGAGTACTAGTAGGATAACCAATGATCTTATGGTTCATTGGACGACATTCACAACGAAATTGACAGACAGACACGCAAAACCAATAACACACGTAAAATCAAATGGGTTGAATCAGTCATCCTCTGGGAACCCAGCGATACGATCAGCAAAAAGAACTATGAACCGGCTATGGCGGGAACTAAAACAAATCCAATGGACCAACCAACAACAATAAAACTGAGAGAAGCCCGCAAACATCTGAAGATAGCAAAAAGAGAACATCGCAGGGTTCACTGGAATTCTTTCTGGGCTAAATTACATCTAGACATTAAGTCAAATAATTCTGCGAGCTTCTGGCGTACTATCAACAGTCTTGGAGGGTGCCCCGAAAGCCGCTTCATCAAACATACTGGAATCTGAGTGGTATTCTTTCTTGTACATCCACTTCAATAATCAACAAGAAGACACAGTTGATCCGTACCCCGGAGTAGAGGGAAACAAAGCTCTAAAAATAACAAACATGCCTCCAGAGCGAATAACTAAAACGCTATCCACGGAAGAATCTCCCTACCAAAGCCGATTACCTGAAAAGCAATCAGTAAGCTTAAATCATGTAAACAACATCATTCAAAGCATTGTCCCGGTTGACCTAATTGAAAAACAGGTTAAAAAGGGCCGGAAAGAGGGAGCTCCAGGCCTCGAAGGCATCCCCCCAGCTCTGTTCAAGGAGGATTCGGGCTTCTGGGGTTCTAAACTATCGCCACTCTTTACTTCCATCTTACAAGAGAATGTCATTCCGCCCTCTTGGCAAGGTTCAAATACTTGTGCCAATATTTAAAGGAGGGGATAAGAAATCTCCAGGGAATTACAGATTGGTCGCCCTTATCGATAATGAAGCAAAGTACTTCACCGGGACACTGCTGAACTCACTTCGGGCATGGGCTGATGAACATTCAGTGATTCCTCCGAATCAAACCGGCTTTACAAGTGATACAGGTACCTCATTTAATCTCATGACTCTCTCCTGCTTGATAGACCAGGCGGTAACTAGCTCTAGTTTGTTCTACGTGGGATTCATAGATTATAAAGCTGCATTTGACAACGTCAACAGGGCCATGCTCTGGCAGAAGCTGTCCAGACTGAATATCCCAAATGACCTTTTGAGAGCCATACAGCTTCTGCACCGGGACACGTGGGTCAGGATTAAGGTCGGGGACGGCTTCAGACTTTCACGACCGATCGCAACAACTAAAGGACTAAAACAAGGGTGTGTCTTGGCCCCCACACTTTTTAATCTTTTCTTATCAGATTTCCCAGAAGCCTTAAACATGGTAAACTCCCACCCTCCTAAACTAGCCAGCCTTCATCTGTCAAACCTCCTATACGCCGACGACGTAGTTCTCCTAAGCAACACAAAGATTGGCCTACAAAGACTTATGGACGCCACGACGAATACTCAATAAAGAACGAGCTGCATATAAATAAGAAGAAAACGAACATTTTAGTGGTCCGTCCAGGAAGGCCCAAGAAGCTGGCATGGGTCCTAAATTCTGAAAGCATCATAGAATCCAAGTGCCAAAAGTATTTAGGAGTTCTCTTCGATAACAACAACAGAGTCAAAACCCACCTAGAAGAGCAAAAGAAGAAGGGAGTGGCACTATCATTCGCACATAGTTCTATTCACAAGAAGCTTTTTGGCCCAACATTCGCCCCAACACTGCAGGTAGCTCAGGCAAGAGTTATTCCTACACTAACATACAGAAGCGAGGTGCTAAAAGGGCTTGATAGCGGCCAATTGGACAAAATCATTGCGAAAATCTTCAGAACAGTGTTCCTGTTACCATCACACACGTCACTTGACCAAATCAGGCTGGAACTGGGCATCTGCAACCAATCACTGGCCAGATTGATGAGTTTCTTAATGTGCTGCCACAAACTGAGGTCGTCAAAAGAAGGCAGCTTAGCGCAACACCTATGGTTAAATCTGCACACAAAACGATGGCGGGCAGGGTACGATTACTGGGCAAGAGGACTTTAAACAATGAAGCTTGGGATTTGCAAGTTAGCCAAAACGAATTTAAAAGGCTAGGAAAATTAAGTGTAAAAAAACTCTCTTTACTAAAAGATAAGGCAAGTCTCGCAAGAAGAAGTCATGGCTGGATGACTCTTAGATCGTACGACCAGCTGAAGCCTCAGGGGTATCTAATTCTGCAATTCACCACACGCACCAATCTTTGCTTTCTAAAACTAAGAATGGGAGTGATTAACTTGTCCAGCCACCACCCCAAATGGAAAAGAGAACAAGTCCAGCAATTCTGTTGGCTTTGTGGAAACCAAAGGGAAGACATAACACATATCCTTTGCCTGTGTCCAAGTCTGTTGAATGAAAGAAGGTTCCTTTTACGGAGAGGCTGGATCACCAACGAGGTCAGATCATGCAGAGCCGCAGTACTAGCCTGCTTTGATCCACGGAACACTAGCCTAAACTGTGCTCTAGTAAGGTTTTTGGATCATGCTGCAAAAAAACTAGCATTCATTAGCAGCAACCCCCATCAGAAAAACAACCGGCAGAACCTCCTTGTAGGACAAGAGGGGTTCAGTGCACAGGTCAGCACACTCCGGGACTTGATCTTCAAATCCGGGTCATCCTTATCAACGAGCCAAAGGGTTAAAACTAACGTGTCGGCGAAAGTGCAAGTACGATTGTGCATTCTGCAAAATGGGGGGCCTAGGGGCCTTTTACCAAGAACGGGGGTCTACTTCGAAATTTGAAACATTACCACATTGCCTCAAAGGGTTACATCTAATGTGTCGGCGAAAGGGCACCTATGATCATGCACTCCGCAAATATGGGCAACACCGAGGTTTTTTTATAACAAACTGGGGTTTTATCTTCTTTTTAATGTGCAATAACTCTTTATTTTTTGTAACGTGCAAAGGTTTTTTTTTAAATCATGCAATAAAGTTAATATTATGGTACCTAATCACTAAATTATCAATTTGGTTCCTGAAAAACATATTAAGCATATTTTTATACTCCAGGCAAAAGTGAGAGTTGGGAAAAGTTTTGCCACTTATACTCTGAAGGCTGAAACTTAAGAAGCGAGACCTCCTGTGGGAATAAAGTTACACCTGAGGATGCTATGCTTCATTTTTGAAGGCAAAAGGGGACAGTGAAAGGGGGAGTTGGCACAGAGGACCATGACGGTCCCAACCCAAAGTATGGGGCTTATCAGCCCCCTTAAAGTGAGCATGCATGCACTATTTGCACCATGACGTGCAATGCTGCAACCAATCCATACGTACTTGTTGGGAATAAAGTAACATTTCCAAAACATTGTTCAGAATATCTTTACATGTTCTAAACGCTTTCTGCATTTTCCAAATCAAAAGTAAAAATTATGAAATCAAACAAAGAAGTTGGAAATATTATCAAAGATAAGGTTTAAAACCACAACAAAAAGTAAAGCATATTGCAGGATGTAAAACGGTGATACTTGTATTTTGTACAACAGAATTTAAAAAAGTCAGCGAAACTGTTTTGCGCTGTGTGAACCTATGCTATCTTGAAACATGGTTGTAAGAAACCCTCCCTTTCGACCTTTGGTTAGAGCTCTCGATAAAGGGAGTCTGCTGTCCTTTACTCCTTAACTCAAAGCGGCAGTCTAGTTTTCAAGTGCTCCGTGGAAGCGTGACCTGTGTCTCCACCTCTTCCGCCTCCGATGTATAGAGAACAGACCCCAGACAGGCTGTAAACACCTGCCTAAAGAAACAGCAGACAAACCATGACGGTTACATTTCCCTAGACATCAGAGGAGGCTGAGATGGGGGCGACAGGGAACCTGCCCATGGGCAGGATATCCGAGCGTACCTTGGATTGGATAAGGAGCAGCCAATCACACGGGGGCTCGTTTTAAGGCTGGCAATGAAAAGGGAGGTGGAGGGTTAGCATAGTCCCTCTTTAACCTCCTACTATCGACCTCCTTTAAACACGCCATTTTGCATTTTGTCATCAGATTGGACAGTGCATAGGACGAATATATATTTCAAAGGCAAACTTTTCTTGGATTGCTTAAAATAGAAGTCTAACAGAAATCTAGAAATTACAACAGACCTACAAAAGACCGAACATTACAGAGTAGTTGAGTTTAGAGCAAAGACCATATACACTTCTACATGTTCTTTAATAACGTAACACATTTTAGTTTAATTATTTTTGCTTAATACTGTAAGAACTGACATTTTTCCAAGTGCAGTTGCACCTCTCACTTTCAATGGCTCATATCCTTCTAGGAGGGAAGGCACAAATTGTCTTTACTCTAGAAGATGTTTTAAGCTTATCGTACAGATTTGCAAATTATGCTCTAAATTGTGTTGGCTAAAGTTTAATGAGTTGAAGGCTGAATTTAAGAAACAGCGACAAGTTTACTTTCAACTTCTCGTGGTTAGATCTATTAAAGGTGCTGACGATGTGGACGGTCAAGTTCAGAATACGACGAGATGACCACCTGACTACACTCTGTCATTAGAATTCTTGGGTGATAGATCATATCAATCAAAATGTCACTAGATACAGAACTCTCCACAACCACAATTGATCGTAGACCCTCCCTTGAATTTTTCAGCTGCTTGCCGGATGGCCAAAAGCACAGCCAGGGAAATAAACCTTTAGAGTAGAACTGCAAGAGCTGAAGAGGCCTCCAAGGGAACAGGATCTGCCTCAAACATTCCAAAAGAGGGGAAGTTTAGGTACAATATAAATATGGCATAACGAATCCTAATGATTTTGCTAAGGCAAGGGCTTTTTAAATTAGAAATAATTCATTCTTAATTCACAAGAATTTAAAAAAGAGTGTTTACCCGTAGAGTTGTCCTTTAACTCTACCTTCTCACTTTATTCCAGTCGAGATGCCATAATGCCAGTGGTGGATAGTAAGATGCAGGATGCCTGAAAATGAGAGTCAAAGAGTCGATGGCAAGTTTTCCATCTGGTTACATCAGTGCAGTCTAAAATTACCCACCTAAACTGACTGGTAGGTTGCCCTCCTTCTTGGACCACACCTGTTGGGTAGAGCTTTAGTTGGTTGGCTGCCCCAAAAATGCAGTACCGTACAATGGAGCCAACGCCATTAAAGGATCCAGAGTGGAGGCGTTTGACAACAGATGTTAATTGTGAGAACTATGCGTTTGGCCTAATTTCCTGTCCATGTATACTATTCAGAAAGACTTTTAGGTTTACTATGAGTGCTCTTAGTATCACAACACCACTGGTGTGCTGAACTCCTGCCCATAGATGTACAGTGGGTACCGCCAGGTCGATTTTAAGCTGGTATCCAGAATAATAGTACAACAATGCACTTGAATCATTATTTCTATGGGTTCTGCTCCACCTGATGTTATTATCTGCTGATAAGTAACTCATAATAAATGGAAACAAAGTGCGCACACGAGAGACAAACCAACTATGACTATGAAGTGAGGATTATGAATTGTCTAAAGAAGCATCCAGAGATCACCAATTTGTGAAGTGAAAAAGATTAATTTAATCCAAATCTCAAAGAGAGAGACCTCTTGTGGAAATAAAGTGGCACATGTGAATGGTATGCATAATTTTTTAAGGCAAAATGGGAATCCAATTAAATGAAGTGCAATCAGGTCTACGAAGAATAACTTCCATGTTCCACATGGCATCCTGTCTATAAGTGTCATGCTACATACCCCACCTAGTACGATTTATATGCTATGAGTCATTAATGTTAATTTGTGTATAGTAGTAAAGAATAGTTTTCAAGCACTCCCGACTCAACAACGAAGTTGACGCCCACCTGGCTGTATGTGCAGAAATGCAATCCAAATTGGGGACATCAGGCTAAAGTTTGAAAGTAGTCAGGGGAAAGTAACACTCTCCAAATATACCTTATTACACTTGAATTGTTAGAAGTTGTATGAAGCAAGCATTGGCAAAGCCAACAATTCTGGGTTTAATGTGTTGACGCACACAAGCAGGGATGTACAAGTGAGCCTTGGGCATGCGTTAGGAACGAGGAGCCGACAGAGTGATAGACAGGGAGCTGGACAATAGACCTACATAAACTGCAATGCATACATTAGATTGGAGAGGGAAGGATACTGCCAAACAGACAAAATAATAATATGAGAAAGCTATACCCCTCTAGGGGCTGAATCAGGATGCACATGGCAAAGCACTATAAATGGCTGAAGGAGGTTCGTCAAAATACATCTAATAGCAGAAAGGGGAGGACCTAAAAACTTTAAGTTTATTGGAAACAATAGGTCTGTTTATACAGGTGTGCTGTCAAACCCAGACCTAAAAATTACCAGAGGCAGTGAAGCCCCACATCCTGACTCAAATGTTGTTCAAGGCCAGCTTTGTTCTAGAGGCTGCTACGTGGCAGTAGCAACGGTTCACAATTGTTCACCTTAAATACCATCTCTATTAATGTATTAGTTTATTGTCCTTAACAAACCCTCTAAATTACAACACAGTTAACAGCTGAAGGTGCTCTGCCTCAGAAGTAGCAACTGTGCCATTTGCGTTGGAAGCTTGCTAAGAAACATGTTGCCTGCTAATTGCAACGCAGAACATTATCCTGATATTTCCTGACTCAAGCAGGAGGTTCATTCCCACCATCCCCCTTGTGCACACAAGCACTAAATAACGAAAAAACAAGACGTGAGATCTGCAGGATATTTAAGACTGTAACATTATTCACAATCTTATGTTGATCTCACCATACCAATATTAGCTCTTATCCTATGCAAACACTCCTCTTGAGCCAAATCGGATGTCTACCTCATCACAAAAGTGCAGGCCTGTAACAATAGCAAGGCAGGTAAGCACTGCATTAACCCGTTCCCTATGCCATACCCAATGCATGAATCCACAGACAGACATGAAGCACAGTTTCAGCAAGATAATGAACACCATCAGACAGAACTAAGACCCCTCTTCCACAATTCTCCCTAGTTACAGGTACTCCCCATCACTAAATGCTCCCTCTTCTAAACAAATTTTCACCATGAAAAAGTATCTTTTTTTTAATACTTACCTCCCCTTCAAGGGTGAAACACTGGACAGAGCCATACAAGTTTGTTCGCCCATCCAAATCATCTATGACAGTCTAGGCACGCCTACATTATTCATTGTGCATGTCATATTCACCATAATTCATGTTACCAAAAAATTACTGTACTCCTGTCAGCTGTATTAAGATAGAATAAAAATGCAAAGGACCACTTCTTAAACTGTGTTAAACGTGCAAGAAACAATTACCTTTAGTTAGTGGCACCAGTATAGCTGCAAATATGCAGGAATACCCCTATCTACTCATTTCATTGGATCTTGCAACAATGATCAGCAGTGCAGTCTCCCTGGACCAATTCTCCAACCTATTTGTTCATATGGGTATCTGCCACACTTTCTAAATTGGTCCCCCTCACTACTTTTAGTGGACAACTATTTGTGTTCATGGGGTGGGGCACAGGATTGCCTCACTCCCGTTTACACAAGACAGTCCCAGGTCACTGTTATCTTTCCAATGATTTTTAATATTTATGTAGAACCACTGTAGGTCCTGCTTAGCAACTTAGAGATTCACAGGCAGCAATAATCAGAGGACACAGCCTTACCTCAAAGTGTCATCAACCCTTACCATCACTGATTAAGAGGATCTATCTCAAGTCTAATGTTTTCCTCAATGGAAACAATCCCAGATACATTCATGTGCCACTTACATTGCCCTGGATGCTCCAGGTTCCCACTCTCTAATTGTACTAAATCCATTAGTTTCTGACAGCCAACCAGGTTCCCCGTTAAAGACCACAGGAACAAGGATACTCATAGTGCCTGTTTACAAATTAACCCATCCTGAAGATAAAGCTTTACCAGGAAGCCTTCAAGTTCCATTCACCTGGGCAAGCCCAGGTACTTTTACATGATGCTGGTGGAGACTGGTGGCCTTTGAAAGTAATAGCGGATAAATAAGTAGGTGAAGTTAATCGGATCAGTGAAGTAAGCAAACATGACTTCCTTGAGGGGAAATGGGGGCAAGGTTGTCCCCTGTAAAAATATTGAAAAAATGGTGCTACAGAGCCACATACATTTGCCAAAAATGCATGTGTTTTAAAGCAGCACACTATCATGTTGAGGCAAAGAAGCATGACCCTGCCCAGGGATGTTGCTAGATCGCCATCACTGAGAAACATTTGAGAACATGGTGTGAACATGGTGGGGAAATTTTACATTTTTCAGTCAATTGCCTTAAAAGTGGCTGAAAAGGCAGAATTATTTTACATCCCACTTCCTTTTATTTTCCACCCGGCCTGTTATATGTTATGGCTAAAAATCGACTTGGAAGGAGAAATTTCGAAAAAACGCAATAACCACATGCTCAGGCTGTGCAATGCAGAGATAGACAATTTTTACAGACCCATTTAGCACGGCTATCTTTCAGGTGACAGAACACACACCTTAAAGGTTCAGACACTGACAGGTTATACCAATGTTGCAGGCTTAGGCTTCAGACTGAAGTAATGATAATGTTGTAAAACACATTGGTACTTTAGATGAGGAAATGCCTCCACACAAGTCAAGAAACTTGCAAGTGCTCTCTTTCACCAAAGATACAACATCAACAATACATATCCTGGACATAGCATCTGCTGAAGAAGCCGTCTGCTGATCCTGAGGTGCTGGCCAACTATCGCCCCATCTCCCTGTTGCCTGCTTTCTCAAAAATTTTGGAGAAGCACATTCACGGTGTACTTACAACATTCACGGAGAATAACAACTTACTCCATTTCTCCCAGTCAGGTTTCAGGGCTGGTCACTCCACCGAGTCTGCCCTCCTGGGAGTCACCGAGAAGATCAGGGGGCTCTTAGACGAGGGGCAAACGGTTGCGCTTGTGCTGCTTGATCTAAGTGCAGCCTTCGACACCATCTCACACAACAGACTGCTTGCCAGGCTGAGTGAGGATGGTGTCGGAGGGACAGCGCTGGACTGGATCGAGTCCTACTTGTGCAACCGGACGTTTCATATCTCGTCCTCTCAGGCTCAGTCAGACATCTTTGTTTCACCCCATGGCGTGCCTCAGGGCTCAATTTTGAGTCCGCTATTTTTTAACCTGTATCTCCGCCCCCTCGCCGATCTAGCAGAGCGAGTAGGTCTTGAACTCATGACCTACGCGGATGATTCGCAGATCATTTTTTCTCTCACCAACTCGGAGCCTTCATCCCCCTCTGCGCTGAAACTAGGTCTTCATGAAATCTTCAGCTGGATGTCAACGAACCAGCTGAAGCTCAACGGGGAGAAGACGGAGGTCCTGCTCTCAGGTAAAAATAGAGACCTGTGGCAGGATACTCATTGGCCGCCTTCTTTGGGCGCTTTTCCTATTCCGGCTACCCAGGTCAGAAACTTAGGGGTGTGCATCGATGACACACTATCGATGAAACAGCAGGTCAATAAAGTGGCTGGCACTTGCTTCATTATCCTCAAATGGCTGCGGAAGATTATCTGGATGCTGCCTGTTGATACCCAGAAGACCGTAGCCAATGCACTCATTACATCTCGGCTTGACTACGGTAACATCCTATACCTGGGTTCCAACTTAGCCGTGATCAGGCGGCTTCAGCTAGTCCAGAACTCCGCAGCCAGGCTGCTGTGTAAAATCCCCAGGACAGCGAGGATTTCGAAGCACCTTAAGGACCTGCACTGGCTCAGGGTGGAGAACCATGTTCGGTTCAAAGCCTTGACCTATATGTTTAAGATCAAGGCAGGAACCGCACCAAAGTATTTGCAAAAACTAGTTAGGCCCTATTCTCCTGCACGCAATCTCCGTTCTTCAAATGGAGCAAATTTTGTGGTTCCTAGATTTAAACTGGCCAGAGTGGGAGGGAAATCCTTTTCCCATCTGGGACCAGCCCTTTGGAACTCCCTTCCCCCAGCTCTACGAAAGGAGGAGAACTTTGCCAGCTTTAAGAAAAGCGTTAAAACCTGGCTTTTCAACAAATAATTGTGATCTCTGGCCGTGTTGCTTTCTGTGTTGTCGGTCTCTTAGTTCTGGCGCCGGGAAACCCTTTGTGGGTATCTGCGCGCATTATAAATGCAAAAATAAATAAATAAATTTATTATCACTCAAATATCAGCTTTTCCTTTTTATGTGGATTTTGTGAGCGAGTGCGGTGTAAGGAAAAAACATTAAACGTCTGTGGTACCAAAGCTGAACTCCGCACCGAGGTTTCCTCCTCTTCGTGACAACCTAGAAATAAGAAATAAGAAGAGAACAGAGTTAGTGGGAAAAGCAGGAAAGGAAGGAAGGACAACCACAAAAGAGAGTGGAGAGTGAGAAAGAAACACGCAAGGAGATATTACACACATATTAGGCAGGAGGTGGAAGAGCTCTAATCGGGAAACGCTAAAAGAGGAGAAAGTCAAGAGGTGTGTTGCCTGTCTGAAGGAAAAATGTCTTGGCAGGAGCCCAGGAGGACTGACAGCACACACAATCAATAGCGGCAGCTATAACAAACCCTGTCCGGAGGGACCCAGCCCGACGAGGAGGATGCTTAGGACCAGGATGAATACACCTGGACTAAAGACTGGTGGACGCTGCCAACGGAAGCGAAGTAGCCGGCCACAGTCCTGGAGGGCTGTGGAAATCTGAATGAGTTATAGGTATTCGAGAAGCCCTGAGGAGGGAGGGGAAGTACATGCACCAGCTGTTTTGGTGAGATTTATGGGTATTATTTTTCTTTCCCCCCTTTTCTATGGTTTTCTTTCACTACCATCACTTAGGGATATTACTACTTGCCCCATCCCTTGGTGAGAGGGACTGTTAAAAAGGAAGAGATAGGCGGCCAGTCCAATTTCCTAAATATACAAAAATGTGTGTAAGACTCACATGTGATCCCTATCTGGAGAGTGAAAGTAGAAAGAAGGACACTACTTATAAGCAGTTGGTGCGGGAACCCGTGATAGCAGAATGAGAGGGTAAAACAGGAAACCCAGGAGAAACATATGTTTTTTTAACTCCACTTACCTGAGTGATCTGGTCTTCTTTTTGAGGGAACCCTAGGCCACTGTAGGGGAACGTCGTTTACGACGCAACTTTTAGCACGCAGTGCTATTACAACGCGGTCTTTAAATCGCATTCTATTACAACGCATGACTCTGGGGGCGCTCAAGGATAGGGAATACTTTTAATTTACTATCCAACACCTTCCCTAGTGTCAACGGGGACTGGTGTTGGAATGGTAAATTAAAATATTCACTATCCAACACCCCTTTCTGTTATGCGTTGTAAAAGAATGCGTTATAAAAAACGCGTTGTTACAGCATGCGTGCTAAAAGCATGCGTTGTAACAACGTACATCCCCACTGTACCATTGGGGTCGCCTAATAGGGAGAAGAAACAGAGAACTGTTCAAGCCAGAGGAAAAAGAGGGAGATTATTTTCAAACGTTAATTAAGGCGGTGCTGCTAACAAGCCTGTTGAACTACATAATTTTTTACCTAAGACTGTGGAAATAACAAAGTCACATTTGTGAAAATAATCAAAAGCTAGCTTCCTAAATCTTAGTTCTGCCCATCCCTCCACAAGCATGTAACCATTTTGTCTCAAAAAATCAGCTTACCATTTTCTGAAAATAGACATAATTGTCCCAAATAAAATCTTTTTAATTTTCATGAAAACATTATATTTTTGTCCAAAAATACCTGTTTTTGATTTATATTACATAGATATTTGGTGCTCAAACATCAGCTTAGCTTTCTCATCAAGTATCCACCTGGATGTGCAACGCTTTGCTAAAGAACCATGTTTCTCTGATTTCAGTCCATAGTTCTCCAACAGCCCTACTCAACTGCCCCATTGACACATGACAGTACCACAAAACTCACTAGCTCCACCTTCCAGTGTACATCAAATTGAAACATAGTGCATCAATATCATGGACATCAATGCCAAGAGGACATTACATCTGCAGACAAAATATCTGTATATACGGCCACCCCTGCAGCACAGATAGCAGATCTTTGGTTAGGCTTCAGAAGAATAAAATGAGAAATGAATCAAAGAAGCCATCTCCAGCTACACCTTCAGGATCCAGTGGTGCAGCTATATTTTGATTTCCCATCCCACAAGCAAAATCATTGGGCCCCTCATGAGGGTGAAATCTCAGTCCGTCAGCTGCCCCAACACTCCTAAACCTTCTTTGATAGAGACTGCATGAGTAGTATATAGTGATACCTTCACTTCAACTCTGGCCTTAAATTTGACAGCTCCGGCCAGGAATCCTGGCCTTAAAAAGTGATGGGTCTAGTCTTAATTATGACAGGCCTAGTCTTAAACTCCTGGCCGGAAATTTGACAGCTCTGGCTGGAAACCCTGGCCTTAAATTTAACAGGGCCTGGGCGCAGGCTGTTGGCCTTGAACAGGCCTGGCCTTAAAAGGGGGGTGACATGTGGGGATATTCCCAAGAAGTAACAGGCTGCAAAACATGTGGTAATTGTGTACATGTTTTAAAAGTGCATATGAAAGTGCGTGCAGGCTGGAAATGTCTGTGCATGTTTAAAACTGGGTGTTGCAGACAGCTGCAGGCTGAACAGCTGCTGAACAGGCCTGAGTCCCCAACCCTGTGTGTTGGGAGATGTTTTTTTATGTTTGAAAAAAAAAAAGGGGAGCTTTTAAATTGTAGCTGTTGGGAAACCCATAGTGTGTTTTAAAAAGCACAAGCCATGTTCAGCCACCCTGAGCTTTGAGATGTTGAAAAAGACAGATGTCATGGCAAGGTTTCCCCATGAGAACCTGAAATAGGATGCTAAGTGCTCGGCCGTAATTCACACACCTCCAAAGCCCCAGGGTCGAAACTGGACATGCTGGCCGGATTTGTGACAGTTTAGGCCAGGACTTGATGACTCTGGCTGGAAAGATGACATGTGATGGGTTTAGTGATGGGCCAAAGGTCGGTTCCAGGGGGTCTCTACTTCCCAAGATAAGCCATTTTAAAATATGGCCCCAAGCACCCTACTCTTCCCCAAGATAAGCCATGAATGTAAGTAACAGATGTATACAGCGTAAACTGTGCAAGGTGAAAAAGACAGATGTCATGGCAAGTCTTCCCATGAGAACCTGAAGCAGAAGGCTAAGTGCTCTGACGTAATTCACACACCTCCAAAGCCCCAGGGTCGAAACTGGACATGCTGGCCGGAATTGTGACAGTTTAGGCCAGGACTTGATGACTCTGGCTGGAAAGATGACATGTGATGGGTTTAGTGATGGGGCAAAGGTCGGTTCCCGGGGGTCTCTCTTCCCCAAGATAAGCCATGAATGTAAGTAACAGATGTATACAGCGTAAACTGTGCAAGCATAGAAAAAAAGTTCCCATCCAAAGACCCCAAGACATTGTTCTAAACCCCCTCAAGTCATAAGGGGTGTGGGGGCTTCTAATTAGCATGCATGGACAGGTATAAAAAGGCCCCTCATGGAACACTGTCAAACACCCATTCAAAAAACTTCTGGGAGCGACTGCTGTGGATTGCTTTTTTTTTTTGTTGCACTTTGAGTATTTCTTCACCAACAAGCCCTTCAACACCCTTGGGGAGCAAGTGGACTGTCTTGGAGTCACAGCGCCAACCCTTGGAACTTAAAGGCAAGAATGGACCCGAGCAACTTTTCCCAGATTGACGCCGCCTGTGAACATGTAGAGAAGGTAAATAAAGCATGGGCGCAAGGATGTATGTTTATGTGGTGTTAAAAGTATACAAAACTGTAGTTTTGAAAATGCTAAAGAGTACTTTGTAAACTGTTAATGTTTAAGGCGATGTGTTGTGTTTAATGTGAATAAAGGTGCCAATGAAGTTTTTTACAAGACGTGAAATGTAAATGTATTTAAAATGAATAAAGGCTGTGTTGAAGGTTTGAGTTTAAAGCTATGTGTGTAGACAATTAATGTTAATAGGGGTGGTGTTGTGGGGGATGGCGCAGAGTTTGCAGGCGTTTTTTTATTTAAGGGCATAATGTTGTAGGTCTTAGGAGGGTACATGCAGAGGGGAAACGTGCATTTTACAGTTCATAGAAACATTTAACTACACTGTAACGGTACCATAGGGGCTTTAAATAATATACATGGCATATAATTAAAAATAAATAATGCCTTGTTGCACTCACCAAACCGCTGTAGAGAGTTGGAGGGGTCCAGGGGGGCTCCGGGGGTCCTTGCTGCTCCTTGGTGGGGTCCTGAGGGCCTTGTATTTAAAAAATAAATAAACCCGGGGGCCAGTTGTCGAGGGGGGGCTCCTGGTGGGTCGCCATAGTCCTTTGGGGTGTTATGGGGCTGTCTCTGTGTGTCCTGGGGGTCTCTGGGTCCCTAGTGCAGCGTTATTTTTAAAACAATGCCCCAGAGTCCGCTTCACCATGGCGCTGCTCGGGGTGCCGGTCTCCCGGTGTCCCAGGGCCTCCGTGGCCGTTCTTATTTAAAATAAAATGCCCCGAGCCCGCTTCACCATGGCGCTGCTCGGGGGGGGCTCTAGGGGGTGGGCTCCGGGCGCCCGGTGGGGCTCCGGGAGCCCGTGTGCATAATTGGGCCGTTTTTTAAAATATATCCCCGAGCCCCTTGCATCGGGGCGCTGCTCGGGGGACTCTGGGGGGCGGACTCCGGTGTCCTTGGTGCTGTGAGGGGTCCTGTGGGCATTTTCCCACGGCCCCACGTGGATCCAGCAGCGGCAGCATGGCGGCGTGAGCTTCTCCGGGGCTGCAGGGTTAGGGCCGCCCCCACCAGTGATGAGCTGGTGACATCACTGAAGGGGCGGGCCAAGCCTGCAGGCCCGGTGTGTGTTTTTTTATTTTATTTATTGAGAGATAGCGCGAACACGAAGGTGTTAGAGCGCTTCACAATAGGAACAGAACTGCTACATGAGAACATTACAAGTGAGCAAAATACAAAGGCAAACTTTACATTAAATGAAGCAAAATTACAATTGTGCGCCAACAGAGTATAAGAGGTAGTAAACGGTGCATTACAAAAGTGACAATCGTGAGTCAACAAAATACAAGAGGTAGCAAACGATGCATTGCAGGCGGAAAAAGTGACGTGTGCAGGTTACAAAAAGCGTACAAAATAAAATATAGAGGTATAATACTGCAATATATGTGAGACTGAGAGTTAGCATTGGAATGTGTCAAAGCGCTTTACACAAGAGCCTTATGTAAAACATAAGGTCTAAGAATTACAGGTGTTACATAAAAGATACAAACAGAAAAAAATACTGGTTGTTAGCGCAAATTACAAGAGCAGGCGATAAGTTACATGGACAAAAAAATTCAATGGTGAGCAAACAAAATACAGGCGTTATCAAACGGGGCATTACATGAGGAAAAAAAGTGCAATGTGTGCAGGTTACAGGTAGAGGTATAATACTGCAATACGTGGTAGACAATGTGGCGTAATCAAGAGGGGCGCAAGCAGGGTGTTACAAGAGAAAAGAGGCGTGTACATGTTACAAAAGAGTGCCCAGCACTTAGGCGCAATGGTCGCAAGGTAGGATGTTGGTGGTACATTAAGTCATGTACCCAGAATTACAGGATATGGCGTAGGGTGCTTCTATTTATTTTAAAATGTTTGCTAACGCTATCCCCAAGGGTGCATAACTATTACAATACATGCTTTGCCGCTGTAAGCGTTTACTAAAACCGTTTTTATTTCTTTTTTTAATTTAATGTTTAATACAGATGCAAGACCCTGCAAATGCAACCGTCACCAATGTGCCCCCGGCGCTGGACCCAGCTGTAATAACTAGCAACGCTGGTCACCTGTCGACCCCACAGCCAGGTATATATATATATATATATATATATATATTTAGAGTTATGTAGTTCTACGTAGTTTTGTACACCAGTCTCTCAGAAGTTCTCTTTTTCTAATGGGCTCTCATGTATGTATGCTTTTACAGCTTATGACCCTGACCTACAACAAGCTTTTGACGAGCTTATGGAGTACATCGAGGCTCAAGACGCTCTGAACAGTGTGCAAAACACTTCAGTTCCTACATGTAATTAAAAAGCCCCTGTTATTTTAAACTGTCTAAGACGCTGGGGAGTTGGAGGGGTAGGCCACAGTCCTGACCCTGATGGTGTATAGTGGGACTCCTCAGAAATATGACTAAGGCGGGGTATTATTTTTTCTTTACAGGCACCCCCACGTTATGCCCGAACGGCGTCGAGGTACAAGAGGCATCGCGAGAATCAAAAGAAAGCCCTTTGAAGAGGAAAGCTTTACCTTCTAAAGTGGGACCACCGTCAAAGAAAGGAGTTGCAAAAAGACCTCTATCAGGTGTGTTTGTTACAAAGGGTGTGAAAAGTACTATCGGTGTTACAGACTCTCAAGCAGAAGGGTACAACGACTTGTAGCAAGGCCTATATAAAAAGGCGGCGGTGTAGAACTTAGGATTGTGTGTGTGTGTGTTCTTTTTATACTTTCTCTAACATATATATTTTTTCTGTTTATATTTTAGAAGCGGCTCAGAAACATGCTGCTGAAGAGAGGTCGGCGCAGCCCTTAAGGGACATAACAGCAACCGTCCAGAACAACAGAAGCGCTACAAAAGGTGTGAGTAGGCGTGTACGCCACGAAAAAGTCTCCGCGCACTACACACCAAACATGATGAACAATCCTCTACACCAATCTATTCTGCACAGGGGTGGAGTCAGCACTGGCGGAGTCTTGACAAACACAGATAACACAGGGCAGGGTCTGTGTAAAACAGCTACAGTGGGTCTGGGCCCTCTCAGCGTATCAAAAGGGAAAGGTGTCTCAATCACTGCCGCCCTTAAGAAGAAACATAAGGACTCAGAGAACCTTCCCAACCCTTTAAAACGTGTGAAGTCCTCCAAGGTATTCACAGAGCCCCAAGCAGAACCCTTAAACTTAAAGAAGACGGCTCCGATGCTCCCAGAGGTCCAGGCAAAGCCCTTAAGCCCCGAGAAGAAGAAACCTAGGACCCCTGAACCCCATGATAGCCCCTTAGACCTATCTGTAAAAAAGACTGTTAAACCTTTGAATGAGGCCTATACACCCGTGAGCCCCAAGGAGGCGGTAGTTGTAGCTGTGGATGTAGAAGAGATGGCGCCGCCACAGCCCCCTAAAACATCGCGCCTCTCAAGAAAACATCTGAAGCTGAAACCGGGGGTCCCTAAGCTACAGATAGCAGCGTCCCTCAGCAACCATAATGCAACGCTGGATCCATCCAGCATCCTGAAACCCCAGACAGTACCAAATAAAATAACTGTACATGTAGAGGTACACGCCCCTGAGCAGCCCCCAAAGCCGGTTGTAAGTGTTCAGGCACAGCCTAGGGTCTCAACGGGTAATAACACGCAACCCCTAGAAGGGCCTTCTATCGTGAACACCCCAGCTCTTGAGCTGATTAGGGGGGTGGTAGACAGCCTAGGTAGAACCCCTGAAGCGGTGTCCCAGGGGTCTTTGAGCACAGCGGGTTTACAGAACCCAGCTAACAGGTCAGCACACCCTGACACAGGCATTTCAGCTAGGACCCCTGATTATAACGACAGCTCCTCACAATCCTCATACCCATTGTCCCCTAGTACCCCTCCGGGGGCATACGACCCCACCAGCCCTGCTGCCAGCCCCGCGCCCAGCCCCGCGTCCAGCCCAGCTGCCAGCCCCGTGTACAGTCCCGTGTCCAGTCCCGCGTCCAGCCCACCGGCCAGCCCCGTGTACAGGCCTGTGTCCAGCCCCGCTGCCAGCCACGTGTACAGTCCCGGGTCCAGCCCCGCGGCCGTCGTAAGCCCCACACAGCCCTCAGCAATAAGTGTGGATGACAAGACCACGGGGGCCCAGGGGGTACAGCCGCTTTTTCCATACAAAGTTTGCAATGTTCCATTCCTGTCCGCACCAGGGCGTTCGCCGGGGGGTCCTATTTCTAGAACACTATCGGAACAGGCTTTACAGAATGGTGCTAAGGCTGTTAGCAGTATAGATGGTCCTAAGACGTTGCAGCCATTTATAATGCCTCGCAAGGTGGGGCCCTCTAAGCAGGCGCAAGAGGGGTCTGTAAACACATATGAGGTATTTGAGGGTCATGTAAAAGAGATGCAGATGGCTGTTCGAAAACTAAAACGCCAGGCGCTCGCCGCAAACCTAAAATGGGTGGTGGGGGTGAACAAGCCCCTGTACACAAGTATGGCCCATCAGAAGATCGTGGAAAGGGTTGGGGTGTGTAAAAAAGTGATCATCCAGGAGTGTCAGGCGGCTGTGGCAGACATACATGCTATACGGGCGTGACTATGGCAACACCGGCCCCTAAAGACCCCCACAGCCAGTGGTGCTCATAAGAGGCCCCCAAAATATACCCGTAAGGTCCAGAGGTTAGTGACAAAGTCTGCACGCTTCTTAAGACTGCTCAAGCAGCGTACATCTGATGCCTCACAACCCTTCAAACAAGAAACATCTGTTTCCCTCGACCCCTTCAAACAAGGGCCCATAGTTTCAAGAACAGCTCCTGAAACATATAAACCAACACTTTACCGCCGACAATACATAGGTGCAGGGTCAAACATACCGAGGGTCGGCCATTTGAAGGGGGTAGGGGGGCGGACTTTAAAACTCCAAACACAGCAACATTCAGAAGGACCTAGGGGTGGAACTGTAGCAGCGGCCTCCATGAACAAGGCGTACAATGACACCAACCAACCTGTTCAGATAGGCTGGGGCATGGTATCTCGAAAAGCCTGGGGTCGTAAAAGAAAAAAAAAGTGGCTTAATAGTACAAAGCAACGCAGGCGCTTAATAAATAAGCTGAAGAAGGCTAGAATATGCGCTACCCGCAGGTTTACAAGGACTCCTGAGACAGGTCCCACCAGGACCCCCCAAAATGACACAACAGAGAACACCTCCGCAATTCACACTCCTACTGCTGAGGGCCCAGAGCCCTTGTGTTTAGAGAGTGTTAGA
Source organism: Lissotriton helveticus (assembly GCF_964261635.1). Taxonomy (NCBI): domain Eukaryota; kingdom Metazoa; phylum Chordata; class Amphibia; order Caudata; family Salamandridae; genus Lissotriton; species Lissotriton helveticus. The sequence continues at coordinate 1,588,907,899 of NC_136067.1, read as the reverse complement.
AGTTACACTCGCAATGTAGAGAGGTTTAGGGCCGTAGAACACTATGAGGAGTTTAGATTTATTAACATCCATCAAATAACATCATCCGATCAGGGTGTTCTGGCTATACATCAGGCTGTGCAGGAGCTCATAGAAAGGTTGTTACACAATGTGGGGCCTAATGACTTTTTCCAACTCCGCTTCCAGGGGCAGGGTTTTGACACTCCGTTGTTCACCAGGCGGAAGGCCCGAGATGTTTTTGACGCTGTGCAATTTTTAGAAAACCTCTCAAGGCTTTTACAGAGTAAGGCAGAACTAGTCGCCTATGGCACTTTTAGAGTCATAGCCCTCATTGTACGGGGGCGTGAGGGTGGTGTTTCCAGACCTTTAAAGAGCATACTCTACAGTCAAATAATTGGTAAGAAACAGAGGTGGCTGCTCAACTTTAACAGCCCCTCTGCCAACACATGTCTGGCGGCCAGCATCGTGGGGCTGCTGATGGCTCGCAAGACCCCTGACGCTGTCATCATGTCTAGAGCTGCTGAAGCCCATGAGGTTCTTGAAATACCTCCTGACCGAATGGTCGGCTTTGGCGATATAGGTCTTTTTGAGAACTATTTCGCCGTGACGGTGAAAGTTCTTCATCACAACGGTTCCTGGAAGTACTTTACAACAGGGGGCCCTGTGAGAAACAAGACCGTATATGTCCTCCACGCCGAAAATCATTTTTACGGCATCTTGAACCTTAAAGGTTTTTTGGGTGTCAGGAATGTGTGCGCCCACTGTGACCATATATACAGCAATAAAACATACCACCAATGTGAAATGCATTGCAAGATGTGTCAGAGGGACGGCTGTATAGAAGACGCTACCCTGAAGGTGAGGTGCGGCACATGTAGGATGTTTTGTCGCTCGCAAAACTGCTTGAGCATACACGAGAAATCTTTCACATGCGTCCCTAAAAAGGACTGCAGTGAGTGTGGGCGGTATGTGGCAACGGATCACAAGTGCAAAGGCATGATATGTCCCCGTTGTCATGTGTCTTACGAGGCAGGCACCAGCCATCAGTGTTATATGGTTAAAGGTCTACCTCAGACCAAGACCGAGGACTATATAGTGTTTGATATAGAGTGCACACAAGAGACGGGGGTACACCAACCTAACTATATTTACGCCCACCATCTAACTTCCGACGACAGCTGGGAGTTTGAGGGACGAACGTGCGTTGGTGATTTCCTGAGCACTTTCATTCAAGCCAAATTCCAAGGATATACCATGCTCGCCCACAACTCGAAAGCCTATGACTCCTTCTTTATTCTACGAGACATGATTCGTGAAAAGATACCGGTGGAACTCATAACACAGGGGTCTAAACTGATGTTGATGACGGTATGCCCTTTAAAAATACGCTTCATGGACACCCTGAATTTCCTACCCATGAAATTGAGCAAGCTGCCAAAGGCCTTTGGGTTCCCTGGGTGTAAAGGTTATTTTCCACACTTTTTTAACACCTGGGCTAATCAGAATTATGTGGGACCCATGCCTCCTACCGACAGCTACGGGGTGGAATACATGATGCCTGATGAGAAAGTGAGCTTTCTACAATGGTACTCTGAAAACCGTGAAAAGGCGTTTCACTTTCAAACAGAGTTGAAAGCTTATTGTCAGGCTGATGTAATGATCCTGCGGCAAGCTTGTAACATCTTCAGAGATGCTGTGGTGTCTATGACTAAAGAAGTAACGGTGTTGAAATCCAAAACCCCTGAAACGCGGCATGCGGTCGAATACATAGACCCATTTCAAAACGTCACTCTGGCATCCATGTGTATGTCCATCTACAAACACATGTTTTTAAGGCCCGAAACTATAGCTCTAGTACCGCCAGACCTCTATAACGGTAAACAGAAACGTTATTCAACCCCCTCTATCCAGTGGCTCATGCACGTCTCTGAGAAGGAAGACATACAAATTCAACATGCCTTACAGGGTGGTGAATACCGCCTGGGGCCCTATTACCTGGACGGGTTCTCTGTAATTAACGGTGTGCCGACGGCCTTTGAATTCAACGGTTGTTTTTACCACGGATGCCCCAAGTGTTACAAGCCCCACGAGTATAACAAAATGCTGGGGTCCAAATTTGAACACTTATACAGACGTACTCTGACAAAGGCACAGTATGTTGAAAACCAGGGCTTTGCTATGCGAGTTCTTTGGGAGCACGAGTGGTTAGACATGTTAAAAACCGACACAGACCTCTGCTCTTTTCTTAAGAACCGTGATTTACCCACACCTCTGGAACCCCGCGATGCCTTATTTGGGGGGCGCACAAATGCCATACAACTGTACAAGGCCGCTGGTGAGGGTGAGAAAATGCACTACTATGATTTCACCAGTCTGTACCCTTTTGTGAACAAGATGAAGTTGTACCCGCTGGGTCATCCCACCATCATCTATAGAGATTTTAAGCCCCTATCCGAATACTTTGGGCTTATCAAATGTGAAATCTATCCTCCTAAGCAGCTTTACTTCCCGGTGTTACCATGCAGAGTCGATGGCAAGCTGATGTTCCCCCTCTGTCGAACATGTGCGATGCTTAAAGAAGTTGACGGTTGCAGACACACCGATGAACAAAGGATGCTCACAGGGACCTGGTGTAGCATCGAGGTACAAGCTGCCTTAGAGAAAGGGTACAGGCTAGGTAGAGTGCACGAAGTGTGGCATTTTAAGAGCACTACAACACAACTCTTTGCCCCCTACATTAATTTGTTTCTCAGAGACAAACAGGAGGCCTCAGGGTATCCTGAATGGTGTACTAGTCAGGATGCAAAACAGAAATACATCGACGACTACTACGCTCACGAGGGTATCCGTTTACGCCCCCAGCTGATAGAGGTCAATCCTGCACGCCGCCAGTTAGCCAAACTCTGTCTCAACTCCTTATGGGGAAAATTTGCACAGCGCACAAACCTTTCAAATACTACCTTAATATCAGATCCTGATGAACTGTTCAAGTACCTGTTTGCCCCATGCTACGAGGTGTCCAGCTGCGACTTTATCGATGACGATACCGCTGCTTTGTGTTGGAAATACGCCCAAGAGTACCCCACATCGAGTAACAACATAAACATTTTCATAGCCTGCTTCACGACTGCCCACGCTCGTCTAGAGCTTTACGGGGTTATGGATAAGCTCCAGGATCGCTGCTTGTATCACGATACAGATTCTGTGATTTTTCTGAGCAAGCCGGGGGATGAAGACCCCCCTCTGGGAGATTATCTGGGTAATCTAACCAGTGAGCTAGATAAGGATGAGTTTATAAAAGAATTTACGTCCTCCGGACCTAAAACATACAGCTACCGTACCAACAAGAACAAGGTGTGTATGAAGGTCAAAGGGATAACATTAAATGTCAGCAACACCCTAAAAATCAATTTTGATAGTTTGAAGAATCTGGTGCATGAATACGCTACAGCAGACGATTCTGAGAATGCTAAAACCATAGTCGTGAACCAGCCCTGCATAGTCAGATCCAAAAAGAAGTGGGAAATCACAACCCAGCCTCTACATAAAACATTGCGAGTTGTTTTTGATAAAAGGGTCCTGACCACCGACTATAAAACACTGCCTTATGGTTACTAGACCCATTAGAGAGACAGCCGCCACAGCATGGACACTAGGTTACAGCATCCGTTCTCCTGCGTGCTAGCAGGTCCCTCAAACTGCGGGAAAAGCTACTTTATAAAAAAGCTCTTAGAAAATGCCGGCTCTGCTTTATCACAAACCCCTAACAACATTGTGTGGCTTTATTCATGCTGGCAGCCTCTTTATACAGATTTGGGCCGCCGGTTCCCACATATCAAATTTATAGAGGGTATACCGGATAACCTCAACGATGATGAGCTACTACCCCCAACCCTTGTAAATATGATAATTGTTGATGATCTGATGCGTGAAGGTGGTGATCATCCCGAGTTAGAGAGAGCTTTTACCCAATATTCCCATCATCGTAATCTAAGCATCTGCTACATTGTGCAGAACTTGTTTTACAAAGGCAAGAACAGTAGGTCTATAGCTCTCAACGCTTCATACCTTGTTTTATTTAAAAACCCTCGTGACAAACAACAAATATCCGTCATAGCTAAACAGATGTACCCAGGAAACACACACTTCTTCATGGAGGCCTTTAACGACGCTACAGCAAAACCCCACGGGTACCTGTTGGTAGACTTAACCACTTGGCTGCTAATGACAAGGGTAACTCGTCATGGAGTTTCCATTGATTTCAATGGAAATTCAATGGAAGATTATCATGGACCTTAGCATCCAAGTGGTTAAAAAATGAAACTCTAGAAGACTATAGACTAAGGGCTGATATTTTTCCCCCAGAGCTACCAGTAGTTTACACCCCAAAGCCCAAGACCAGGCCCTATAAAAAGCAACACTGATGTATTTTAGAACCATTTACAGCCACGCCCTTATAACGCACAGTGGTGACCATGTCTGCACACCTACGCCGCAATTTAGCCCTCCTGAAAATGCTTGTTAAAGCCAGTCCCCAACATCGAAAGGCCATCCTGGGCACCGCTTCTGACGATTTAGTGGCTGCCATTTCAGAAATAGCCCTAAACACCCTAAAAGGCAATGTCCCTATATCAAAGCGGCAGTTACAGGTTCTGAAGAAGAAGAAGGGGCTTATCAAGAAGCTCAGTAATAAAAGGGGCTCACTCATAACAAAGAAGAAACTGGTGAAACAGTCTGGAGGTTTTATAGGTAGCTTGCTGGGGATAGCTATACCTGTAATTACAAGCCTCCTCACGGGTGAGTGATGGACCACGCCACAAAAATGTATCTGGTTCCTAGGCAGCAGATGGAGCAAATGTGGTCCACCAATGACAACGCCTGGGATATCCGTAGAAATGAGACTCTACGCCTGGATACTGAAATTAAAGACATTTTGAGCAGGACTGATCTAAACCCCTATGACAAGGCTAACCTTTACAACAGCACTCTCAAAAAATTCTTAAATTACTACACCCAGTGGAATACCGAGAAGAACAAGTTGACTCTATATACCCCAGACTCTGAACAACCAGCTGCTCAGGCCCCCGATCCGCAGCCCCTACAACCGCCTCCCGATGGTGCGACAGCCTCAGATACCTTTGTTGGAGACCTCCTAAAAAATATAGGTCAAAGGCACAGAGGGGCTGCGCAGATGCTCATGAGTAAACTAGCCGCTTCTAAAGACCTAACCTCTTGGAATGATCGCGGCGAGTTCCTCTACAAGGGCAAGCCTGTTGCAGGGTCGCATATGTACGATCTAGTCAAAGGTCTCACACACCCCAAAATCCTAACGCCTCAAAATGCCCCGAGAGGCTGGGAGCAGTTTCTGAAGGCCGCTGCTGAACTCAATATACCCTCCGCGCTTGTTGGTAATAATGAACACCGCCGCCTGCTAGACAATTTGAAGAGTCCCCTACTGCCATCGCCTACAGGCTCTGAAGGCCACAGACTATCCCCTAAATGGACTACTCCTGCACCGTCGGTGCCAGCTCGAAAAAAAAAAAAGACATTGCCCCAGCCACCCTTCGCATGGATTTTTGATTAAGTGTGTGTGAATTTTTTATTCCTAGGTTTCTGCAATAAAGTTTTGTCAACTACATATTTTGTAATAAACACCTTGTTATAACTTTACAAACCGTCTCAGTCGTCTTTCAAAAAACATTTTATGGTGCATGTATATTGAAATAACGAGTCTGAATGCATGTTTTTAAAAATATAATGTCTTTTATTTTAAACGTTCAACATTAAGCATACAACTGTTATAAACTCTTACAGTTTTGACAAGGTACATATTCAGTTTTCACAGGTCTGACCGACACCCTGGTGTTTTCTTTTACATATCTCACAACTATACGGTCATTGTTAACAAGATCCCCCGGATATAGCTTTAAGAAATTTCTAAACGAAAGACCCTGTGACATTTTACTGATAAAATAAATACAATGTTCCCCGCATGTGATGGCCATGGAATCCTGCACCCTTAGTTTGTTATACTCCACCACCGCTGCAGCTTTTTTCACAAACTTGAATATAGGGGTTGTATAGAGTTTGTGCTCAGGGAACTCTGCTGTACTGTCAAACACTGTAACCTTGTCAACATCTATAAACATGGCTGCCCAATGTGTCCCAGCCTGGTCATGCGGGTCTGTGTTAAAGACTAGGGTGCATGGTCTTTCTGCCCCTATGTCGCCTGGTAACCCATCGCTAGGGAAAACACCCAAAAAGTATTTCCTAGCGTATTTATGTCTGCTTAAGAAGTCACGTATCTGCACCGTATCCATTTCACAAATGTTTTTAAAGATAGTCAAACAAAATCTGCCTTGCGTGGTTGATCTGAATGATGCTGTCGAATACAGAGAATACGACCATGTTCACATTCGTCGCCAGTGGAGCTGCGAATCGTATTTCAGCTTTTAGATTCCCATTTTTGACCAGGTTGTAGTGATCGCCATCTTCCATGTCCGGTGTCAGGTCGAATGCGAACAACGTGTATCCACGGCCATAGCCTTCTCTTGACACCGCTACACCGCAGTCCCTTTGATGCTTGCCTGTTATCGAAACCAGTCCCTGATATTCCCTGATGTAATGCCCTGCTGCAAAACTGGGGGTGTAGGGTTTTGCAGGAATCACATTGCCCTCGTGGACCAGCGCCGCGTAGTTGATGTTGTAGTGTTTAAAATTGAAGGGGTTTGAGGCATAGGTGCCACTAAAAGCTGTATTGTCCACAAACCCTATGATGATGAGCTTTGGTAGCTGTCCCAGAAATAGATTCTGCTGTTGTGTTAAGCGGGTACCTGCAGGGATGCTGAATACCTTCAGAGCTACTCTTTCCACAGCGTACTTGGCGTTGGATATTTGCAAAGCTTCGGCGTGCGCTAGCCTGACGCTCGGGGACACTTTCACTCTCTTTACAAACAGGCTCGCGGACAGTATGTTCAGCTTGTACTGTTCCGCATCCCCGTTGATGAGGCAGAATGAGTCCTTGTTACGATTGAGCTTGATCTTAAGATCAATTCCGTTGATGAGCAGTTTATCTTGGAAGAAGAGGTCCGAATGTATGCGCCCCAGGAGGTCAAAGGTACGGCTGGCTGTAGCATGCCCCGCTCTTTTTATAAAGCCCTTATTATCACCATCCAGAGCTGTGCTTTCAAACTGTCCGTGTGTATCCCTGTGAAAGAGACCCGCTGAAAGTTGTGTGTCAAGGGCATCGCTACTGTAATTTAGAATACTCTCTATGTAGGCTCTGTAGGCGTACATGTTATCGTTCTGGGTGATGAGTCGGTCGCCCAGGGTGATGTCCACTTGATTAAACATGGTAGCTACAGGGTAAGCGATTGGTGCCACCTTAGAACCGTCGTCAATGTCGGTCCCATCCGCTTTTACGATTTTACACATAAGATGCAGCAGAGTGTTGTTGAGATCCAAATACATATCCGTGGCCCCTGACACATAAAACTCTATAGGTGCCAACGGTGTCAATGCTGCTAAAGGCGACACCTCCATGAAGAAGCTGTTTTCGATGCTTGTCTGTGTGGGCTTTAGACTAAACAAGTCCAACTCGGATTTGGCGCACTCTCCAGATCCACAATGTACGAAGGCCATGGCTGTGCTTACAAGGCTTTAAAAAATATTTACTTTAGAGCCGGTTCGCTTCTTTGCAGCTCTCTTCCGTCTTGGAGCTCTTCTTTTCTGAGGACGTTTTGAAGCGGTCCTCCTTTTTTTATAGGGGGCTGGGGGACCCCGGCGTCTGGAAACACCCCGTTTCCTTTTGACACTAGCGCGTGGCTTATACATCAAACCAGCTCCTTCTTGAGGCTGCTTGTTCATGCGCTCTGCAACCGCCGAGGTAACAGACCCCACCACCTCCTGGGCAATGTTCGAGGCAGCCGCCTTAACATGAGGTTTTGCAATTTCATAGCCTCTTCTCAGGAAAGGCATAGCTCTTCTAAACAGACTCCTAAAGAATCCTCCTAATCCAGCCCCGTACATAACGGGTGAACCTTGAAAGTACGGTGGTCCTCCATAACCGGCTTGACTTCTGTAATAGTCTCTGTACATAGACGGATCTCCGTAGGTTTTCATAACCACCATGATGGCTGCCTAATACCCTCTGTCGTGTCTAGGCCTTAAATGAAGCTTGACAATAACTTTCCCGTATTTAAAGGCCACCGGCTCAGACTGATCATCGTAGATCATAATTGAAATAGTGTCAAAATGGTTTTTAGAAACTGCGACGTAGTCGGGTTTGTTAAATTGTATGTTGACCATGGTATTATTATCACCCTGTACATGCACCCACCTTAACAATGGCGAGTAACTATCACCTATCCTCTGAGACTCTACAATATCGCTGTACACGTAGAGCGTGTAGAACCCCCCATTAATATCGGGGCACGTTTGATCTTGTTCCACGGGGCTTTTCACATGTTGTACTGTCCCTAAAATCCTTTTTAATTTACCTGAGCAGTTAAACAGGGTGTTTCGATTTATGGATTTAAGAAACACCTTCCTTCTCACATTATCTAGGGCCAGATGAATATTCGGATGTGGTTCTATAGCGGCTATGGATTTGTTGATGGCTTCGATAATGCTTGTAATGTTTGGGTAGTAGCCGGGCGGGAAGGATGTGTGTATGCCCATGGGGTCCTGCTCCCTCTTGATGTGAAACTTGGCTTCGGCCGCTGTAAATGTATTCCATGTTCTAGGGTATTGTATTTCTGTTAGGGCAACCTCCCAGTCCCCCTTCAGGTCCACAGCCTTAGCCAATTTGACGGTGTAATTAGAAATCTGATTGCTGGGGAACATGTCCTTAGAAGCGTTGGATGGTAAGGTTATATAAAAGGGTGTAGTCTCCATCGTAGCAGCGGCTTTTAGCTCACACACCCTTCAGGGAGCTGGCCAACACCCAACTGTTAAATTTCTCAGGCCAGCCGCGCCATTTGACATATGCCTGGCTCTTAGCACCTGTACCTTGCCTTTTCAGAACCTTTTCAACCCTATACACACGGTTTGGATCATTGGGCACCTTTTGTAACTCTTCCTTGTAAAAGGATCCCGACACCGTTTCCCCATCGTAGTCCTTTAACCTGTAAATATACAGCCCTTCCTTAAGCTCCACACTTTCCACTATAAATATTTCATCACTAAAGGTCTGTTGGTAACCCTTTGTGAAGACTCCTTTCAGTTTTGAAATCCTAACGTGATCACCATTTTTAAATATAGACTTCTTCACCTTTGTCCCAAAGTTAGGACCATACAAGTTTCTCCAAGCAGTTAACGAATTACTAGATGTTACCTCTTCAGGTGCCATTTTGATGGTCCTATGATAACTGGCATTATATACAGCTAAAAAAGCCTGTAGAACATCCACGTATCTGTACGTATTGTTGGCCGTAAAATACCGCCACATCTTAGACTTTAAAGTTCTGTTAAACCTTTCTACAACCGCTGCTTTTACCTCGGTGTGTGTTACAAAATGTTGAACATTGTGCTGCTTTAATAATTTCTGAAATGACTTGTTTAAGAATTCTTTTCCTGCGTCTGTTTGTAGTTTTTGAGGAATACGTCCCTTATCGAAGATGGCTTTAAAAGCGGCCGTGACGCTAGCTCCACTTTTATCACGCAGCGCCTCTGCGTACGCGTATTTGGACAACACATCTATGACTGTTAATATATAACAGGCGCCGTCGTTATGTTTTGCAGTATCTTGAAGGCTGATTATGTCCGCCTGCCACTGATAATCTATACACGCATTAACGATTGTAGGACGCCTCTTAAAGCGTCTTCTGGCTGGTTTATGTAGTGAATACGCCTCCTCTCCTGATAACCATGTCTTCACAGCTTCTCTGCTTACCGACTTCTTTTCAGCCACAGCCCTTCTATATAGAGCGTCGCCGCTTCCAAAGCTGCCAACCCCTCTTGTATCATAATAAAGTTTTCTTAACAGGCCTTCCGACATGTTAGCAGTCATTAGAGTACAGGAAATGAAAGACGCTTGTTTTGTGTAAGAACATTTTATTAAAAATAATGAGTATTACCAAATCACAAAACAAAAAAGGGGTTTCATATCTTTTCACAGTATGCGTAGTAAGTACGGTTTAACACATATACTTTTTTGGGTGTAACATTCTACTACTTTACTTTTAAATACACGCTAGCACTTAGCAATACATCAGGACTTATCTATTATAAAATAGCCTTTGTGGTGCGATGGCCACTACTTTTCTGCTTTTTAGATACACATTACACATGCGCCTTTCTATAAGTCTTTCTATCATTTTTCTGTCACAGCACGCACAGGCGTTTGGCATGCCTCTTAGTTTTGCGCAGGGGTCGTTGGCATAGCGTATCTCCTTTACTGTCGCCATCAAGATCTTCAACATGTTAGGGTGGACAAAATTATTTTCATCACTCAGGCCGTGCACCACCCTTAGCAGCTTATACATCTTGTACGGATCAAGCAAACTACATATGTGCCGTATCATTCGGTCTCTGTATGATTCGGCTAGACACTCGTGCGCCTCCTGTTGAGGGTCCCTAATACGGTGGCCGAAACACATGTTGTAATAGTCCCGTTTGACACACGCGCGTACAACTATAGCTGCGAAACCTTTGACACCAGCTATAGTGTCTCTGGGGAACCACGCCGTTGCTTTTACAAACTCATCGTTCTTAGAACCATCTTCACATTCCATGGGCAGCGGTGAACTCGGCTTTGTGGAACTTCCAGTCTGGTTTGCACAGCATATACAGGACAGATTCAAGCTGCGACCTTTTGCAGTCTGCCCCTGGGCCTCAGTTCTTTTCGGTGTTTCATCCTAGGTTCAAAAGACAAATATTGACACCCCGTTAGCGGTAGAAAGACAACAAACTTTCAAGTAAAGGGTCTACGCCTAACATTTTTTACTTACCCACACACTTTCACCACCCTCTGCAGCGCCTCTGAAATCTTGAGAGTCGGTAACATCCATTGGGGACCCTTCATCTTCAACGCTTGTATCAGGCTGTTGCACAACTACCTTCGTAGGATTCATAGCCTTCTGAACATCCATGGTTTCATAGATGTGGGTATTAGGAGGGGGCATAGTTTCATTTTCTTTGTGCATTATGAAGTAAGTGCACCCCACTGGTTCTGCTCTCTAGAGGGTCACAAACAAAAACGAAATATTAGCGTTCGATAGTTGTAGAAATAAAATACATCCTTATGATAAATGGCTGCTCATAACATTTTAACTCACCCCCACATTTTCACCACCCTCGGCTGCGGCTCTGCCATCTTGAGAGTTGTTAATATCCTGCGATGCCCCATCAGCCGGGGTTCTGACATTTTGAGAGGCGGGAATAACATCCGATGCTCCCTCAGCTTCCACGTTTGCATCAAGTTTTTGAACAGGGACATTCTCAGGAAAAAGACTCTTGCGAAAACCCACGTCTTCATAGACGGGTGTATTAGGCGGAACTATGGTGTCCTCCGCATCCTCCGACTCCAAGAGCATGCTTTGCTCAACCGTCAAGTCGCCACTCGAACCCTCGCTAGAGCCGCTGCTGCTATCGCTCTTAATCGGGGACAGCGGACACCGCCAATCCTTGAAACCAGGGGCGCCAAAGCGCTTAGCAAACCCACAGCCAAAAGCAGTAACGTCGCAACCCATATCCTTAGGTTCTTCTGATTGAGCATTCTCGTCCATTACCAAAGGGCTTATGGTTCTGTAATAGCTAATGAAGGGGGTCTGTGAGCCACCAACCCCGTGTTTTCTCACAAATGGGTTGTAGCTCTTCTTTTCTGCCATGGCGCTCCTTCACGTAGTCCAGCGGTTGCTTGCTTGCTATATCAGGCTCCTGACACCGGCTTATATGTATTCTGACGGCTCCGCCACGCCTATGTCTCCAAAACAAAACTACACACCCCCCTATGACTCAGCCGCCCCCCTTTTAAGGCCCGGCCCTGTTAAATTTAAGGCCAGGGTTTCCAGCAAGAGCAGTCAAATTTCCGGCCAGGAGTTTAAGACTAGGCCTGTCATAATTAAGATGCAGCCTGTTACTTCTTGGGAATATCCCTACATGTCACCCCCCTTTTAAGGCCAGGACTGTTTAAGGCCAACAGCCTGCGCCCAGGCCCTGTTAAATTTAAGGCCAGGGTTTCCAGCCAGAGCTGTCAAATTTCCGGCCAGGAGTTTAAGACTAGGCCTGTCATAATTAAGACTAGACCCATCACTTTTTAAGGCCAGGATTCCTGGCCGGAGCTGTCAAATTTAAGGCCAGAGTTGAAGTGAAGGTATCACTATATACTACTTGCATGAGCCATATCAAAACTCACTATCATTCTCATGAACACACTATTGTTTTTCCGTTCCCTGCACTGCATTTCTGTAAGTCAAAACCATACCCTAAAAAGCATTACTTAAGCCAATAGGTTTGTCTTTTGTATATTGAATGCAAACAAAGGCATAATATGCTGGGACCCCACAGTCCCACTGCGGCCCTCACATGGGCAAATCCTTAAGCCTACACTCACACAGCTAAATGCCTCACTCTACACTCTCACAAGCACGGTTTTCCACCAGTAGATCACTTACCCCTCACTCACTAAAAAAAATGGTAATCTTGCATTCACACCGGCACTTCCCTCATAATTCACACACAAAACATGGTGGCTATCCTGCACTCACACAAGCACACTGCTTACACACAGGTTCACTGCTTCACCGCTCAATAGGAAGGGGCAGAGTTTGCACTGATGGAGGCAAAGGTTACTGTAATTGAAAGCTCTTGAAGTACGCTACACTGAAGCCTGAATGTACCCCAAGGGTATCTAATCTCCCACAAACCACTCTTGGACAAGCATTGAAGACAATGTTTGTCTCATATTTGTGGACCTTTTATGGGAAGAGTCTTGGCATAAAAAAGCCCCACTAAAAACCAAGGTGGTGGTTTTCTTTATAGTGCAAGCATATGCTAAAATAAAGAAAGAAAGAAATTAAGACAGACGAAAGAAAGAAAGAAAAAAATATGTCAACCAAATGTGGAGGGCACGTAGTTCAACAAAAACAATTAAAAAGCAAAACTGCACCAGTCTGTCATTGTGGAACAGTAAAACATTATGGAGTATGCAGAATACGATTTCACGGTGGTGGCATGCTTTTGAAGATTTCAGAAGAGATGCCTTGTGGTCTGAATAAGAAAGTTCTTGTCCAGTAGCAATGGCAGCAGAAACACTGGCACTTTCATTACTTAATTAATGCTAGTCTGCATTTGCAGGTGAGTATCTAGGGTGAACTAAAGGAAATATATCCTGAGGTAGGACTTCTCTGGGTGCAGAGTAACACCAAGTAAGCAGACAAATACTGTTACTCAGACTACCTGACTTTCGAAAGACAGCATTTGCAGACTAGGCATAGCTAAACATTGGCAACAAAGCCAATGGAGCAAGAGGGCTGATACACTGTCCAATTGCATGCATGCTGTCCCGAAGGGCTGAACTAATACGTAAATGGCACTCTGTTCAATGAATAATTGAAGTGGGCTTACCTAAAGCCCATTTGTTCTAAGCAAGAGCATGTATTCATTTTAAGAAAACATGAGACTGGAGGGACAGCAAAAACAGTATTTTGGTCAGACCTAAAACACACAGAAATAATGCACAGGAAACAGGAGCACTGGGGTTCCTTGGCTCACACTTTCAAGACATACATCACCGGGCAAGAGCATCACAGTCTTCTCTGAAAGAGATAGAACAAGTGTGGCACTGTAGGAAAAGTGCAAGTTTCCTTTAAAGACATGACACAAGTGTGGTACTGCAGCGCCAGTCAGTACAAGCTTCCTTCAAAGACACAGAACAAGTATTCCACTACAGGGCCAGATAGTGCAAACTTTCTTCAAAGACATGGAACAAATGTGGTACTGCAGGGCCGGTGCCAACTGGCTTCAATGACATGGAACAAGTGTGGTATTATAGTGCTAGCCAGTGCAAGCTTCCTTCAAAGACATGGACAAGTGTGACTTTGAGTAGCACCATTTAAACCCCCTAAGATAAAATGAACATGCACCATTTCAGAATAGGTAAAGTGTAAGGAACAGCACTGGAGTATGTAAGTGCAAGCTTGACTCACAGCCATAGCTAAATTTCCACACACAAAACAGGTACTGTATCAGGCAGGAGTACATGCTTCCCTCACACCCATAGAGCCCATACCTGTCTGGTCAGAAATATTGCAAGCTTACCGCGCATGCACAGAACATATAGAGTATCTGAAGCAGCAGTCCATGTATGTGTGCATCAGCAGTGCAAGTTAAGATCCTCACATACAAAACTGGTATCACACTTGCAGCAGCAGCTAATCTTATTTCTGGCACAGAATACCCAACATAAAGTATAGAAGTGATGAGCCACTGAAAGCTCGACCCAGATGCTAGCCTCTGGTTCAGCTTGAGGCTGTCTTGATCCAACAAGCCGAAAACGACCTGAGCTTTCATATGGCTTCTGCCTGCTAGCCGTGCTCTAACCTCATGTACCAAGTATGAAAGAGAAAGCATTAACATTTGATGTCAAACAGGAGTGAGAAAGGTAGCCGCGGTCTGTAGTAGGAGTTCCTGCAGGGCGGTGATGTGAGGAGGGGAGGGGCAGGGTGGGGGGGAGTAATGTATGGATTACGGAGTATAACAGGTGAGTAAACATATAAATAAATAAAACAAATTTCGTTGCGCGCAGTGCATCACCAAATGCGATGCAGTGCGCGCAAAAAAATTCATTTTATTTATTTATATGTTTACTTACCTGTTATACTATGTAATCCATACATTACTACCCCCCACCCTGCCCCTCCCCCTTCCCACGTCACCGCCCTGCAGGAACTCCTACTACCACCCGCGGCTGGAGAAAGGGATACCAAGAGAGTGGGTGAATAACACAATGTGAGCCCAGAAAACCTATGATCAATATCGGCTTGGCCAGTTGACAAAATTGTGTGATTCTGGGCAATTATTTTATTTGATCGTGTCTCCAATTTTTTCATCATTGCATATGAAAAGACCTTGAAATATGTGAGAATGTCTGCTGTACAAAGTCTCTTTTGTATTTGACTTAATGGACTAAAATATTATTCTGTGTAAAATAAGAATACGGTCCACATACAGAGTCACATGTCAACTAACATCCCTCTTAGTTCCCTAATTGTATTGTTGTCGCAATGGAGGTGGGGGATGAATGTTTCTGATTTCATGTTTTAAAAAAAAATCACTTATCATAACGCTTCTCAGTACAGTGATATAATCTGATGTACTAAGAAGAAACGTTTTTTGAAGACACCTAATCATATTTTGACATAATATTTGTTGCACGATTTCCAAGCCAAATGTTCCCATGGCTCAGCTCGTGCCTAGGTTCTTAGAGCCAAGATGGACTCACAGAGCCAAGACAGACAGAGGAGGCTCTGCTCCCTCTATTAATTTATTGCCTAGCCCAACTCTACTAAAGTACTGTGTATTACAGTTGCTCGAGTTCCCCAAGTCTCAGTATCTCTCTCTGATGAGCAACTTTCAGAATGATAGCTATTCATTCGGCCCATCGCCTCTACGGAGGGGGTTCGTCAGGCTTGCATACTGGCCCCCTTTTTATTTCTCATATATACTATCGGTCTAGAATCATTCCTGATTAAACAGCAACTGGACTTTCCAAGAATAGATTGCAAACTGGTCCCTCTGTTATCATACGCTGATGATACGGTCTTAATGACTCTGGGCCATATTATCAAGAACGGCGATAACATTATCGCTGCTTTAGCAGCAAAGCGGCAATAATGGGCTTGATAATATGCCCTTGAGAATCCCAATAGAAAGCCCATGTTCACACCAGAACATGGGCTTCTATGGGAATTCATAGGGGCATATTATCAAGCCCATTATCGCCGCTTTAGCGGCAGTTTTCTGCCGCTAAAGTGGCGATAATTTTAACGCTGTTTCTTGATAATATGCCCCTCTAACAGCTAATAGCCTACAAAAAGCCCTGACCGCCTTCACTGATTTCATGCTAGCATTGGACCTTAAAGTAAATTTCAGTAAATCCTTTATCATGGTCTGCGGTGTGAAAAAAAACAGTACTAGGAAATTTATTGTGAAAGGAAAAACTATTGAGAAGGTGCACAATTTTACTTATTTAGGCAATGTTTTTAATAACAAATTGAAGTGGGATGAGCTCGTCATTACAATGACACAACAGACCAGTAGAATAACAGAGGGGCTTTTCGCTTGTAAATTAGGACACAAGCCAGTAGCAGAAATCATAACTCTATACATGTCAAAATATTTATCTATAGCTACCTATGGGGCCGGAGTATGGGGTTACCATAAGAGTAACCAGATTCAGGTATTAGAAAATACATTTTTAAAAAGATTATTAATGATCCCTAGTAGCTCTCCAACATCATGTTGTCATTCCGAGGTGGGCCTGGAATATGTGAAAGACAGGATAAATATTGCACCACTTATTTTATGGGGGGAAATCTGGTCCTCAGAAGATTTGACTTTCTCTAGGAGTATCCATAAAGATTGTATGAATTTGGATAACGCAATGTAACTTCTTTGGCTACGTTATGTTAAGGATACCTTTTATAAAATTGGCCTTGATGAATATTACAATAATCCATATACCATCCAATCTAACATCAAAACGATTATAAAAAATGCATACTGTATGTCCAACCAGGACTGGGGAATGTTAGATGGTGGGGTGCTAAGACACCAGCACGTTTACCTGTCTTTTACTTTGCATGTACAATTGCATTTTTTGTTGACTAGATTTCGGTTGGGCAAATTGCACTTTTTAGTGGCCTATCCGAAACAGGCCGGCTAGTGTGAGAGACTAGCCCCCTGTCCTTGTAACAATCTGGCCAAACAGAGTACAATGCATTTCATGCTGTTTTTTTCACTTTATACAGACCCTAGAGTACACTTTATTAAGCCTATACTGAAAGCTACTAGGCCCTGTTCCTATCAGGAGAGCTTTGACCACTTGAGGCCATTATCTGCGGCTGCAATTTCAAGTGCAGTACTTAGTTTTATTAGAATTGTATTTTTTTTATCAGAAAACGCGATGAATTGTGAAAGGAATCTAAATTTTATACTTATTGTAGCCACCACTAAGAAATAGTCAATTGTATAAATTGTGCTGGGGAAGGGTATGATGATTTTAAAGTTGATTAATGTCTGCTGGTATTTTGGAAGGGAACACATGCAAACTTTGTAAATGTTTTTAATTGTTTTTAATATGTATATATGTAAACTTTTATGATTCCAAAGAATCGAATAAAGTTATTTGAACTGAACTGAACTGATAACAATTCATGCTTCTGGTTTTAATAAGGGAGAGTTATGCATTAGCGAACCCAAGAAGTTGCTTATATTCACCTGTGTATTTGTACAAAACAAAATGAAGCAAACAGTGCTCAAATCATTTACTTTCCCTGTTCCAGCACTATGTCCTAAGTAAGTCTATGTTCTTTTACTAACTACCACCACTTGCCCTCAGAAGATTTGACTTTCTCTAGGAGTATCCTTAAAGATTGTATGAATTTGGATAACGCAATGTCACTTCCTTGGCTACGTTATGTTAAGGATACCTTTTATAAAATTGACCTAGATGAATATTACAATAACCCAGATACCATCCAATCTAATATGAAAACGATTATAAAAATGCATACTGTATGTCCAACCAGGACTATCAGGAGGGCTTTGACTTCTTGAGGTCATTATCTGCGGCTGCAATGTCAAGTGCAGTGCTTAGTTTTATTAGAATATTATTTTTGATCAGAAAACGCGATGAATTGTGGAAGGAATCTAAATTTTATACTTATTGTAGGCACCACTAAGAAACAGTCAATTGTATAAATTGTGTTGGGGAAGGGTATGATGATTTTAAAGTTGATTCATTTCTGCTGGCATTTGGAAGGGAACACGTGCAAACTTTGTAAATGTTTTTAATTGTTTTTATTATGTATATATGTAAACTTTTATGATTCTAAAGAATCGAATAAAGTTATTTGAACTGAACTGATAACAATTCATGCTTCTGGTTTTAATAAGGGAGAGTTATGCATTAGCGAACCCAAGAAGTTGCTTATATTTATTTACCTGTGTATTTGTACAAAACAAAATGAAGCAAACAGTGCTCGAATCATTCATTTTTCCTGTTCCAGCACTACGTCCTAAGTAAGTCTATGTTCTTTTACTAACTACCACCACTTGCCCTCCACACTTGAGGCTGAACACAGTGATTACTGTGACTCTTGTTTCTTCAGGAGCCACCCCGCAGCACGAGCATAACGTCTTTAACCTCTGCTGGTGCCAGACAGCCTTGTCTGAATGGCACACTCTGCATTTACAAAAGTGAGCCCGCGCACTGCTTGCCCATTCAATGTGCATGCAATGACTCTTTCACAGTGCACCCTCAGGAGCTTCACTAGATTCTGCTGCTTGGAGTGTGACTCTTGCATCTGAGGAAATCGGACAAACGGCTAGATAGGTCAATCTTAAAGCTGGGGAACTGGGTTTGAGTCGCAGCAGGGACACTCAACATCTTGTAATTCTGAGAAAATCACTTAATCTCCCCGAACAAATGAATGTGTCCATCTGTAATGCAACTGGTCCCCATGTGAATCGCTCTGATACCTTCAGGTCAAGTTCACTCTATATAAAACAAAAAAAAACCCTCAAAAAACAGCAAGCTCTCAGTGCTGTAGGAGCTCCTCTGGCTCTAGCAGGAAGTGGTGCTGGAACAAATTTCAGACTGGTGGTGCGGCCATCAGTGTTACATCACTGAGGACCGGGATTTTGAAAAACCCAAGCATTATTAGCTTATATGATATTGAGTTCCCATCATTTCCTGTCTGCTTCCACGGCCAAGAAAATCTTCTTTCTAACTGTACTGTACACTGTATTTTTTACTTCAGTGAATTCTTGCACCTTATGCAATTTGTGAACACTACATCGCCACTTCATACTCTAGCACCCAGAATAATATTGCTGTCTTGGTGCTCGCTACTTTTTGTATTATGTCTCTTTTCAACATTTAAAAAAAAGACTTTCTTTTTCTATAAAATCAACAATTACACTAGGGAAAGAAACCTAGAAAATAACTGTCTCAGGATGGGTGTGTTACTCTCCGCCATTCAAGGAAAATGTGAAGTTTTGGTACCAACATTAATAGCACACTAAGGGGCACATGTATCAAAGTACAAGATTGCGAGTCCTTAATAGCGATTTTTTGCGAATCGCTAATAAGGACTTGTAAACTGCTATCTAGGTAGGAATCTGCTAATATTTAGCGATTCCTACGCATTCCTTATTTGCCACTCGCAAATTGCGAGTCGCAAATAAGGAATGGCTTCCTATTCATTCCTATGGGCCAAGAGGCCCATAGGAATGAATGGGAATACACCCAATAGGTACTCGCAAATTGCGCACGCAATTTCAGGGCTGCAATGGTTCCTAAAGGCGACCCTGTTGCACCCCTGAAATGTGCAGATGTGCATATATGCCATGTGGCGCACATACATGCCCAAAGGGCATGTATGTGCGCCACATGGCACTTTGAAAAATGCATGTTGGTGGTAATTTGCGATTCCTTACAGCAAAATCCCAACTGGGGATGTCTACCAGAATAGCATTTAGGGAATCGCAAATTGCAATTTTCCAAATGTTTGTGCAAAATAGGGATTCACAAATTTTGCGATTCCTTATTTTGCAAGTGGGGTTCTGCATTGCACACAGCAGAATTGCGTTCGCAAAAGCTGAAATTCTGCTAATTTCAGTGTTTGCGAACGCAATTTACCTTGATACATCTGGCCCTAATTCCTCACCCTCCCTAGCTGACATGCTTTATTATACATCGAAAATAAAGTAAGGCACCCCCTACTAGCCTAGTTTAAGGTCTGGGATAAGGGGGAAGCAAAACAAAACGATAAATCCCTCTTGACAGGTATCTCTTCAAAGGCCGCTCAAAGTGCTACAGTGGATTGACCTGAAAACATTTGAGACTTTATTGCGCCTCTCAGTTGGTGGCTGTGAACAGATGGAGATACGCCCCGCCAGATGAACTGGCATGTGCCCTGGAAAGGTATCAGATGGATCGTTCGGGCTATCTGGGGGCTCTGTATTCCCGCTCTAAGAAGCAACAATGTATTGGCTCCACTCTGCACACGGTACAGGTCTGGCGATTAGCTAACTCACGTCTGGGCTGGGCAGGGGTGCTCACCAAGGCAACGCCACTGTCGTATTCACAGAAACTCAGCATGCTTTGCTATCACACGGGGTTTGATAGGTGGGATGTCATAGGGATCACAACAGTCAAAGACCTGGTAAAAAGAGGAGCGATTCTCAGATTTGAGGAGTTGCAAAAGGCCTACCAATTGGCCCCAGGAGAGGTTTTTAGGTATCTGCAAATTAGGCATGCTTTGCAGGCGGCCTTCCCTAGCGGCGAGGATATACCGGAATCGTCACCCCTTGAGGATCGCTTATTGAATGGGCTGTTGCAGTCCAAGGCGATCTCCTTGACCTATAAAAAACTTAGTAATAATTTGCCTGATTCCTTTGGAAAGCTTAAGGAGCACTGGGAGGGAGACCTTGGGCCGATTGAAGAGGAGGACTGGCGACAGGCGGTTATGTCGCCCAGAGAGGCTGCTATCACGCTCAGATTTAGATTAATCCAGCTTCGTATCCTACACCGCTACTATTTGACAGGAATAACACTAGCAAAAATTGGGTCTCGGCAAGATGACCTGTGTTTGAAGGGTTGCCGGCTGGCTACCTTTTATCATATGGTGTGGGAATGCCCGTTCGTGCGGAAACTATGGCACAGGGCTACAACTCATGTGCATACTGCGTTGGGGAAGACGCTGAGCCTGACGCCCCGCTTGGGCCTGCTTAATGTATGGGAAGATACAGACCTAACTGAGACAGAGCAGCAATTGGCAACACTAGGCTTCACGCTAATCAAGAGGGAGATAGCGAGAGGGTGGGGCGGAGTGGCGCCGCCGCCAGTGGCAGTATGGCTGAAAGAATTCAATAGATGTATGGTAGCTGAGAAAGAAGTGTTTATAGCTAGGGGGTGCCTAAAGACGTGGGATAGGAAATGGTCGAAATGGAATTCCTATAGGGGGGAGATATGTGTATCACCTGTGGTGGAATTGGAAATGCGGAAAAGTGGAGACAGAGAAGCAATTGTTTAATATATATGCTTTTCCGGCCTTTGTCCCAGGTGCGGTGTTAAATGTAACTTGCAAGTACTGTATGTAATTACTGTCTATCTGTCTGTCATGCACTTTATTAATAAAAATATATATTTTTAAAACACATTGAGACTATATATATGCACATATTACTTTGTCGTATTATTTTATTTATCATTGTTTTTCAATCATGATTTACATGGTGAATACATTTTGCCATACATTGCCATTTACAGACCCATAACATTGTTTTTGATTATTTCAACCTTATTTCCTCTTTGATATCAAACATATTTTCACAAACAAAAACAGTTTTTTGTACATTTTCTATAAAAACTTCATACATTTTGATTAATATCACACGTCTATTATTTTCCTCACTATCTCTTTCCACTCACTCATTCACTCACAGAAAACACATTCTCTCACATGTTCCACCCACACCCACCTCAGCCATATTTCACATACTCTACAATTTACAATGGGGGAAGGATTCTCCAATTTCTGCTCACAAAGAAATAAAATGCAGGGACCCCACAGCCTCACTGCTGCCTTCAATAGGCACATCCTTCAGCCTGCACTCACACAGCCTAATGCCTCACTCTGCACTCTCCCAGGCACAGATTTCAGCCAATAGACTACTTACCCTAGACTCACTGCACTTACTGCTGTGGGCCAGGATCTCTCACTCTCTATTATAGAGCCCACTCCTCACTCATTCGAATAGGCTTTGATACGAGTGATCGCAACCTTATACATAAGGAGCCACTAATGGCTGTGATAGTATGGTTCTGAAATTAATTCCCTTTAAGTGATGAGAAGGATAAACAAAATACCTAATTGCTGGCAATGCACTGTATTGTGGTCACCAAATGGTAAGGTTAAAAAGAAAACAGGTGGAGTTGGGATCTGGGGTTCATAAAACCTTCCCTCATTAATACCCAGGTACCACATTTCTTGTATTGTTACACCCCTAAGTTGGACTTAGTACTGAATCTCTAGGAGATAGGAGAACTCCCTCTGTCTTGTGCATGTTTATATAGGCTAGATTCATTATTTTGAATGTTTACATGAATAATTCAATATCTCCATTGAAATAGTGATGCCCGCCATTTTCAAGACTTGTTGCTTGAGTGTTTTGTTTCATCTGAGAGTTACGTTTCATTCTGTGTCTCTGAATACTCTTTTGTCTTTGTGGTTGTTGTTGCAGTCTTTTGTATTGTAATCTTCGTTTCCTTTATTTCTTTTCTTTTTTATAAAGGAGGGAGATGTGTTGTACATTGATTCTTCATGTAATATGGTTGTCTTTTGTCTTAGTCCTTTCTTTGTGTTTTCTTGTTCTCTCTCTACCACAATGCCTATGTATGTTCTGACTTCTACCTGGAATTAGGTAGAAGTCAGAACATACATAGGCATTGTGGTAGAGAGAGAACAAGAAAACACAAAGAAAGGACTAAGACAAAAGACAACCATATTACATGAAGAATCAATGTACAACACATCTCCCTCCTTTATAGAAAAGAAAAGAAATAAAGGAAACGAAGATTACAATACAAAAGACTGCAACAACAACCACAAAGACAAAAGAGTATTCAGAGACACAGAATGAAACGTAACTCTCAGATGAAACAAAACACTCAAACAACATATTTTCTAAAAACTTTAAAAAAAAAGACTTGTTGCTAAAATGATAATACAGAAGATCATACAACAAGCTTCAAGCAACTAAAACATGGAGGCAGGTTTCTTGAACCAGACCTCAAGGCAGAACCAACATATGTACACAAATGTGATAATAGAAACAGCATTGGCTGGGGTAATTGACAGAAAGTGAACTCATTAGGTTAATGCGGTGACTACTTGCTTTCTTTCGGTAACATGCTGCACACTTGTCAGCCTCATAATTGCTCAGCTCTAAGCAAGTGAGAGGATTTCAGCAGCATTTCAGTCTAATGTAAGTGTTCAATGAACAACTGTTTTTCACGGACTATAGCAAAAAAGCCACAAAAAATATTTGCAGCAGAAGGGACTGCAAACAAGCACTCTAGGTGGATTGCCTTACGAATGCATCGTTTTGAAGTCTGCGGTGCTACTGCCTAGAAAGGAATGCGTAATGCAGTTTTCAAGGGCAAATGAAAGCCAAATTGATGGTTTAAACTGATGAAGTAATGCCGATTCTCCGTGCAGAGGCAATCTGTCTGACTTTAGCCTGCAGCAACTATGTTGAACTCTTGAACGGAGGACATGTTTAGACAAAAAAGACGCTTTGACAAAGGAAAAAAGAAAAAATGTGGCTAATATCTATGACGGCTTTTAGCTCCGGTTCCGGATAAGCAAAGCAGCAAAAAATACAGCAGCGCTTCCCAACTCACGGCCTAACTTACAAAGCCAGGCAATAAATACCTCAGCACAAAACATGAGATATTAAGGGTGCTTTGATTGGTCTTTCATAGGTTCACAGCACTACAAAATAAAGGTGACGGCAGAAGGAGTGATCATAACTTTAAAGGAGAATGACCATTCACCATCTATGACCTTAAGCGAAGAGGTGTAGCGCAGCAGCGAGGGCGGCTGACTCCAGAACCCAGGGGGCTCATGGTTTGATCCCTGGTGCTGGTGGCAGATTAGCCCAGCAATATGTGACTCTGGGCAATAGCTTGCTTAATTTTCCCGACGGCCCCCAGCACCTTGACACCCTGGGTAATTGTTTGCGCTTTACAAATACTTAACATTTAACATGTTTGTATATTACATGGAATAGTAACTGATGTAACGTGTAACCGAAGTAATTTTATAATTTCTGTTGAACCTTATGTAAAGCGCTCTGATACCTCTGGGTCTAGTTAGCGCTATATAAAACTTTTAAAATAAATAAATAAATAAATACAATTTTGCGGATGGGCCTATCATCTGTAACAACTGTTTATTCCATGGGTACTCGCAAACACTTGCCCAGTGGCCACAAGTGTTTGCGGTCTGTGGAGTGACTGAGGGCCCCACTGATATGCCAGCAGGGAGGAGGTAGGGGTATGGGTGGGGCAGGGATTGTGGCAGGAGGTCTAAAAAAATATTTAAAAAACTGCCAAGCATTTATTTGCAGGTTAACTAAAGTTAAGTAGTGCAGGACACCACCATAGTTACTTTATAACTTCATTTAATTTGCAAATAAATGCTTGCCCGTTTATTTAAAAAAGAATTCTGAATATTAGTGCTCAGCAAGTAAGCAGCTGCCCTTGCTGCTGTTCACCAGGGGGGGCTGAATGTCAAGGTCAAGTTCTTTGAGTATCACTAGTTTATTCCATACAAACCTCGGGGGTAGTAAGTGTAGTATTCCCCTTTTTGTCCCTTTAAGAATTGTTATGTGCTGTCTTGGTTCTACATTCTATATGTGGGAGTTGGGCACTGTAAGCCTGTCTCCTGAAGACTGTGGATGTTCATTTCCAATTTGTGAATCGACGTTCTCAGTTTGAGGCTCACACCCAAATGTATCCAACATAGCTGAAAAAGTTACATCAACATCAGCACTAGAGGTGGATTGCGAAACAGTTTTAGAATCCAAAGCCTTACACAAAGAGATCCTTCTGAAATTCCAGACCTTACCACCCTCAACTCATACAGCCTTGGTAAAAACTTCAGTGACCTTACACGGGTCAGACCATTTGTTCCACTTATTGCCAAAAGTTCTACCAAACTTTACTCGTACAAAATCACCCACACTAACTTTGGAACTGCGAGTAACTGAACCAAAACAATTTCTCTTCATCCTATCCTAATAAGCTAGCACCTTTTCCCTGACTTCAACAGGATCAAATGAACGCTCACAAGGAATTCTATCTTTCATCCACCATGGTAACAATTTGGAGTCCGGTTTCCTACCTCTCAACACCTCAAAAGGAGATAAACCCGTAACAGAGTTAGGGGAAACACGATAAGATAAAAGAGAGGCACGCAACGCTTCCCTCCAATTCAAAATGATTTTAACAGCTAGCTAAATGGACTCTTTAATTACCCTGTTAAAGCGTTCCGTCTGACCATTGGCCTGTGGATTATAATTTGACACTCTTTTGTGAACAATACCACATCTTTCAAGAAAAGAAGTGAACTTTCTGCTAATAAATTGTGGACCATTATCCGAAACCATTTCAGCTGGAATGCCCTCTCAAAATCACAAAATCTCACTCCCATATGGGCCTTTATGCATGATATTTCGAATTTGTTAATAAGGCTAAAGTTTTTATTTTTGTCAAATGACAAAAGTTATTATGTTGTATAGACCATGAAAGTAAAGAACAAGGACATACCAGGAGTTGCGCTAAATCATAGCTAGTGCTTTTACAGTAGCTCATGTTACAGCAATAAGAAGGAACAAAGATAACAATACAACACAAAGGAAAAATCCAACCCCATGATCAAGTGATTAAAAAGCATTCCTTTGTTCAACTCATTTGATGTCCTCTTATTTGTAATACTTTTCATATTGCCCTCCTGGCGGACACTTTAGAATTGGCCGTATGTTGAAAAGACCCATTGCTCTATTGTTCTCTACCTTGAGGGGCATAATATGATCAGGTCCGCTTTGCCCCAGATCTCCAACAACAAGCTCCATACACCCTCAAATTTCATATGTGTGCCATTTACATTACTTGACAATCGTTCCATTGCCAGTATAGCCTACAATCGTGGACACCATTAGAATACAGGGGGGGGCCTTTGTTTCTACTGATAAAAGGCCTTGGTCATCTTAGCTGCCCCAGATTGCCCCCGACTTTGCATTGCCATATACCACTCCTGCTTTAAGAGGCTTCATATCCTCCTGGCTCTGAACCCACAGCCCATCATTGCCGAAAACTGTTGCACCTTGAGACATTCCCAGCAAATATATAAATAATCCCCTATGTTTCCGCAATTTACCCAGCATTTCTGGCTTAATGTGGGATAAAAAATATGTAAACGTAATGAAGTGTTCAGTTCAAATCTTTTATTCGGTTAACCGTTTTGTTAATCATAAAAAGTACAACACATATAAACATTTCATCTTAAAATCACATTTACCGTTAATACACCTTAAAAATATAAAAATTAGAAAAATACATTTGTCCAGGAAAGTACAATTTTAAATCAATTTACAGCAAGGAAACAGATATCCAAGTGTTCAGGAAAGGTTCATACCCAACATTTTTCGAATGGTTATACATGATTTCAGAAAAAGAGCTAAGCTTTTTGCCACATACTGTGAATCAAGATGTTGGAGAGCTAAAAAGGCCGGGCGACAGGTCCTGAGTCCCATTTGACGCAGCAATGGTAAGACCCAGCGCTTGCGTGTTTCTGCGTAGTGGTGGCAAAACAATACTACGTGCATAGTTGATTGGTGGGAAACTTTGTCACAAGGGCACTTATCAAGGTCGCGGGACCAGTTTAAGATTCTAGGGAAGGTAACCAGTCTATGAAAAATATTAAAACGTAACCTAGTTAGTAGGTATTTTTCATAGTTGGAAATATGGTACGATAAGTACGGCTGTATTCCTAAGGACACCTGAACCATCAAAATGTTTACATTTGTTTGTTTGGGAATTTCATTACACAGACGGAGATCCCTTAGGTGGGAAAGGCAATGATGCTTCAAAGCTTTTCTACTCATTTCAGTGATGGATGAGGGCTCAATGGTATACCGCGTCAAGTCAAGATCTTTGAGAAAGTTGACTACGTAATTCAACCATGGGATGTTTTTCCAGCCCGACATCTCAAAACAGTCTAAAATGAGTGCGCGGGTAAGATGACACTGTGGCTTTGTCCATATGCGATGCCATAGGAGCACTGGTTGACATTTTATATAATCTGTTAGATAATCAATTCCGAGCTCTATATGGCAACCATAAATGGGGGCACTCCGTGGTAGGGCCAAGAGATACTTTAAAAAACCATTCTGGATTTTTTGCAGTTCGTCAGTATTTACATAGCCCCAAACCCCGGCTCCATACGTAGCGATGCTCAAGCATTTAGCTTGATGAATTTTAAGCAGTACTGAGGGGGATGGCTTACCCATTTTTCTTGAAAAAGACACGAGGGCAGAAGTTGCTCGTTGGTAGAGCAATCTCCTGGTGACCATCGCCCTTTTCCAAGTCAGCTTGTCGTCTACTAGGATGCCCAGGTTGGGGTATTCCCTAACGCGTTCCAGCTTTGATTGGTCAATACAAAGATGTTTAGAGCTTTTTACCTTGGGCCCAGATTGCATAACAAAGGTCTTGGTCTTGTTGACCTTTAGCCCAAGTGAAAGCATGAAGTTGCAATATTTATCAAGCTGCTTCTGGAGTTGAACTAAGGTCCTGGCAAAGAATACGGAGTCATCGGCATAAAGAAGTGCTGGAATTGGGCGCCTGTTAATAGTAGGTAGATCCTGGCACCCCTCTAGCATGGCTGCTTCTAAACCGTTGGTATATAGGTTGAATAAGAAGGGGGCCAGGACACAACCCTGCCTTACTCCGCGATTTACTGGAAAGGCGGGGGTTAACTCTCCATCCGTACCAAATCTTACGCGGGCCGAGGCGTTAGAATAAAGCTCGCGCAAGAAGCTGATGATGGGTGGGTCAACGCCCAACTCTTCCAAAATGGACCAGAGCTTGATATGACTTACACAATCAAACGCCGCGCTTAGGTCGACGTAGACCATAAATAAGTTGCCCCCTTTTGCTCCAACGTATTTCCCAATTAAGAGTGTAAGGTTTAAAGCCTGTTCGACAGTTCCCAGCCCCTCCCTGAATCCGTACTGCAGGTCCGTTATGATGTTCTTTTCTGTCGCCCAATCCTGTAGACGATCCAGAATTAGGCGACCCGCAACTTTACCCAACGAATCCAGGAGGGAGATGGGCCTGTAACAAGCAGGGTTATTTCTATCACCCTTTTTAAAAATTGGGAGCAGTATGGAGGAAGACCAAGAATCCAATAGGCCATCTTTTAATGCTGCAGCGATTAGTTGAGTTATTAATGGGGACCATAAATCTATATTTTGGAGGAAAATATCTAAAGGTGCGCCATCGGGACCGGGGGCCTTTCCGCATTTAGAGGCCGATAGTGCACTTATAACCTCACCGAGGGAGAAGTTCAGATTGATTGGGTACACCCCTTTATCGTGTGTCCCTTGCGCTGTGGTGGAAGTTACAGCGCAATCCGCCGGGGGGTCGGTAAAGATTTTGGAAAAATGTGCCACCCAGTCATCCGAAGTTACAGCAACTTCCAGGTGCTGATGGGATTTACCCTCGGTTAAAAAGGGAGATTTTATTATTTTCCAAAATAGAGAGCTGTCCTTACTGTTACTGCTCTCGTGTAGCTGAGCCCAAAGGTCGTTTTTATGGTCTCTCTTACAGCTTAGTTGGGCCTGTTTATAGTTGGATCTGAGGAGGGCTATTTTTGGTTTGTCTCTGACCGGTTTATGAAGCTCCTTTTTTAGTGCATTTAGGGCTTTGCGGCATGCTGAATTAAACCAGCCTGGCTCGGTGTGACTACCTGATTTACGCGTACGCAGAAGGACTTTCTGTATAACTTTCAAGATTTCTCCAAAACTAGAAAGGATGTCCGAAGAGGGCGTTGTCTCGTTCAAACATTTGTTTATCCAGGGGAGAGCTTTAGAAATCACGGAGGCAGATGTTTCTAGTGGGTCTATCCTTGACCATTTTACTGCATAGCCATTAGTTTTTGCCATTGATAGTGATTTTTGGGTCAGTAGGCTATTCTTTATAGTGTTTGACGCCCGCATAGGCAGTTTTAGCTCAATCATAATTGGAAAGTGATCACCTGAAAACTCTGTTCCCGTGTTAAACTTAATAAGGGTACCCTTTAAAGAGCCTGAACAAAGTATAAAGTCTATAATGCTAAAACAACCCCTACCGTGGAAAGTAGGCCTAAATTCCACGGGAGGGTCGGTAAGTTCATTGGCAAATGTTAAATCCATCGACATTAAAATGGCGTTAAAAGAATCACCCACCGGGGAGTGTGTAAAATGTGTTAAAGGGCATTCATTTTCATCAAGGAGGCCACAATCTGAATTCTTATAATGAGAACACAATTGTACATTAAAATCCCCTCCCCAAATTACATTCCAAAAAGTTGATGCTAACTTTGCACTTTGCTCGTCTATACAGTGTGAGATTTCAGAGACTAAGCTTATACACTCTGTCGGTGGGAGATTATTATAGAAGTTAATCAAACTATATGTAGTACCATTTTTAAAAATAATCAATAAGATTTGATAACAGGGAGTGTTACACAGAAGGGAAATTTTCCTTACTTCTAACTTATTGGATATATATACCACAAGACCCCCCTTAGGTCTGCCATGTGTAGAAGGGCTAGCGGGGGAGTGATATGTTAAATACCCTTGAATGTGGAGAGGATCGGTAATCCAAGTCTCTTGAAAACACATTATTTCGTGAGAGGTAACAAAAGCCAACCAAGATGCCGATAACATTCTGGCTCGCAGACCAGCCACATTCCAGAATAATATAGGCAAAGTGGGGGTCAATACTGGACCAATCGTGGGTAATAACCTTCTATTTTTAGACGTGTTTTGATGCATTGCTGGGAGGTCATGATTAAAAGATGGCAACAGACTGTCTTTGTGGTTATCGCGTGGGTTGGAAGGATGAAGCAGACAACCAGCATAGTCAAGTAAGTGTGTGTCCACTATAACAGGCAATGTGTCCAATATTACAGGGGACATAGGTATAGTTGGCAAATGAATTGGTGCGTATGTCAGCACCGAAGAACCAATTTGCGCGCGAGGGGAAGGGCTTGGGGTGGTGGAATGACCACCAGGCATGTTAGTGCCTATTGGTGGTCAGTCCACCATCTCCAAGCAGTCGTACCTGTTGTAAGTCGGCACGCCCCTCCACTCCGACAAGGGCATAGGGTTTCTGCCTCCTTGGCCCTGCCAGTTTATCCAATCCGCATTTCTAGGCCGGGTCCCTACTTGCGTCCAATTCCACTCTAAGGATGGTGCAGGGTGGTGGGTTGGAGGGTAGAAAAAAGCTAGCCTTTTAGTTCCTATGCCATCTGAGGATACTTGATCGTCCCTTGGGCAAATGTGGTCTACAGTCTGGGGATCTTCGAAGGTTATTATAATACAGTCACCCTGGATGGTTTTTTGCTCCTTCCCTATCCAGGGGACTATACGAACTGAAATAACGTTATTATTAGAGAACGGTGGTAGTGGTCGATTTATCGTTAACCAATGGAGTACCTTGTTTTTCAAAGACCATCCAGGTTCCGCAGAATTAGTAAGAAGTACCGGAACTCCGGTCATAATTACTACATATGGTGTTGCTTCTGGGGGGAGGTGAACAGAGCGGGGTGGGTTGCGTCTTGTGTTATACGCCGCATTCTTATTAGCTGTTGGTTTAGCTGAATGACGTGTCGATGGTGCAGTAGAATGGTTGGCCGTTTGAGCTGACGGCCCAGGCAGAGAGGAAATGGCGTTTTTTTTTACTGGAGGATTAGCTGGTGTTTGTTGTGTTTTAGCTGCAGGTGTGTGAACAGGAGTGTGAGTAGAGGGGTGGTGAACTACCGCTGTGGTAGTTACCACTTTAGGGACTTGTTGAGTTTGTTGGGATGGAAGAGGCCCTATGTTAATCAGATTTGCATTTGACTGATGAGGCACGGAAGCAGCAGTAATAGAGGACTTGGTGTTATTAGATTTTAATTCAGATGATAAAGTCGCTATTAATAACTCAATCTTAGATAACGCCAATTTAACAGGATCAAGATGACTTTTAATTATTGCTTCAAATGAAGCTAGGATATAAGGATCTTGCACCAGGGAAACCTGGTCATTACCTATATTACCATTTGAAGCAATAATAGGCTGGTCGGAAGAAAGATTAATTATTTCCGACGTTATTAAGGTGGTAGACTGGTGAATAAAATCAGGTTGAACTAGGGGTTGAGCTAATGTGGGAGAATCATCGTTCGAATGGAACGGGGGGACCTGTTGTATATCGTTGTTAATAGATGTAGGGTTTTTAGTGTCTTTCTTACTCTGTCTCTTTTTTGGAATAGCACCTTCCCGCTGTCCCCTTGTATTGGGGGACTGCGGGATCTCCTCCATGTTGGAAAAAAGGATGGGAGTTCTCTCAATCGAACAGGAGGGGTTGGGCGCGGAATGTTGGGATGCTTGCGTGGTAGACAGGTCTATGGACACTGATAGATCCACTATTCCTGGAACTGACGGGGTCACGTGTTGTATTTCAGGGAGGGGGAAACGTTGCGGGGTTGTAGCAGCGGCCAGTAAGCCCAGCGACGAGCGCCTGGCTGCTGCTAGGTCTAGTGAAACCCTTCTCTCTAACAAAAGAACACCCTGGTTAATGGCGTCGTTAGCCTTTGCGATGAATTGGTCTATTGGACCTACTATCTGCGCTACGTGCGCAGCTTTGCTGTTTCTTGTGACTCTGGGGGACATAGCGATTACTTAAATACACAGTACACAGATTAAACGATGATAATAATAAGGCAGTCCAACTATTAAAGAAAATGTTAGTGGTAGGATGGGTTGCGGCTGTTATGGGGCACCCTTGAAAAGATGTTAATAAGGTGGCCCAGTCCAGTCTTACCCGGTCTGTAACGGGCTAGAACGGGCCCGCCCTTGGCCCGGGCTTAGCCCGGCGCGGTCACGCGCGCGTTCCGCGATGCGGAGGAAGCCTCCTCCTTTTCTGCGCCTCCGGGCGCGCTTGTCCAGGAAGTGCCCCGCTCGGCCTGCTGGGAGCTGTAGTTCCCCGGCGGCCGTGAACCAGGAAATCACCGGCGGCAGGGGGAACAGGCAGCGTTTGGGCCCCAGCGGCGGTGTGTGGCGAGTTAGTGCCCCCGCTCCTCAGTGGGAGCCTCCTCCTTTTCTGCGCCTCCGGGTGCGCTTGTCCAGGAAGTGCCCCGCTCGGCCTGCTGGGAGCTGTAGTTCCCCGGCGGCCGTGAACCAGGAAATCACCGGCGGCAGGGGGAACAGGCAGCGTTTGGGCCCCAGCGGCGGTGTGTGGCGAGTTAGTGCCCCCGCTCCTCAGTGGGAGCCTCCTCCTTTTCTGCGCCTCCGGGTGCGCTTGTCCAGGAAGTGCCCCGCTCGGCCTGCTGGGAGCTGTAGTTCCCCGGCGGCCGTGAACCAGGAAATCACCGGCGGCAGGGGGAACAGGCAGCGTTTGGGCCCCAGCGGCGGTGTGTGGCGAGCGGCCAGTGGCGAGTGACCCAGGTATGGCCAGAACAAAGTTAGTGCAAGGTTAGTTTCAATGAAGTGTGAAACCAGCCATACATAGTTTTAAAATGTATTTCCCTACTTTTGAGAAACGAGTGTTCCTTCTTAATAATTCCCATTGTTTGTGAGAGATTTGTTTGCCTGGTGCTTTCTTCCATTTTCGCAAATGTCACCACCTAGGCCAGATGTTTGAATCAAATAAAATTGAATATAATTTTGAAATAGTTTCATCTAGTTCCTATTCTTTTGCGAACATGACTCTGAATGTGGTCTTTTCTCCGATATCTCCACTTTTAAGTCTGGTGTCAAGATCCGAGTGCCTAATTTGTGCATATCTCAGTCTCACCCGCTCATCTAGATAAAACTCAGATTTACATTGTGCTAGATCTGATTTTTGGGCAGCATGTCCGAGATCATTCTGTTTCCTGCAGTGATGGTGTAAATTCTGGTTTAAAATGGATTCATGTTTATTAGGGGAAGGGGAAGCTGGTAAGACCTCTTCTTCCCAGATGTTTAGAGTAGTGTGAACTGGGGTACTCTGTTGTGTGTTATGCAGTCCATGTTTCTTGTTGAGCTATAGCAAGCCCCACAAGAGTTATCCCACAATAGCTGTGGTCCATGTCTAACCACATCTCATCCGAGCCAGCTCTGGACCATTCTACAGCTATTAGTAGTTAGGCACATTGCATTATCGGGCTTATATCTGTATAATACAAATATAAGCCCGATAGAGCCATTCTTCCTTTTGCTCCTAAGGCTGTTTTTTAATGTTTGAAATCAAAAAGATTATAGTTAGATAATCTAAGAGGAATGCTCGCCACCACTGATTGAAATCAAACACAAGCTAGTCCTTTAAATTAGACACAGTTGTGACGGTTATTATTACTATTAAAAGATCAAGACAAATCTATGCTAAAAATGCACAAAAATAATTCAGCAAAGATAGCCGCACACAGTATTTGTTCTAGATACAGGCAGCTCTCGTTAAGCTGTGGGATTCTCTTTTGCCAGAGCCTCGCTGGATGTACGATGAGCTCCATCTGAGAATTTTCTCGTCAAAGGCATGAGAGGTTCCGGACATTGTGGTTTCTCCTCACAGGGCACCACTAACAAATGTCACTGCAGTGCATTGCAGTAGAGTTTCTTTTCTCTGCTTGTAAGCGGATATGGATCTTTTACGGCACTGACACTGCTCTTCGCCTTGTTAAAGGACGAATGCTTTCAGAATCAATACGCAGGATTCATTCAGGAAGCTCCCTCATGCATTAGGATGAGGGAGCTGGGAATAAATAACACCTTTATCAGAACAATGGGGGGAGCAGAGTTATATTCCACTGTAAACACGCAGTTGATGCTCTAAATAAATCTAATTAATGATACTAATGCAATGTGCCAACGTAAAATATTTAGAATTGAAAAGAATTTGTGAAAGTTTGAGTGGCCATTTCAAACCTGCAGTTAATGGTGTGGTGCGACAAAAGCATCTGGTTGGAAACAGTGTGTTGGGGTGGAAATGTTCCTGCATGTTTGACTGTATCTGACAACCTGGATCTTTATTTTGGGCGTAGCCTCACAATGATCTAGAGAGTGCTCAGAGGACTAGGCCTGTTATCTTACAGTGTCCTTTGTAGACCTTCAGTTTCCTGATCGCAGCCTGTCACTGTCTACACAAGCCCTCAGCTTCTGTCCTCTGTTCCTTCCATCTTTCGGGTACTTACTTGTATAGGTTTGACCCCTTCTTTGGAAATCCCATTTCTCCTATAGATAGCACATACCTCCTGTAGTCCAGTCTTGTCCCAAACCACCCACCCTGGTATTCCCCTGGCACTGTATGCTGCATTTCTAGAGATGGTGGGTGGAGAACTAGCCTCAAAGTGGGCCAAGAGGAGACAAGGCTCCTTTAGAAATTCAATTATGCCTTTTGCTGAGAGGAGCTGCTGATTAGTTTTTTTTAGTGCCAGGATCTGTGGGTCATCCCCACAGGCGTAAGTGTTCGATTTCTAACCCACTGATGTAAGGATTAAGTTGAATGCACCAACATGAATTAGAAATCCAGTTGGGCTACGACCAATACCCAACCCAATGAGAGATCCTATACAGGTGGTGCTTTCTGGTGACGATGAGTCCCACGAGATGAGTTCAGGGGCTCAGTGGCACTCCAAACCTGATTAATATACTCAGAAGACCACTAAGAAACGCAGGATAAGTGCATTAAATATGAACGGTAACCATACAGAATGAAAAATAAATGTAGTAATGTATGACATGGCTAGGAAAAACAATATGAACGTTATTCACATGGTTAGCAAGTTCCTATTTATTGTAAACATATTTTATTATTTTCAAAGCAAAAAACAACTGTTGCATGAATAAGTTACAGAGAATAAAAATAGAACCAGGAATGATCGGTAAACACATGTAACATGCAATAAATAGAATAAATATGTCATTCTAAGGAGGAGCCAAGAAGGCGACCGAGATGGCGGCGTAAACGCTTGGCTCCGTGAGCCTTCTCACCCCGCGCATACATCCTGGCACTTATCCTGAGCTGTAACGGCATATTTATGTAGGCGAAGGATAACTTTCACTTACCGTTTGCTCCTGAGGCTTCTGCATGCTGCAGACCCGTTGAAATGTCCCCGAATGTTTTGCGGCCTTCGCGGAGCTGGGACCGGGGTTTCGAGTGCGGAGAGTGGCCGGCCGCGCCTGCAACAACAGCGGCCTCGGGTGATGGTGAAGAGTCGGCCGGAAGGAACTGAAGACCTGGTGGCCGATGGTGACAGTGCCAACCCAGCCCAACTAGCGGAGAACCATGTGGGGAGTGCGATACAGCTGGGTCGAGGGGAGTGCATGATACTTGGCCCCCCATTCCGGTGTTGTATCCGGGCACATCACCGACTTTTCCCGGAGTCGCGTGCGGGCCCCAGGGAGAGGCGGAGTTTTTAGCCTTTCGGTGACTCTCCGCAGAGAAACCTGCCTTGACTTTTGAGATCCCCGTTGTGAATCCTGTTCCTCCCTGGTGTGAGGCCCGGTCCCGTGGTGAGGTGGAGAAGGACGAGGCCGGATCAGCTAAGATGGCGGATAGCGCCCTCGTACGCACACCTCATCAGGACAGAGAAGCCGTTGTGCGAGAGAGTCCTGGGGTCTGGCGACACGAGAAAGAGCCCACATCCAGAGATATATTGGCTGCGTTAACAACTCTGCATATGACCCTGATCCGGGACGCCCGGGATCTGGGAAGGAGGATGGCCGCCATTGTTGTCCCGCCGACCCCCATGGGCATGGTTGACTCACAAGGAAGCGCCGTTGTGCTCGCCTCTGCGTCAGTGCTGAATGTTCCAGCTGCGCCTACATTCGTGGAGACGCCGATAGACCCGGTATGTGATACCGCTTTGGACTGCTCAGTTGTATATGTGAGTGACTTGTCGGGGCCCTTATCTGTACGGCGGCTGAAGAAACAACACTGATTCATGGTTTGGGCTGCCCCGGCGACGTTTCAACGAGTACTGGATTGTGTGACCTTCTCTTCCTGGCTGGTGAAACTGTGTTCGGACTGGGGGATGTTTCCGGTATCGATACTGACACAAACGGATTTTTGCCATACGTTTTCGGCTGGGTTTTGGGGGCTACAGTCCCATGGAGTATTGGCGCTGCCCGGTCTGCCCGGATCGGTTGGACCCACCACACTGCTTTGTATGCCGACTGATGGGTGGCCGTATGTGGGTACTATTGATAGGGAAGGCCAGGGGTGAGACCGTCTAGGACATAGTGGAACACGTTGTTGGCTGACGGTGATTAGTGGGACGCTCAACGGGGATGTTATTGATTGAATTGATAATTATTGCTTATTGTGGCTATTCTGACCTTGCTTTTCCGATGTTTTATTGTGCGCGATGGGTGAGGGGGGGGCCGGGTAGTTTGATCGATGGCCCTTCTCCATATTTTTTCCTTCTTTTTTCTTTTATATTATTCTATATTTCGGGTCTCTCATTTAGGGCGATAGGCACGCTGCTGGGGGGTGGGGGGGTAGGCCGTAGCCTTCTGCAGGGGTGCAGGGTGGGGGGTAGGGGGAAGGGGGTTGTTTATTTGTTCTTTCTTTGTCCCTATGGCCCTTTGTCTTTTCTTTTTTTCGGTATCGTCGTCTTTCATGTTTCCTACAGTCTGTTTTGTTTTTAAGGGCTGGGGTGCTGTTCGACATGACATGTACGTGTTGTTTACATTTATCCTGACTCGTGTGCCTTGCCCCCATGTCTTTAAGTGTATTCGCACTCTTCGCGGATTTCTGTTTCGTGTTGCTATTGTAGGACCATGTATGACCGTATGGCAATTATTCTGATATTTTTTCTGTTTTATTTTTCTTCACTGTAAAATGAACCTTCTTGAATCCTGATTATCATGCTGTACGCTCAAATACGAGTTATATCCTGGATATTTCCCTGACCCCGCATTACGGGCTGCTGTATTTTTCTATATTGCTTTGCTGCACTTCCGTATTGACTAGCGGCCGGCCGGGATGGTTGTAGGCCCATGCTTGTATTTATGTGAAGTGATAATAAAGGTTTTCCAAAAAAAAAAAATGTCATTCCAGGAATATACTTCCAATAAATAGCTAAAAAGTGCAATAAGTAGATTTTAAAAGGAGCAGCATGCCAAATTCTGAACTAAATAGACTAAAAGTGGCAGCTCAATTTTTTTCAATCGTAAAATTAAAGATGTAAGCAAAGAAATACATTCTATAACAAACTATCACAAATGTGTAGCTCCCAAAAAAGATGTAGTAAATAGACAAAAGGAATCAAGCAAGTGAATACATCTTTCGAATAGACAGACACTAATCTATGCCAAGTCACCTAATTACGTCCCCTAAGTCCCCCAAAGACCCAAGAGAACTATTTGACATGTCTCAGTCTCCGTCCGGGGTCACCAAGCAGTTAAAAAGGTGTTCTCATGCCCTTTGGATCTTTCCCCGATCTCTTTTTAACTCCTGAAACAACAGAGCACTCTCTAGCCTTGCTCACTTAACTAGTCCATTTCTCCATCTAGCCTACCGAGGGCCACGCTCCGACTTCCTGCTTAGCCATAATCAATGCTAAGTCAGTTAATCTAGTTGTGATTTTACTTTTTTAGGGGAAGGATAGCCTCCAAGTAGGCTACCCTGGGCCATCCAAGGGATCACCCGTAAAGCAATTTAATTTGCGCCATCCATTACTGCCTCTCAGAACCCCACTAAGGACGAGCAGGACCACACCATTTGGTATAATTCATCCTCCAACTTCCCACATCTTGGACATTTCACTGCAACAGTCGCATTGAAGTGGTTCATCTCGCCAGGCGTTCTTGAGTTAAACTGTCTGCTTCCCATTTTGCTTTCAACTCAGTGAGGGGGGTTAGAATACTAGAGCATATTGCATGTTATAAACACAAAACTGCTTTTACACAGCCCGTCGCAATGCAGAGCAGCTGGATCAGAAGATGAGTAAGTGGCTCGGTCCCACCCTTCCCACAGTGCCTCCTAATTGTGATGATCGCTGCCCTTTGCAAGAAGAAATGACCACCAGGAACTCCATACATTTCTGCAAACTCTTCAAACTGGAGCAGTAGGCCGTCCCGGTATAAATCACCTATATGATTAACCCCATAAGCAGCCCACTCTTTCAATGCCCCTCAGCCCACCCACACGAGCCACATCATAATTCACTTGAATGGGGGATTGGGCGATTAAAGAATCGGAATACGGGTGTGCTGAAGACAGCACCAGCAGCACGGCTGATTTTCCAGGAGCTCCTGCAAGCCAGCAGGTAACCATCGCTGGGGAACCAAGAGAGCCTGCATTAACTCCCGTAAGGCAGGTGGGAAGCCAACCAATCCCTCCTCAGAATACATCCTACTATAAATGCACAGCTTAACCACTGCAGCTGGCCCGCTAAGTGATTGACTCAAGGTCAGGTGCAGCTAGCACACCCTCCAACACAGGGAGCCTCATTTTATACAGAGCTAACCTACTCCTACCCATCCCCCATATTAACTCCAAAGGTAGATTCTCCAGTTCCCGGGACATTTGGCGAGGCACCATCAATGGCAAAGTGGAGAATAAATACACCAATCTTGGGAGTCCCGCCATTTATGCCACTACAATTCTAGCAGCTACCGACAATGGCAATGTCGACCAGAAGCTTAAATTCGATCAAAGTGCACCGAAAGCTGCCCCAATATTATCATCCAGCAAGTTTAGCTGGCTATGGTATATTTTAACTCCCAAATATTTTGGGCAAGTAGGGCTCCGTGTAGATTCCGAGGAGTGGCTGCCTCAGCACAAACTGGGAACAAGTGGGATTTCTGACAGTTAATGTGCAGGCCTGAAAAGGCCCCAAAAAGTTCCAACAAATCTATTGCACCCGGCATATCCACTCCAACGTCCTGTAGTAAAAGCATCACATCATCAGTATATAAAGCAGGATAATGGGTTTGCCTGCAGACCTTTAAAACCATTTGTTTCTAAAGACAGCGGTCCCTAGACAAAAAATAGTTGAAAGACAATAAATTTAGACCCAATCAGTACTATATTATAGAAATCTGTCCAGCCGGACAGATATTTAATGTGCAATCAATTCAATATATACAAAGATTAAACAAGAAGTCGTTTTAAGTGGGACACAAACCTGTATCCAACTTTAGCAACAAAAGACATACAACATAAAGTGAAGGTTTCAGGCAAAGGAAAATGTTTGTTTTCAGTACATTTCTGATAGAATAAACAGAATATACAGTAGAATCATTACACAAAAAATGTGGACATTTTAAACAAGCGTATATGGTGTACAAGGTGTCGACGGCGTTTCGATTCCTTAAGAAAATAGTGGGATCATGTTCACGACATTTTAATAAGCATGCCTATTTACAATTCACCATTTCACCATTCACCATGCCTATTTATTACCTACACACTCCAATGTGTCCTTGTTATTTACAACTAGGAGAGTCTCTCTTCCATTTCCATGACTTACTTGGAGTTTTTAATTGTATTGTTGATTTTATCTCTACTGGAATGTGCTAAGGTTCATTCTGCTACTTTTTGTACTAGATCGGTTATTCCTGGCAATACTTCTCTTACTTGGTTTATCCTATTTTTCTACTACGATTAGCTTTGCACCTTGACTTAAATAGTGCCTGGTCCCGGCTGAGTCATTGCTGTGACCGGAGACATTCATTTCGTGACTGACTGAAGACTGGAGACGGTAAACGCGCTCGTCTTAATTACTGGCCCTCATATCACAAGCTACGCTCCCAATCCTTATCTATCCCTCCACTTCCTTCCCACAGCATGGTTCTGGAACCCTACTTGAGACGGCATCCGCGGCTTGGTTTATATTGCTAAAAATACATTCTGGATCTTCTCTAACCAGTAAGCCTGATCACCACACACGCTGGGTTCTTCCCACTTGTTGGTCTCTCATCCCTAACCACCCCGCTACTCCTTCCCTTTAGCACTAGCACAAGAATCTAACTCGAACCCGCACAAGCGGCTTGCTATCATCATCTTGGAACCCTGCTACCCGGTAAGCGCGCTCGCCCTGCACGCCGTGGTGTCTTCCAACCCACCTTTCTCTCCTCATGAATATAAATTCTACCCATTGTAGGTCTCAGCCCTCCGGTACGTCATACCTCGTATCTGCACCCATACCTTTACTTAAATGGTCCCACAACGGTCATTTTCTATCTTGCCTCCATAGGCAGCTTGGCCATTAACCCAGGGTAAGCCAATCGCACCCTACCTCTCAGGCCCTCCATGCGATAGCTTTTATGCGCTTCTCTAACGGTTGAAAAATCTGTAATTTCCGTGTAACTGCAACATACCACACTGCTACAAATAAGGTTATTTTCACCCCTTCAAACACCCTTGCCAGATCTCT
This sequence comes from Lissotriton helveticus, assembly GCF_964261635.1. NCBI lineage: Eukaryota > Metazoa > Chordata > Amphibia > Caudata > Salamandridae > Lissotriton > Lissotriton helveticus. The sequence goes on along the minus strand of NC_136067.1, from coordinate 1,588,867,505 downwards.
CTTCCATCCTGATCGCTGGCTTTCTTCTTCTTTTTTCCTTTTACCTGTCTCCTCTCATCACCTTCTCTAGAATTTTTCACTGCACATTTATTTCCATGTGCTTGTTTCTAATTAGGGGAGCCTCACGCATTGAAAACCGGAAATCTCTCTATAGGCAATCTCACGAGCACCTTGACGTACGCTGAATTACCCCTGTATGTAAATTAACTCCATATGTACTTTCTTTTTTCTTCCTTCAATTTCTCCCATGGTTCTAGCAATTAAGTCATATGTAAACAGGCATGCTTATTAAAATGTCCGGAAGATGATCCCAGTATTTTCTTAAGGGAGCGAAACGCCGTCACACCTTGTACACCATATACGCTTGTTTAAAATGTCCTAATTTTTGTGTAATGGTGTCTACTGTATATTCTGTTTGTTCTATAAGAAATGTACTGAAAACAAACATTTTCCCTGCTTAAGTTGGATACAGGCTTGTGTCCCACTTAAAACTGCTTCTTGTTTACTCTTTGTATATATTGAATTGATTGCACATTAAATATCTGTCCGGCTGGACAGATTTCTATAATATAGTGCTGATTGGGTCTATATTTATTGTCTTTCAACTATTTTTTGTGTAGGGACCGCTGTCTTTAGAAAAAAGTACAATTACCCAAAGGTTCCTGACCAATTACAAATTGGGTCTCCTTGTCCTTTTACAATATGACCTTTAAACCATGGTAAAAAAAACCTGAGAGCGAGCAAAACAGGCAAAGGGCTCCATTGCAATAGGAAATCTGACACCTCTGACTGACCCCATGCCCCTCATTATAAGGTTCTGCTACAATTCTCCCAGACTGAACCCGCATCTTGGGACCCGTGTGGACAAGCTTGATCCAGCGTATAATCCCCAGACACAGACCCATTCGAGCCATTACCTGATACAAGAAGTCCCAACGCAGACTGTCAAAGGCTTTCTCCATGTCTGTTCCCATAACAGCTTCTACCCGTTTATCCAGGAACTCCTCATTTAATATTGAGATGAGCCTCCTGATATTTAGTGTCATACTGCACCCAGAAATGAAGCCTGCTTGATCTTCTTGTATCAAAAAGGACATGTGAGGTTGAAGTGGCTCACTAGGACTTGAATTATCTAGTCACATTAAGCAGGGACAATGGCTGGTAGGATCTGAGGTCCGAGGGAGTGCGCTCAGGTTTCAGGAGTGGGATACCCAGGACCTCATATGTAGACACCGGCAAATGCGCTAACCTCTCAGCAGCAGTGTATACCTAATTTAGGGACCAGGCTATCCCTTTAAGCTTCAAAAAACTCCACAGACAACCCATCGGATCTCTGCCCCCTTCAGCATGCCATGCTTTTAATTGCTTCTTTTACTTCATTGATAGTGATATCACCTCCAAAATATCTGCCTCCTCCTGCGTAAGCACTGGTAGGCATCGAAGGGCGAGGAAGTCCTCAATGGCTTATGTAGGACACCTGGACGCAGGGGCACAGAGAGCAGTGTAGTACTCCTGAAACCTTGCATTAATAGCTGGTCAATTTGGGTTGCCAGCATCTCCAAAGCCTCCAGAAACAGATATTTAAGTGTCAAATTTCCTGGCCACTGCCGCTCAAGAACCTGGAGCTTTTTCCCCTGAGATTCTACTTCTCATCACGATTTACACACCCCTACTACTTCCTTCTATAAATGTGTTTTCTGCAAAATCATAACATCTGCTTACTGTTCTTCCAAGTGTTGCATTACAATCAAATGTCTCTATTTAACCCTTATTATATTTGCATTCCATGTTGAAAATATAATGCTTTTATTGCTCATATCTGTTGATCTTATAAACACTCCGTAGGCCACCTCCACCATACACCTAAAAATAAATGCTCTATTTTGTTACACATATTTGTTACATTAGACTCAAGATGTAGAGCATTTTTTGATTCTTATTCCTGAATGCTCACTACCCCCAGCAGCCTATCCTTAAACTTCGCCCTTCTGGTGAACCCACCCATGGAGAACCCTCCCATGTCCCTGACCATCTCCTCTTCCTTGGTCAATCAGCCTTTAGGTACACTCTTGCTCTCCCTCTCCTATTGACTCTACATTCCATGTGTGCCTATAGCAATGTGATTGTAAACCCCAACTTAAACCTAGATATGGTAACACAACTCTATAATATATTCGCTAAACTGGCATCTCACTCTTGATTCGGATGTGATGTAGTCTGGTAGGTTTTTTCCAGCTGAATTTGCTGTATCAATAGGTCAGCGTCTTCCTCATTACTATTGGTGTGCGTTTTATTTTGCCACGTAATTTTCAGTTTAGCTGTGAATTTCAGCTGCGCATTTGCCCTAATTTTCTTAAGCCTGGTCAACCTCTTCCCCAGCTCCCATCTCCTCTCCTCCGTCACTCGACACACATCTGATCGTATACAGAAAAAGAAGGGCTGGAAAGTTCCATCCTTCATCTTTAGAGCCTTAACAAGGATTGCCTCTTTTACTCAAAAATTTCAGAAATTGACCTAGATTTTCCTTGGTTTTGCCCTATTGGGACTCAGATTATAAGGATCACAGGGGACTCTCTCTATCTCCATCTCTAAATCTGCTTGGTATGTTCCTTCAAAGAGACCCTCTTAAACAAACCAGTGGCGATTTTTCAAATGTCCTGCCCTTCAATTTCCTCAGAGACTTTATTCTTCCGAATGTTCTTCTCAGCTCTCCTGGCAAAATAGCATATTTTCTGCTGTAGCACTCTCCATATGGATAAAATGCCATTTTGCTAAGCTTTTGTTTGTAGCGTTTTTACTGGGCCCAAACTTATTTGCAATTCAACTATTTTCATCTAACCTCTGGCTACCTATCATACTCGATTGGTCCTCCGATGGATCTTGTTCTGTGCTGAAAGGGACTGGATATTTGGAGGATGTGCAATTATCAAATGAGGGCCAGGAATAAGATAATTGCTATATTCAAATATTATTTCTTAACCTTTAGAAATTCAACATACCAGCTAAAAGGATATCAATCAAATGATTTACCCACAAGGAAATAATGAGTCAGAATCAGCAGAGTTTAGTTTAAGTTTCAAAGTTTAGTTATTTCATTTAGAAGTAAGAACATTAAATAAACAGCATACAGCCCTAGAATTTTAACTAATACTAGGTTTAAGTAAGTAATATTAAACTCCCGGAGATCTAAGGTTGATAGGGTAAATTCTTCCTCAGCCGAGGGAGATTTTACCATCTGTAGCAAATGGATCAATGGGATATCAGTTGAGCCTTATACAAACCCTAAGAAAGTTCAGTAAGTTCCAAGTGACCAGTTCCAGTTCATTAAAGACAGTAATCTGTCTCAGTCCGTCGCTGCAACACCAAAGTCACAGCATCATGACGCGAACCCTTCAGCCGAAAAGGTTCCACTACGTGAGCAAACTGGTCAGCAGTAGATTGCAGTATTGCGTCACAGTTCGCATTAGTCCTCAGTTGTCTAAGCCGTCATTCTCACCAATACAAAGCTGGCCATACACCTCCAGGACCAAGATCTGAACAATTATACTCCAAAGGTTTCCTGGGTGACACCCTCTTGATATCATCTAAAATGTCAGACGACTCTGTCCTATTGGTCGTCTTCAATAGGATGAGGATGATGTAGTAGGTGAAAAGAATACAATCCGGAAGAATTAAGTAATTCAAGTTATGTAGTTTACTTAAACCATTTAAGCTTAGTCGTATGAACAATGAAATATTTCAGAGAGTAAGTGAAAAAATTCTTATGATTTGTCGAAAGTCTTTTCTCAAGCATCTGTTCTAGTATGTAACAGATTTTGTTGCTACTGCAGTGAAGCTGTCCTGAGGATGTCAAATGAAACAACTGAGAGTTAGAATACAAGTGGCAACTTTGGTAAAGGTTCCCACAGACTTCAGACTATTCAGTTCAGGAGTTCACATTTGGAAAAGAAAGCGAGATTTGAGGCCTATATGAAATACAGCTCATTCAAGATGAATTATGATTAATTATGAATCTGGCATTAATAACAACTAATATTAATTTCACATATAAATGTGTTATTAAAGCATTCAATCAACTCATAATTAATTCATGTAAGTATAAGGTACTCATAACATTTTTTACAAGTGTCAATGGTACACATTTATAGGAAAAGTATATATAAATCTTCTTTGCATACATGTTATTAAGTTACACATGTTTAAAAGGTACATTAGAGGAAAGTTTCACAAAAACAACTTTAACTAAAACCCGTGTAGCACCTACTTTTCTTTTGTAATTTTCAGTGTACACATTACAACACGAAATAATTATTTATCTCTAACGAGGACATTTTAATTTATTGCCTATAGAATTTCTTGTTATTATTATTAATATCACATCAAATCATATGATCAATAGCATTAAAATTGTTAATAATTCTAAATTCATTAAAGTAAACATAGAATATAACATAATCTTATTCTAGCATCTGCATGCTTTTACAATGCAGTATCTGAATCTAAGTTGCATTTTGTCGTTTTCCAAAAACTTGAAGCCTAACACGTGTCATCATTTATATAAAAGTATTGTCACAGTCGTTTCTTTTTTTTTTTTGTGCCAAATTTGTTAGTGGTAATCTCTGCTCTATCACTTTCTAAGAGTTTACATTTATTCCAGCCAGACAGCAGAGTCAAACCTAGAAGGCCATGTTCAAGGCCCAAGATTGCTACCATCTTGCCTTACATATTCTGAAAGATCTCTGCACCACTAGGTGGGACTGATGGTGGTGCCTCGGTAAATCTGAAGTTGGAGCTTCAACATCTGCCCAGCCAGAGTGGTGACTGCTGTTTGCCTTGCCTTATCCCAAGACAGTAATAGCATTAAGACACTCGCCCTGCTGCAGGAAGCACATGAAATCATATAGGCTGCTCTAAACTACCATTGGGAGCCTCAGCAGTTACTGCTCTGGCTTCCGGCAGGAACCGTAGAACGATTTTCAGAAGCACAATAAATATGAAAAATCAACTTCGGGTAAAAGGGCCGTATTTGAAGCTCTCAGGAGCACACCAGTATCCCTGGCACCCCTGCTGCTGACAACTTAACATGACTGCCTTACCGTGGTAGAGCAGCTTTGGTTGCAGTGACTAAAGCATGTGTGCAAGGAGAGTAAGGAACAATGCGTGCACGGTGCTGGAATGAGAGGTGGGAGAGGTGCTGCAGCAGCCTACTCAACCTTAATAGAGATTAGCTGCAGAATGAATATTGGTGGGGCCTTCAAATATTTTTCCTCAAGCAGCATTTGTTGTGTTTTCAACAATAGACTCACATATCACCTATGCCTTTAGTGAGATGATGGTATTGGCTAGCACACCCACACTAAAAATGGTTCCATCAATACTGGATGCTTGTGAGTGGTGGGTCCATACCCTGCATGAGGTAGCTACTATTAGCAACAAGTAAATGAACACAATTTCACACTGGCCCTCACCCTGGAGCAGTATCACAGGCACCTTGAGGGGAGATGCCTAGTGCAGTGTTCACCACCGTTCATACACTGGTAGCTTTGCCCATTTAATAACGATTTTTATTTGTGCAGCCCATATGTCTCTTTTTAAGTGGAGAATACCCCAATTTCTGCAAATCATTAGAGTATCCTCATTGGTAATCGCAATGCATACTTTTGGGGATCTGCAGTATAATTTCCCCAAGATGCGAAATGGTCGGAGCAAACATTGCAATATTAGTTTCAGGACAAGACCGCTTATTGTTACTTTGTGTTAGTCTGTGTCTTCAAGACTTGGAGAAATTGATCTTGAAGCTTGAGACCCACTAGAATGCTGGCTATTAACCGAGTGCACTGAACAGTGAATGTTCTGTGTCCTTTATCATAGGTATATGTGCATTTAGTATTTATGAAGTTGCTAAGGTGGTATTAAGTCACCGAGACATAGGCATGGGCTAGCATATCTACAGGCACTTGAGAGAGACTGGTCCATGGAGTTCAATCCTTCTGACCACCACAAACCAAGGCATCTAGGAGAACCTCATGTGTTCTGGTGAGAAGCCATTAATTGGCATAGAATCAGCTGTGCTAAGCCTCCTCACTCAAGGCTGAAACACATTCTATGCAACGGTACCCAAACTAACTCTTATTGCCCTGAGTCACTCTGGTTCTTTTATTGATAGATAAGGATGAGAATGACGCGGCTTTAAAAGTGCCATAATCCCTATTTTCTTCATGAAGTGCATTTCTGGTTGTATACAAATCCATAACATTAGAACAGATGCAAAAACGGAGCTAATTATGTATTTCTGTATATGTAGCTCAAAGTGTCAAAGGTGAAATCCAAAGGAAAGCACTGATATATTTGTAACTTCTTAAAATCTTATGTGAAGCAAACAATCAGTTTCTTGCCTTTATAAGATAATAAGCAAGCTACCACAGCATCTCACTCGTTAGTACTCACATTTAAGGATATGGCACAAGTATGGAATCAAAGTCATCCCAAAAGCATCAGGCTGACTTAGTCATCTGCCATGTCGAGCTCAGGAACTTAGGACCCTTAAGCAGTGTGAGGTGATCCTAGACATTGTACATCACTTCCTCTGATGCATGGACAGGAAGGGCACAGGGAAAAATAGGCCAGAGGAGAACAAGCAAGGATCCGAGTGGTATGAGACATGCTGCCCCCGTAGTAAGACACCAATAGATAGCAAATGAATTCAGAAAAGGTACACAGATGAAGCACTATTGCTGTTGTTAGTATTTCTTCTATCTTAGTCAATAACCATACAACAAGCTGTGGTGTAACACAGGCCCCCGAAGCCCCTGCAATGAGGGGGGGGGGGTCCTGAGCTGCCCGGGGCACCCTCAGCAACAGTACTCCTAAGAGCTCCGGATTAAATCTGCAGTGGGATCCCTCCATGTACCTTGCAGTGGGGCCCCCTCAAGTTTCCTTATGCCACTGATGCATGTATAGTGTTTGCAAGATCCATTTTTAGTTCTCGCCTAGACAGGGCATGCCTAGTCTCTTTGAGACATTTTGCTTTCTATCACTGGGCTTGCACAGCTGACGTCAGCTCACTCTACACCTCCATACCCCATCAGGGAGGAATAGAAGCCATTGAACAAGCCCTTCTCCACAGCAACATCGATACTCCTATGCAAAGCTTCATCATGGAGCTCATGATGTTCACATTGTATCATAGTTATTTCCATGTTAACGATCAGTGGTATCTTCAACTGTCCGGAATGGCTATGGGAAACTGCGCTGCCCCCCCTTATGCCAACATTTACATGGAGAATTTTGAGAACCAGCATATATATGCCAACCACAACATCTTTGAAAAAATCAGAATGTACGTCAGATATATCGACGACTTATTCTTTATATGGACAGATACTAAAGAATCACTCATGACAGCCCTCACAGATCTCAATACCAAAGACCCACGTATTAAACTTACATGGCTCACAAGTGACACTGAAATATCATTTCTTGATGTTCACATCAAAATCACTGAGCATGGATTTAGTACCGACTTACATCGTAAAAGTACTGATCGTAACAATACGTTACACTTCAACAGCTTCCATCAGGGATCTCTCAAAAGACACTTGCCGTTTTCTCAAATGCTTCGCCTCCGACGCATCATTTCTGATGAACAAACCTTCCAACAGAGAATTCAGGAAATGCATCATCGATTCCGGGATAGAGGATATCCTGAAACCATCCTTAAGGAAGCTCAAAACAAAATTATGGGCATCTCCAGACATGACAGCCTTCTCAAAAAACCCAAAGAAGCCCAAGAACGCATGGTTCTAGTATCCAAGTACTCTACAGCCAGCCACAAATTCAAAAGAATTATCCTAAAACACTGGCCAGTGTTACAAATGGAGCCTGACTTTCAGGACATTTTTCAAATCGGCCCAAGATTTGCCTACACTCGGAGTAAGAATCTAAAGGAAATCTTATCCAATCCCACGCCTAGCATCACAGTCTACAAAGGCACACAACCTTGTTTTAATTGCAACAATTGCAACAGCATCATTAGAAGTAATACCATTCATCATCCCATGAAAGGTCATTTAATCAAACTGCAAGTCAATGCAACATGTGACTCAAAAAATTTGATTTATGCACTGAAATGCCCCTGCGGTAAATTATACATCGGGAAAACAGAAAGAAAAATCAAAATCCGCATGAATGAACACAAGTCTAATATCCGCACTAAACAAGAAAAATCCAATGTGGCCATGCATTTTCATGAGCATCATCACACTGTGGCACAACTTCGATTTATAGTACTTGAACTCATTCACAGCAAAGAAGGCACTGACAACCGCAAGTTTCTCCTCAAAAGAGAACTTGAATGGATTTATCGCTTACAAACCCTCAAGCCATATGGGTTAAATGATCGTGTGGAATATAGCTGTTATCTTTAACACCACACTTATTATATATGCTGCATAATGTATAACTGTTGACTCTTTGCCCTTTTCCTGTTCTTTTATCTTCACTCTTTTAATTTTTTCACCAGTTGATGATGTCTCTTGCACTTTTTTAGCGTTTCCCAAGGTTCTGTCTTCACGTTCGTATGCACTTCACCCTTGTAAGATGTCCGCCACATTCTTTCACCTAACAGTCCGTTTTTTATGTTATCACTTTTGGACTCAAGACTTGTGACCTTCGTTTATGTTTACCGTTTTTCCTCACACCGTCTATGTAACCATGCGTCTCATCACAAGGGTGTATTCTCCAGACCGACTGATTCAAACAGCGAGCGCCTCCGCATCTCTGCTGAAGTAAGTTCCGCTTCCTTAGCGTCTGAGCACCATGTTTTTTTGTTTTTTTTTAACCGCGTATTTTCAGCATCTGCATGCGATGATGCGGCCGTTAAATGCTTCACGCCTCTTTCACCTTCCGTTCCGGTAATTGTGTTAAAGCGGTTTCACCTATTTTGTACTGTGGTATCATTTATCCTTAACACGTTCTCATACCTGTCTGTCACCATGCGGTAATTAACGTCTTTCACCCTGCGTACCCCCACCTTCACTGACTTTTTGCTTTCCCCAATTCAAGCACTTTTTCACCCGTAGTTCGTTCGTGAATAATTTGGCACCTTTATTATTATTATTATGCTTCATTTGATAGGCACTTTCACATTACTGTTGCACTTGGTCACACACTCGCGTTTTATTACTTCTCATCATGTATATGTTATCTACACTGTAATTTATCCATTTTCCTTACCCTAATTTGGGCTCGTTTTCATTCTTTCAGCTCTCCTTGATAAAGGGCATTAATGCCCGAAATGCATTGGAGTTCGTTCCTAACAAATTGATATGTATGCATTCAACTAATATCATCGATATGACTTAAATATCAGTGAAAAGTTGCGACTGCACTACTTTTTGAACATTAAAACTTTATAAATCTTCCAAGAAACTCTGGAATCATTTGTTTGATCCTACATCGGAGTGCCTCACCAGGGGATGTTTTTGCATGTCCCATGCAGACACTACTTGTTTTTAGTTACCAAGCGTTGACGGTAACGCTACCCTTGAGTGCACCCATACTTCCTACCCACATGTACCAGTGATCACACCAGCAGTGCACCACCTATCCCTCTTTTTGCTTGCTTCGTAAGGGCCATCTGCCGTAGGTTTCCTTCCTAATTGTGTGCTTGTCCCTACCTTAGAGCATAAAGGCATTACTTGTATCCTTCCACTCCTTATTTTTGTAGGCACTATGTTTCTGTTTGTGTTTAAGCACTCTACCAGAGTGCGTCTTTTTCAGCTAGTTCCACTGAGCATTTCTACATCTTCTGCTGTCTGTCTTCTTCACCCACCCTCATTCTTTCCGTTATTGCTCGCTCTCCACCCTCCATAAAAAAAGACTGCGATGCAGACCCTCTCTCCTTCTGTTGTTACTTGCTACCACACCCATTCTTCCTCCTTCAATTGTTCGTTGGTCTCCCACCATACCAAAATAAGAGATATGCCATAGACATTGATCACTCTGTCATAGTGCTTTTTAGGTTGAGCTGGAGAACAATGCGAAGCATTGTCCAGCTCGACAACTATAGTTGCCCGTCTCCTGGGAATCTGAGACAGGGGTCGGGCACGCGTGGCGATTGGTTTCTGTGGGCGCGCACGCCCAGCCCGGCGCCGTGCACATCCCCTGCCTCAGATTCCCTGAGGTGCGCAAACACACACACGCAGGCAGGCACACACACGCGCAGGCAGGCACACACACACACGCGCAGGCAGGCACACACACACAAGCGCAGGCAGGCACACACACACGCGCAGGCAGGTACACACACACACACCCACGCGCACAGGCAGGCACACACACACACACACACGCGTGCTCGTGCAGGCACACACCCCGCCCCCCCTTACCTCATCGGGCTCGCACCATGTGGAACACGCCGGGCTGCTGGAGACCCGCAGAGCACTTGAGCTCCTCTGCCAGGCCAGCACGAAGCGGGGCTCTTCCCTGAGGCACGGGAGCCCCGCAGTCTTCCCGCTGGTCTTCACCCGGGCCCCCTCCTGGGACCCGGGACTTCAGCTACGGCACTTCGCTTTCTCTCCGGGGCTCAAAACGAAAGTTAAGAAATGCCGCGCATGCGCAGGCAGCCCCCTCCCTCCCACTCCTCACAGCTTGTTTTTTCAGCTTTCACAGTTCTTCATTCTGCTGAGTTGAACCAGATGTCTGAGATGCAGCTAATTTCATGACCTCATCTCCAGACAATACCCATTAGGAACATATATACTTATATGTAAAGACTCGCAACGTTTTAAATTATAAATTGTCGGAGTCGGTCGCCGCACCTGAAACGGTAGGCATTTGATGTTCAAGATTCAGATCACCGCACCCCCCGCCCAAGTACCCTCGCTTTTCAAATTTTGAGAAATGTGTAAATTTTTAACTGTGCGATGCGATCCCACTCTGCCACAAGAGGAGCCCTTAGGCTTGATAATTACTACCAGATTGCAGGGGTGGGTGGGGCGATGATTTGAAGAATGATGCTTTCCATTTGTATAGGATTCTTTGTCTGTTTTGTTTGACTATTTTTTTGATATGTTGGTTTTGGTACACCCACCACCACACCGACAGTTAAAGCTAATGATGTGCTTTAAAACAAGAAGAATGCATTTATACATAACCTTTCTTGTACTTTTTCTTTGCTCTTTTGGCAACTGTTAATAGGCACAATTGCCACTTACCCTAAACCTTACTGTAATTTTACCTAAAACGTGTTACTGTGTCACACAAGCTCAAAGTTATGAAAATAAATAACTTTTTGTTTGAAGTTATTTTAGTTAGACCATCATTGCTTATTGATTAGAGAAGACCTGTCACGTTCTCAACTTTTAGATCGATTGCAGTGAGTGTATGGTCATTCTGGTGACGTGCAGGGACTTTGATGTAATCAGACTAACACGCCTTAGTGACACGTCTCAGCAGAGGCTGCATTAGGGAAGCGGCTAGCCAATCAGAATGCCTACTTCGAGTAAAGAAAGGATACTTGTGCTGCCGGATTTCGTTTGAGAGGTGAATTTCTACTATGTATTTTCGAAAGATATGGGGTGTTTCCCCCCTGCACCATTCGTGTAGTTTCCTTTCTTTCATCATCACTTCTAAACAGTGCAGAACATGATCGAGTGAAGGAGGGTTACGGAAATGCTTCTTTTTTCTCACATCACCTGCACTCCATTGTATGTGCCTTCTCACCCCTCCTCCCCCACTCGCACTCCATTGTCCATGCCTTTTCACTCCCCCTACTGGCACTCCAGTTGTCCATGCCTTCTCATCCCCGAGACATTACTACCGTAATTTTAGTTGCAATGTGACACGCATTTTGCCGGTTATTACAGACCACCGATGCAGTCATACGCCATGCCACCTTCTATTATAGGCAAAATTCCAGTCTCCCTAAACGGGCCGAGCCGTCACTTCCACAAGTGCACTGTGTGAAGAGGTTAGCACTCCAGTGCACTTAGCACTCTCCTGTGCACATTTGTCTCTGACTAATCAGCTGATTCCTTTTAACTTCGCCTCCTGGAATCAGGGGCGTAGCCAGAGCTTGTGGCGCCCAGGGCTATCCCTCACTCAGATTGCCCCCCTTGGGAGGGGAGGGGTACTGGGGAAAAAGGACGGTGAGCACTTGAAAGATGTCCGAGTCTCTGAGGGACACGTAGTATTGCTGCTAATAGCTGGAAGTGCACACACACACTGATTCGTATGAATTTGTGTGGCTCATTTTTATGATCATAAGGCTCTCCTTTGTAGCTTTGTCACTAGGTCTTACATAAGAAGCCTAGATGGATATTGCTTTGCAACATAGGTTTCTCACAATCAGGTCTAAAGTATCAACATGTAAGTAACACTGCTTTATTTGTCTTCAGTGTGTGAAATAAATCTGTGCACAGGCCAGTCGAAGTCTGAAAGGGTTTATTAAGATCTCTGTTTAGGTCAACCAGGCGTCTTCCAGCAAACCATATGCGAGTGAACTCCATAAGCAAAGCATAGGCCCAAATATATGGAATTTAGTTTGCAGGCCTCCAGTGAGGTCTGTGGGTCCGGGATCATGAGAAAGGAAGAAGATGATCTTAAGTTGTAATAACGGTATAAACATTTGCAGCCGAGCAAGCTAATCAACACTATCTTGCCTTGGGAGCCAAGATGTGAAAGAGGGCCTGAAGTGCGTCAAAGATGGGCACTTCCCATAGGCAGCGTAGCATGAGCAAGAAAATACAGCCACTGCAGTTACACGCTACACTATGGCAAAAACTTGTATTATCAAATGGGAGCAGAAGGTAGTGAGTTGTAGGTGTACTTTGCCACAGTTCTGGTTCTAATTATTTAATTCATTCATGCCCTATTTCATCCCTCCAATGACTTTGTCCTAGCATAAAAATAAAGCTCTCCATTTATTTGTGCTCGTAGTGAGTGGTGAGCCTGCTCAAGACCTATAGATCCAAGGAATCTAATCCATGTACTTCAATTATTAGAAGAGCAGAAGGATGATCAGAGCACTCCCGCAGTGCATACTAATGTGTTTCTGCTTTAATATTGTGGCATTAAACAGGGTCTTAAGTCACTATGGGCTAAAATGATCCTGAGAAGTGGAGTTTGCGCGCTGCTTTTAAGTTCAAACCTTAAAAAAAAGACCATAGTATTCCATGTCCACAGTGTGTGTGATCATCAATGATGCGCGCTGCGTTCGCTCCTCTCTCATACAACTTGACGGTGATGAACCTGGCACTGCAGCTCTAGGCTAGCCTCGTAAATAAATAAAAAATTAAAACTAAGCTGCCTGCTCAGTGCATCAATATGTCATGGTGCCGTTGTCTGTCACCTCTTATGATGAATTATTTAGTCAAGGAAAGGACAGGTGCGTGCCTGGCTGCTGCAAGACAGACACTGGCAGCAAGAAGAATGGTCTCCCTCCGAGACTCCGACTCCTCTACACGACGAGGGGGGAGCGTAGGGGGCGGTGAGCGCGTAACGTGTCACTGCTACGAGGGCTGGCCAAAAATGTCCTTCAAGGCGGTCATTGGTTGCGCTCGTGCGCGCCGCGCACGCTACCACTGATTGACAGCCCTGAAGGACTAGTGTGAGCGAGGGCGAGGCAGTTACGGTAACGCCGGACGGTAACTACTGCAGGCAGCAGGCACAGCGGCACAGTGCAAACGCGGGACTTTAAATTGCCAAAATTAAGTCCCTGGTTTGTGTGCACTGCATGCAGCGGCAGCCTGCAGTGCAGTTACTGTTACCGTCCAGCGAAGCTAGCGTGAAGCAGGTCAGGTCACCGTGACGTCACAGAGGGCCGCGGCCTCAACGGGCCTCGGCCTCCAGTCCAGTGCCGGCCCGTGCGGCCGCCTCAAAAAAGGAGCTGCCTGGGGCGGACCCTAGCTACGCCACTGCCTGGAATGGTGCTAGAGCAGACGCCATCGAGTCGAAATTCCGAATCGTCCTCTACTGCAATTTATAGTAGGAGGACACGTCACTAGCTTAAAGTGAGTAATTGCACCAATTTTTACACAAACCTCACAATATCCGAAGCGCAAACCACATAACCAGTGTAATCAAGCATTTGCAATGCCACAGTTCTCTCATTTACGCGAGTTTGAGCTAATGGCGTTGTAAATGATAATGCCTTTTATTTATATTTTAAAAACCAAAACATAAATAAAAGGCAAAGTCATTTACAATGCCAATAGCTCCAACTTGTATAAATGCAAGACCTATTGCATTGCAAATGCTTGTTCTTTTTCCCAACCGCCATTCCTCCTTCCATTGTTGCTTGCCCGCCATGCACTATCTCTCCTGTTGTTGCTTCCCTCCATCTGCCCGACTTGACCCCGCTATAAGAAAAAAAAACGGTATATATAGCAGATACTGCTGCCCGTGTCCTAGTGCTTTTTTTTCTCGATCCACCCTCCGTGTTGCTTTGTACTAGCCCACTCTCTCTCATCTGTTGTTGCTTGCCCCCAACGGTCATAAGAAAATAAAACACAATGATATGGACACTGCTGCTTTTTGCCCCCACACGTCCTCTGTGTTGCCTCCCTTGCCTTCCTCCCTCCTGCCAGCAATAAAAAAAGAAAGCTTCATAGTGCTTTTTTCAATAAACTTTTAGCCATGCTGCACAGCAGGTGGACTGCTGTACAATATGGCTAAAACGTTGACAAAGCCAAAACCTTATGTAGGTGGGACCTATTGGCTTTGCCAATGCTTGTTTTGTCTGGTTCTTGGTAGAAATATCACAGTACGAAACATTTATATATTTTTTTACTTCATAGAATGTTTACCTAACGATGTAACACTTCCTTTTTGGAGTTGTTAGCAGGAATGAGCAAATATATTTAGAAGTCTTTGCAAACACACTAATGGAGGTAATGATCTGCACAGCACATTCTCCTTATATTTATTTATACAATTTCTAAAGCGCGCTACCACCTGACAGGCATCTTGGCGCTAGTAACTCAGAGACCATGTCAACACCAGAAGGGGGGCTAATGCACAGGCCTAGTTCTTAGGGAAAAGCCAAGTTTTCAGGTTCTTTCTGAACGCGAGGAGATCCTTGTGTTGCCGCAGCTCAAGAGGTAAAGTGTTCCACAGCCTGGCCGCAGCCACCCCAAATGATCTGCCCCCTGCTCTAACTTTATTGAAGCGTGGGACTTTTATTAACATTCCTCTCGAGGAGCGGAGCACTCTGCCCGGAACATACCACTCAAACTTTTGCTGGAAAGAGGTAGGTCCTTTTCCATGCAGGGCTTTAAATACTAGACACAGAGATTTGAATTTAATTCTCTGTGTCACGGGGAGCCAGTGCAGCTCCGTCAGTGCTCCAGAGGCAGAGGACCTCCTTGACCAGCCTAGTACCAATTTTGCAGCGGCAGATTGTACCCGCTGTAGTCTGTCTAGCAGGAATTTAGGGGACTCAAGGAGCAGAGCATTACAATAGTCCACCCGGCTAAGTATCGTGCTCCGTGCTATCAGGGCGCGGGCTTGATGAGGTAAAAGAGGAAAAATCTTCCTCAGAGAGCGAATAATCACCAGGCAGCAACTTACCACCTTCCCCACATGCACCTCCAAGGAGAGGTTACAATCAAATGTTACCCCCAGGTTACGGACTGTTTTAACTGGCTGGCCGGGGTTGGGAAACTCTGGGGCCTACAGATTCATGGGCGGCCCTCCCGTGTTCCTATGCGTCTTAAAATGCATCAGTTCAGTTTTAGCAATGTTAAACTGTAGGGAATTCTCCTTCAGCCACTGTGACTTATCTCCTAAACATCTATGAAACCCCTCTACTGAGATGGACTGCTCTCCCTCCAGGGAGAGAATAAGTTGCGTATCAACAGCGTAATTGATGACTTTGATGTTATGGCGCTTGATGATCGTCAGCAGGGGTCTCAAATAGACATTAAAAAGAATAGGGCTGATGGCCGAACCCTTAGGCACCCCATGTGAGACAGGAGTAAGGCAGATTGGTAAGGGGGAAGGGATAGATAAGGGGTAAGGGGGGAAGGGATATATAAAGCTGGGGGCTACTGGGTTGTGTCTAGACTGCAGAAGATATCAATATCAAGCATGCTGTGACTTCTAAAGGCAACATAGTTCTAAGTGTGAAAAAGTAAACTTACAAATTCCAAAGATGGGTGCGATGTGTGTGTTTTGCAAGGCACTTTAGGAAAACTAAATTGTACACTGATAGAACAGCGCCAGTAAAGTAATAGCCCTATTTGACCAATAGATTTCATATAAATTAGCTTATTCCTGAACGATGGATGAATTTGTAACAAACAAAAACCTACATTAGTTTGCAACAAGTACTCTAACGGATACTGGTGTACGAAGTAATGTCCAAAACTTTACTGAAGGTGCTTCATGTCTTCTTTTCTCTTTTTTAAAGTGGAGTTCACAACATGGACTGGCTGATCTAGCCTCTTTTCAACAAGGGAAGGGACACAGATAACAAATTTGTATGCAAAACTCAATGTGCTTAAGATGTATAAACAGGTGCTACCAGAGCACTTCGAGAAGATGAGAGGAAAACAGATGGCAGAGCAGTTGTTTTTTGGGGGTTCAAGAAAGGGCCTATGTAGAGGAACCTGAACAGGTGCTACTAGCCGAAAAAGTGCTTCGATTCCTCGCCAAGGGTAGTAAGCGCTATATAAATGCAATTACAAAACAATACAATACAATACAATAAACAGGGAAAAAAATGCTTTTTGCGGCAAAAAAGGTCCACAGGTTTGCCAATGCTTTTTGCTGATGCTGCCAGCAGCAATAATAAAAAGCAAAATGTTATAATAAAAAAAATGGGAAAAATAAGATGCAATGACGTGGTCCACATCATTTTGTTTGCACATGCATGCGTCACTATGCATGCACGCACCCACAGAATGATGCAGGGGCCACTTCATTTTTAGGTCTCACCTAGCATTGTAGTACGAATGCGCTACTCGCTTTGTGAGGCATGCAGTATACACTACAGCGTGGAAGCTTCATGGAAGCTCCGCTGATGTTTTTGATTGGCTAAGGTGCTACATGCTGCCTTCCCATTGGTTTTAGCCTTGCTAGTCCCTCCTCCTGACAGCCATGTTGTAATTTGTATACTTCCATGGCCACTTGCCCCATTACCTTTAAACCTATATTGTTCCTGTGGCTCCCCCACTCCCCTCCTGCAAGCCGTGACTTCGTGGACCACCCCCCCTACTCCTGTTCCTGACTTTTTGCCCACCCACACTCTTGTTTTAAATGCAATAGGACTCGTGTAAATGTGAGTTCTATTGCATTGCAAGTGCTTGTTTTTAAAGTAGTGCACAGTTTTTTACATTTGACATGGCGTGATGCCCCTTCCCCTTCCTTCCACACCACCTCTCTATATGCACCGGTATAGTGTCCTCGCAACCTCTATTCCACTGGAAAAGACAGTAAACCTATACAACATGGCCGCCATGTTTACCACATCAGGAACACTGCCATTATTGTCTGTCTCGCGAGCTAGAAACCAAACCATGTCTATTCAATGAAGCCCAAAAATAAACAGCGTGTAGGGTATTACCCGATACAACCTAAAATGCAGGAGGGCGCTGGTTACACAACGTCTGGTTAGAGGTGTAGCTTCGCTTCGAGTCTCCACCTATTGCAGCGCCGGCCGCAGCCTCCACCGAAGCAATCGGCTTCCCTAGTGGGGCATCCGCTGCTGCCTCCACAGCTTTGGTGGGATTTGGCAGGGTTTTTCCAGTGTCATCAGTAAGCTCCCAGCCCAGAACTTAAATTATGCAGTTTATTTAACTGTGCAGTTGGCTCAGCTTTAGTTTTTGAGACTGTCAAAGGACGTGTTTTCTGCCCTTTGTTTGAGCGGGATTAAAACAAACAGAGCAGAATTCAAACACCGCCTTAGCACAGTCTCCTGGCTTCTCACCACTTTGTGCAGACATTGGCTGTGGTTGAGGGGCATAAACGTTGAATCTTATCACGGAGGATTGAGGGTGAGCCTTGTGACCTTCACGGGATCACAGACAGTACAGAAGACTGGGCTCAGTAGAATTTAAAGGGTGACGTGTTCAACACATAATATCATTCTGTGCACTTGAAGTTCAGTTTCAAGTGTTATTGTTTTTGAAACATCAGGTAAAATACACAAGTGTTGGTACAAGATGGCGCAGCTTCTAAGCGCTGTCATTGTTAAGTATGTGGGGTGGGTTGTCACTGCGTGGTGTTCAGAGAGTTTGGATTTTGAGTCCCAGTGCAGGGGCGTGGCTTCCATTGGTCCACCGGGTGCAGTGGCACCTGGGCACAGAGAGGCCCACAAACCCCGATTATTACTGTATTATATAATTCCAACAGCAGCCATGGACCCCTTCCCTTTCTTGCACCAGGCTCCACAGCACACTGGCTAGGCTACTGGCCCAGTGCCCACCCGTGGCAGCTGTGGGTGGTGCACCGCTGGTGCTCAGGGGTACACAGGACTCCTGCTCGCGCGCCATCCCTCATGGGTCCCCCACTTCCTCCTACTGATGTCACCCTTTCATACTCATTCACCTACACACCTTTCGCCTGCTCTGTCCCACCCACCGCCCTACAATCACCTAAAGCATATGCCTAACGTCTCATCACACAATGAGTTTCTGGTGCCACACTTTCTGCAGGGCACCTTCCCAACTCAGTTTTTTCTAATCTCCATTCCTGTAGGGTATTCGCCCCTCTCCCTATGACTTGGATGGATAATTTTTTTATCCCTATGTCCATCTGCTTAGAAGCCGATAATCAGTCTTTCTGCCTAGTCCCTACTTTTTTAAATGTCCATGGCATAAGCTTGATCTCCAAAGATTTGCAGAGTTTCTTCATATGCAGTGTCCGCAGTTGGAATCCAATGTAGAGGTTGCAAACAATATTGTCCAGGACTGGCATACTTCTGTTCTAAACACTTTTGTCCCTGTCAGACCGGCTCGCGGTAGGAAACCGCATGCCACCCCTGGTTTAATGAATCCTTGTTGTTGGTAAAAAAACATGCAAGGTTCTGGATCGTTCTTGGAGACTTTTGTATGACTATTCAAAAAAACACTATATAGAGCAGCCATTAAGTCATTTCATGAATTGATTAGGATATCAAAGGCTGAATACTTTGTCCCTCCTTAATAGTTTAACTAAACTGTGCTTGCTGTGGAGTCTACGGAAGCTTCCAGTGACTACTGTGAGAAGCCGGCAAGGTCCATCATTAATAAAGTAGAAAACATCTATTTCAGCTTCGCCCCTAATATTACTGCTTCCAGTCGAGCTGTACTGACCAATAGTGCCCCGACACGGCTCCATTTCGTACCCCAATTGTCCCTTTCACAGCTACACACCTTATGGAAGAAGGTCAAATCGGTTTCACCGGCAGATCCATTCAGGCCAGACCTGTTTCTTAAACTTCAGGACTGTCTCTCTCCACTCTGTCTCGAACTGATTAATCTTTCGCTGGCATCGGCATCTGTACCGAGCTCTTGAAAGCATGCCAAAGTTATCACCCTTCTGATAAAACCTGTTCTGGATGCTTCTAAACCGGAGTTTTTTTGTCCTATTTCATTTTTGCAGTTTCTTTGCAAAGGTAACAGAGACTCATGTCAACATTATCTTAAGTAAGTTTTTAGAAGAAAATCATACCTTGCATAGCTCCCAGAATGGCTTCAGGTCACTGCACAGCACGGATTCACTGAACAACTTTGCAGACCTTTAGAATAAGGCAGTTCCTCTGTACTGATTCTGCTTGACCTAAGTGCCACTTTTGACAATGTATGTCACAATGTTTTGCTCCAGCACATACGAGAGATCGGGAGAGGTGAAACTGCTTTAACTTGGTTTGCCTCTTTTCCCGCTGATCGTTCTTTCCAGGTTGCGTCTCCTCCATATAGCTCCAACTGGCACACTCTACATCATGGCTTCCCCCAAGGCTTCTCCCTGAGCCCTATTGTGTTTAAAATCTATATCCATCCATTGTCTCAGGTTGTGAAAGCCCTGGGGTTTGCATTGGTGTCCTATGCTGACGACACCCAGCTTGTGTTTTCCTTTTCCAGCAATCCCACATTGGATCTGGTCAATTTCCGAAACAGTTTGCTGGAGGTCACCGAAAGATGGCTGCTAATTGCTTGTAGCTGAATACAAATAAGTCTGAAATCCTGCTTCTAGGTAAGGGCGTCCACTCCTGGGGTGACCGTTGGTGGCCTTCTTCCCTTGGGCTTCCTCTTTGTCCCAAGTTGGTGGATAAGAACGTAGGTGTCTGGGTGGATTGTGCCTTAACTTTTGAAGCACGGGCAAAAGCTGTGGTAGGCATTGCACGCCAATGCACGCCTTAATGCCGAGAGGCGTAGAGTTGTCCTCACTGAAACAACAAAATATGAGAAAGGTCTTTAACCCAAATCTTTTTGGTTGGGCCGGAAGAAGGGGCCTATCTTCCGGCCGGTTTAATCAAAGGCCCTTTCCAAGATCCCGTGGCTTTGGATGAGGATACCAACAGTACAACGCTTCATCATACCCCCAGTGAGGTAGAGGGACCCTTTCAAGAGGATTTAGATCTTGTGGCTCCTCCAACAATATCAACCATCCAAGTGAGTACTCATTCCCATTCTTCCCCCATAAAGGTGGGAGGGAGGTTGAAACATTTCTGTCACAATTGGAGACAAATCATCCAAGACCCTTGCGTTCTAAACACTGTCAAGGGTTTTATGATAGATTTCACACATATTCCTGCTCAGACTTGTTCACCGAGAGACATACCTCTCTTTAGAGCAACAAAAAATAGTAGAGGAAGAGATCTCCGCCATGCTTCAGAAAGGTGCCATAATAGAGGTTCCTTTGGAAACCCTTACTTTTGTAAGCACACTCTTTCTGGTAGAAAAAAAGTAGAAAGGTTGATGACCCGTTATAAACCTAAGGGAACTCAACAAACATATGGTCTATAGACATTTCAAGATGGAGGGCATCCATCTCCTCTTCTCTTGGAAGGAGATTGGCTAGTCAAATTGGACTTAAAAGATGCTTATTTCACCATTCCTATGGCCAAAATCCATCAACCTTTTCTCCAGTTCTTGTGGAAAAACCACCTATATAAATTCCAAGCACTCCCTTTCGGACTATCTTCCGCCCCTTGGTGCTTCACCAAGGTCAAGAGAATGATTGCTTAATTTCTAAGAGAAAGAGGTGTCCGCATGATTATTTACCTAGACAACATGCTTATAATGACTCAAGACCTTTCACATACAGTCCAAGACCTGAAGACTGTAATGGACCTTTTAGAAAGTCTAGGGTTCATTATAAACAAAGAAAAATCTATCCTGACTCCTTCGTGATCTCCGGATTTTCTCGGTTTCACTGTAGATACCTCACAATGTCTTCTTATACTCCCTTCCCAAAAAATTTCAAGAGATAAGACATGCCTTGAAACAGCAGGTCCTTCCCCTGAGGGAACTAGCCAGATTACTCAGCCTCCTCTCCTCCTCCATTCAAGCGATCTTTCCTGGACCCCTAAATTATCGGGCACTGCAAAGGATAAAAGTCTGGTCTCTGGTACAAAGATCGGATTACCCTGGATCAGGAGGCCAAATCGGAACTAACATGGTGGCTAGACAACCTAGACACTTGGAATGGCAAAGCGATTTTTGGCTCAAAACCAGAGTTTGTCTTAGAGTCAGATGCGTCCCTCCATGGATGGGGTGCTTGCATTCTTGATCAGAACACGGGTGGCCTCTGGTCGCAAGAGGAGTCCTCTCATCCTATACATTTCTTCGAGTTAACAGCTGGCCTTTATGCCTTGATGAGCTTCAAACATTCCCTCCAGAGCAGATCAGTTATCCTAAAGATGGACAACATGTCCGCGGTTGCTTACATCAACCGCTTGGGAGGTACCAAATCTGCGGACCTTTTAAATTTAGCCAAGAGACTTTGGATGTTCTGTCTGGAGCACAAAATCGCCCTCAAAGCAGAATATCTACCAGGGAAGACGAACATCTCCACAGATTGTAGTTCCAGATTCCTGTTAGTTCACAGTGTTTGGAAAGTCAATATTTCTGTTTTCAGGACCTTGAACAGGATCTGGGGTCCTCTAGAGATAGATCTATTTGCGAGCAGACTGACATTTCAACTGGAAAAATATTTTGGCTGGATGCCCGATCTTGGTGCTCTGGCACTGAACGCATTTCTCCAACCCTGGTCAGAAGTAAAAATGTATGCCTCCCCCCCTTTGCCATGATCCAAATGGTTTTACAGAAAGTGAGACAGGAACAGTGCTCCCTTGTACTAAAAACTCCTTTCTGACCATCTCAGGCGAGGTTCCCCACCACTCTGGAACTAGCATACCACCCTCCGTTCTTGATTCCCTTCCTAGAATATCTTCTAACGGACGTAGATGGAGAAACTCAGCCCCTAATTCTAATAGGGAATTTGAACCTTCTTGCTTGGAGAGTGTCAGGAGATCCAATTAAGTTTCAGGTCTTTCGTCAACAGCTGCACTTCTCCTCAGAGAATCCTGGGCACCAGGCACTCACTACAGATGTAACAACATTTGGAGATGCTGGGTTCGTTGGTGCCTGGCAAGGAACTTGGATTCCTTACAAGCACCTATTGTTGACATAGTAAACTTTATTGTAGAACAATTTGATAAAGGCCTCAGCTATAGAACTATCAATTACTATAGATCTGCCATCTCTGCTGGCCATACTCTTGTCAACGGTAAAACAGTAGGTAAAAATGTCATATAACATCTTTGGTGTTAAATTCGAAATTTATAGATATACCAAAACCATGTCTGATTTAATATTAAATCCTCGTTTTGATCCTTGCCTAAAACTTTGTGTAGTTGATTGCATGAGAGAGATCGGAGAATGTCTGTTTTTTGCCTCCCTGGTGTGAAACAATTACTCATATCCTTTATCAAACCCCATAAAGCTATTTCCTCTACATCCATTGCTAGATAGGTTAACATTGTCATGAACTTAGCAGGCTTTGATTTAACAAAGTTTCAAGCTCACTCTCCTAGTGGTGCTATGGCCAGTAAATCTCTGTGTTCTGGAGGTAAGTTGGATGACATCCTTAAAGCGGCTGATTGGTCGAATGCTAGCACCTTTGCTTGCCACTATTGCAAACCTATGGAACATATGTCTAATGTAGTCTTACAAAGCTACCAACATGCATAATGTAGCCTCCGTTCTTGTAATGAAATTGCGATTCTCCTATTTTCATGACTAGAGAATCTGGATTTCATTACAGACACGGAGGATGACATTATCCCACCCTTCCCATCACTTGGGTGATTATCTTGACAATGTTTACTTGCCTATATATTTTTGAGCGTTTTGAATATTGAAGTATGATTTCTTGTCTTTGCTTATTTGAACTATTTTATCTTGTACTTTTGATATCATTTATCTTTACCTATCTCTCTTTTTTTCAGGTAATCCCTCATCTTAACAACTTGTCCCTCGTTTGGCTTCTTCCCTCTTCAGACCTTTCCGAGGATCCATTGGAAGTTTTATAGTTATCTTCAAGTTGGACATTTTGAAGTTTATTATACTTCATTGGCGTACTTATTTTCTTCTCTACATTTAAAAGAGGCAGATTGTTGTTAGCTCATGCCTTTTAAGTATTCTTTATGTTCTAATCTGGAACCTTTGGTAATGTGATATATGCGGCTGCTTGGAGACTACATTAAAAGATTATGCATAATGTCCGCCTCCATGTCTTTAATGAAATCCAGATTCTCTAGTCATGAAAATAGGAGAATCGCAATTGTGCCTTAACTTTTGAAGAACGGGCAAAAGCTGTGGTAGGCACCTGCTTTGGGCTTCTTCGTGGGCTCAAACCTATTCTTGGTTTCTTTAATCCCCCCATTCATCAAGTTATTGTTCAGGCAGTTATCCTTTCTAGGTTGGATTATTGCAACATTCTATACCTGGGAGCTAATAAGGCTGTGATTAGAAGACTCTAGATGGCCCAAAATGCCGTAGCAATGTTGCTGTTTTCACTTCCGAAGTACTGCCCGGCTGCTGGCCTTATTCGTAGATTGCATTGGTTCCAGGTGGACAAGTGTGTTCAGTTTAAGGCTTTGTGCATGACACACAAGATCATGTTCTCCCTTGAAGCCCCCATCTTCTTCAATGTGTTGTCACCTTATGTACCCTCATGGTCACTGAGCTCAGCCGATCTTAACTTGGCCTGTGTGTCACATGTTAGGAGAGTAAGAGCAGGTGGCCATTCCTTCCGCTCTACAGCTCTTGCCCTCTGGAATGCACTTCCTCTACCTCTGAGGTGTATTCAGAACCATTAGCCCTTCAGGAAATCCATGAAGACCTGGTTGTTTTCCATCTAAGAACTCTGTGGGGTACTTTTCCTTCTGAGCATCTTTTGCAGTTGATTTTCTTTTTTGACTAGTGCTGGAACTGCTGGGGCAGCCAAGCGCTTTATATTCATATAACATAACACAACATAACATGGAAGATGCAACATAATCGGTATCAAAAGAAAGTGCTTTTTGGATTTCAGAGCATCCCAATGGCAAATGCCAGCTGCCAGGCCATCTAAAAAAATTAAAATAGAAAAATGGATTGAAATGAGCACGAGGGGTGGGGGAACAACGGAGGGGTGGGTAGGGGTGAAGCAACAGGGAGTGGGTGGAGGATGAGAGAGCAATGGAGGCAAGTGAAAGTGTCTTTTGGAATAGAGAGCAGCCTGGCTACAGACTGCAGTTGCCGGGCCCACCAAAAAAGTAGTATTAAAGAACATATTTCAAGGACAATGAGGGGTAGAAGATCAATGCAGAAGTGGATGAGTAGTGGGGGGGGTCGGCGAAGGAGAAACAATGGAGGGACAGTTATGTTGAGTGGACAAGAGTAGTGCATGAGCAGGAAAACACATGCACTCTCATGGATTGTTTAATTGGAAAAAAAGTTGTTCCCTAAATGTGAGCAGTAGAAGGATAAAAGTCTGCTAGTCAAAAGGAATGTACAGGGCGCGGACAAACATAACAAGGAGAAGGAAAACTATTGAAAAAGAAACAAGCAAGTGATAGGGACAATAAAATTAACTAATGGTAAGCAGTGGATGGACTCTAATCTCACTGTAAAGTGTTGGTATGGTCCACCAGAGGTCTTTTTGCTAGCAGACTGCAAAAAGCTTTCTGCAGGTGAGACCTAAAATGGGTGATCAGTCTAAAGGGGGTGATAAAAGGGGGAAAGTGAAGCCCCAGCATGGACCCTCCAATCAAATCAAAGGTAACTTAAAGTGGTAGGGCAGGAAGGAAAATTGCAGAGAGCTCCAATAGAACACAGGTTCCGCAACCCAGTACCTGCAGCTTTGTTGGAATTGTCACTCATTTGGCCCTAAGGAGGGACTAAGGGTGATTGAGGGTAGGTCTTAGTTATCCAAAGAAGAGGAAAAAATACACACACATTGACAATTTGTGTTTCCACTGTCATGTATTCCTATAGGTTCTGATTCGATCCCCCTATTCCTGACCCTATTCTAGTTAAACAAACCAACAAGTTAACTAGCAGTCAGCCCATGAGGCAGAAAACCCCCATGATGCAGATACCGTTATCTGACGCAGTCACACTACGGCACAGGAACGTGTTATCTGATTAGGTCATAACACTTGCGATCTAATTAGACAAGCAATATTCCTCCAGCCCCTGATAAGGCATACGGAGTTCTCATAACAAATCAAACCTATGACAACCTGGGCAAAACCCTGCGGCCATTGTTTTGATTTCACCGAGAACTTTAGTAAAAGAATGTGCTAACGAGCAAGTCGTATGACATCTTTATTGACGTATCTATGTCCATCCTTACGTCAATCTCGGCACCTTAAAGGTATAAATATTACCGATCTTGCCATATGCAAACACACGCGTGGTGACGAGACGGAGCAGCCATACTTGCCGAAGCGAAGAGCAGAGCAGACCCCGCTGGCGCAGCCCCGCTTTTCTGACGCGCTGAGAGACGTGCTGCTTTCTCCTGCCGAGAATCCAGCACTGGCGTTTCCGGGTAGCCCTCGCAGGCAGCCTGGAATATCGAGACCAGAGAGAGAGATACCATTCCTCATACATCCTAAATTCCAGGTACAGAACTGAATAACCCCTCACAGAGAATTCTTTAGTTATTCACTTGGCAAAAACAAACTTAACTTAAACTGTAACTATCTATTCCCGCCCACGTATTAGACTTAGGTCAGGTACACGGGGTAGGCGTATCTAGAAACACCAGTTGAGTACGTTTAGTCAAATGTATATGTGTATATAATATATTTTATTCATTTTAAAACATCTTATGGCTTAGAAACCATATCAATGTTTTTACAGTATTATTTTATACTATTGCTTTTAATGTATGCACTTTACTTAACTATAAGTATTGCAATAATATCGATCCATTTCTCTTGTATGAGAAAAGAGACTGATCAATAAATAACACCTTTTTATTGAACACGCCCGTCTCTTCCTTTTCTCTACATTCTGATGAGACTAAGAATGCACGTACTGACTGAGTAAAATAATTTGCCTTTTGTTCACACGACTCTCGAGATTGACTCTTGATTAGGGGAGAGCAAAGTTGTCATGTTCTATGGTTGTAAGAAACTAAATCCCTTCTTGTCTAATCAGGGAAGTTAATTCCTCCTTGAACATTCGAGAAAGTTTCTAGTGAACTCTGAGCTAAGCTGGCAAACCCAAAACTTTAAGTCTAGTATCGACAGTAGTAGACCTAGTTAACGTCTGGCCTAGGCCTTTACTGCTGTAGGTATTATTCCAATGCGCAAAGCCTATTGGGAAGATAGGAACTACACTACATGGCGCCCAACGCGTTTGGAAAGGGCGATAAAACTAACGTAAGACATTTAGAGTAACTCAGTCGTGCTTTCTCACTCAGACCCCTTTTCCCAAATACTCCAAAGACGTCTGGAGTGGGTGAAAGGTTATATCCGCCAGACCTCGCAGGAGGGAACTCCTATGTATGGTTCTTGGTAAAGTCAACGTTGAAGGATAAACAGTTCCAAAATATTGTGCATCTAACCTTTGTTTCCATAAGAAACCTGATCTGCAAACAAACAAAATAACCATCCTGTCGGTAAAATGACAGACAGTGATGAAGAAAGAGAGGCAGTTAGATTAGCAGCTGACATAGCAGAAGCTGATACTGCACTACAAAATGCAGACCCGGATATAATACTCATCCCGGTCATTAAAAGAAAATCTATAACCTTGAAACTTATAGAAAATGGACTGACACCTAGAGGTGGCACAGTCATATTCGTAATTGAGGCACACGAATATCGGCAGACAGAGGTATACTATTCATGGATACATTTTCCAGCAGCAAATGCTGTAACAAAGTACTTCCACTATTACAAAATAGAGGAACCTCCTAATGAGTACACTCCTTTCGAGGAGGTGGAAGTACCACTCAAATTCCAAGAGCATTTGCTCTTATTTGATGGCGCCCTAAAACATAATAATCACATCACCAGGCTCGGTCCTTTAGGTAGACCAGGAGCAACATGGCCGGTCCTAGCCGGATACACACCACATCCAGACATCAATGGGATGTCTGCAGCAGAGCTGTTAACACAGCTAAAACAATTAATAAAAATTCATAGACAATTAGTTCAGTATGTGATGCGGACTTCAACAATTCAGCCAGCGATTAAACTTCCACAGCTGACCCCTCACCAGGGGAACACAAATAAAATTACACCACAGAACATCCAATCCTGCCTAGGTAAAGTACCGGCTAAACGGGAACAAATACCATTCTGGTTGGCACAGAAAATTACCCAAATAGAGGCGGTGTTTCCTGACACCACCCCGCTAGAAAAAACAGGATTCTGACTATCTGTCTCCCAATGGGAATCACACCACACATAGAGGACTGTGACACTTGGGGTACAGTCTTTGCTTCCATCTACACAAAAACGCACGGTGTTCCATCCATTTCGGTGATACCAGATGTGCTAAAACAAATTCAAGACGAATACGGTCCAGAACCCGCTTTAACTCTTGGTATGAAATTACTGAAAGACTTCAAGCAGGTCTCGGCTATATTACTAGCCAACATAAAGGGTGAAGCAGCCAACGTGGCGATCCGCCAGAGGTTAAAAGAGACAGATATAGCAGACCAACCAGCTGAAATTGCCAGAATCATAGAAAAATCCTATGAGGAACTAGGTAGAGATAGTTTAGGTGGAATACCAGTAAAACCGCAACTGACTGAAAGTCCAGAAAAAATATTTTTTAATAATAATTCACCAAAAAAGAACTGGGATGGAAACAAACAATCCAATCCTAAAGAAAAGAAATTCCAGTCCAGAGGAAGGTCTCCTAGGCGAAGAGAGAAATCTCCGAACCAAAGACACAGGTCACCCCAGAGTGACCCCTCTGGGAAAAGATATAACCTTAGAAATAGGGAATATATAAAAAAACCTGATAGATATCAAGACATTGATACGCGTCCCTCTCAATCTTTTCAGACTTCCTCGCAGAAATCGGAAAGAAGAGGACGATCAGAACAAAGAGAAGAGCACGCCAAGTCCAAAGACAAGGAACCTGCTCAACTAAAAAAGAAATTACAATTTCCAAAAAAGAAGGTAGCCAGTATCAAGGTAGTTAACAATGCCGAGAATACTGAGGACACAACTGAAAAACGGAGAGTGGGCTCAGACAATGCTAGACAGCGCAGCAGAAGTGAGCATAGCTCGCAAAGTCCTTATGAATCATCTGGAGACAGTGGACACGAATGAATATCTTCAAGTGGAAACTGCAGACACCAGGGTTAGCAAACCTCACAAGATATACGAGATAACATTACGTATAGAGGGAGATAAGACTAGGAAAATAAGGGGACTATTTTGGGATAACCTCTCCAAGGGTTATGACATCCTTCTAGCTGAAAAAGACTGGCCACCAGAGTTTGTCAGGGAGTGCCCTCATGGCAAAGAAGTAATTATGCCTGCCTTCTCAAATCAAATTCCAATTCATAAAAAATACACACTTGCTAGAAAATGGGCAGTGGCTCTAGCACCTGCTTTATATAAAAATCATGTAGGATGGGATGAGGACTCCCCTCCTCACAAAATCCAGTTAAAATCACAACCTACTGCACAAAGGCAGTACCCAATTAAGCAAGAAGCTAAAAAACAGGTAAATGAAATACTAGATCAGCTAGAATACCAGGGGGTGATTGAAACTTGCACCTCACAAATGAACAATCCTTTGTTTCCGGTCTCCAAACCAGACAATTCATATCGTCTAGTTTTGGATTACCGACACCTTAACACATGTTGCAAAACTTTTGCAGTGCAAAACTCACACAGTGCTGCACTAATGAATAACATAGTGCGCAAAAAATACAAAACAACCTTAGACATCTCTAATGGATTCTTTTGTCAAAACATAGCACCAGAGAGCAGATATTTAACTGCATTCTCAGTAAATGGCACTCAAAAACAATTCTGTCGGTTAGCCCAGTGGTACAAGAACAGTCCGGGGGTATTCTCAGCGAGAGTAACAGAATTACTACAACTATATGATGATGAAGCATTATCTTATGTCGATGACATTTACTTAACAGATGATGACTTGGAGACTCACTTGAAAAGAGTGAACACCATAATACTTGGGTTCGCTGCAGAGGGTTACAAATTCAACTTTAAAAAATCCAGAATTGCCCATCTAACAGTCTTGTACGTAGGATATGAATTATCAAGTATAGCCTGGTTGACAATTTTCTAAGAACTAGAAGAATTGAAAAATCTAGAATATGAAGAAACATATCCTCTGCCAATCGACATTCTGCCTTTACGACATTACGCCTGTGTAATCTATACAGACGGACATGCTCAACCCTCCGTTTGGGGAGAGCAAGCATACAACCCCACATGTGAGATTACAAAAGAAGTGTGGCGCGGAGGTAAACTAAAACCTCTATTAACAAAGACACACTCAGTAGAAAGTAATTCAGAACAACAAACTGAAATATTAGCTTTAAAAATGGCGCTAGATAATGCGGATCGCGAATTCCCGACACTTATAGTGTCAGATTCATATTACTGCGTCAAATCATATAACAGCGATTTGCAGACATGGATTCAAAAAGGTTACAAAGATGACACAGATGCACCAATAAAGCAGAAACTGCTATGGGAACAAATAGCTCTTTTACAAAAAGAACTACCAAAGACTCACGTGACTCACTCACTGAGTCATCAGCGTGATGGCGTTCACGTTGTAGGGAATTCATTGGCTGAAACAGCCGCAGCGGCAGCCACTAAATCGGCTCCCGTAGTTCGAAAAAAGCGTACATTAAAATACATTGACGGTGAAACAGTGCTGGCGGTGAAAACGTCATCAAAAGGCGACTGCTCAGCGTTACCGATCAACTATCCACTCAATTATACATACATAATCGATGCAAACTCCGTCCCTTTTGCTCGAATCCCTGGAGTGGGGCATAGGGTGATTCCAAACATGGACAGGAGAAACTTGTTAATCGCAGATGCACATATGGGCGAGGGTCTCAGACACCTTAAACTAAAAGATTCTCTGGAAGAATTACAATCAAGGTACTGGTGGCCAGGCATGAGCCTGCGTCATACCATGTTTGTAAAAAACTGCCCAAACTGCAACAGAGATCGCAGTGGGGAAAGAAACAGTTTAATACCTCGTCGTTCTACTCCAGAAAAAATCAGGAGTAAAAAGGAAGGGTTGCGATTAACATATACAGGCTAGTTCCACTTATAATGTAGATCACCAGCACTCGGCTGACGTCCGGACTGTTATACAAAGATTTGCGAGTCTAAATGGCATATACGCTAAGAGCATGCTATGTTTGACCATTGTCTCCACTCTAGCCCTCAAGCCTGAGGGGAAACATGACCAAATGAGCATAGCCCAGCGGGAATCTTCTCACTTCCTTCCTGAGGGTACGGGATGGTGTAAAGAAAAAACCAAGACATAAAGCAATCTATAGCGGAAAGGATATTAGGTTCGGGAGCTGGGTGGGTCAAACATCTAATAAGTGTCCAACGTAGTCTCAATAACTTGCCAAGAAATTCTCTGAAGGGATTCAGTGCGTACGAATTATTATTTGGAACTAGGATGATGATCTCTGACATTGATAGTCAGACTTCAGTGGTGAAAGAAAAAACCTTTGATATCAAAGACCGTTTGGCTATTTTGCAGGACTTAAACAAAACAAGAAAAGACCTGAGCAACATAAAGTTGAAACAACAGCCAACAACCACTGAAGAACCACCACCTGTCCCAGCAAGACCTGTCTGGATTCCAAAAGTCGGGGATCTAGTCAGGGAAAAGATCGTGGTAAAGAAGGAATTTGGGCCTTCTTACAGAAAAGCAGTTCCTGTCTTGTCTGTCAACGGGACAAGATCAGTTGTACTACCGCCACTTGCTGGTAAAAAGGAGAACCGAGTTGTATCCATCGACCTGGTAAAACCACAACATGTGGCCGATAACAAACAGTAGGCCAAGTGGACTCCCAATAAGTAGCAGAACACCAAGGTTTGCTACCAGTACAGAGGTCCTAACGAAGAGGCTCATCACATTCGAAACGCCTACAGAAGAACAAGGACTATGCAACAATGCAATAGAACTAAGACCTCTGAATACCCAAATAAAAACATTTAGCAGAGACACACCAATCTATAATGAAGTACCAAGTGAAAATGCAAGAAACAGAAATCCTGAACCAATTGGAACAATTGACAGAACTGCATCCGGCTACTTCATTAACTTCGATGATTCCTCTGAGGGCTTCAGCGAATCAAAGACACAGCCATCATCAAAAACCTTTAAAGACAAAGCTAAGGAACTTTTGAGACAACTGAAAGAAACATATCTGATTTCTCCATGGATTGAATTTTGGGTGGGTTTTGGTGCATTTATCCTCATACTTTGGCTCATCATGGTACTTACTTTGGGACGCTTCATTGAGGGAAAATATGCTAAAATGGACACAGCAAGTCAGAAAATCAACTTGATCCTCAAACCAGACACATCTTCACACGTCGAGAAAAGAGAACTTTCTTCAGCCAACTTCACAGCCAATCCGATACCTGGTGGGGTAGCCTGGGACAACACTGACTATGAAATTTATGGTCCGGTCGAGATCCTGAAATATCCACACCAAATTAAGATCTCATTGAGTGACTTTGCAAAACCAAACTCATTTGCTGATGATTGGGACTTCGAAAGCATTAATAATATGATGTCTGACTTAGTAATGTCTGCTAAATTTACCAAACATGATTATTTGCAGGGTTCTACAAATTATGACAGTATGTATTGCTATAACCACTATGGTAACCACTTTTTACATAGATCTGCACAACCTAGAAACTTTTTAAATTATAATCAATGGGAACATTGTGCAACACCTCCAAAAGGGAGCTCAAGAACCGTTTACGACAAATATTCATATTTTTCCGGTTTTAACACAAGTAATGCTGAAACATTTTATTTTAAATTGTCGAACAAGACAGGAACCAAAACCATGATAACCAACACAAAATTGTTATATTCAGACTCATTTTTTGAACAAATGAATACTTTTGGATTTGATTATTGGGACAAAAATGTTGAATTGAAAAGTGTTTGGGGTACAAAAGAATGGCAAGTACAGGGTATAGAAGCTTTGTTTAGAGCCTGCATGATCCCAGAACAAATGATATTTTTAAATGACACTGTTCAACAGACCACCTGTCTTGGCTTAGCCAAAATCAAAGATTTAAATAAACCGTCTATTCCAAAGCCAACAATGTTTAGCAATAACTCTGATACAGATGAAGAGATAGACGTAAACCATATATTAAACCAAAACAGAACACATCCTGATTGGAAACAGTGGTTGATCTGGCCCACAGATACTAATAACTGTCAAGACAGATTCCTGAACAAAACACAGGGGTTCAAAATGACCAGGCCAGACCCTAGATATCCTCAAAGACATCACCCAGGGATAATAACCACCTACAGTGTGGGCAAATTATGCCTTCAATGGCTACAAACTTCCACACTGGCAGAAATTAAGCAACACCTAACTTTACTTACTGATGGTGCTGACTTGCGTGATTTCACTTTGGGACCACGCAAACAGCGTCAAAAGCGTTTCATAGCAGCCTCTGTATATGCAGCATACAATGAGGCCTGGAAGGTTACTCAAATTGAAACAGCAGAGAGAATACGGGAAATTGACCGTAATTATTTGGAAAAATCACTTTCTGTAGTGGACAATGGGTTAATGACTCTGTCCTCCAGAATTTTTTCTTTGGACAGCATTGTGTCGTCAGCAATCGATATATTATCGCAAGACTTACTGCTATTACAACACGGTCAGTCACAATTGCGTTCTATTGTACAGCTTGGCTGGACGTTACAAAATCTGCGTTCAGGCTATGTGCCTTGGCGTTTAATCAACACAACGTCACTATTCCAAATCTTTAACCTTACTGATAGACAAATCAGTATGGCGCAAAAGGGTGCTGATTATACAATCTTGAGCATTGAAAAACTAGAAAGATTACCAATGACAATGTCAGAACGACCTGTCAATGAATGGATAATACATGGGATAATAAATATTCCAATCTCAACCTTCAGGTTTCAATACTGCCAAAAATATATACAGGCTGGCATGTACGAGAAATTGGGAAAGGGGTACCTTAAAACAACATGGAACCTGCCCTATTCACATGCATGTGTCAGTAATAAAGGACAGAAAGTGTTTCTTAGTGGCAACAATTGTGCGATGTCACTGAGTGGCACACTTCTGTGTAACGGAATTAGTTTGCATGGAGCCTGTGAAGGGAATTCATACAACCTTTCATGTCACCAGCAAGGCGTACCTGCAACAGAAATAGAACCATTCTTTCAAAGACTCTATAATGGGAGTTACATTCTTATTGTAGACCGCAGATGTTGTAGTCTTATGCCCGGGACTCCTTATCTAGTAACTACTACTGCGAAGGTCAAGTGCTGTGGACGCACATTGTTCCCCAGCTCCTTCCCAGACAGGGAGGCAAGGGCATGGCCCGATTTGAAAATTACTTCTATTCGAATAGATACTTTAAGCAGAATGAAAACAGTCCTTCTTCAGACGCCTACCAGGCTCTCGTCATCAAAAGAAACGTATGATCTACAAGTCGCAAGGACGACTGCAGAGATACATACATTATTATCAACTAATTCCCCCGTACATTTCGCGGAAATCCTGAATTAAATCTTAAATATTTCTGATACCAATGGGGTCTCAAAGGTATTTAAGACAGTATTTTCGATGGCATTAACACCATTCAAAGCCATAATGGGTATTTTTCCAGATTTCGTCCATTCGATTTTTGGCGGACTTCCCCTGATCCTGGGACTAATTGCAGGAATCCTATTCTTAGTCCTTATTTTTCGTTATGGCAACCCATGTCACAGACAAAACTCTTGCGACAAGGGAAGAAACAATCCTAGCCATTGGATACCGGGACCGGATATCAAAAATCCTGGGACTCTCCCGGCTTAGAGACCTGAACATGACTTGGTTTCTATCATTTCGACCAATGTGGCAAAGATGTGTTTTACCTGTATTGAGGTGTCTGCTATGCGGAGAAGAATGCGTGTTAGACACCTGTCTGACGCTACAATCGGATGCGCCGATGGATGCAGAAACATTGTTGAGCCCGATCAAGGTTCATGCTTTGTGCTGCCCTCAAAGGCTACCAATCCTGATGACGGCATTCGTGGAAGCTTCACCACTACGATTGATGGGTAGTGAAGTTCAAGATGAAAGCAGCATCGAACAGGTACGACCTTCTGTCAGTAATGCAAATCAGAATGTCAATGGAGACAATCATGCGCAAGAATGCATGATTACACCTATTTCCGAGTTAGTGGAACTTTCCCAGGAAGCTGTTGACAGTTTTTTCGAAAGCCTAAATGATATGATGTTCTCACCCGAACAGAAATAGAGACTTTTGAGCAAGCTCGCACACGGCGTTCCCTGAATTCGGCCTTCAACTTTAAAAATAAAGTCACATGAACATTTTCGCTCCAGTTCACGGACAGCAGTTTTTCCAGCAGCCCCAAATATTTTTGCATATTTTTCGGGACACTATCTTCTGCTTAAAGTAAGAACTATTCTTAGAGAACTAAGGTTTCTAAATTTTAGATAGCTTATAGACATTAGCTGCCCGCTGGCATGTTCATAAAGATATTTTATTCTGTGATGGAATGGTCTCGAAACTTTTTTCTGTAAGAAACCATTTCATGTGTAATTCTCATATACCAAATAAGCAATAATGTATACAAATGCGATTACTTTGGCATTTTTCTACAGCTTGAGTGCATACCATATATATATGTCTGCAATTTTTTTCAGTATATTTGAAAATTTCAAAATGCATTTATGTATTTTGGGGTGGTAAGGTATACACACTACTCTATAGTATGTTGTACTATGTTATACTATGCCTAGATTAGTAAATATGTCCATAGTTAGCGTGGAGTGGGTGTCATTTATTCCTATAGGTTCTGATTCGATCCCCCTATTCCTGACCCTATTCTAGTTAAACAAACCAACAAGTTAACTAGCAGTCAGCCCATGAGGCAGAAAACCCCCATGATGCAGATACCGTTATCTGACGCAGTCACACTACGGCACAGGAACGTGTTATCTGATTAGGTCATAACACTTGCGATCTAATTAGACAAGCGATATTCCTCCAGCCCCTGATAAGGCATACGGAGTTCTCATAACAAATCAAACCTATGACAACCTGGGCAAAACCCTGCGGCCATTGTTTTGATTTCACCGAGAACTTTAGTAAAAGAATGTGCTAACGAGCAAGTCGTATGACATCTTTATTGACGTATCTATGTCCATCCTTACGTCAATCTCGGCACCTTAAAGGTATAAATATTACCGATCTTGCCATATGCAAAGACACGCGTGGTGACGAGACGGAGCAGCCATACTTGCCGAAGCGAAGAGCAGAGCAGACCCCGCTGGCGCAGCGCCGCCTTTCTGACGCGCTGCTTTCTCCTGCCGAGAATCCAGCACCGGCGTTTCCGGGTAGCCCTCGCAGGCAGCCTGGAATATCGAGACCAGAGAGAGAGATACCATTCCTCATTCATCCTAAATTCCAGGTACAGTACTGAATAACCCCTCACAGAGAATTCTTTAGTTATTCACTTGGCAAAAACAAACTTAACTTAAACTGTAACTATCTATTCCCGCCCACGTATTAGACTTAGGTCAGGTACACGGGGTAGGCGTATCTAGAAACACCAGTTGAGTACGTTTAGTCAAATGTATATGTGTATATAATATATTTTATTCATTTTAAAACATCTTATGGCTTAGAAACCATATCAATGTTTTTACAGTATTATTTTATACTATTGCTTTTAATGTATGCACTTTACTTAACTATAAGTATTGCAATAATATCGATCCATTTCTCTTGTATGAGAGAAGAGACTGATCAATAAATAACACCTTTTTATTGAACACGCCCGTCTCTTCCTTTTCTCTACATTCTGATGAGACTAAGAATGCACGTACTGACTGAGTAAAATAATTTGCCTTTTGTTCACACGACTCTCGAGATTGACTCTTGATTAGGGGAGAGCAAAGTTGTCATGTTCTATGGTTGTCAGAAACTAAATCCCTTCTTGTCTAATCAGGGAAGTTAATTCCTCCTTGAACATTCGAGAAAGTTTCTAGTGAACTCTGAGCTAAGCTGGCAAACCCAAAACTTTAAGTCTAGTATCGACAGTAGTAGACCTAGTTAACGTCTGGCCTAGGCCTTTACTGCTGTAGGTATTATTCCAATGCGCAGAGCCTATTGGGAAGATAGGAACTACACTACACCACATGTTATTCAAAATAAGTGAGGGTCAGCTAGTATTCTAGTTTTCTTGGGAGGGATTGGGTGATTCATAACAACCCCAGTAAATCCTTGAAGACTTTCACTTTACCTTCAGAGAGCAAGACTAGTTTGATGGTTGATGAGGTGAGCACAGTATATTCCAAATTAATGTATGTCCTCTAAAAATATTTGGACAACCATATGTAATCTTTCTATCACTGGTGTGCCTGTGATGGCAGTGAACCATGTTGCACTGGAGTGCAGTTTCTTTTCCTCGAGTTGGCTGTAGGGTCCATCCAGCTTGATAGCATTTCAGATTTGCATGTGGTGAGGTTTGAGATTACTACACAGACTGTGGCTTTTGACAGTCCAAAAGGGACCAACAACCTGGCACTGCAACAAGGAAAATTGACAAATCCGAGTCAGAATCTGAGCTAAAAGCAAATGTTCATCTATTGTCCTACTCCATGAGACTAAAGGGTTACCTGCATCTGCAGTGGAGAGGCCATATATGAAGAACTATCTGAGATAAAAACAGAACAAGGCTCCAGAAAGTACTCATCTACAGGGCTCAGGAAGAGTGTGCCATCTTTAAATACCATCAAGAGAAAGTTGCATTATAGAAGATTGACTGTTTCTTTGCTTTGGGCCAGTCTGCGGAGAGCAGGCCAAACAATGCCCATTATGTGTGTGTATTACCCTGACTCCCTAGGAATACAATTCCTCGCTCAGATCGTTTTCTGCTGAAAGGTCAGACTTGTCTAGGAAAATGGAAGGTGCCTAGATGTCACAACTGTTTGATCATCATTAATGACAACCAACGAGGGCGACCAATTGTGAAAGATAAAAATCTGTTATCAATGAACCCGTCAAGAATCAAGGGTTGTCTGTGAATGATGAAGATAGAAACCTAATGCAGCATTTCTTTCCTTCAGCACACGAGCCAGACCTGATTACTACTGGATAATATCCTTCTACTAATTTTTCAAGGTGTTATCAACTTTGAACTTGCATTTAACCTATGAGGCATCTCTAAGATGTTGCCAATAGGTCTTTCGACCTGTACTGTGGTATTTTGCTTGTACTGTTGTATTTTTCATAATTTTCACTTTCTGGCTTTCATTATCTGCTTTCTTATTTAGCACTTCAGAGTGACTGGTGCACGGCATTGAAGATGGGTGATGAACTGAAACCGGTCTGAGGATGCTTGTTTCCGGTCCAGGTAGGACCTGGCTTGGCAGTTCAGGCTGGACTGTTCCCACAAGGAACAGGGTCAAGACTGATGTGCATATGGCTGGGTCCAAACTGGGGTGGTGTGGTCAGCAAAAGAATGATGGATTAAACCTAGATCCTTATGACTGGGGGTGAATGTTTGCATTGTCCAGCATTCCGTCCATCAATTGTTTCTTTTGCATATGTCACCCTAAGTGGGAAGGGTATGCCCAGATGTGGGTCCTGTGCTCACTAAACCACTGGATTCAAGCTAGCCTGGCTGAAGATGGGTGATGCCCTGAAACCGGTCCCAGGATGCTTGTTTCTGGTCCAGGGAGGACCTGGCTTGGCAGTTCGGTTTGGACTGTTCCCACAAGGAACAGGGTCAAGACTGATTTGCATATGGCTGGGTCCAAACTGGGGTGGTGTGGTGAGCAAAAGAATGATGGAATAAACCCAGATCCATGTGACTGGGGGTGAATGTTTGCATTGTCCAGCATTCCGTCTATAAATTGTTTCTTTTGCGTTCCTTTCCTTCAGCACACAAGCCAGACCTGATTACTACTGGATAATATCCGTCTACTCATTTTTCAAGGTTTTATCAACTTTGAACTTGCATTCCTCCTATGAGGCATCTCTAGGATGTTGCCAATAGGTCTTTCGACCTGTACCGTGGCCTTTAGTTTGTGCTGTTGTATTTTTCATAATTTTCACTTCCTGGCTTTCATTATCTGCTTTCTTATTTAGCACTTCAGGGTGACTGGTGCATGACATTTAGTACATTAGAAACGTTCTAAATACGTAAAGTGCTGAAGTCAGGATGGGGCTTCAGAAGAAGCTGGTCTGAAGGGCTCAGCAACAGTGTGTAACCCTGAATGATCTGGGGAAATGTCCATAGAATCCGTGTTTTATTGCTGAAAGGCCTCAAGGAACCTGGAAAATAAAAGTTGCAGAAGGTAATATTTTACTCAAATTCAAGAATCATTATAGACAACCAAAAAGGTAAAAAAGAATTTGCTAAGTTAGTATTGAAGGAAGATGATTTAATATTGCATACAGCACCGATATGAATGCAAACGGTGAGTTGGACATGGACTATGTGAAATGATGGCATTCCCCACTGAAAGGAAGCAACGACATACTAGCAACTGCATTGGTACTCACTCAGTATTTGAAGGCAAGAGCACTACAGAGTCACTCACACCCCGGCTGTTTATAATTTGACCGTTGTTGTACTGGGGCTTGTACATGTTATTGTGAAGGTTGGCTTGATGGTAGTTTGAACTGCAATTAGAGGCAACTGATAAATGTCATTGGAAAGCAAACCATTGCTTTGAAAGAGTACACTTCTAACAAGCATTGGGAAAGCCAATAGGTCTCGCCTAGTCAAGAGCTATTGGCTTTGCCAGTGTGTTTTAGCCATGTGATACACCAGTGTGGCTGCTGTTCAGCATGGCTAAAAGTTAATTGCATAGAGGAGAGAGAGGTGTGGGGTTGCATGGAGTGGAGTATAGGGGACTGGCTAAGAGTGGAGTAGAGAGGCATAGAGTGGATTTGAGTGGAGTGGAGTGTTCTAAAGTGGAGTGTCGTAACGTGGAGTGGCAGAGAGTGGAGTAGCATAGAGTGAAGTTGTATAGAGTGGAGTAGAGTGGTACAGAATGAAGTGGCGTAATGTAGAGTGGAGCTGAGCAGAGTGGCATAGAGTAGAGTAGAATGTCATAGAGTGGAGTGAATTGGCGTAGAGTGGAGTGGCATAGAATAGAGCAGCATATAGTGGAATGGTGTAGAGTGCAGTGTCATAGACTGGAATAGAATACTTGTAGATTAGAGTAGAGTGGAGTAGTGCAGAGTGTCCTCAAGTGGAGTGTAGTAGAGCAGAGTACAGTAGAGTAGAGTGGCTTAAAGTGGAGTGCAATGGAGAGGTGTAGAGTGAATTGGCATACAGTTGCGTAGAGTGCAGGGACATGGAGTGGAGTAGTGTCATAGAGAGGTGTGACATAGAGTGATGTAAAGCAGTGTGGCATAAATTGGAGTGGTATAGAATGAGTAGATTGGAGTAGAGTAAAGTGGCGTAGAGTAGTGTAGATTGTTGTCAAGTGGACTGTCGTAGAGTGGTGGAAAGTGGAGTTGCTTGTCATAGAGTGGTGTAGAATAGAGTTAAGGGGTGTAGAGTGGAGTAGTGTCATAGAATGGCATAGTGTGGAGTAGTGTCATAGAGTAGAGTGGTGTACATTGTGGTAGAGTGTCATTGAGTGGAGTGGCACAGAGTATCGCAAAGTGGAGCTTAGTGGTGTAGAACGGGCTAGAATGTGGTAGTGTGGGTTGCAGAGGAGTATAGTGTCGCAGAGTGGAGTGTTATGTAAATGTAAATGTGTTTGTATTTATATAGCGCACTTCTACCCAGAGGTCTCGTAGCGCTGTATTCATACCGCTGTGGAACCCATCCTGGCTTTCCTGTGAAATGTCCACTCCTGGGCACCCCCAAGGTAAAGCCAGGCATCCAAGCGCTGCTGGGGCCGTTGTGGAGATTAAGCAAGCTATTGCCCAGAGTCACAGAGTGGGACCCATGATCAGACTAGGCACCGAGGCGAGAATGATCAGGTCCGGGGAAATTGAGTCCAAGAGCCGCCGAGGCGGGAATTGAACCCTGGTCCCGGGCCAGACCTCTGCACCATGGTCTGCTGCTCTAACCATTGAGCCACGCTTCTCCGTGGAGTGGAGTGTCACAGAGCAGAGTAGTGTGTCATAGTGTGGAGTAGATTTTCGTAGAGTGGAGTGTCGTAGAGTAAAGCGACGTGAAGTGTCATGGATTGGAGTGTTGTGGATAGGAGTGTTGTGGATTGGAGTGTCGCAGAGTCGGCTGTCATTGAGTGGCGTGTCGTAGAATGGAGTGTTGCAGACTAGAGTGTCGTAGAATGAAATAAAGTGGCATTCAGTGGCATAGAATGGAGGGGAGTGGAGTAGAGTGGTGTAGACTGGAGTGGCATAGAGTGTCGTAGAGTAGAGTGGCATAGAGAGGAGCAAAGTGTTGTAGAGTAGAGTGGAGTAAAGTGTCGTAGAATGGAATGGTGGACAGTAGAGTGCTAGACTATAGTAGAGTGTACTAGAGTGAATTACAATTTGTGGAGTATAGTGTCATAGTCAGTGCTTAATATGAGCTGGTGCTTTCCGATGCTCAGCACCAGAACTTAATTGGTTTCCAGTGCTTGGCACAATCACCTAATTGTCAACATCATACTTAAAACAGTCTACCACATGGTGGCGTTGCTCATGTAATTTAGAGATGAGCAGAACAACAGTTGTTTAAGAATACAATCTACAGTAAAATTGCTAATACCTGCCTCCCCAGCATACCTTTAGATTTGGGGTTCTGGAATAATCCGAACTGTCGCATTTACATGCGAGAGAGATGGCTAGTAGTTGTTTTGGCAGCAATGACAAGGGTGATGGGTGGTGCAAGCTGCAGTGGCCTCCAGGCCAGAGCCCTGGCACTTCATATTTAACAAATTAAGCACTGCGTAGAGTGAAGTGGCGTACAGTGGTGTAGAGTGTTGTAGAGTGGAGTGAAGCGTCATAGAGTGGTGTGGAGTGGAATGGCATTAAGTGCAGTAGTGTGGAGTGGCATAGAGTGTAGTAGATTGGAGTGGTGTACGGTGGAGTAGAGTGTTGGAGTGGAGGGGTGTAGAGTGGCATAGACTGGAGGTGAGTGTTGCACAGGGGATGGCGTAGAGTTTCATAGCAAATTGTAGAGTGGACCTGCGTACAGTGGAGTATGCATGGTGGCGAAACACATTTTCAATTGAAATGTACATTACATTTGTGGAGATGTATAGTTTTAAAAAAAAGTTATTGATAAAATTATACGGTGCACTAATGATAATGTGTGGAAATTGGCATCACCTAGTGTACTTGTTTTACTTGTATTAAATAGTTTTTCCACCACACTTCAGATTTACCAATAAATGTGCTTTGATTGTGCTTTCCTATTGCTGATATATTCTGAAATATTTGTACAGTTAATTTATCGGCATATACATTTTGTAGTGTGCTAGAAAAAAATAAAATTCTGTGGCCTTTCCCACCCCCAGTACCCAGTAACATTGTCACATAAATCATCCAACTTTGCAGAGAAAGAAAAGTAAACATCACACTCCTTAAGAAGACAAAGCTGGAGGAGGACCAGAAGGAAGAAGAGGGAGTGGAGGCAGAAGACAAGGACAAGGAGGTCAATGTGATTATAGGTCACATATAAGGACATGTACTTTGTTACAAAGGCCACACTTCATATACACTAGTCTTAGTTACTCTTCTGAGGCTTTGGGGCCTACAGACATCCTCACCTTTTTCACCTCACTTAAAGCAGGTACAATCTCTTCTGCCACTTTAAAACGCTGTGAGTTGTGACCCATTACAAATATCAATTTAGCTTTAGCATCATATTTTTTCTTGGTGTGAATTTCTGTGAGGGCATAGTTTGCTAAAAAGAATGCATAGGTTGACTATCATATCCTTGTGACTTTGTCCCCTTTCTTCTGCACTTACTTTATGGGATCCCAGAGTAAACATTTTCAATATCCAGTATAGTTTGGCCCATTTAAATACCAAAATAATTCTATTATCATTTTTAGGTTGAGGCCTACCAGACATCGCAGCTGTCTGGTTGCAAAATACTTCTTTTGGGCATTCAGAAAGCTTCACTGACAATGCATTCAACCCATTGTTTACCATTGGCTTATTTTTTTATAACTCAAATTTGCTTGCTTTCTATTTGCTGGGTTTATTTGTTTTAGGTCGACCAGTGGAGCATAGCCTGTTTGCCACCTCTCAGA
The DNA here is from genome assembly GCF_964261635.1 of Lissotriton helveticus. Lineage (NCBI taxonomy): Eukaryota > Metazoa > Chordata > Amphibia > Caudata > Salamandridae > Lissotriton > Lissotriton helveticus. Next base: position 1,588,824,566 of record NC_136067.1, on the reverse strand, counting down.
CTGGCATCCTAAATTATTCCACGAGTGCTCACTTTTTTTCTTTTTTTGTGAGGCACTCCAGGAGAGTGGGTGTGGTTCCGGCTGTCTCCTTTGTATGCTAACTCCAAGCAGTAAACGTGCTGTATTTCTTTGAAAAGGTTTCCTGTCTCCTATCTTTCTGCTTTACTGACTTATCTTTGACACTACTAGATGCCTGTGAGGAACAAAGTTACATATACAAGCTTGTTTATTTTGGTCAGTGATCTATACTAATAGCATAACTTAAACAGTTCTCTTCTTCACTTTTGTGCCCCTATCAGAGGCACTGGAAGTAGAGGAGTGGGGAGGGGGGGGGGGGGGGTATGGAAAAAAAATAAAAATGACCATGATGGAGTTTTGAAGTGAGTGAGCAATAAGCAGGTATTTCAATTTTGATTTTGATTTTGTCACATTCGCAGCTGTGCAAAGACAGAGGTCAAATGTTAGGCTCTCTCTTCCAGGGACCTTGCTGTTTCCTTTTTTGCTTTTTCTTTCCCTGACTGCAAAGTGAGAGGATTTATGTGACAATCTTTCTGAGAACTGGGGATGTGAAAGGAAAGGTTTTAGGATGGTTTTTTTTCAAGCACACAACAAAATTTAGATGTCAGTAAATGAACTTTATAGATATTTCAGAATATATACAAAATTGGAATGCACAAATTAAGCATATTTTTTGTAACACTGAAGTGTGGTACAAACAAATACTTTCATATGATCAAAACAAAATGAATACACTATGTGATTCCTATTGCCACACAAGATCACATCACAATTTGTGCGCTGTAAAGTTTTACCAGTAAAATTGTATGTCTGCTTATGTAATGGTCATTTCAATGGAAAATGTGTTGTCTGTAATAGCAGTGCGGTACCACACCATGAATACTCCACTGTACGTCACTCAACTATACGATACTCTACTCCACTCTGCGCCAATCTATCTCTCCACTCTATGCCCCTCTACTCTACTACACTCTATGGAACTCCACTCTACACTACTTCACTCTACGCCATCCTACTACAGTCTACGCCACTCCACTCAGTTTCATGACACTCTACGCAGCTCCAGTCTATACCACTCTAAACCAGTCCTATCTACAACATTCCACTCTGCGCCACTCCACTCTACAACAATTCACTTCGTGATACTAAGAATCCTCATGCATAATACAAGAGGCTAGCTTTCGGAGAAAACCACTCGACATTTATTCGGCACCCTACTAGGTAAAAGGTTGGCACCAGAACTGTTATATAGAGCAAGGTAGGACAAATGTAGGTAAAATGTTGCTCACCTACCTAGGCCTAATTTGGGGTACATTGGGTTTCATAACACTCTACACCAATCTACGACACTCAACAATATCTGCTCAGCTCTAAGCCGCACCACTCTCTGCTGCTCTACTCTATTCTGCTTTACTCCACTCTACTCTATGGCCCTCCATGCCACTTTTCTCCACTCTAAGCCACTCCACTCTCTGCTACAACGCCACTCCGCTCCATACCAATCTACTCCACTCTACAACACTATGACAATCTACTCCTTTCCATGCAACTCCACTCTATAACACTCCACTTTACGCCTCCAATCTACGCCACTCCACTTAACTCCACTTTACTTCGCTCCATACTACGACACTCCACTCTACAACACTCCATTCTACAACACTCTATGACAAGAAAAGTATGGTTGCCTCCCTCACTCCCTGCAGGATTCTACTTGTTCTCAACAAACCCACTGAAAGTGTGGGTATGTTGTTCATGTGGCTGTGTTTTCAAACTGCAGTAAGACACCATCAGTAGTATTCACTGTGGCTGGTCAGGATCCCAGATACACCTCAAAAGTAGATGCTGAATCTGGCTGTGTTCGTCTGGATGTGGAACTGAAATCGGTACTTATTATCCTATCAGGTTCATGTGCAAGAAAGTAGTAACCAGAGATCATCCAGACTGAACGCCTTCTAGCTAAGGAAAGACGTATAGTCAGTACACAGTATTGTTGCTGACTTGTTTCAAGCTGTGCGCATGCTGGGAATGTGCCATGCGGTGCAGCGAATTGTGTGTCCCAGAAAGCTGCAGACTTTCATCCATCTAAAAAAACATAAACAATATTTGATTTTCTGAATTCATTTCTGCTGGTCTTAGGACTCTGTGCACTTTAGTACTGCTAATCAGTGCTAAAGTGCCTCCACACTCTCCTTAACACATGTTAGATTGGCTTATACCCAACTGGCGCAATTAATTTCTCATGAGACCCTAGTAAAGTGTCCCTACATGTGCCAATAGCCTCTAAATTAAATGCTACTAGTTGGTCTGAGCATTGATTGTGCCACTCACTTAAGTAGCGCTTTAAACATGTCTCATGCCTGCCATTGCAGAGCCTGTGTATAAAGTTCCAACTGCCATTTTGACATGGCAAAATAAACCGTTTGCCAAGCCCAAAGACTGCCACTGTGCTTGAGTGCTGCTTTACAAGGAACCTCTGCCCTGCTGTGCTGACCTGCTGATCTCATGCATAGAGAAAAAGAACTGGACCTGCAACTCCATCTTGAACCCAGGACCCCAGAGCGACTCAAAGGGCTAGTCTGCTGGCATGCTGATCTGAGACTCAGGAACATAAAAGTCTCCCCAACAGCTCCTTGATCCTTCTTCAGTGAGTACCTGACCCCCACATTGTGCCCCTCAGGTCCTGGATCCTTGGTGTGGCTCTCGAGCTCTTGAAGTAAAGCTTTTGGGCTCTTCGTGCCTGCTAATGGGCCAGTTTTCACCAGAACTGTGCCGCTTCCACCGAAAATCAGCTCATCTCTATGCACAGCAGCATTGTCAGCCCATGGGGGACTGCCAACACAAAGTTCCAGCCCGCCTATCGAAGACACCCAGCCTGCACTTTGCGCCATGCTGCCTGCACCTGCAACACTTTCATTGCTCCTGGAGACCCTCTCCAATGAAAACGGGACTCTTGGCACAAAACTTGAAAAGTTAAAACTTCAGCTGGACAATTCTGGGAATGTATCCAACTCATGCACCATCATGATGGGTCTGAAATTTTGACTTTGACCCGGTCCAACACAACCACATAGCCACAGTTGGTGATTTCTGCTTTTAGGCACTATACTGTAGTTTATACTTTAAACATGTATAAATCTGGTTTTACTAAATGGATTTTTGTCATGTTTTATTTATTAAATTAAGAGTTATTTTTCTAACAAGGTGTGGGATATTTTGTGTAGTGTTTGCACTGTTTTACTGTTTAAAGTGTTGCACAAATACTTTACACATTGCCTCCAAATTATGCCAGACTGCTCTGTGCCAAGCTACCAGGAGGTTGAGCACAGGTTAATTTGGGGTTTGCTCTTGCCTTCCTCTGACAAGAAGGGTCTGGTGGCTTAATGGACGAATGTGTACCCTGTAGGGGCCTGTGTTCGGCCTCATGGTCACAGGTTAAATTATCAGTGAGTCCACTTATCCTTTCAGCCTTCAGAGGTTGATACTGAAAGGGCGAGATTTTGATCGATACCTTATATCTATTGATCCAAACCTCGATCTGGTCGACTGAACCTTTGTTGCCTGTCTGTAAGGAAAGAAAGTGCACCTATTTCCAAGTCAGTTCACCCAAGAAAGGACTCTACTCCCAAAGATCACGGACAACTTCTAGTTTTCAAAAGTTTATTGTAAAGAAATAATAAGCTGCAAATACAGACATCTCAGAATGAGATTCACGAGATACACAGGTCCAATTACATACATGTGCTCTCGAAAAGCCCTCAGACGAGCAACAGAAATCACTAACACAAGTTCTAAAAATAATAAAGCTATCAGCATAGACGCATATCGCTCCTTCATTTAGATTGGAGGAAAACAAACACAGGTTAGGCGTCCCTACCCTGTTCTAGATGGTATCCCTACTTAACCAAATCCCAACCTAACAAAGGTGTCAGCAATGAATGACCCCAAGGAAGTCACCCACTCTAAGTCTCTTGGTGAAAACCTAAAGTTCTCCAGTCATGACCCCTCACTGCCTACCCATCCGCTCTCTAAAGGGTCCTCAGGTCTCTGCTCTAACTCCACCCAGGGGTGCTGTCCCTAATACAAAACAGTCAACAACATTTGAGACGCCCCTTGCGAAACGCCTCTCACGTGGTGCAACTTCAGGCTTTTTCCATGATGCTTTGTATTGGGCCTCAGACGTTAGAGTTGACCTTGCTTCTCAGTCTCTTCTCCGGCCCGCTGATACCCCTTAAACATTCCAGAACCCTCCTCCATGTCTGGGCCGTCCACTGAACAGACCTCTATTCATTCATTTATAATTGGATCCCCCCTTTCCTGTTGCAGACAGATATCTGCCGCCAAGAACCCAACTCTCATAGACTTCTAAAAAGGCTTGCAACATTTCTCAGCCCAGACATGTACGTGTAAATCAATGCTAAAACATTTCAGGCCTACAATATTTCTCATTATGATTATAGCACTCAACTTCTTCATTTAATTAAAGCATGTTAAAACTCTTATTCTATTATTCAGTAAACATTACTATAAATCATGGCCCATTAATGCAATGACCAAAAACGTTAAAACAATCTGTATCGTGAAAAGAAACACCTTCCCTTTTAGCTCCAGCTCTGGCCCTGAGGCCTACCACGTTCTGCGTTTAACCGCATACCACCTTATGTTTTATTAGCTTCACGACATGGATTCAAAAATAATCACATCTAATAAAGTCATATAATGTCACACATTTCTGTATTAGTTCCACTTCTACTTAAATCTCTATATTAGCTATACATTTAGAATATTTCAGATACTATTAGCACTCATGGCATTTCTCTTCATGTTTTGTGCTTACTACAGGTAAGTGTGATGTACTCATACAATTAAATCAGTTTGCGCTCTCTCAGTTCCCCCCTTTGATGACCTCTCGGGGTCATCACTAACATTTAAACTGCAGTTATTGCTGGCATTCTCTGCGCTTCCAGAGCTCTCAGGCTCCTGTACTGATTATCTTGTATGGCAGCCAATCTCTGCAGCTGCTCTCTTTGGGCCCTTTCTGACCTTCTTGCTCTGTACCATTTGAATACCCTCACCAATCCCCACAATATTATCCCACAGATCAATATTATGATGATAGGCTTTAGGATGTACCATACAAAGCTTTTGCCTAAGGTGGAAAACCACCCTCCAACTGCACTCATTCCGTGGCCCACCTTTTCCCAGACATTTTCTCTACTCAAGTCTTCGATCTCCTTGTGAATACTAGTTATGTTCTTAATAACTTTCTCAAGGGGCTTCGAATTGTCTGGAATGTAGGTGCAACATTCCTGGACCTTCAAAGCCTTACAGACTCCGCCCTCTTTTGCTAATAAGACATCTAATGCAAGCCGATTTTGAAGAACCATAGCCCTTATCGATTGCATCTCTCCTTCTACCAGCATTAAGGACTGAGCAGTGCTGGCAGACAACCTGTCGACAACTGTTGCCAGTCGTCTAATTTTAACATCATTAAGGATTATTCCCAAAAGAGGAAACATAGCTCCAAAGACATCTCCAACCATTTCGGCATCACCTACATCTCTCCTTCCCCTCGATGACGTCTGACCCTCAATGATCACTAAGTCTTGTGCATGATATATTTTGGGGAAGACAATTGCCAAGTAACATGATCCATACCAGTTGTCAGGTAGTCTCACGTAAGCATTTCTTCCACATACAAAATACACATTTGGAATCACTTGCATTCCCTTCAGGAAATCCTTAGTGTAGTACTCTAAATTAAAAGCATGTTCACAGTCAACTTCACCCACGTATACATTTTCATAATACGTTTTGGCTCGGTGAAGACATAGCTTTCCTCTCTGCGCTTTATCTAAAGCTATTGGACCACTACTACCCTTTCTCTTATGGGACTTCTCTTCCTCGGTCCAATCTAATTTCCCTTGTCCTGATTTTTTCAAAATCTTTTGTCTCCTGTAACGATCATCCACCTGCCCTATGAACTTTTTCTCGACTTCTGACACCTTGCATGTCAGATTATTTCTACGGGCATGTGAAGTATCTAAGGTAATCCAAGGAATGAAGAATTTGGCCAACCTGTCTTCACTCTTCCAGTAATCCCATTTATTCATCTGCTTATAATTCGGGACTTCTGGCAACACTGAATCATAATTAGAGAAATAGTATTCAAAACTATCTCTCTCATAAAATATACTAAGCAATAAGCTACATGTAATGCCATATGTCAGAGGGAGGTGATGATAGCGAATTCCTTCATCTACAGACGCAGGCAACTGCATGCAGACGTAGCAATCCTTAACCTCCATGGCATCCACGTATTCATATAAAAGTTTAGCATATGCATTTGACCTAAAGTCTCCTTGGGACTCGTCTACATGTAACCTGCGGGCTTCTGCAGCCAATAACGCTTTCTCTTGAGTGTTTTCCCTTTTCTCACCAGCAACAATAGGTGTAAGCGTTACTACAGAACTCACATCAGTTACCTTTACCTCTTCTTCATTTCCCTTTACATAAGAGATTGTTACCACTAAAGCTATTAATATTATCACTCCTACTATTAGTGTACCTATTATACATTTGGCTCTGCGGTTCGGGGTGCCGGCCTCCATTTCGTCAGATATTATAGCTCTCTCTTTATCTTTGCAAAAAGTTCCTTTACTCTCGTTCCTTTACAGTCTCTTTTCAATCCTTTTTGTCTTTAGAATCCACACAGCTGGAGGCTGACAGCCTTTTTCGCAAAAGTCCTTTAACAGTTCAAAAAGACAACCCTAGCCCTTCTCCATCGACTCAAGGGATTCCCTAAAATTCTCTGCTTCCTGGGCGCTAGGTAATCTTCTTTTTTCTGCTTGCTTTATTTACAAAGTCCTTTAACAGTCAACTATCAGATTTGTGGTTGCAGCTTCAATAGCATAGTTCAATATTTCCAAGCGAAGAGTGTGCTCTTCATGTGCTGTTATCGTTGTACCAAAGTCGGGGAATTGCAATTCTGTAAGAAACATATGTTTTAACTTGCTGAGGCGGGGAGGTCTGGGGAGCACGAATGTTAGTGACCCTTCTTGTTCGACACCGGGTACCAACAGTCGTATTTCCACGGTGATAATGGGCTCAGAACTGGACACCACCACCGCTCGGATCCTCCCTGTCTCCGGTTTCACAGACATTTGTCGCCAGATATGTCCACTCAGGTGTGGAGTATCTTCTGTTAGGCACACGCACTCTTCTTGACCTTCTTCGGTCCGGTGCTTCAGCGCCCTGAGCACCTTCTTCTGGGTCTGAGTCTTCTGATATCGGAGGAAGGGTTGCTTCTGGAGTTGACCTCAGGCTAGAGCTCCTTCTTTGCGGCCAATTTGCTTCTCCACGTGCCCTTCTACTCCTTCTCCTTCTGGTCTGTTCTCGCTCTCTTTCAGACCTGTCAGGGTCAGACTCGTACTCCCAGCTACTTTCTCCTTCTGTAGCGTCTTCAGTTTCGCTGTTGTACTGACCGTCCTCAGCTTGGTCAGACTCGTTCCCTGCTTCCGCGGGCACCTCTACAGCTTGACTAGCCCCCTCTATGGCTTCTTGGTCCTCAGCTGGACGTCCATCCGAGAGAGGAGCTGTTTCCAGAGGTGCTGGAACCCTTTTCGTATGTGACGCGTGGATCCAATTGGGCAGGCCTCCCACCTTTACAGCCGTGTTTGTGATCAGGATGACCTGGTAGGGCCCACGCCAACGAATATCCAAGCAGCTTCTTCTCACATGTTTCTTCACCAGGACCCAGTCCCCAGGATACAGGTCATGGCAAGGGCCCTGGCACGCTGGAACCTCTGCAGCCTGCACCTGAAGGGACACAGAACGCATGGCGTCAGACAGCCCCTTACAATAGTCCAGGATCATATCATCTGTGATATTTAACAGTGCAGTAGCTGGAATAGATGGCAGCCTCATTGCTCTCCCCATTAACACCTCATGTGGTGACAACCCTGTTCTTCTGTCTGGGGTACTACGAAGGCTCATGAGAACTAATGGCAGGGCATCAGGCCAACTCAGAGTCGTTGAGGAGCAAACTTTAGCTATCCTGGACTTGATCGTGCCATTGATTTGTTCCACAATTCCTGAAGCTTCTGGTCGGTAACTGCAATGTAGCTTTTGATCAATATTTAGTGCAACACAAATCATCTTCACAAGCTCGCTGTTAAAATGTGTTCCCCTATCTGATTCCAAAAAGGCCGGCACCCCGAAACGAGGGATAAGTTCTCTAAGCAGTAACTTAGCCACTGTGAGGGTGTCGCACCTACGTGTAGGGTATGCCTCAACCCATCTGGAGAACACACAAACAACCACCAGGACATAGCGGAGGCGGTTGCACCTTGGCATTTCAATGAAGTCTATCTGCATTCTATTGAATGGACCTCCAGACCTTCCTATGTGACTTAGTGCAACTGGTGTTCTTTTTCCTACGTTCAGCTGCTGGCAGGTCACACAACGCTGGCACACTGCTTCTGCTGCTATTCTAAACTTAGGATTGTACCAAGTCTGTCTAAACACTCTCAGCATAGCATCTCTCCCTAAGTGTACGGGACCATGTATGAGTCTAGCCATTGGACTCACCATCTCATTGGGCAACACTGCTCTGCCGTCTGCTGAGACCCAAAAATGAGTCTCACCCATTACACATCCTGCCCTTTCCCATGTTTCTTTTTCGGAATCTGGAGCATTTTCTTGCATGATTGACAGTTCATCCCAAGTATCAACAGTTTCCAGTATCATGGCTAATTCAGTTCTTACATTTATTCCACCCACATCCACCTCTGTGAAAGAGTAACCTTGTTCCGCGCAATACCGCGCAACTTCATCAGCATATCTATTGCCTTTCGAAACAAAGTCCTCATTTCTGGTATGTGCGATGCACTTTACAACTGCGATACTTGCTGGACATTGCAATGCTTCTAACAACAGGCGCACAAACTCTCCATTGCGAATGGGAGAGCCTGAAGAAGTCATGAACCCTCTTTGAGACCATAACTGCCCGTAATCATGAACTACCCCATACCCATACTGGCTGTCGGTGTATATGGTGACTCGAATTTGATTGCCTGCTAAGCAAGCACGTGTCAGGGCAATAATCTCGGCTACCTGAGCGGAGTGTACTCCTTCCAGGCACCCAGCTTCCACAACTCCTTCAATTGTACAAACAGCATAAGCTGCTCTCAATTGCCCAACTTCGTCTCTTACACATGAGCCATCGACAAAGAAAACTTCGTCTGGGTCGGTCAGTGGCTCATCTACGATGTCGGGTCTGGGTTTGGTGCATAGTTCAGTCACATCGAGACAGTCATGGTCTGTATATTCATCATCATCATCAATATCATTTGGAAGTGGCATTAAGGTAGCAGGGTTCAAAACAGAGCATCTCTTGAGGGTCACGTTCTCTGCAGCAAGAATAACTTGCTCATAGCGCGTGAGCCTGCTGTTGGTCAGATGCTGTGTTTTGGTCCTGGTCATTAACAGTTCAACAGAATGTGGCACGCACACCTCTAACGGGTGCCCCATAACGATATTTTCACATCTTTCAATGCTGACACCCGTTGCAGCAACGGATTTGAGACATCCGGGCAACGCTGCGGCTACTGGGTCTAAAGTAGCCGAGAAATAAGCAACTGGTCTACGGGCATTCCCATGGATTTGGACCAACACAGACAACGCACAACCTTCTCTCTCACAACAGTAAAGAAAAAATTGTTTATTGTAATCAGGCATTCCCAATGCCGGAGCACGACACAGGTCCTCTCTCAGCTGTAGGAACGCCATCAAACAGTCTTTGTCCCATGGTACCGGATCACTCACCTCTTTGTGCGTCAGTTTTTGCAAGGGCTTTGCTTTCAGTGAAAAGTTCACGATCCACTGTCGGCAATAACCCACCATCCCTAGGAACATCCTGACCTCTCTCTGTGTCTTAGGCGCGTTCATTTTCATGATCGCCTCTATCCTGTCTGGTGACACCTTTCGTTTGCCTTTCTCAATTCTGTGTCCCAAGTACTGCACTTCTGTCAGGCAGTACTGCAATTTTCCCGGGGACACCTTGTGCCCATTGGCAGCTAGGTGATTTAACAAAGCAATGGAGTCTTCCCTGCAAGCTTCTTCTGTTTCTGACGCCACAAGGAGGTCGTCTATGTACTGGACCAGAACTGACTTCTGGGGCAGCACTAGACTTTCAAGATTTTTCTTCAAAAGCTGGTTAAAGATCGATGGGCTCTCTGTATACCCCTGAGGGATACGACACCATGTTAGGACGCGATTTTCCAGCTTAAATGCGAAAAGAAAATGGCTATCTTCGTCCAAAGGGATCGAAAAGAAAGCCTGACAAAGATCGATCACAGTGAACCACTCAGCTTGGAATGGAATCTGAAACAGTATCACTGATGGATTCGGTACCACTGGACAACATGAAACGACTATGTTATTAATCTTTCGAAGGTCCTGCACTATCCGAAATTTCCCATTTGGTTTCTGCAGACCCATAATCGGGGAGTTGCATGGACTACCCACGATTTCTTTCAGTATTCCCTGTTTAATCATGGACTCGATCACGGGTTTTATGCCTGCAATCGTTTCTGGAGTCAATTTGTATTGGGGTGTTCTTGGGAACTCAGCATGCGGTTTCACTACTATTTTCACTGGGTCCACCCCTTTGACCAATCCAATCTCTTCCCCAGTGAAATCCCATACTTCTGATGCCACTGTCTCTCTCAAGTCCCAGGGAAGCTCATCCACTGTCAAAGTAGGGTACAATTCCACGCATATTCTAGAGTTTGCAACTTTGAAATCTGCGTCATCATCATTGGTCAATACCTCCACTCCCTGAGGTGTACAATATATAGTACAATTCAATTTACACAACAGGTCTCTTCCTAGCAGACACACAGGGCTTGAATCGCAAACCACAAACTGGTGCTCATCACTGTACTTCCCTATTTTCACCTGCACCGGTTCTGTCAATTGGCTGGTTATTCTCCTGTTTGCGACCCCTACCACCTGTATGGTCTCTCCGGACATGGGCAGGTCTGGAACTGCAGCTGATCTGATCGTGGATCTAGTGGCTCCTGTGTCCACCAGAAATGTCGTAGGGCACCCTGCTACTTCTGCTTCCACATAGGGTCCCCTCTGATCTACCTCTAAGGCTGCCCCAAGGGTGCAGTCTTCTCTTTCCACTCTCTGTCCGGTTAATGGGTCCACATAATAGCACTCTTCCCCTTCCACAAACAGGGGCATTTGTCTATAGGTCTTACCCATACTCCCTACTCGAGGAGGTTGCGGGAACTGGGCTCGGGGAGGAGCCCCCCCCCCTTTGAGCACCTTTCCTTGGTATGGCGTTACCCCTCTTGTAGGCGCGCTCTGAACCTCTTCCTCCTCTATCTCTTGCTCTCCTATCTCTATATTGTAGGGGCACTCGCGTTTCCAATGCCCCAGCTCGTTGCACTGGTGGCACCTAGTCGTTTTCTTCAAGGTAGCGATGTCTATTCTGGGTCTAAAGGTGGAACTCTCCTCATTACCCTTGTTCTGACTGTACTGCTTCTTACCTCCTGTACCTGTCCCTTGCTGCTGTTGCTGCGGTCCCCCTTTCCCTGCTGCTTGCATCTGTACCACCATCAACTTTTCCTTTAGTTTCTTAGCCTTGGAATCTATCTCATCACAGCAGTACCTTGCATATCTCAGTATTTCATCTAGGGGTTTAGTTTGCCAACAAATCGAGTGTTGCTGAATCATTAAACTAATATCCGGTCTCAGTCCCAGGACGAACTTGGACACAAATTGCCCTATATCTTTTGGATCCATTACATCCAAGCCGCTATACTGTTTAAACGCCTTCAGCAATCTCTCGTAATATTCGTGAACTGTCTCTTTGGGTTCCTGTCTCGTTCGGTCTATTCTGACCCAATCTATGTCTTGCATGGGCACCTTCTCTTTCAGCCAAGTCATCACTCTCTCGAATTTTGCCATCACAATCTCGGACGGCCCATTAGTCTTGGCATCTCTCTCTGGCTCCGTTGTGGGCCACTCAGCGCTAACCTTGCATGCTGTCCACAGATCTCCTGGTACTACAATGTCAAACAGCGTGTTCAGATCTATCCATAGGACCTTGGAGATTTTTACAAACCTCTCGACTTGCTTGTACCACTCCACAGGGTTCTCTCGTAATTTGGGGAAAGAGGTGGTAAAAGCAGCTAAATCTCCCCTACTCCAAGGGACATGTACATAGTTCCCATTTGCAACTTCCCGCAAAGGGTAAGCTTCTATTCCCTGCTGTCCTGGTGTCATACCAATCATGCTTCTCCTGCCGGTCCCTTTCTTGGACCACCTCTCTTCCCACTTATCTAGTGCCCTCCATGTCCTTATTCCAGTGATCAGTTCCCTTATGTGTGTTTTCAGCCCAATCGTTCTCCTCTCATCTAGGTCTCGATCTGAGTAATGTAGCCTGTGGTTACCCTGTAATGCTTTGGTTCTTGACAAGTCCACCATATATTTGCCTGCTAGTTCGACTAACTTCTCATGGACTGCTCTCGCCTTTCGAGTGATGTCTTTTGCCATATACAGTATTTCATCCTGTTCATACATTTCCATTCTTTCTAAAGGCAGGGTACCATCTACCATGTCATCCAGGTCTGACCTTAAACTGGAGACATCAAGTCTCTTGGCTTTTATCTCAGCTCGCAATATGTCTTTCGAAGGGGGCTCGCTGGTCTCCCTACCATCCCAACTTCGAGCTCTGCGTTTGGGCTCAGGAGAGTTAATGGGTGGCCTCCCTTGCTCCCATCTCTCCAGGTCCCATGCTCGGCCATCCGATCTTGGAAGGTGATGGAACACGGGCCTGTTATCCCTACTCTCTCTCTGCCCACTCTCGTCTTCTTCTCTCCTCTCACCGCACATCTCTCTGTTATTTTCCCTCTGGTCGCTACACTCCCTTTGCCTCGTATCGCTCAGTATCCGATACGATCCTTCCTGGTTCCCCATATTCCCTGGGCTGCGCTCATTTCTGTCATCACAGGGACTATGGTGCGACCTCTCACAACTCCCATTCTGTTCTCTGGTGCCAGGCACACAGTGTGGACACTTAAAGCTGTTCCTGTACTCTTGCGCTCTCCTCTCCCCTTCACTGAGTATTGGGCGCGCCACCCCTCCACTCCCGGGGCCCCCGTTTTCCAGGTCTGTTCTACCTCCACTCCGGGCCCAATGGGTGACTCCCCTACTCCCTCTACAGTCCCACTCCGGGCTACTCTCCCCAGCCCCGCAGTGAGTCCGTGCTCTGCTGTCCTGACTTTCTCTTTCAGCTTCCGCAGCATTGATGCACTTTTGAGCCTTCACTGCCTCATCCCACTGCTTCATGTACTCATTTAGCTCTTGAAAGGATTTTCGTCCCGATCCCCTCAGATCCATTGGCCATCTTGGGCCCCCAGGATCTCCTCCTGGGTCCCCTGCTGTGTGCATCGGGGTGCTCCACTCTCTGGGTATCGGCATCTGACTTGGGGAATTAGTGGTATCGTTCCTCCTTGCCTCCTCTGCTCTTTCTCTGTCTTTCCGTTTCCGTTCTTCCCCTTTTGCTCTCTCTTGGTCATATATCGATATTATAGGACCTATGGTAACAGGTACCTGTAGTGCATCTGGTAATGGGTAGGATGTGGCGCTTTCCGTTTCCGGCGCTCTTTGTACCACAAACCTACCGACTACCTGTTGCACCTGACTAGGCTGGAGCAACTCTTTCTTTGGCTCAGGATCCCACTCTGAACTGGGAAGCGGTCTATGCTCTCCTGCATTGCCCCCCTTTGCTCCTTCAGTATTCTCGACCTCTCCCCCTGCTCTATTATACGGGGGTGGCCTGTCTGTCAGTAATCTGTTTATCAGGCTGTCCTCTGTTTCGCTCTCATCATCTTCTTCCAGGGGACTTTTATTTACTGGCGCCTCTAACACTGGGTACAGTTTATTTATTTCCAAATTATGCACTCTCCATCTTTTAGCATCCGCATCCCACCTGGCATCCTGCACTGCCCTTACCGAGCGTTTCACCCTTTCTTGTCGTCTGTTCATATTCCTTTCATGCGCTGCCCTAAGCCAGGCATCAAGGGCTTCGAACTGGGTTGGTCTAGGCAAGGGTCTCTTTGAGGTCATGACTGATTTCAATCGATGTAACACCTCTAATCTGAACGTCCCGTACTTCGGGAACGTCAGTTCCTCATTTCCTTCAGTAATCTTACTCCACTCTGATATCCAAAGGATCGTATGCAACCCAACATTTACTGCCATATAACGGGCTGGCGTACCCTCCGGCGGGGCTTCTTCCCCTTCATACGATCCTCCCTTCTCTTTCCTAAACAGCGCTTTCAACCATTTAAAACACTTCATAATTATGCGCACAAAATCCAGCCTCGCTACTCTGTTTACTTCCTGATGACAATCCACCAATCCTGTCGCGGCTTTGCTAGCTTGGCCTATCACAGCGCGGTCTTTCTCCTGTCGGCCAATCACGTCGCGACCCTGTCTGACGTGTTCGCTAGCTGGCCTATCACAGCGCGGTCTTTCGCCGGTCAGCCAATCACTGCGCGACACCACCTGACGTCACTTTTCTCCGCTTCGCAGCAGCACCCCTCCTTTCTCAACTCGTCTCCCGGTTATGCATGCGTCCCATTCATACACCGAAAAATGACTACTTCCAACCAAGCGGTCACTTCTCTCGACTGTACGTCCACAGTCTATCTGTAATTGTCAACACAACTGACGAGATGTCTATCGTCTCTCTGATAGGTTGCTTACACACACAGTAACTTCCGACCAGCGTCCGTTACTCACGCACTCACTCTTACGTTCCCCCTATCTCGGTCTCTCGGGTGATCAATGGTACCTCATGACCCCCTTCACACTAGTTGACAATTACCCTAGGTGTCCGATACACCCGAACCACTTAAGCTCTCCTTGAACTTAAGATTTTCACCGGTTGCGCGCGCTCACAACCTGTTCCACAGTCACTCTACAGACATTCAACTCCGCCAGACATTACAACATAGATACAATACAAAAACACCGCAATCTAACACGCATAACCCTTTATACTCACTCTCGACCGATACTGCTGCTTTTTCTGTCTCACGTCATCCGGATCTTCTTCTGCGGGCTGTTCTTCCGATCATCGATTTCTAGGGGCCTTGGGGTAAGCTAACCTGGCCTAGGTCACCGTCCTCAAGAAGGCAACCATCCTCTATAGCTACCAACTGAAAGGGCGAGATTTTGATCGATACCTTATATCTATTGATCCAAACCTCGATCTGGTCGACTGAACCTTTGTTGCCTGTCTGTAAGGAAAGAAAGTGCACCTATTTCCAAGTCAGTTCACCCAAGAAAGGACTCTACTCCCAAAGATCACGGACAACTTCTAGTTTTCAAAAGTTTATTGTAAAGAAATAATAAGCTGCAAATACAGACATCTCAGAATGAGATTCACGAGATACACAGGTCCAATTACATACATGTGCTCTCGAAAAGCCCTCAGACGAGCAACAGAAATCACTAACACAAGTTCTAAAAATAATAAAGCTATCAGCATAGACGCATATCGCTCCTTCATTTAGATTGGAGGAAAACAAACACAGGTTAGGCGTCCCTACCCTGTTCTAGATGGTATCCCTACTTAACCAAATCCCAACCTAACAAAGGTGTCAGCAATGAATGACCCCAAGGAAGTCACCCACTCTAAGTCTCTTGGTGAAAACCTAAAGTTCTCCAGTCATGACCCCTCACTGCCTACCCATCCGCTCTCTAAAGGGTCCTCAGGTCTCTGCTCTAACTCCACCCAGGGGTGCTGTCCCTAATACAAAACAGTCAACAACATTTGAGACGCCCCTTGCGAAACGCCTCTCACGTGGTGCAACTTCAGGCTTTTTCCATGATGCTTTGTATTGGGCCTCAGACGTTAGAGTTGACCTTGCTTCTCAGTCTCTTCTCCGGCCCGCTGATACCCCTTAAACATTCCAGAACCCTCCTCCATGTCTGGGCCGTCCACTGAACAGACCTCTATTCATTCATTTATAATTGGATCCCCCCTTTCCTGTTGCAGACAGATATCTGCCGCCAAGAACCCAACTCTCATAGACTTCTAAAAAGGCTTGCAACATTTCTCAGCCCAGACATGTACGTGTAAATCAATGCTAAAACATTTCAGGCCTACAATATTTCTCATTATGATTATAGCACTCAACTTCTTCATTTAATTAAAGCATGTTAAAACTCTTATTCTATTATTCAGTAAACATTACTATAAATCATGGCCCATTAATGCAATGACCAAAAACGTTAAAACAATCTGTATCGTGAAAAGAAACACCTTCCCTTTTAGCTCCAGCTCTGGCCCTGAGGCCTACCACGTTCTGCGTTTAACCGCATACCACCTTATGTTTTATTAGCTTCACGACATGGATTCAAAAATAATCACATCTAATAAAGTCATATAATGTCACACATTTCTGTATTAGTTCCACTTCTACTTAAATCTCTATATTAGCTATACATTTAGAATATTTCAGATACTATTAGCACTCATGGCATTTCTCTTCATGTTTTGTGCTTACTACAGGTAAGTGTGATGTACTCATACAATTAAATCAGTTTGCGCTCTCTCAATACAATGAGTACCATTGAGTTGGGTAACAATAAATATCTGTTATTCAGCACCAATATACCCTTGGGTGAACATGCGCTTTACAAATACATATGTTATGTTATTGTGGTTGCGGCTTGACAATCCATCCAGAATGTATGCAGCGAGATATTTGTTTAGCTTTCAGGAATTGCTAGTATTCTGCTAAGGAACTCAGAGTTGGGTATACATATTGGTTAGGTATCTTATTTTACTGTTGCAAGTTATGATCAGCATTGCAATGACAATGTTCTATTACTTCCTCCCGCCTACCTTGATCCCGTAAGTGATATGGCAGAGTGGGGAGGCCTGTGTCTATGTTTTCTTTTTTGCATCATTCCCCTTACTCCACCTCTACCACTACATCTCATATTCTGGTATATGTGGTCTCCGGTAGGAACAGCAAGAGACAGAAAAGAACTTCTCTTCAAATGGTTCTTGCACACAAGATTAGTGACTGTAAAACCTGACAGGGTCAACTATTCTCCAGTACTGGGGCCATGGCTAGTGATATAAATGCATTGTTAAACAAGAAACTTTGACCCAACTATACATCTTATTCCAACTTTGATCCACCCAACATTATCTACATGAACACTGTTGATTATTTGAATGCAAAGCAGGTAATGTGTCTGCCATACTCTGCTCTGAACCCACAATTGGGTCAGATAGTGCAGCTCTGCAAAGTGGCTAGGCACTGTCCATAATGAGGAGAGTTGAGGGAAGATGAGGTCAGGAATTTTGGTCCTTCCATAATGGCATAGTGGTCTGTGGGGAATGGGTATGCAACAAGTACTATTCAGGAGAATTGGCAAGTGGCTCTATGATGTACTAACGAGAGGACATAGGAGTAGGAACTCTTAAAACCACTGGGAAGGATGTGTGTTCGAGGCATGTGCTGTAGACAAATGTATTGAAACAAAGGAAAAAAGAATACTCGGTTGCTGACCACATCTTGGAGTGGTGAGCACTACGACCCAAGACTGGAGGTGATTTTTTTGGTGGGTGTGGAAAAACTAAGGGGCATATTCACAAAGGTAAATATACATATGTATATTTACTCAGGTGTATATATACAACTACACTTAGATGTAACTTCTTTGCTATTGACCATCTCTAAGTCTAGATTTAAACCAAGGTGTGTAGAATTACATGTCTCCACCTCCTCAAATTAGGGGTGGAGCCTGCTACATGTACAAGTATGATGTACAAGTGTAAAGTTACTGCTAGTAACTTTACATATGCAGCTGGAGATCTCTGCCACAGTACCGTAGACCTCCTATGGAAAAGTAATGGGAAAGTATGGAAAAATATTAAAGTTTATCACTCTTTAAAAGCAATATAACATTGTAATATATCATGTAAATGTAAACTGATCAACAATATTGATTAGTAACCTATAATTAATAAAATAACATGTTACACCACATTAGCACTTCAATTTAAATATGTGATAAATAATATATTAATTTCATTCATACATTATGTCTAAACAAATATATATATATTTGTGTGTGTGTGTGAGTATATGTGTCATTTAAATTTTGGAATACGTTAACGTTAATTAATTTAACATTAGATCCTACTATGTGATATTTTTTTTTCCTACCCCATTATCTTCTGTGGGAGTGTTCTTACAGTGCTTGGGAGTGGCTATGTGGGATGCTTTATTTTCTCTAAGGCTGGTCCCGAGTACATCACAGCCTGTTTTGACACCTTTATGCCGGACATAACTTTACAAGTGTATTTTGTAAATAGCAACCGCCTTACTCTTTTGTGGTTTAAACGCTTGCTTACATTTCCCTAAACACCTCCCGTTTAGTGGGAAGTATTCCCCATTTTCCAGGCACTTGCCTTTTCCACATTTAAGGGCCGATTATGATGGCGGACGGACCTGAGTCCGTCCGCCACCATAGAGTAGGAGGGACCGTCCGCAGGGGCAGCGGCGGTCCCTCCGTGCAAATTACGATGTGACCACCAGGGTGGCGGTCACATCCTGTATTAATAACATTGCGGCGGGTGCTGCTTCAAGCAGCACCCACCGCAATGTTAAAAATGCGTGTATTACATTTACATGCACAAAGCGGCAGGCACCGCGCTGTGCCTGCCGCTTTGTGCATGTAATTGTTGGGGGGTACGATAGGTACCCCCCATGTGCACCCCCCACCCCTCGACACCCTGGGGGCCCGCAACAGGCCCCCAAAAGCCAAAGTCCACATGCTTTTCCACGGCGGAAAAGCCGCCGCGGAAAAGCATGTCTCCGTGCAAATCCTAATTTGGCTGACAGTGTCTTGCAGACACCGTCACCAAATAGCCCTCCCCACCCCGCGGATCAGCTGCAATCCCACCGCCATCCTAATCTGGCGGTGGGTGTTCTATGTGGCTGCTGCGGTGAATCCGCATACTCCGGGCCGGCGGTGGCTTCCGCCGGCCCGGAGTATGCGGATTCACCGCAATCATAATGAGGCCCTCAGTACTGAAATGCATAACTACGTGTGCAGTGATCTCTGCTACCTTGTTGTAGATCTGTGCACATGAAACACAGGTGAGGCGAAGGTCTTGGGCCACAGGTATGTAGCATTTTGGAGTACATGAGTAGTACTACTTTAGTACTACTTTCCATACTATAAAATGCAGTTTGCGAAGCTAGCACTGGAGTGGGACTGACCTTTGTGACAATGAGGAGAAAGTTAAGTAAAGTAACCTCTCCCAAACTTGCTGAAGCAAACCAAGTCTGATTATTCAGTAGGGTGACATATACTTTACCGCAGGAGCTGCTTTGGGCAATAGTTATGTAACTACTGAAAAACCAGGCAGAGCACACCAATGTCCCAAGCAGTCCTTTCCCTATGGAGTGAAGCAACACCAAGGGGGATTAGCAAACAGCTATAAAACATATTTTGGCTAAGTGACCCCAAAGAAAACTCTGTGTGAAATTCAGAACTGTCAAGCCTTTGGATACCACAGAGATGTGCAATCCCCGAGTGAAGTGTCTAGGGTAGGGTCAGAGTTTTCCAAGTTAATGGTGAGGGGAAAGTATCCCTGGCAACCTTCACCTACATGAATTTGTCCGAGGATCAGGAGGGAACAATCTCCTGGAAGTGCTTGGAATGAGTACTGCTCATGAAGATATGATTACAAGCACAGTGGAAATGGATTGTCTTGAGTGTATGATCAACTTGAAGATAAGGGGGGTTGGGTTAAGGTATATCCTCTTTGAAATTTAAATATGTGGTGGGAGGGCATGAGGCACTCAGTTCAGTTCAGTTCAGTTCAAAATACTTTTATTCGATTAACTTATGATAATCATAAAAAGTGCATCATACAGTACAATTGGTATAAAAAACATTGTTACATTGTAAAAGTGCAAGTCGAGAAACTTTACATACAATCTTTGTCAAATACAAAAAATTTTAAATTTTAAAATATAAATCATATTGGCAACAGTACTTAAATACTAGAATTAATTTTGCTACGAGTCAACAAGCAAGATTTCAAGAACAGAGCAACATTTTTGGCTACATATTGAGAATCTAGCATCTGTAGTGCCAGAAATGCAGGGCGACACAACCTCAACCCCATTTGTCGCAGGAGTGGGATAATCCATCGCTTGCGCGCTTGCTTGTAATAACGACAGAACAGGACAACATGTATAGTCGATTGGGTGGAGTCGTGGTCGCATGGGCATTTACTTAATTCGTGGGACCAATCAGACACAGTTGGAAAAGTGACAAGACGGAAGAGTAAATTTAAACGAAACCTGGTCAGTAAGTACTTTTCATAATTTGATAAATAAAAAGTAAGGTAGGGCTGTATACCAACAGAAACTTGAACCATCAGCACTTGCGCGTTAGTTTTCTTTGTTACTTCAGACAAAAGCCGCAAGTCCCTTAAGTGGTTAAGACATACATTTTTCAAAGACTTTCTAGTAATGTCTACCATTGTTAATGGCTCAGTAAAATATTGTGGGCAATTCAGGTCCTGGAAAAAGTTAAAAACGTACAGTAGCCATGGAATCTTCTTCCAACGAGCCAAGTTTAAACAATCGGTGATTAAAGTGCGTGTTAGATGGCATTGTGGCTTCTTCCAAATACGGTGCCAAAGGAGAATTGGTTGGCATTTGATGTCCTCAGAAAGATAATCCATACCAAGCTCAATGTGGCAACCGTAATTTGGAGCGCTACCTGGGAGTGCCAGAAGATATTTTAAAAAGCCATTTTGGACTTTTTGTAAATTATCTGAGGGTACATAGCCCCAGACTCCTGCGCCGTAGGTTGCTATGCTTTGACATTTAGCTCGATGGATTTTTAGCAATTCAGACGGGGCAGGTTTGCCCAACTTTCTAGAAAAGGAGACTAACACCGAGGTCGCCCTCTGATAGAGGAGCTTTCTACTTGCCAGCACTCTCTTCCAGGAAAGTTGGTCATCAACCAGCACCCCCAAGTAAGGATACTCTCTAGCTCGTTCCAGCCTGGTTTGCTCAATAAAAAGTGGTTTGGGGTTCTTAATCATAGTTCCTGTATACATTACGAAAGTTTTGCTCTTATTTACCTTCAGCCCTAGAGAAAGCATAAAGTTACAGTATTTATCAAGCTGTTTTTGCAGCTGCACTAAGGTTCTGGCGAGGATCACAGAATCGTCGGCGTAAAGTAATGCTGGGATGGGGCGATGGCTGATGGTAGGTAGGTCCTGGCTCCCTTCCAACATGGCAGTTTCCAGCCCGTTGGTATAAAGGTTGAACAAAAAAGGAGCCAGGACACAACCCTGCCTTACACCTCTGGTGACAGGAAATAAGGGTGTAAGTTCGCCACCAATCCCATACCTCACGCAAGCGGTGGCATCTGAATAAAGCTCGCGCAGAAACTTAATAAGTGGAGGGTCCACACCCAAACCTTCTAAGATGGACCATAGTTTGGCGTGAATTACGCAGTCAAACGCCGCGCTGAGGTCGACGTAAACCAAAAACAAATTACCCCCCTTTGCTCCTACATACTCGCCTATTAAAAGGGTTTACTGAAAAACCATTGGTTCTATCCATGACCAAGCTGTTCTGAGTCAGTAAACTCTTTCTATTTATTGAGGCATCACCCGCGTCTATCCTAAGGGAGATACTGTTCGGAAAGTGGTCACCCAAAAACTCGGAGCCTGTGTTAAATTTTAATAAATTGCCCTTTAAAGTATAGGAACATAAAATGAAATCTATAATAGTTGAAAAACCCCTACCATGAAATGTTGGTTTAAAATCTACAGGAGGGTATACAAGTTCATTAGCATACATTAATTCCAATAAGGTGAGACAATCGTTAATTGATTCACCTGGTTGAGAGTGCGAAAAATGTGTCAGGGGAGATTCGTCTTCGTCCTGTAGGCCACAAGTGCCTTTCTTATAGTTGGTACACAGTGGGACATTGAAGTCCCCCCCCCATATTATTTTGAGGACAAGTGAAGGTTGTTTAGATCGTTTCTCATTTATAATATGGGAAATATCTGACACTGTTTTCGCGCAATCTATGGGGGTTAAATTGTTATAAAAATTAATAAAACAGTATGACGTACACCTGGTAAAGTTAACCGTTAAAATCTGATAATTGACAGTAGTATGGAGAACTATAATGTTCAAAACAACCAGATCATTTGAAATGTACACTGCTAAACCTCCCTTGTGCCTACCATGAGTGGTAGTACTTGCTGGGGAGTGAAAAGTTTTATAGCCTTGTATGTGTAATGCATCTAATGTCCAGGTTTCCTGGAGGCAAATTATCTGGTGGGTGTGAACGAAGTTCAGCCATGGTTTAAGGGTAATCTTTGTGGAGAGACCAGCTACATTCCAGAATAGTACAGATAACAGGGGAGTAGGGGAAGTTGGAACATTGTCATCTGAACTATCTGGGTGCAGGGGTGCAGGGAGGAAAAAGAGAGAAAGCGGTTTGCTTCAAGGATTGTGGGGGGTTGAATTACAGAACTTGGTTGGGTGGGTGGATCCGCTGGTATGAAAATAGCAACGTTGGTGGGCGGTTGCAGGGGACCTGAGGGGAGGATATGGGAGGGTATGGGTTTAGATGTGGTAGATAACAGTACGCTGGGAGGAGAGGAGTACGCATTATACCGGATGTTAACAGATGGTGGTCAATCCACCATCTCCAGACAATCGTATCTGTTGTGCGTGGGGACTCCTCGCCAACCAAAGGATGACCCTGCTTCCCTACCCCCCTGACCTGACCAATCTAGACAATCAGGTCTCCTATTCCCTACCTGGGTCCAGTTCCAATCTGGGCCTGACATAAAGCGTTTAGCTGGGGGGTAAAAGAATGATAATCTTTTTGTACCTATTCCATCTTGGGTTGGGTGCAACCCCCAGGAACAAATATGCTCGACTGCTTGGGGATCTTCAAAATTTATAATAATGCAATCCCCAGGAATGGTTTTTGGCTCGTTACCAACCCACGAAACCCTGCGGACAGTGGTCAGTCTGTTGTTAGAATAGGGAAGGGGGGGGCCTATTGGCAGACAACCAGTGTAGCACTTTGTTTTTTAAAGACCATCCTGGTTCATCAGCATTAGAATTCAGCTCTGGGACCCCCGTCATGATGACAACGAACGGGGAAGCTTCCGGAGGGAGATGATGGGAATAACTGACTTTCCGCTTGGTGTTATAAGCGGCGTTTTTAAATGCTGGAGTTTTGGGTAAGTTTGGTGCATGGGATAAAGGACGGGTTGAACCAGCGGCCGACGAGGAGTCTAGGGCCGATGAAGTGGCTGGGCCCCTCTTTGCGGCTATAGTTGGTTTTGTTTGCTGGGCAACCGAGCTTGGTGGATTCTGATGTACTGCAGCTGTGACAGTTATAGATTTGTGAGCATGGCTGGGCAATGTTAGCCCGGTGTTAGTTGAGTTTGGGTTGGAATTGGGATTGGAGTTGGGAATTGATGTCTGAACCTTAGAAATGATAGGAATTGGATTCTTACAGGTTTTAAGTTCTTTAGTTAGAACATCTAAAGCTGTTTCCAATTTCCCCAGTGATGATATAATGGGTTGCATGTAAGACTTGATTAGTACTTCTATGCTGTGCAGTATATGAGGGTCATGGTTAGGAAGGACATCCCCTCTATTTTCGTCATCGTTAAGTATAATGTTGGGTATACTTAACGAAAGGTTGGTAATATCAGGGGTGTAGACTTGGGCCTCATGCTGAAATAGTATTGGTTGGGTTATGTCATGATTTGAAGATGGCAATTGCGTGGTCGAATAAATCTGAGAGTCTGATGGAGGTAGGGGGACAGTAGTCGGAGGGATGGTCATGTTCACTTTTGTTCCACATTTTTTTTTGGAAATTGCACCCTCCCTGAGACCCCGAGTGTGAGAGTCCTCCCCACTGACATTAGAGAAGAGGATCGGGGTTCTCTCGAGTGATTGGCGAATTTGGGGAGAGGGGGGCTGTGAAATCTGGGTAGTCGAGAGGTCAATGGTCACAGATAAGTCCACGATGCCAGGGACTGTGTGTGAATCCAAGGATGCGCGTTGGTTAGTAGTGCGCATAGGAGTCCTAGCTGCCGCCGATAGTCCCAAGGAGGAACGCTTGGCTGCAGCCAGATCCTGAGAGACCCGCCTTTCCAGGATTAAAGCTCCCTGATTGATCGCGTCATTAGCTCGTGCGATGAAGTGGTCAATCGGGCCAATGATTTGGGCTGCATGGGAAGTTTTGGTACTTCTGGTCTTTCTGGGCGACATAGTAAAAATACAATAAAAAAGAAAAAACACAGGAATGTAAATTTACAATCTACATAGGCATGAGATATGAAAAGATGCTACAATAGGAAGTCTATATTTCGGGCAGAATATTGTCAATGGGGGTGGCCCAGTCCAGTCTTACCCGGTCTGTAACGGGCTAGAACGGGCCCGCCCTTGGCCCGGGCTTCGCCCGGCGTCCCGCTCGCGTCCCGCGAAACGGGGGTGACGCGCTACTTCAGCGCCTCCTGGCACGCAACTGACGCGGCGTGCGCGGCTCGGGATGCTGGGTAGTGTAGTCTTTCCCCTTCCGACCGCGCTCCACTTGGCTACCAGGCTCCAAGGTGTTAGGGGAGTCGGGCAGCGGGAGGCGGGAGGGCAAGCACCCGATTTCTGATGGTCCCAGAGAGGCAAGTGGACGTCAGGGCAAGATGCAGCAAGGGCTTTACTCCGTCAGAAAAGATTCCCCCACTTGACCGGGGTGACGCGCTATTTCAGCGCCTCCTGGCGCGCAACTGACGCGGCGTGCGCCGCTCGGGATGCTGGGTAGTGTAGTCTTTCCCCTTCCGACCGCGCTCCACTCGGCTACCAGGCTCCAAGGTGTTAGGGGAGTCGGGCAGCGGGAGGCGGGAGGGCAAGCACCCGAATTCTGATGGTCCCAGAGAGGCAAGTGGACGTCAGGGCAAGATGCAGCAAGGGCTTTACTCAGTCAGAAAAGATTCCCCCACTTGACCGGGGTGACGCGCTATTTCTGCGCCTCCTGGCGCGCAACTGACGCGGCGTGCGCCGCTCGGGATGCTGGGTAGTGTAGTCTTTCCCCTTCCGACCGCGCTCCACTCGGCTACCAGGCTCCAAGGTGTTAGGGGAGTCGGGCAGCGGGAGGCGGGAGGGCAAGCACCCGATTTCTGATGGTCCCAGAGAGGCAAGTGGACGTCAGGGCAAGATGCAGCAAGGGCTTTACTCAGTCAGAAAAGATTCCCCCACTTGACCAGGGTGACGCGCCATTTCAGCGCCTCCTGGCGCGCAACTGACGCGGCGTGCGCCGCTCGGGATGCTGGGTAGTGTAGTCTTTCCCCTTCCGACCGCGCTCCACTCGGCTACCAGGCTCCAAGGTGTTAGGGGAGTCAGGCAGCGGGAGGCGGGAGGGCAAGCACCCGATTTCTGATGGTCCCAGAGAGGCAAGTGGACGTCAGGGCAAGATGCAGCAAGGGCTTTACTCAGTCAGAAAAGATTCCCCCCCTCTCGATGATTGTTTGCTGCCCTCTTCCATGACCGTTTAACAAGCTTCTTGGGATAGTGTCTGGCCTGAAGCTGGCTTGACAGATTCTCAGCATGTTTATCAAAAGTCCCTGGAGAGCTCACTTTCTAGGCCTGTGGAGGTAACATAAATCGATAGATCCAGAAAGGCCATTTTTTGTTTACTGCTCTCAATAGTGAATCTCAGGTATTCATTCCGAGTGTTTAACCACTGGTGGAAGGAAGTGATAGACTCGAGGGGATGCCGATTTATGTTACCTCCACAGGCCTAGAAAGTGAGCTCTTTAAGAAACCCATGGCCAGAAATTCATTATTATTGTATGAAAGCCATCATCCCAAAGCTCTAAGAGAAAATTTGCCTTATGGGCAATCCTTGCGAGTACGCCGCAATTGCTCCACTCCAGGGACTTTTGATAAACATGCTGAGAATCTGTCAAGCCAGC
Source organism: Lissotriton helveticus (assembly GCF_964261635.1). Lineage (NCBI taxonomy): Eukaryota > Metazoa > Chordata > Amphibia > Caudata > Salamandridae > Lissotriton > Lissotriton helveticus. The sequence goes on along the minus strand of NC_136067.1, from coordinate 1,588,798,465 downwards.
TTCAGGCCAGACACTATCCCAAGAAGCTTGTTAAACGGTCATGGAAGAGGGCAGCAAACAATCATCGAGAGGCACTACTCGATGTTCCAACTGAGAAGCCTCCTCTGGATCGGTTAACATTCGTGACCACATTCAATACTAGGTCGAACCAGTTCCAACGTATTGTGAAACACCATTGGAGGGTTCTGAACAGTGGCAATGATAAAATCGCTCTACCCCTGTTTGCCTTTAAACGATCAAGCAGTCTAAGAGATCGATTGATACATACTCGTCCCAGAGAAACCCTGAGGAAACCATTGGGGACTTTATGGGATGCCACAGCAGTAACAGGGCATCACCCATGCGGTACCTGCTCGGTCTGTCCCCAGACAACAAAAGTGAGCCAGATTGATATAGGTACAGATCACCCTTGGATCTTGAAAACCTTCTCCAACTGCAACAGTTCACATTTGATTTATTTACTTACCTGTTGCTGTCATGAGAAGTATGTAGGCATGACCACCAGAAAGGTGCGAACCAGGATGTTGGAGCACAAAAGCTCATTCAGGTGCAAGAAAAGTATCTCTAAATTGACTAAACATTTCATTGAACAGAACCACAAAGAAACAGATTTCATGTGGACCGTGCTGGAGAAACCGTTTATACCATCATACATCGCGGACGCCTCCAAATTTCTGTTCACTTTAGAGCAGAAATGGATTTATAGACTTTCCACGGATATGCACGGGTTAAATGATGAAATTCCGTGGACTATGTTGTAGATTACACCAAGTGCATTGGACTGCATACTTAAACCTATGGTTATGGAAACTGTTGCAAGTCACTGTGCATCAAAGCCAGATCAGCAGTTAGACTTCTGATATTTCGATCTACTCTATAGTCATGTTTAAGCAGACTGCCCATAATGAATGAATCACGCATGGTGTATGATTCACAATTTAAGTTCCATTAGAACAATGCCACATACGTTATCATTTAGAATCTACTAATTAGTTGTTCTCGTGCTGTAATAATAAGTAGGTTCTATTGACACTGGGGAGGGCAGTTTCGAACCCTTCCACTAGATTGCATGACGAACTACAATTTCCAACAATGCCACATGATTTTGTAGTTCTCTCGCGAGATTACGCGATTGGACCTTCTTACACTGAGTCGAAATGTGTTTTTTATGGTGTCAATAAAGTTATAAATAAGGAAATAACTAGTTTCAAGTCCTAAGGTGGAACTTCTAATTCCGAAGGAACTTTTCCGCCAATACATCGAGTTCATAACTTGTTTTGAACTACAAATCCCAGTGCATTCTCGAGATTTTGTAGATCTCTCGCGCACCTTCGAACTACACGAGATGAGTGCCTTAGAGGAAATGGAGACACCGGAGAGTGTGCTACTAAGACGAGAACATGTGAGTAAAACCGATTCCAAGTTTGCTTTTGCGTTTTCTGAAGCGCTAGAGACTAAATACTTGGAGTATTGTTTCTCGCTAGTGCTTTAATACCCTGACAATGAACGAGCACGATAGGCGGAGCAATGAAAGGACATTGTATAAATCCCCCCTGGCCCTCCCACTCGTTGCCTCCCCTGATCTCAGCCACAGTTCGAGGCAACGACGGAGAGGTAGGGAGTGGATATTATTGTCTGAATGAGATAGGATAGACCGAGGGGTAATCTATTAACCTGATGTTAGTGACTTAAAGAAGTGGTTGGTTTGAACTAATTGATGAGTGGGTGAGCCTACAAGCAGGTTGAATATAAGGAGAGTCTCTGGAGTTGAGAGGTTATGAGGATTCTGGTGTATATAAGGGCATTTGGTACCTTTTTTCATAGCTGAGCGATCCCTCTGTTTACTTACCTCCATAGAGCGTGGCCTCCCTTAAACTGAGCTTGGTCCAGGCGAGGTGAGGTACTATCACCTGTCATGAAGGGTGAGTAAGGACATTTTGCTGTGCTCAAAAATATGGTACATTTTAACTTTTTATCTTACTTTGATAAACAATGCTGTTTTTGTGTTTACTTTTCTCATGCTCTGCATTGTAGGTGAGAATAACACCATCTGACATGGAGGAATAGGAAAAAGTTATATCCTTTATGGTTTAAGTTAATCACTTTATTAATGGCTGTTTCACTTGGTAGCACGCACCAGCAGTGACAATAATTTTTCTTAGAACAGAGGCCCTGATGAAGCCGTAAGAGGTTGTTTCCCCTTACCTGGCAGAAACATGTCGGCCAACATGCAGCTATTTGTTTGAACTGCATTTTTTGCACTGTTCCTGTTTTTAAAGAGAAAGAAGCATACATTTATTAAAGTTGCTTACTGTATGCCTACTATTCTACTTTTAACTTTACACTTGTTCACTTTTTTTCACTGCACTGAATCCCATTGAGTGATCCCACGTATGGTCTATCGAGCAATTGTGGGCTTTGTTCCCTGGCCGACAAGGTGGGGTGCAAGGTATCTCAATGCTCCAGAGGTACCCCATCCCAACCTTTTGGATGACCAAATGATAAGATTATGAGGTCACTCACAAGACATTGATGGGAATCCATCTCTGGTCCTTGGGTCTTACCTACCTTTGCTGGGAAGAGAATGCGTTGGACAGCATTGTGGACATAGTAATTTTTGGTCATGTCTTTTAATGAGCACCTGTAAGCAATTGAGAGTATTTGTTTGACTCTACTACTAGACCCCCAGGTTTCGAGTGTTATTTATTTACAAAAATATCAGAGCAATAATATAAATGTAGACAATATCGACATCCTATCTACAACAAGGTAAATCCAAATATATCGAGAAAAAATAATATCGATGTAAAAAATATCATTTTTTTAAAAATATCGTTTTTTAAATAAAAAATATGTAAAATAAATTAAGTAATACTTTAAAAAATAATAATAAACATAGTTACAAATATGTTATAATATTAAAAATTATTAGGTAATATACATAATTTAATAAAAAAAAAAAATTAAGCATATAATATATAATATATATACTTACTTAATCAGTTTTAATAATTATTTTAATAAGTTATAAATAATTTTAAATATTATAAATTACAAATTCATCTATACACATAAAATATTAACATAACATTTAAATAATTATGCAAAACAAATTAAAAAAATAAAATGTACTTTTAATATTTTTAAAATTAATTATATACTACATTAGCTAAAACAGTACAAAAAATATTAAATAACAGAGGGAATAAAATACTATTACAAAAGTAAGTTAAATGTTGGATAGCGTAGGGATAAAAATGGCTATTCCCACTCCAAAGAGTGCAACAGTAGGGAAAGTGTTGGATAGCGTAGGGGTAAAAATTACTATTCCCACTCCAAAGAGTGCAACAGTAGGGAAAGTGTTGGAGAGTGTAGGGATAAAAATTACTATTCCAACTCCAAAGAGTGCAACAGTAGGGAAAGTGTTGGATAGTGTAGGAGTAAAAATTACTGTTCCCACTCCAAAGAGTGCAACAGTAGGGAATGTGTTGGATAGCGTAGGGGTAAAAATTACTATTCCAACTCCAGAGAGTGCAACAGTAGGAAAAGTGTTGGATACCGTAGGGGTCAAAATGACTATTCTCACTCCAGAGAGTGCAACAGTAGGGAAAGTGTTGGATAGTGTAGGAGTAAAAATTACTATTCCAACTCCAGAGACTGCAACAGTAGGGAAAGTGTTGGATAGTGTAGGGGTAAAAATTACTATTCCAACTCCAGAAAGTGCAACAGTAGGGAAAGTGTTGGTTAGCGTAGGGGTAAAAATTACTATTCCAACTCCAAAGAGTGCAACAGTAGGGAAAGTGTTGGTTAGCGTAGAAGTTAAAAATAACATACTTATAAATGAATTCATATTTTAAAATATTTAAAAAATAATTATTAAATAAATCTAAACTACAAATACCAATAAATAATTATTAAAAACATAATTACCAATAAATAATTAGGTAAAAATAAATTAATAATAAATACCAAGTAATAATAATTAATCAATATTAATTTCCAATTAATAAACATTGAACAATAAAAATATTTCTTAAAGCAAAAGCATATTAATTATTAAAAAGTAATTACCAATTAGCTAATATTGAACAAATAAATCATTTGTTAAACCAAAAATATTAATTATCAAACATTAATTGCCAATTAATAATTACGTATTAATATATAAATTAAACATATCAATACATTATTATTTAGTAATATTTAATGACCAATTAATGATTAAACAACAATAAATTAATTGTCATAACCCAAAAATTATTATTTCAAATAAATACCAATTAATAATTAATATCCAATACATAATTATCAATACCCAACTATAAATGCACTACTTAATTACATATCAATTACTTTACACACTATTCCCCTATAAACGAATAACTCCAATAATAAAACAATACACTTAACGTAATTATCAATTAATCAATTAATTAAAATGAATTGCCAAATAATAAAAATGATTTGCCAATTAATAATTAATTACCAATAATATAATTAGCAAAAACAATTAATGAAAATAAATTATTCCTTAATTACATTTAAATTACGTCCCAGCCTTTTCCCCTGTAAACCCATAACCCGCTACAGAACATAATTATCAATTAATCAATTAATTAAAAGTAATTACCTATTATTAAAAATTAATTACCAATTAATTAAAATTAATTCATAATTCCTAAAAATGTATAATTAATTTAGTATAATTAAATTACTTCCCACCCTATTCCCCTATGAACCCACAACCCGCTACGGTACTAAAATACAAAATTTACTTAAATTACATTTCAAAAAAGCATATTAAATACGTAATATTATACATTAAAATCATTTAAAAATCGATATTAGTAACATCGATATTACTAACATCGATATTAGTAACATCAATATTACTTACATCAATATTAACAAAATCGATATTACTTACCTTCTATATTCTGTCCCTTCAATATTAAAACATCGATATTATTGTAGGTCGATATTAAAATATCGATATTTTTCTGCCTACCGTCCTCAATGTACCTCCTTTCACAAGTTTCGTTACTGGACTGGCCTTGGTAACATCACGTTTTCTTCCAAGGTAGGAAGTACCGCTAGCTTGGACAAAGAAGCAACAATAGCACCCCTTGCTTTTCCTATTCCTATTTCCTACTGGAAAAAACAAGCAGATTCCTTTCTTTCATGTAAAGTTTGTAATTTGTATTTAATAAAAATGTTCTCATGTTTCGTGAAACATCTTTATATTGCTCTGATTGGCTCACTTAAAAGGTCACTGATGAAACACTGAATTGATTCCTGTCTCTGACCTCCTGGTCCTCTAGGCCTCCCTGATCTTTTTGTGATATCAAGCTTCATGCTGTATCCTGAGTAGGCAACAGAAGCGACCAAGAACTCACCAGGGAATCAATACAAAACAATCATTAGATAGCTAAGGGTGGACAACTTCTAATCCAGGAATGTTTCTACTAGACAGCTTCTGGGAGACACCAATGGCGTGCTTTTAAAATGCTTGTCACTGAAACACCTAATGAATATTGGATCCGTGTGCCTAACAGGCCACTTTTAAATGCAGATTTGTGCACAAAAGGGATCTCACTCGCTGCAGAGGCCCTTAGGCAGTTGCTGGTGTGTAGAGGGTAGGGGAAGTCATGCATGAGACAACATTGGTGCAGGTTCATGGGTGCTAATGTTTTTACATTTGACATTCATCAAATTTCTTTACTTCCTGGTGCAGGCAAGTTGTACATAGCCCTACTCTCACAGACGTAGATTGTGATGTAGATATTGAAAGCACTCTGGGGCATATTTACAAATGTATAGCGCAATGCAGTTGCTGTGCTGCTTTGTGCTAGTTTGAGAGAGCAGGCAGTGCCATGTCTATGCAGACATGCTGCTGCTGCTCTCTTCCCCAGAGCAGGCCTATTGTTTCTCACACAACAGAGAAGTACTACTAACAACAAAAAGAAACTTGACTTTACAACAAAAACTACGTCAGTCCAATGTTTATCTGACCTTTGGGGGAGACAACATGTGTCTAAATACTGCCCTCACACACTTTGCAGTGTCATGCTTCATCATTGGGCCGCATCATACACCCAGGTGCAGACCAACACACTGGATGGAGCGCATGTTTTTTTGTATTCAGATGAAGGTTTTGTGGTGAGTATTAAGGAAGTGAGAAAACATACAACACGGAGAATAACGTGACATACCCAACATACAACAAAATCATATGGGGAGGGGGTTCTTCCTCCCCTCTGTGTCGGGACCAAAGAAGTGCAGTGTATTTAGTATAAAACAACCTAAGCATCCACCATGTGATTCTTTATTCTGGCTGTGGGCCCCTGGAAGAATTAAAATCTCTAACGGGTATAAAGGGAAAGTGACGGTCCCTATATCCCTACTGCAGATACCAACATGTTTCTGCCAATTTTCCGCCCCCACACGGGTGGCACTGGCTTTCGTCAGGGTGTTGGTCCCTTCGTTGTGTACCTTACCCCAATTGGGTTAATATTACCTTTCGGTCTGTAGGTAATTTTTCACTTAGGTCTCTCCAGAATTTCTGTCAGGGAACCACTTCACGAGTTCACGATGAAATTCTCTGAACCCGGGACTCTGTGGGGATGTGCTCTCGCCGTCACATAGTCACGAGCAGCACCAGGAATTCTGCCCCCATCAGTCGTCCTCCGCCTATTGCCTATTGCCACATATGTGTGCTACATAGTATAGCACACATGCATTATTTATCATGCAAAGCTCTTTCTGCAGTTGTTAGTAGATAGGACTTTGTGTTTAAAACCATGGGCGATAGCCTGCACACACCTATGTACCATCCATAGGTCGCCCGCTTGAGACAAAGTGAAGCAAAGTAGTGCTAAGGGCTATTTGCCTTACTTTGCTTGATACTTTCCAAGACAAAAACTAGAAAGTAAATGCTTTTCTTTGTGCTTGTTTGTGCTACTTTTGGTGACTTTGCACCACCGCAAAGTGTTGATGAATCTGACTCTACATTCTGGTATATGTATATGGTAAAAACATGGTAAAACCCTTCCCAGATCAAATTTCACTTTCATATTAACTTACTTTCATATTAACTTACAAAAACATCTCGAAATTGAAACTTTTCGGGATTTTTTGTAAGTTACTAGCCACAAAACCAAACACCAACAAGCAACACACGGAATAAAATGACGGTTCCTCAAATTCCGCACCCATATGGAAAAGTGCCATTGTACCATAACAATAGTTGATAGTGCTATATAAGTGCCAATGACATAGCATAATGTATCCTTGAAATTAAAACGTCCACCCTCAAAATGTATTCAGAGGCATCTTTTGTCACTTAGCCTTAAGCAGCTTTCTAATTCTGCAAATCAAGTTTGACATTAAACTTTTTGCTCTGCTTCTTGCACTGAAGATGTTTTTCATATGGTTGAAAGGGAAAAGGAAATTAAAAACAGATGCACTCTGACTGCTCTGCAAATTAAATTAGTTTTTCAAAACAAACAGGCCCAACTTTCATTTCTTCACCCTGCCCTACAAAGGGTCTGTGTTGTCTGTGAAAGTGGCTTGCGGGAAGGGACTGTGTTGCAGTTTGACCCTCTGACAGCTCAGACATCTTAATTACACAGCTAGCTCTTAACTTTTCAATGTGAAATAATAACAAAGGACAAAGGCTGCATACAGTTAGACCAACTGTCCCTGCTGTATCAGGTATTTAATTTTAAATATCCTCCACCTTGTTTGCTAGGTCCAACAAGAATTTTAATAATATTTCTTATTTTTTATTTGAAGTCCATTTTTATTAGGTCTTACCTGAGTGAGCATGCGCTAGTGCATGTGCTCTCGATTGCGAGACTCTTGTGTTTAATAAGGGCATGGAACCTGCCCATTGCTTAATATTCATTGACATCAGTGTTGCTCTTCTTTGCTGACTTCCAATTGGGCAGCGCTTGCCATGCGACACTTCCTTTTCATTCCGTGGTGCACAGACCAAGCACAAATTAATGGTGTTTGATTAGTGTCCCTCTAATGGACATCCGCTGCTGGCGCTATGATTCGGGTACTATTTCTTCTGAAAAAAAGCTTGATAGAAAAGAAAAATGTAGCTTAATGTAAGTGTTCTAATTTTTGCAATATATTACAATGAAAATGCTCAATTATGTAGGACAACATGCCTTTTCTTAAACGTACAAATTAATGTGTTGCATATATGTTTTGTAGTAAGCACTCATTTATATCGTAATTACGTTGTCAGGTCAGACTAGGCCTCATTTATTTGCTATACCCTTTCTTTTTTTTCCCTTTAAATTGTATACATAAATAAATGCATTTAGCAGATGCTGAACTGTGCTATATTAAATAAATAATTCACGTTTGACTTCATTAGACATGTCATCTTTGTAGAATGTGCTGACTTTTAAAATATATTTCTTTCCTTCCTAAGCAACGTATTCAGTTAGATTTTAGGGGAAAACATGGCGGCCGCCGGCTAGGGCAGGTCGCGTCTCTACTGTGGAGCTCCAGCTAGCCCTGTGAAAACTGCGAAGAAATCGGCATGACAGCATGACTGGCGATACCCCCTGAAGAGAACATGCACCAAGCGGTTTCGATTGCATTTCGCCGAAGTTAGTCAGCGTCTTTCTGGCGCCCATTGTATTACCCTGTTGCTGGCGTTTGGCATTAGGCGTCCGATGCCCGACGCCCGAAGCACCTCCCGAGACAGGAGCCGAAGCAGGAGCCGCTTTGCGCGGAGCAGTGGGGCTGCGTGAAAAGGCGAAGGCGGTCTTGATCTCTACCCGCCTACATCTGCTCTGTTACCGGGCTGCTGGGCTTACCTGCCGGTTTGTTGACGCGTTATTGCTCCACATTACGCCTGTTGTCAGCGTTCGGCGCTCGACGCTCGATGCACCTCTCTGACAGGAGCCAGGAGACAGGAGTCAAGGCAGGCGCCGCTCTGACCGAAGCGGAGCAAGTGGTACTACAGGCACAGGAGGTTTCTACCTTCAATTGTCCTGGTTTCTGGATTTTTTTTCTTTCAAGGAGGGAAAATAAAGAACAGAGCTGAAACAGAGCAGAGCAGAAAGCAGCAGAAAGTGTCAGTATTGGCCTTGGTTTAACCCTAACCAAAAACGTCTAGTTTGCTGGTGGGTGGATGTGTGGTGTCAAGATCCCACCTTTAGTTGCTCTCTCTCGGTGGGTAGAGGCAGCCGTGGAGCTGCGAAGGAGCCGCAGAGTGGCTGCTAGAGGTGATCTCAGCTGCCTTTATACATCATTAAAGTGCCCTAACACAGCCAAAGGAACTCAATTAGACACCCTCAACGTGGGCAAAACCCAGAGGATTCGTCGCCTTAGACCTAAAACCAAGACAAAGACAAGGACAGAACCAGAGGAGGGAGTAGCGGAAAACGTACTCGTCCATGCACTACCTCCAAGTAAGGTGTTCGGGAAGGGGTGTGAGGCCATTAAAGGTGGTAAGGTCGGTGATAGAGGCACTGTCAAAGATAATACCCTTGCTGATACTTTTACTAAATTGGGTCTCAGCCCTGGTAACGCCAAGGAGGGAGTTAAGGAGGGAGCCAAAGACGTTGCAGAAGAATCAGAATCTGGCTCTAAAGAGATTATTCGGGGCCCTTCTATATTTGTATTCTCCGGCGTCCACACTGCAAATTCCGCCACTACAGTAACTGCAGCTATAACCCCCCGGTTGTCTGTGCAAAAAGGTCCAAAAGACTCAAAATTTGGCTCTAAATTAAGATCTAGAAATACTAAAGGTAGTGCAGCGAGGCTTACCCCCTCACTTAGATCCTATTTTAAGGTGTTGCCTCAAGTTCTAGAAATCCCAAGTGGATCATTAGAGGACAATAATATGATGGGCGACACAGATGACACCCAAGGTTCTATCCAGGAGGAGGCGGTGGAAGTGGAAGGGGAAGTAGACTCAGGTGGCTCAGGCTTTGCCCAAAACATCTTGGAAGAAGCTGGGCTTTTAGCCGCTCAGGATAAGGCAGATGAGACCTCTGAAATGAAGGAGAAGATTTCACTGGAAGACGTACTTTATGAAATTAAAACCGGGTTCGCTGAATCAAAACGTAACCAGCAGGAGATAAAAGCGGCGTTTGATGCTCTGGATAAGAGAGTAGACCTTCTCTCTGAGAGGACGGATACTCTCGAAAGCACAGTCAATGAACTAAAAGCAAAATTAGATACTGCTAATGAAAAGATTTATTACTTAAGGCGTGATGGGAATGCAACAAAAGAGAGAGTGGAATCTTTGGAGAACTACTCAAGGAGAAAAAACATTAGAATCCTGAAAGTTCCAGAGGGAAAAGAGGGAAAAGAGGGGAATGAAATGAAAAAATTTGTAGCTTCCCTGCTCAAAGAGTCCTTAAATCTGGAGGAATCCGTGGAAGAGCTAGAAAAAGATATTCCGCGAGCCCACAGAGAGCCCTTCCGCTTAAAACAAGGAAGGTCTAAACCTAGGAAGATTCTAGTCAATTTCTTGACGTATTCTGTAAAAGAGAAGATTTTGAACCTAGCTCTAAAATCCACTGCTTTAAAAGCTCCAGACTTCTCTTATGTTGTAAGATCTGATTTATCTAAATCTACTCTTGATAGACAATGGGAGTTGGGCCAGAAAATGGAGAAGTTTAGGGCTCTGGGAGCCACTGACCAAATGAGGTTCCCTGCTTTTCTGAGGGTTATGTATAATAACAAAATGCATAACATCCATTCCCCATTGGAGGCAGATGAACTTCTGACGTCCATTAATGATCACCAACAAGATAACGCTTAGCGATAGCTCTTAGGTTAAAACAGACACGACATGGTACACTGAGTCACTGAATTAAAATATAATGACAAGGAAAGAGGCGAAGGAAATTGGGGATATAAGGATGGAGGAATAGGGATAAAAGCAAAAAAAAAAAGGGAAATATAAAAAAAAAAAAAGGAGGGAAACTTGCAAAAAAAAAAAAAAAAAAAAAAAGGGGGAATAAGGAGAAGGGGAATAAAAAAAAAATGCAGGTTAAAAAAAAGGGTTTTTTCACAGAGGGTGTCCATAAAAAAAGGGAGAAAAAAAAAAAAAAAAGAGAAAAAAGGGGGAAAAAAAAAGAAGGGTAGAAGGGTAGAAGAAGAAAAAAAAGGAAAAAAAAAAGTAGGAAATAAAAGACTAAAATATATATGTATATTTGAATTTAAAATATATATATAACATCTAAAAAGGGAATACATATTAGAATAATAATCCCGATATGTGGGAAGGTGTGTGATAAACACCTAATCTCAATATCATTAGTAATATTATTTCATATAATTATGACGGCTTTCCCCTAGAAAAAATTAAGGCATGCCGGGCTATATTTCAATCATGTAACAGACCTGGGCATAGGGAACTCCATAGAGAGGCAAATCTGGCGCCAATTGCCAGATTAATTAAGGGGGGGTTTTCCAGGGTGGGGTGGGAGGGGGGAAGGGGAAAAATTATAAAATATCCTCACTGTTCAGGCACCATTTCACACACACAATTTCCATCAATTATACTCTTATTCATATTCCATTCAATTCTCACTGGGAGTCGCAACCCTTCATTGAGCTGGAGTAGGGGTTCGGACACTGGCTGATGGGAATAAAATTTTTGTCCTGGAATGTCAATGGCCTGCGTGTTAAGAGTAGGAGACATAGAATACTGCAATATCTGAGGGACTCTCCGGCGCAGGTCATAGTCATCCAGGAAACACATCTTCTCCAACACGAAGTGAAGGAAATGTTAAGTAAAATCAGATGGGTAGAGTGTTTTATTTGCACTAATCATAATGCGAATATTCGAGGTATATTAATTATCTTCAAAAAGCAAATAAAAGCCCAGATTCTTGCATATGAGGAGGACTTAAGTGGGAGATGGCTATACGCAAGAGTCAGTCTAGATAATAGTACATACAATTTGGTTGGTTACTACGGTCCCAATCTGGATGACCCCTCATATTTGATTAAAATTCAGAGCCAGTTATTATTAACGCAAGGTCCGATAATTTGGATGGGAGATTTTAACCTGGTACTTAACCCAACATTGGATAAATCCCCCAATTCTAGGGCATTAACCTTTAAAAAATCCAGGCAGGTATTGGGGGATGTCATGTCTACACTCGGATTGGCAGATCCATGGAGGGAGAGAGCTGGTAAGGCACTTGGCGTGTCATACCACAATTATAAATATAACCATAAATCAAGAATCGACTACGCACTTTTTAGTTATTCATTAAGAGACCACCTAAAGGACTTAACGTATTTGCCCTTACACTTATCGGACCATTCCGCTATATTTTTCCGTTTGCAAATGGTCCAGCAATCCTCTCAGACCTTGTGGTCATTTGACCGCACTATTCTTTTAGAGGAAGAAGAAATAGACCTCCTCATCCATGAAACAAAACTCTTCATGGACACAAATATTAATTCCACTCAGCTAAATACAGTATGGGAGGCCTATAAAGCTTATCTGAGAGGCTATATAACTAATAGAGCCTCTTATCGAGGGAAAATCTACAGAGCTAAGATTAACAGTATCGAAAGGGACATTGCATTATTGGATCAACGTATTGGCTCCGGAATGGGGACTAATATGGAACAAAAACAGCGTAAGGAGTTAAAAGAAAAGCTAGAAAATATTCTTCAGGAAAGGGTCGCCCTAAAATGGGAAGTAAGTAAACTCTCCAACTTTGAATATGGTGAGTCCGCAGGAAAGGTCCTCGCCTGGAAAATTAAATCGGACCAGGCAAAAAAACATATAAAACATATTATGGTAGAGGGCGAGGCAAGTGAAAGATCATCTGTTAAAGATATTGGAGAAGCATTTTTGGAATTTTTTCAGAAAATATATAAAGAAGAAATCTTGGAGGACCCCATCTCAAGTTTTAGATGGTTGGAGAGGATCACTCTTCCCACTCTTAGCTCTGAACAAAGAGATCGTCTTGATAGGCCAATATTAGAGGAAGAAGTGAGGGAAAGTATTAAAAAGGTGAAGAGGGGCAAGGCAACTGGCCCAGATGGCCTTCCTGGCGAACTATTACGGGTCGTAGCCCCCGAAATAGTTTCGGTGCTGACAAGACTGTTTAACGACATCTTAATAAATGGTGTGGCTCCCCCCAAATCATGGGGAGAGGCGATTATTGTTTTGATTCCGAAACCCGGGAAAGACCCAGCCAAATGTGGCTCATACAGGCCAATTTCACAACTAAACAGTGACTATAAGATCTTTGCAGCAGTGTTGGCAAATAGACTTGGACGTGAGGTCGGCTCAATTATACATACTGACCAAAAGGGTTTTATAAAGGGTAGACAACTCTCGGATCTTACATACGATTTGATCGGGGCAGTTGATATTGCCTCAACGTTCTCCCTTCCCTTGGCCATTATGACCCTTGACGCTACCAAAGCGTTCGACCGAGTAAATTGGGCGTACTTAGCCGAAACTATGAAGCAATTCGCATTTGGTCCAAATTTTCGAAGAGCAATTGGACTCCTATATCAAAACCCCAGTGCAAGTATTATGGTGAATGGTGTGTGCACTCAGCCCTTCCTGATCACTAGGGGGACAAGACAGGGGTGTCCCCTGTCCCACTTACTATTTAATATATACATTGAGCCACTTGCACAATCTTTTAGGGAGGACACAAGAATTTCTCCATTTAAATTCGGTGGGTGGGAAAGGAAAGTCGGGCTATACGCCGATGATATTGTAATATATACCAGTGATCCAGCTAATGCTTTCCCCATAGTGGTCGAAAAAGCCAAAGAATTTGGAGGTATTTCTGGCTATGACATTAACGCCGATAAGACCGAGTTGATGACATGGAATATTGCCAATCCGGGTGTGGGGGTGACGCCCTCAAGTCACTCAATACGTTATCTTGGAGTCAAAATAACACAAGATATTGACGCTTTAGCAAAAACAAACCTAGACCTGGTCGCAAAAGAGTGTAGGGCCCTTTTAAGATCCTGGGTAGGTCTTAGACTATCAATTTATGGGAGGGTCAACATCGTAAAGATGTCTATCCTTCCAAAATTGACCTTTATCTTTAACACAATTCCCATTGCATTTGACTCTAAACAGCTTCTTAAGTGCCAACAAGAAATAAACTCTTTCATTTGGGGCTACAAAGCCACGAGGTTGGCTTGGAAAAAATTGAGGAGGAGGAGGGAAAAAGGTGGACTGTCCCTCCCAGATTTACAGTATTATTCCTGGGCGTTTCAGCTCTCTCATTCAAGAATGCTTTTGAAGACACCAGACCTTACCTCAAATGGGAAGCTATTTAAAGCTATCTTGGTAGGTGCAAACCTTCCATTGGATGGGTTTCTTTTCAAGTTTGGAGAACAAAAGTTTTTCAAGAAGGTGAGGTTGAAGACTCTACTAACGCAACTGAAGACATGGGTACAAATTAAGCGTAGAGTGGGGTTGGCGTATTACTCTAATCATGCACCAATTTGGGACTCTCCTGGGCTTCCACTATGCCTGCAGGATTCTCTGGCAACCCCCTTAATAACAGCTGTGCTCTCTAGATGGGGTGATTTACTTTGTGGAGGTATCCTGACACCGTGGGAGGTCCTTAGGGAAAAAGTAGGGCTGACATTGTCAAGATTTAAATACATACAAATTAGTAGTTGGGCCAGTGAATTAATCAGGAAAGTCCCTAATATTGGGAGAATTAGTCCCCTAGAACAACAGCTAGTCGAAAAACAGATAGGAGGCAAAGAGGTGGCTTGTTGGTATTGGTCTATACAGGAGGAGATAGATTGGGATTTTCACCTCCCAAAAGAGCTATGGGGTAGAGAAATTGCGGCAATGGATGAGGACAGTTGGACAGAATCTTTCACTCTTTTGTATAAATTGGTAAAACCCGCTTGGCTTAGACGAAATCATCTGTTTACTCTACATCGGGCATATCTCACCCCTCTACGTCTATCCAAATTTCAAGAGGGGAAATGTTGTAACAAATGCCAACTGCCCTCAGCATCAGACATTCATATGTTCTGGGATTGCCCCCATATAGCTACTTACTGGGCAGAGATCAAAGTTACCTTGGACGCAATTACTAAAATCGACATTCCCTTATCACTACCATTTGTCATTCTTGGTTTAGACCCGAACATAACCGGGGCAGCACGATCCTTTCTGTTTTACGCCACTTTGCTGGCAAGACGGCAGATATGCATGCATTGGGTGGACACCACCCCTCCCACCCACCCAGCATGGCTAAATTCATTATATGAAACCTCAAAGGTAGATCTGAGAAGATCATGCAGAGCCCAGAATCTCACATTTTGGAAACTTTTGACAGAGTGGAAGTGATGTCTTTTTGTTTTTTTTTAATTATTTTTTTTCCCCAATATCCGATGATTAAGCCCACCCACTCAATAGTTC
This sequence comes from Lissotriton helveticus, assembly GCF_964261635.1. Taxonomy (NCBI): domain Eukaryota; kingdom Metazoa; phylum Chordata; class Amphibia; order Caudata; family Salamandridae; genus Lissotriton; species Lissotriton helveticus. Next base: position 1,588,783,050 of record NC_136067.1, on the reverse strand, counting down.
AGTACTGTGGTCTGCCCAGATTTCGATATCTATATACTGAATCTTTTGGCATGAAGGTGTTTTGAGACTACGTCATAAGATGTACGGTTGCTCCTATCAACTCATAAAATTTTCTGCCGAGTGGTGAAGCGGCTCAATCTTCAGGGCTTCGCCCCCAAAGGCAGTGAGATGGTTGGTTGGTTCCTTCCGCATCTAAGGGACGTGTGTCGGGCAGATGAGGATAAAAAAAAAAAAAAAAAAAAGTTCAACTACAATTTGATTCTATTTCAATGCTCCTTTAAATCCGACTCTTTATGGGTTCTGGTAGGTTAGGAATGCTAGAGTAGAATAGGGACTTAGATAAAATTTCCTTTATGGAACACGCTGCAATTTTCTTGATTGACTTTAACCATGATTTTATTGATATTTCTGTAAACAGATTTATCCAATTTCTAATTTGAATAAAGAGACCAAAAACAAAATACTAAACTCTTAACGATGAATAACATTTTTCGAACTAAATTAAAACTCTCTTTATTGACTGAATATAATTAATAGCATTTATTAAGAATTTGTTGAGTTATATTCCATTCTAAAATAGTGCCAAAGATCAGGTTGACTTGAAGAATAACAAGGCGTGGAGTTGAAACCCTCCTGTTCCTTTTTTATCCTCTACCACCTGCGCCTGTCTCTATTTATTCTCCCAATCCCACCTGCCCTGTCTGTTTATTCTCCTCCCTCCCGACAGTACTGGCCTCCTAACAGTTCTCTTTTTAATCATCCTGTTATCCACCGTCAACCGCCAATAAACATCCCTTCCAAATTGCCAAAGCCAGTAGCTAGCCCAGAGGCAAGACCTATTGGCTTGTCTATGCTTGTTAGTAATATCTTTCTACAGAAGCATACCATGAGTATGTACACTTTTTATAATGCTTATTTTATTCAGGAGGCTCTGATGTGGGTTGAGAAATTGTTCCACACTTTAGTAGCAATGTAAGAGAACGCCAGTCCTCCTGATCTGCTTCCTTGTACATGTGGGATATGTGTGAGTGTGTATGGTAGACTCTTATGAAAAACTTTGGGCTCTTACTTATTTATTTTACAGACTGTGCACTGTCTTTATGCCTCTCATATTGACAAATCATAGGGGGAGAGCAGAGGACCCATAACGCTGCACTGATAACGCCGCCACCGAGCCAAGAGTCACCTACCTGGTAGCTCCCTTGCTGGGAGAACGCCGCCACCGAGCCAAGAGTCAATACCTGGTGAAATCGCGCCGCTGCTCCGGGACTACAGTTCCCGGCAGGCAACGCGGCGGCGCGCAACAGTGACGTCGCGCCAGGAGGCGCTTCATAACTGCGACAGAGCCGGCGGAGCGGGGGAGAGCAGAGGACCCATAACGCTGCACTGATAACGCCGCCACCGAGCCAAGAGTCACCTACCTGGTAGCTCCCTTGCTGGGAGAACGCCGCCACCGAGCCAAGAGTCACCTACCTGGTAGCTCCCTTGCTGGGAGAACGCCGCCACCGAGCCAAGAGTCACCTACCTGGTAGCTCCCTTGCTGGGAGAACGCCGCCACCGAGCCAAGAGTCAATACCTGGTGAAATCGCGCCGCTGCTCCGGGACTACAGTTCCCGGCAGGCAACGCGGCGGCGCGCAACAGTGACGTCGCGCCAGGAGGCGCTTCATAACTGCGACAGAGCCAGCTACGCGGGACGCGAGCGGGACGCCCGGGGCTAAGCCCGGGCAAAGGGCGGGCCCTCTGTGGCCCTCAGAGGCCAGAAGAGCCGGGCCTGGGCCAGAAACTCTGCTTAATTGACTTCCATGGAACTGTAAGTAGGTTACCCACCTGTAGTTTTCACAATCGTATCCTTCAGGATTCTGACTTTCTGGGACCAACTGTTCTTTTAGCTATACATATCTCTTGCCTTATTTCCAGGTACCTTTGGGGTTACTGACATGAGCTGCCCGGAAACTAGAAGCAGGGCTGCTGCTGTAAAGAAACTGACTGGTACTCTGGATGACTTTATTGTTCGGACAAATGCTTTAATTGATGAAGGGATAGTAATTATGGATAGGAGGGTGTCCCAGGACCTAGCTGCAGCGAGACGTTCCTCCCTAGGTCTTATCGCTAAAGCTCGTACTCCGAACAATGTTTCTGCTCTGGGAAATCCTAGAAATGTACAGAACGATAGGGGTCAAGTAGCCCCAGGCTCACAGGAGGACCTGGAGGCTACACCTAATCTTTCTCTGCTTGTGACTAGCACTTCAGTGGAAAAGGAGTCTGATATTTTAACTATAGCTAGTGATTCAACACAAAGGGGTCTGAAGGAGGGGGCGATCCCTAAACAAAAGATTAATATTCAAAAAACTGTAAAATCTAACAGGAGCCAAGGGAGAAAGGTAGATATTAGTAAGAGTGCAGACCTGGCCAATTTAGAAGTTCTGCCACTGAATGTGAATACTAATAGAGTGCTTCACACTAGTGATAATGGGTTAACTCTTCATGCTAATGCTGGTTTACCACTGAGTCTCCCGGATGATACCATCTTAGATAGCAGTCTTGAGGATATCCTGGATTTAAGCGGTGCTGTTACGAATCTAGATGAAGCTAGTGAGGACAACTGTAGCCTAAATATGGCTAATAATAACATCTTGGCCATGTTGAAGACTCTCCTCGAACCAATCGAGGTTAGGCTACGGTGCTTGGAAACTATTTTAAAAAACATCCATAAAGATATAAGTGCCCCTAGCTTCAATCTGGATAACAAAATTCCATCTGGGAAAAATCAAATGACTAGGCCGCCACCAGTTGTCAAAAATGTAGCTACTACCAAATCACTGCCAAAAACTATACCAACCCCTAAAACTCCTGCCCAGATTGATATAGTAGTCCCAGTCCAAGAAACTCCTAAACCACCACATGATAAGGATAAAGATAAGTCTAAAAAACGGGATGTACGTAGAAATATACATTTACCCCCAAAAGCCGCACCATACGTTGTGGTCCTTACAGGAGTCCCCCAATTAAATGATAATTCTAATGAAAATAATGGTGGACTTGTAAATAAAACCATCCATTGGCTAAATGATAATTACCCTCTCCCGCCAGCAGTAAAAAGTAATATTTTGATGGTTGAAAGGGCCCCATGGATTGGTTATAACAAAAAAAGGACACACGGCGACTGTGTGGTAATAACATTTGAGAACCCATTGACTGCTAAATACATTACTACAAGACCCCCTAGAAATCATGGTCTCTCTGTTACGGCTAGGGGATTATCTTATTTTTATCCTGAAGGCGAACATCCTGATAATAGGTGGAGCTGGACTAGGGACAATAGACATCAAGGAGGTAACATGGGTTGGGCTCCCGATAGTAATTACTATAACACGCAAGGTGGAGGGAGAGGTGAGGATGGTTGGAATGTAGTGAAATATAGATCGAGGTCCCCTCACTTTCGACCACAGAGTTTTGACCAAGGTTGGTTAGGTAATCCACAATTCCCTCCGATCTTCCAGTGTTTTAATCGGTTCGACTGCTTGGAAGCGGTGGATTGACTCCCAACGATCAAAAATGAGGCCTTGGGGCCTTCCAAATCTGCAGATTTGGGGCCTATAAAACCACTGGGGCATGTTGAGACTCAGGAGTCATATGTTGAGCCACTAGAAATTCATGGGGAGGATGCGTCTATATCAGGGAGCCTCAGTAGTGTTACTGGAGCTACTGTTGAAGAGCCACTTACAGAAGATTATTGTAAGGTTGTTTTTTGGAATGTGGCAGGTTTAAAGCAGAAAATTCTAAATCCGTCCTGGTGTAATGTTATTGCTGATGTGGGTATATTAGCCTTACAAGAAACCTGGACCACCGCAGCAATACATTTAAATGGTTACAGAACTTATTTTACACCTGCAGTGGGAGGAGTACACGGAAGACCAAAGGGGGGACTCTCCGTGTATATATCGAATCTCCTAGTTACTGATAAAATTACTTTTCTTCCTGGTTCCAGTTATTACCAGAAAATTGTTATTGATACAAGGAAGGGTCCAACGATTGTTCTTTTTAATTTTTACAATAACTGTTCAAGTAGCGTAATTAAGGATGTTTTTGTTAACATAAGTGCAGATATACAGAATACTCTTGAGGAAAAAAAGGGTGAAGTCATGGTATTATGGGGGGGTGATTTTAATTGCTCTTTGTGCAAAAAGGGTCAGAAGGGTATTTGTGGTTTGATGTTGGAGCAGGACATTAGCTTGACGCATTTTGAACATGCCCTTCTAGGTGATTCATTGAATGAGATGATTTTTTATTTTGATTTGGGTTTTACGAATGAGTTAGCCCACCACACAATGCCATTTGTTCCAACTTTTGTGGGGCGGGGGGCTTCGACCATTATTGATTTTAGTCTCTGTACAACTAGCTCGGCGGGCAGACTGATTAGTTCTAGTATCATGCACTTACCACTAAGTGACCACTACCCACAGGTACTAAAAATGGAGAATTTATTTTCTCTTGTGGGCCATGTAGCAGGTCCCAATATCAAGGCGCCGGACGTGATTTTAGGTACCCAAAATGGATATAGTCTTAAATGGAGTAGAGTGGTCCCGTCAGATTTTCTATCTAAATTAGTGAATAAGTGCAGGAGTAATTTTTTGACCTGCCTCAACGAGCATGCTGACAGTAATGAAATTTTAAATAATTTTTATACTATTTCTATTGCAATCAAGGAGGCGTTATGGGTTGCAAAGAAAAACTCCCTAAAGTACAATAGAAAATGGTTTGATAATAAATGTACCAGTGCCCTATCAAAGCTTAGACAAGCGATCCATAAAAGACCACGGGATGTAAATCAAATTAGAATCCTGAGGAGGGACTATAACATAGCATTGAAGGATAGGAAGGTGGCAATAAGGAAAGAGGCCTGGGACGATCTATGCGAGGCCTCACAATCAAAGGATCCGGCAGCTTTTTGGAGGGTAATTAATACCCCGTTACTGTATGAAAAAAAGGCGCGGATGGAAATCGCCATCCCTGAAGATGAGTGGGTGGCGCACTTTTCCTCTCTCTATAAAGCTGTGGAACCAGTCCGTGACATAAGTCAGGACTCTATGTGCCCAAACATAGATTCAACTAAAGTCCTGGTCGTAACCTTGCCCGAAGTTCTGGCGAGCTTAAAGGCAACCAAAGGGGGTAAGGCGGCTGGACCAGATGGCATACCAGCAGATCTCTACAAGGCCAATACTGATCTATGGGGGCCTCTGCTTGTCCAGCTTTTTAATGTTGCTCTGGCTAAGGGCTTAGTTCCTACCTGGCTTACATCAATCATAGTCCCGATATTCAAGAAAGGTGACAGGCAGAATTGCATGTGTTATAGGCCAATTTCTTTATTGGACTCCTCAATTAAAATTTTAGGGAGAGTTGTTTTAGACAAATTGCGAATCTGGTCAGAAGAGAACGGGGTGTTATGTGATTTCCAATTTGGGTTTCAAAGAGGTTTAGGAACGATAGAGCAGGGATTGAATCTGTTAATCCTGCAGCAGAAGTATGTAGCAGTTAAAAAACAACGTCTATACCTCACATTTGTTGACTTATCGTCAGCTTTTGACTGTGTTTCACACAGTAAATTGTGGTCAATTATGACTGAATTGGGGGTTGACAATGCTATTATCTGCTTCTTGCGAGACCTATATTCTGGGGCCAATGCTAGTGTCCGTTTTGGGAAAAATGGTGAATGCACAAGACAGTTTGGGATTGGCCGGGGTGTACGCCAAGGGTGTGTTTTAGCCCCATTTTTATTTTTGCTATACATAAATGGCTTTGAGAAACGACTCGTGCAGGAGGGTAGGGACATGCCTATGGTGGGTGGAAGGCCTGTCCCAGCCTTGATGTACGCGGACGATGCCGTTTTGATGGCACGAACCCCAATGGCGTTACAAATTTTGGTTTCCTCTTTTAATAGTTTCATGCTTGGTTTAGATCTAAAAATAAATTGTTCAAAAACACTGTCCATGTTTTGTGGGCCGAGATCAAATAAGCGTTTGAAACCTATTTTTATAAATTCCAATCCCCTGGAAAAAACCTCCACTTTTCCCTATTTGGGAATTCTGTTCCACGAAAGTGGTTCATGGACTAGTGCAATCCAGGCTAGATCTTTGTTGTTTTCCAAAACTATTATGGCCTTAAAATGTTTTATGAGAAAACTAGGGAAAAAACCCATAAAAGAGATTTTAACTATTTATAGGGCAACCTGCTTGGCAGTTGCTACCTATGGATCAGGGCTGTGGGGTTACTCTAACATTAGCAAAATTCAAACCATGGAAAATTAATTTTTACGCCACATCCTGTCTGTACCTGAAAGAACTGCAACTATGATTTGCCATGTTGAGTTGGGAGTAATTTATGTTACTGATACTATTAAGATTCAACCCATCCTCCTATGGCATAGGGTGTGGACAAATGATGAATGTTTGGTTAATCGGGCTATTTTAAGGGACGTTTTAGTATTGGACAATATTAATGATTCTAAATGGATATGTTATGTCAAGGACTTTCTCAGTGAAATGAATTGTGTTCAATATTTTGAGGACCCACCAACTATGGCATACATATCGAGAAGAGACTTGAAAAATCTGTGTATTGCTCATCTCAAGGATAAAAGACATTTAGAGGAGGCAAGGAAAAAGACGGTCTCTGCCCATCAGGATATTTTATGCGGAGATAAATTACAGCCTTACCTGTCCCTATATATGTCCAATCACGAACGTTTCCTTTTAACTCGGTTTAGACTCAATATTGTTTTTAGAGTCTTGTCTTTTCCCGTGATGAATTGTTGGTCGAAAGAATTACCCTTTTGCCCATGTGATGATGTTTCCCCACAGTCTGATATTCATATTTTATTCTTTTGTAAATTTTATACCTTTGCGCGAAAGAAATGTATCATCCCGATTCTTAAAGACTTAAATTTACGAAGATGTCGCTTAGCGTTTTTAGAGTGCCAGAAACTGGAAACTGTTTTTATGGTAGCCTCAATGGGTGAATTTTTTAAATCTATTTTTAAATGCCGTAAATCGATTCTAATGAACTAACCTCCTTATTGTACATAGGTATTTTAAAAAAATGAATACATGACTCCCTGTGTAAACTGTATTTTCTATATGCTACTTTTATGGTTATTTTTGTCTTTTTTAACCGAATAAAGTATTTTGAATCATGACAAATCATAGTTGCTGATCAATAACTAGGCAAAACTCCCTGTGATTGCGGTGTGGTCACTGATGATCCATCATAAACTTCTGGCCACAACAATCTAGAACTATGTTATTCAAAATAGTCATTCATGTGCGACAGAGAGTGTTTTTACAACATCATTTAGATCTTACTAACATGTTGAGTTCAGTCCGAGGATGCTAACCAGGACCTTAAGGGCATACAAAGAGCCTTAGAGGGACTAAAGGGCAGCTGGTAGCCCTCCCCTCATAAAGGGCATCCTAGAAAGATACATGCAGGCAGTAAAGCTATGAGCACTCAGATAATATACCTATGGCAAACCCTGCCTTTGGGTCACATCATATTGAAGAGACAGCGGACAAACATACATGGTGGCCCCCAAATCATCGAGGCCACAAGCATGGAAAGGTAAGCTGAAAAAGCTCAAACTCTGTGAGTGGCAAAACTTTGGAGAGGAGGGAGTATCAAAATGAGGCTAAACATTAACCCATAAGATTGAGGATGTGAGCAAAGGGTGGATGGGTTGGCTGCCAGTTAAACCACACGCGACTAATAAGCAACCAGCAAAGGTTGAGTCAAAAATTAAAAGAAAAGGGAGATTATGGATTGGTCATGTGGACTGAAGTAAGTATGCTATAAGCACTTAGAGGGAATCAGCACATAGCAAGGGGCAACATTTGGAGGGAAGGGTCAGTGTCCAAAGACCAGGGGAGGCCAGCGCGAGAAGAAGTGTTCAATGGATGGAGAGCCATTGTCTTGGATATCAGTTTATTTGGTTCCGGACTGATGGTGTGAAAGGACGACCTTCATTTGTTTTTGCCTGTTCCTGCTGCTATTCACAAGGTCCAGGGGTTAAGGACCTACTCCTCGCGGTACCCGCTTCGCGGGTCCCGCTTCGTTTGGATTTGTGACCCTTGGTTCCAGCTCACTTTGTGGGGCGTGTTCCTGGCTGCAGGGCTGCGAGCGTGGAACCGGGACTCGCTTTCCCAGGAGTGCCGGTGTACCACTGGCCGAGTCACCTGGCCCCGCTCTCCCTGACCGCCCCGCCCAACCTCCACTCACTTAAAAGGACAAGGATTTGGTTGCTGCGTGGGACGACCTTCGTTTGTTTTTGCCTGTTCCTGCTGCTATTCACAAGGTCCAGGGGTTAAGGACCTACTCCTCGCGGTACCCGCTTCGCGGGTCCCGCTTCGTTTGGATTTGTGACCCTTGGTTCCAGCTGACTTTGTGGGGCGTGTTCCTGGCTGCAGGGCTGCAAGCGTGGAACCGGGACTCGCTTTCCCAGGAGTCCCGGTGTACCACTGGCCGAGTCACCTGGCCCCGCTCTCCTTGACCGCCCCGCCCAACCTCCACTCACTTAAAAGGACAAGGATTTGGTTGCTGCGTGGGACGACCTTCATTTGTTTTTGCCCGTTCCTGCTGCTATTCACAAGGTCCAGGGGTTAAGGACCTACTACTCGCGGTACCCGCTTCGCGGGTCCCGCTTCGTTTGGATTTGTGACCCTTGGTTCCAGCTGACTTTGTGGGGCGTGTTCCTGGCTGCAGGGCTGCGAGCGTGGAACCGGGACTCGCTTTCCCAGGAGTCCCGGTGTACCACTGGCCGAGTCACCTGGCCCCGCTCTCCCTGACCGCCCCGCCCAACCTCCACTCACTTAAAAGGACAAGGATTTGGTTGCTGCGTGGGACGACCTTCGTTTGTTTTTGCCTGTTCCTGCTGCTATTCACAAGGTCCAGGGGTTAAGGACCTACTCCTCGCGGTACCCGCTTCGCGGGTCCCGCTTCGTTTGGATTTGTGACCCTTGGTTCCAGCTGACTTTGTGGGGCGTGTTCCTGGCTGCAGGGCTGCGAGCGTGGAACCGGGACTCGCTTTCCCAGGAGTCCCGGTGTACCACTGGCCGAGTCACCTGGCCCCGCTCTCCCTGACCGCCCCGCCCAACCTCCACTCACTTAAAAGGACAAGGATTTGGTTGCTGCGTGGGACGACCTTCGTTTGTTTTTGCCTGTTCCTGCTGCTATTCACAAGGTCCAGGGGTTAAGGACCTACTCCTCGCGGTAACCGCTTCGCGGGTCCCGCTTCGTTTGGATTTGTGACCCTTGGTTCCAGCTGACTTTGTGGGGCGTGTTCCTGGCTGCAGGGCTGCGAGCGTGGAACCGGGACTCGCTTTCCCAGGAGTCCCGGTGTACCACTGGCCGAGTCACCTGGCCCCGCTCTCCCTGACCGCCCCGCCCAACCTCCACTCTGACGTTGTGAGAAATCCTGGCCTATAAGTAGAACACCTCAACGCTGCGCGGGAGCGCGCGGGAGTGCCCGGGGATAAGCCCGGGACAAGGGCGGGACCGTCTGTGGCCGTCCGGGGCCGCTGGAGGCTGGGCTGGGCCACCCCCCTTTCATCTGTGAAAGCAGGCCTATGGTATTGGCATCCCCTGGTGACTAAAGATTGATTATTGATTATTATCTCTACAGCTAAATATATTTAGGTGTTTACGTGGAGTTTGCTGTTTTATAGTTTGTAGGCTCGTTTATACACTGTTATTTAAATTTTGACCCAAGTTAAAATGTCTTTACTTGAAGTAACCCCACGGCCGACTTCGGCTGGATCTCTTATTTTGGGTCCTTTAGACAAATTTTTTGCTAAAATAAAGAGTGATACTGACAGGGAACTCACGCTCGCTGAGAAGCGAGCGGAACGACGCCTTTCAATTGAGTTGCTAAAATTAAGACCACTCCTTGCCGAGAATGTTTATTCAGCTAGTCCTACAGATTTCACCAAATGTAATGATTCTGACAGTGAGTCTCTCAGTACAGAGGGCATCCCACTCATATTTCAGACTAATCACCCTGTTCAAAATGACATTATAGTCATTCCTGATCCTACCACCTTAGAGTCTATCGATAATCAGCTAATTGACCTAAGCACTCCCCCATTGAATGGTTTAGCCCCTCTCCATGATATAAACGTACCTTCCCCTTTATTTACACCCTTGGGTTCAGACGAGCTTTCTCATTTACCTAGTAACCTTGAAAAATCAAAGAAATCTCTTACCAAGAAAAGTAATAAGGGTTTTAATAGATTCTCGGGCTCACCCCCGAGAAAGAGAAGAAGGAAGGGCGCACCTATACACACGATGATGAAAGATGTGGGAAAAAGGGACTTAGGAGGGAATGCGTCTGTCAAATCAATTTCTGTTCCAAGCTACGAAGGCTTACTTAATGATATTGATAACCTCATCAAGGCCCTGATACTCCCACTTACCGAAAGGGTTAAAACACTAGTGGAAAAAATGGATCAGATCCTTGATGGACAAAAGGCAGTTTCCGATTGTAATTCTGATGGACAAATAAATAAGAACCAAGCTGTTAAACTACCACCCACTGAATTAGTTAAGCAACATATTGGCCCTCCTACAGTAATTAATAAGCCTGCTGTGGGGAGATCTAATTCAGTGGTAGGTATTAAACCAGCTAATAAATTGTCGACAACATCTGACAAGATAAATAAGGATACTCCTCATCTTAATACAGGGACAGAAAAAAGAAGTCACCCTATAGCAGACACTTTAAATGGCACGATCCCTGCGACAACTATGAGGACAAGAAATGTAGTTGACTTACCCCCGGATTCCCTAAACTTTGTTATCGTCCTCACAGGAGTTCCACTTATATCAAATGATAGCCATGAACATCATTCAAGCTTAAAAAATAAGGTCATTCATTGGCTAAGGAAAAATAGACCATTACCACCACACCTAAATGGTGATATAGTGTCGGTCAGGCGATGTAAGTGGGTAGGATTGAGACCAAAGGACATTGAAGGAGATGTCATTATTGTAAATTTTAAAGATCATAGATTGGTCACGCATATCAGTGATTGGTACCCTGGGGACGGGGAGGGGGGAATTGCTACCCATAACCTGAGCTATTTCTATCCGGAAGCTCTTATGAAGCCTCCACCCATTCGTAATACATCAAGGAAGAATAGAAATCACAGTATCCGAAACAACTGGAGAGCAGAAGGCTTACTTAGATCTACCTTACCGTTAAACCAAGCTCAAAGGTATTATATTGGAAATGACCCCCCCCTCCCCCAACCCACGCTCACTCCCTACCATCCTAAGAGCAACAGACCCAAAGTACCATACGGGCTAGATTTCCCTATGAACTTGGTGGCCAATAATAATCTTTATAATAGGAATTTTGATCCTTGTACTCCTCTGTTATACCCAAACCACCCACAGGTTTATAATCATAATTTTTATGCCAACAAACCGAGGGATCCTTACCAGATCTATGATCCCAAGGACACTTGGCATATACCTCTGTCTAATTTATTCCATCCTCTCTCTCGAATGGATGAGAATGAATGACTTAATATGTCATATAAAACGAAAGAGACCCATGATGGGCACCTGATATGGGGTTGTATTATGGACCAAATTGATTCATCAAGTGTCCCCAGGGACCAATATGTCCAAAAAATATGTGGGGAAGAACAACTGAGACTTACTATTGAACATATTTCAGCCCCATATTATCCTCAGTTACCCCCTAATGATTGTAGCCAAGAAAAGGAAAAACATGTTACCACCTATGAGTTGGGGGAACAGAGGATTCAAGAGTCGGGTTGCTATATTAGCACTCAGGACGATAGGTCAAAGAGTGGCAGGGAATATTTAAGGGTGCAAAATAAGGAACTAAAGATTATAAGTTGGAATGTTGCAGGACTTAAGCAAAGGGTAACCGATTTAGAATGGCTAAAGGTTATCTCAGATAAAGATATAATATTACTGCAGGAAACCTGGGCGTTGACATCTGTACATATAGAAGGCTTCCATTGTTATTGTATTAAGGCCGAAATGCCTGTTTTTGGCCGCCCGATGGGAGGTTTATTAATAGGGTTTAAGACAAACATAGGGGGGTCCATAAAATTGATCCCCTCTAAAAACCCAAACATCCAGATAATTGAGTATACTTGTAGGCTTCCATACTATTTAATTAATTTCTATAACAATGATTTTAGCTCAACTCCGAATAAGAATTATATAGATCTTTTCGGGGAATTATCAAAAATAGCGGAAAAATCTCATAATCAGGTGAGCACTAGGACAATCTTAGCAGGAGATTTTAATGCAAAGTTTATAACATCTAAAAGGGATAATGTACAAACTGATAGGGCTCATAAACGGGGCAAAGAATTAGAACATTTTCTTAATGAACACATCTTAACAGACATAATGGATGTTAATAAAAATGAGTCATTTACCTATATTCCAACCTTCAGAGGACGAGAATTCTCTAGTACAGTGGACTATATCTTTATGTCTTCTGACCTAATAGATAGAGTCAAGAAGGCTGGTATTCTTGAAACTGCCTTTGGGGATCACAATGCCCTGGAGGTTAACGTTGCCTTAGGTCCCCCTAGTGCCTCTGTTCGCTTCCTGGGAGCAAGGGATATTGTGGCCTCAACTAATAACCTAAGGCTAAAATGGCGAGGGATAGATAGTGGCCAAGTAACAAATACAATTATAAGTAACCATGGTCTGTTAATTGAATCCTGCTCCTTGGATGATGAGAACCATCAAAGAATAGTAAAAGATTTCTCTAAAGTGTGTAACATTATAAAATCCCTTTTAAGAGTCCCTATTAAATTGATTACCCCTGAGCCACGGTGGTTCGATTGCCATTGCTCAGCAGCTAACAAAGCTCTTCGCAGAGCTTTAAACTGCAAACCCAGAAGTGTAAGGGATGTGAGGGCCGCCAGACAAAATTACAAAATAGCTATAGGTTCAAGGAAGGCTGGTCTATTAGTTGAGCAATGGGAGGCATTAACAACTGCTGCTGCACTAGGGAGCAGTACGACCTTTTGGCCTGCTGTTAAAAAGATGCGTGAAATGGGTAAGCAACTAACTTCAACTAGCTGTATTATAGCAAGCGAGCAATGGGAATTGCATTTTTCCAAAATATATGCTAGCCCTGGAGCTGATACAGAAGACTATGCCCAAGGAACGCTGGAATCCTTAGAAATCACCGTGGGGGAAGTCACCATGGCCATTAATCAGAGCCTTGGTAACAAGGCACCTGGGCCTGATGGCTTCCCAATAGACCTAATTAAGTATAAACCGGAACTCTGGGGGGAACTTTTTGTGAATCTTTTTAACAGTTTACCTTATGTCCCAATACCCGCATCCTGGTCCACAAGTATAATAGTGCCGATTTACAAAAAGGGAGAACGATCTGATCCTGTAAATTACAGGCCTATTTCGCTCCTGGACAATACACTGAAGATAATGGGCAGGGTTCTGTACAATAGAGTCAACGACTGGGCTGAGGAAATGGGGGTACCAGACCGTTGTCAAATGGGTTTTAGATGCAGGGTTGGGACCATTGAACAATGCCTAAATTTAAATCTTCTAATTAGTAAATATAACATAGCTAAGGCATCTCCCATTTACCTTGCATTCATGGACTTATCGTCCTCATTTGACCTAGTCAACAGGTCAAAATTGTGGTCGATCCTTTTGTCGTACGGCCTGGACCCCCCCGGTACATTTCCTCGCATACCTGCATAAAGATACAAAGGCGCAGGTTCGGATTGACATGGAGGGAACAGTTTCTGGGCCAATTAGTGTAGAAAGAGGTGTGAGACAGGGGTGCGTTTTAGCACCCCTGTTATTCATCATCTATATAAATGGCCTGAGCAATTCCCTCAAGATGGCTACCTCAGATGTTCCTAAAATCAAAGGAGGCCTATTACCCTGCCTTTTGTATGCGGATGACGCCGTACTCATGGGATTAACACCAAATGCCCTACGTGCACTAGTCAGGGACTTTTCATTTTATATGGGGAATTTGGATCTTAAAGTAAATTTTTAGAAATCATTTATCATGTCCTGTGGGCCGGGTGCTAGGCAACTAAACTCTATTACGATAGGAGCTGATAAGCTGCTCTCAACTAAAATTTTCCCTTATTTAGGTATAGTCTTTGCTGCGAGCGGCCTGTGGGGTGGGCATATTGCCCACGCCACAGGCAAGTTCTCAAAGGCTATAAATTCAATTTTATCCCTCCCCAAACCAAGGAAAATTGGAGCAACTAAAGCCATTTTAAAGATATATAGGCTCCAATGCACACCAGTGGCAACCTACGGCACCGAAATATGGGGCTCTCCAAAAAACCCCACCTTACAAAAAGAAGAGAATCGGCTGTGTAGAAAATTACTGGGGGTTCCCATTTCATCGTCAGGGTACATTTGCCACTCAGAGCTGAATATACCTTATATTAGTGATTTTATTGCTGCCAGGCCCGTACTATTTTGGCTGGCTATCTGGGTAAATGATTATGCTAGCCTAACACAGGACATTTTAAGGGAATGTTTAGCTTGCGACAAATGGAATAAAATCCCATGGCTCCGAGGTATAAAAGAAAGTTTGTCTAGCATAGATAGAGGAGACCTCTTTGATAATCCATCTCACATTAAGAGGTCCGATAAAAAGGAAGTTCAACTTGAACTATATGCTATCTACAACGGTAATAGACTGTCAGAAGAGATGCGAAAACAAACTGTTGTGTCCTATATTAATAATGACTTACCAACTCAACAACTGCCATTGTATTTGATATTACCAATGTGCAGTTGGGAAAGATCGTTACTTTTTAGAATGAGAGCAGGAACAATAAAGTTTTCCCTCTGCTTTCCTTTGGGACACAGCCCACATGGAAATATTCCGTGTCCTTGTGACGGAATTAGTAAACAAAGCGATTTACATTTCTTTTTTATGTGTAAGTTTTATATGAAATATATTAAATGGTTTTTAGCCCCATATTTCAAAAAATATAGACCTCTCTCTTTGAATCAGTCCTATCTCATGCTCCTAAAATTAGAAAATGATGAACTTATATTCCGCACAAGTACTTTTTTAAAAGTTATTTTTAATGTTCGTAGAAGTATGGAATGCCCTTAATCTATTTGTACTCTTCATGATTATTGATCTCCTTTTTTACTCTAGATTGGAAATATATGACTTGTTACTGTACTCATATGCACTGTACAAACACCTATTTGTACTTAGGTACTGTAATTTGAATATGTTGAACTGTATTTTAAGATTGTACTTTTATGGATTCTTGTAATCCGAATAAAGATTTTGAATCGAATCGAATCGATGGTGTGAAAGTTGGAGTAAATGTCTTATGAGGGAGGTTTATCTTGAAGAACAGGGCTGTGAGCTTTCTCTTGAAGATGAGATGTGAAGGAAGTTAAGTTTGGTGTGAATTTGGGCTGGAAAATGTAGAATACTTCAGCCGGAGGGATTGAAATTAGTCTTCAGTCAAGGTAAGTGGGAACCAAGGGAAACTGCAGAAACACAATGTATAACATGAGGCTTTGCAGGAACAGATTTCGTGCACCATCCTGGCAGCCCTAGTCATGTGTGTCTGCACCTACTGTCATTATCTCACTTTGCTACTGTTAAGACTCCACTCGCCTTAGACTGGTAATCTGCAGAAGCGAGGATAGTCCTCCCAACACCTCCTAGGGACAACCCCCACCACTTAGAATAGGCACAGGTTCGCGGACTATGTATAAGGGTAGCAGGAGGTAGGGAATGGGGTAGGGAGGAAGATAAGATGAAAGCTCTGATAATGGCTCCTCAGTGGACCCGTAATTCAGTCAGATGACCCAATTCTCCCATCCTTTGACTCCTAAAAAATCACAGGGAAGACAATCAGTATCAATAGTGTGAGTTATGGTTCTTCTTCCTTACCTATTATAATGAGAGTATTTGGCGGGAAGTATTGTCTATGTACAAGGAGACACAGGTAAAGGGATAGATTCCTTCAAGTAATCCAGGTATATTGTTGATCCTTATCAAATAATCACCAGTTTAATCCATATCAAATGTCTCTCATATGTTGAGAAGTAATGTTTCTAGAAGATTGTTGGAGCCACAGGCTCAGTGCACTGACCTGTTTGAAGATCACGCTGTTTTTACTTTTGTCACAGATGCTACCTCAACTCCAGAAAAGAGTGCAGGTGACTGCATGAGGGAACTATTACCTATTACCCTCACAGGTGCAGGTAAATACCTTCAGGTACGTAGAGCGGACTAAAATGTCCAATGGCAGGAGCAGGACCAACAGAGGAAAAAGAGACTTCACCCTTCTCCAGGTAAGTGGCAAGAAAGTGATGGAGGGATCGGGGCTAGCAGGGAAGGAAGTAATGCCAACAAAGGTGCAGGTAGGTACAGTAAATAGTATATGAGGACGGGGGCCAGCAAGGAACTAGAATTAAATGAGGAAGGACTGGGGATTCTCAGTATAGCCAAACGAGAAGCGCTGGCTTCTAACTCGGATGCTGCTTTAAAATGTGCTGCATCCGTGGTGATTGCCCGTTCACTTGCGAGTCTGTGATCTTGTGAGACCTGCATGTGAACTCCATCCTCACATGGAAGGACTACTCAGGTAGAAGACCCATGGTACACCAGGCTGAATGTGAGCTTGGGAGCATGTGCTGGACTTGTGGAACCAGGAAATGTTAGAAGACCCATGGTACACCAGGCTGAATGTGAGCTTGGGAGCATGTGCTGGACTTGTGGAACCAGGAAATGTCCTCCTTGGGTAGTCATGTGTTAATGCAGCAGGCCTGTGTAATTACCAGGATAATTGTGTGAGGGGAGTGCAACAGAGGAAGGACAACCTGTAAATCAGGTAAAGCATCTCAACCTAAACCTCGGTTATGATTGACGAGTATTTACTGGCGATGTACTCACTGTTCTGGCTTAGATGGTGGGCCTTTTGAATCTCGTCAAAGAAACAGAAGTATGATTGTTAGACTGGGCTCCTGAGCATGACTTCAATGTTCATCCATTAATGCAGAGTCAGTTGAACAGCATCCAGAGCATGACTTCTCACATCATCTTGCTATTTAACAGTGTTCACAAGATATCTTCTTCATTTTTGAGTGTCTCTAGGTACAGTCTGCACATATGTTGCGGCTGATGTGGCTTTTCTAGAACTTGGCTAACAGGTTCATACAAATGTTAAATAGGATTGGTAAGAGGGTTAATCCTTGATGGACTCCAAAAATGACTGTGGTGATTCTGAATATTAATGATCCCAGTTTAAGTTCCGAGATGCGCTTGAACTAGGATATAAAAGCCACTCCAATTCCTGTGAACATGACTAGGCTATTGAGCAGTACATTGTGGTTGATGGTTTTTGTTATATCTGTGATGTGGGATGATGTGGAACCTTGACTGTTCTTTAGTTATAGGTTCTGGGGGTGGCTTTCCTATTGTGTCCGATTACATGAACAATCTTTCTTTCTTTTTTTTTTTATATTTGTAGAGCGCGATTGCTGCCCTGAGGCGTCCAAGCGCTAGCGGCAAGTGTGATTTGCTTAACAGAAGGAAGGCGCTAAGGAGCTAATGAGGAGCGTTAAAAAGGAAAGTCTTCAGCTGTTTCCGAAAGGAGGAAAGGTTAGGGTTGGACCTGAGTTGAAGGGGAAGTGAGTTCCATAGCTTGGCGGCATTATGAGTGAACATCCTGCCGCCGGCTCTTGCCTTTTTTATTCTAGGGACTATAGCCATAAACGCCTGGCTAGAACGAAGATTTCTACTGGGATGATACTGGGTTATTAAATCACGGACGATAGCCGGTCATGTGTCCCAGAAGGCTTGGTGGGATATGCACATAGCCTTAAAGGTGATTCTTTGTCGTACTGGTAGCCAGTGCAGACTGCTCAGTCCAGGTTTGGCTGACAATCTGCGCGGCAGCTGGAGCAATGTGCGGCCCGCGCAGTTTTGCACTATCTGTAACTTACGCAGCGTGTATTCAGGGACACCGAGATAAAGGACATTGCTGAAGTCCAAACGGGACTGAATCAGACCCTGAATGGCCACCTGCTTTGCCTCCATAGGCAGAAGAGGAAGAACTTTCTTCAACATCCTAAGGAGACCAAAACAGCTAGCCGCAAGTTTTGTAGCCTGGGTATTAAAAGATAGAGCTTTGTCCAGCCAGACCCCAAGGCTCTTTATTGTGTCCTAAGGGGTTGGAGGGGTACCTAGACATGGGGGTCACAGGGAGTTGAAAAATGTAGGGTTCGTGGGACCCAGGAGCATCAGCTCTGTTTTATCCCCATTAAGTTTGAGGGAGGACGAGGTCATCCAATCCTTTACCTCCTCCAGTCACTTCATCAACCCCACTGAAGCTGGTAGACCATCCTCCTGCGCCAAGGAGACCACTAGCTGAGTGTCATCCGCGTAAGAAATGATTTTAATACCGAACGGACGGACCACCTCAGCCAGTGGTCTCATGTAGATGTTAAAAAGCGCAGGGCTTAGAGAGGAGCCCTGCGGGACTCCACACCTCAGTGGCCTACTCGTGGATACCGTATCTCCATCAAAAATTTGGAAGGACCTGTTGCTCAGAAATGATTTGAGCCATAGCCATGCTCCGCCTGCTATTCCGACATTCGAGAGACGGCTCAGCAAGGTGTCATGGCTGACCGTATCGAATGCCGCGCTTAGATCAAGGAGGATCACTGCCACTGATCCCCCTTGATCCAGGATCTTTCTGGTTTCTTCGGTGACTGCCAGCAGAGCGGTCTCCGTCCCATGTCTGGGTCGAAAGCCCGTCTGGGTGGGATCTAACAGCTGGTTATTCTCGAGGAAGTCCACCAGATGGGCATTGATGTACCTCTCAAGAATTTTGCTCACCCAGGGGAGTAGGGAGATCGGGCGATAGCTACTGAAGTCACCGGGGTCCAGGTTGTTTTTTTTTAGCAGAGCACGGACCATGGCCCGCTTCCAAGCGGAGGGACGGTACCAGAGGTGATGGAGGCATTCAGGAGGTTCATGATGGTGGGTAGAACTACCTGAGGTGCCAGCATCATAACTTCTGGGGGGGCCGGATCACATGGAGACCCAGATTTTACCTTGTGGGCTATAGAATCCAGAGAATCGGGGTCTAGCAATGGAAAATGATCCAGAGTTATCGGGGATTGAGATGGAGTATCCCTCAAGTTTATCTGTCCCTGAGCTGTGGATTCTGGTGCTATGGAGGGAAAAGCTGAGTAGATTTGGTTGACATTTAGCTGGAAAAATTCTGCCAAGTCATTGCAGTGGGCTGTAGTTTTACCCGGGTGCGTGCCAGGAGAAGGAAGTTTGGTGAGACTTTTCACTATTTGAAAAATTTCCTTCGGTTTAGACTTGGCAATCAAAGTCACTCACAGCATTTTTCATGATGGAAGGGTTATTTCAATGTACAAGGATGCCTTTTGGGCTGTGTTCAGCTGTGAGCGATTTTCAACGCATGATGGGAGTTCCAAGATGACATACTTGTTTTTGGGAACACAGTTGAACAGCACAATTTGGTTTTTAGGCAGGACCTGCATAGGATGAGTGAGGCAGGACTGACACTGAGACACCAAAAGTGTAAATTCTTGGCGGATAAGGTGGAGTATTTAGGGTATGATATATCCGCTGAAGGGGTGAATCCGAAGAAAAACCTGATGGATGCCATTAAGTTAGCACCAACACTATCACAGAGTGCCCAGACAGAAAACAATGACAAGGGAGAGTGAAGAGGAAAATTACGATACATTCCCACCATACGTCTCTCCTCTCCTCTATTTCCAGTCTCCTTCAGAGAAGGTTGTTCTTGACATGGATGGCGCCTTTAAGACGCTCGACTTCCTGGAAACCAGCCCAGCTCACGTCATCGAGTCACATGAGAAAATCAGAGACACTGCTCAGGACGCGATCCTCTACATATATGGGTTTCCTCGTTATAGTAGCGTCGATATCCCAAGTACAGAGGAGCACTCGCATAGTGAAGACCAAAGAAGCCGATGCAGGGAGGGTGGAACCAATGGAGATCCCATATCCAGAATCGATTGGCAGTTTCTGAAGGAGGCCTCGCAAACTACTCCCGAACCAGTGAGGTGAAGGGAACTCGACCCGACTCCGCACCATGTGTTGTCCTGCCACGTTCCCGGTAGAGCGTAGCTCTCGGAGGTACGTGGTGGCCTCAGGGGTTTTCTGGGCAAAAAGGCATCAGATGCCAAGACCTCTGATATTGAGAAGGGAGGCGGCTGAGGCAGGCTTGTGTTTGGGTTTATAACGCAAGCGCTGCAACGCTGGTGATGGAAATCAGGTGTTAAAGTACCCCCTCACTCCTATTTTCCATAACAGAGAGCATTGGGGCAATCCTACTCATGAGAGCTCTCTCTTCTTTCCCGAAGGACGGCCACCGCAATGACAACTGAGAGGACCAAACCCAGGAAGAAGTAAAAGACGGAGGAGAGAGACTGTTCGCCCTATTGTAAAATAAATAAAGTACTCAAGAGCCATAATATCTTTCTGTCCTTTTCCCTCAAGTGCCACAAACACCAAAATGACAAGGAAAAAATGAGGTCATTCTAAGGCCTTGTTGAATATTTCTCAAAGTTTGTAAGGAATTTTTCTAAGATGTTGAGAGCACTTTTAGAGAAAGGAACCAATTTTGTGTGGGGGAAGGCCAGCAAAGTTCACTTGAGTTAATCAAAAAATAAATTTGTGAGGCTTGCGTTCTTGCGCCATTAAAACTAAAGTCAGTTGCAACCGGTAATGGTGCCATATTGACACAAGTCCATGGCAATAAAGAGAAAACAGTGGCGTTCGCAACCAGAACTTCGACTGACTCAGATAGGAATTATTCTGTGATAGAACTGGAAACCTTAGCTGCACCATGGGGTTGTGAGTATCTCAGGACTTACCTGTGGGTTTCCAAATTTGTTTGCGATCAGACCATAAGCCGTTATTTAAGGTGCTATTGCAAGGTGGTACGCGCAAATGTCTGGCTAGACTTGGTAGATCGGCTGCCCGATTGCAGGAATACTGTTGTAGTGTGGAACACATTCAAGGATGGAAGAACACACAAGCTGATTGCTTATCAAGGTTGAAGATACAAAAGGTATGCTGTTCCGAATTTTGAGACAAGGGGAAACTGTTATTGTCTGGCCATGAAGTGTAGGAGGATGGGGATTTCCCCTCTTGGAATGTAGGGCCCTCACACACCCAGCAATTTATTTATTTTATTTATTTGCAAAGTTTTATATAGCGCTGGCTAGACCCGGAGGTATCAGAGCGCTTTACATGAGGATCAACAAGTTACAGGATACATAGTTATATCAGTTGAATCAGCGAGTTACAGTTTACATAGTTACAACTGTTTGACTCAAAGAATCACAGAGGGAGGGGGAGTGAAGGAGACACGAACAGGGAGAAGAGGAAAACAATGTCAGATGACCGGCTGGGTAGGTGACGGCCAGACTCCTCTATAGCTGCATAGGACAGCTCCACCGGGCATTGGCCAAGGTTGCTCGGTCTCCGCTGTATGTACAAACAGATTGGTATCCGCCCAGGGGGCGTCGTCATTGTTCCATTGAAGGGGAGGGAAAGAGACACATAATGGGGAGACGAGGAAAAACAATGTCAGATGACCGGCTGGGTAGGTGACGGCCAATGGGCCAGACTCCTCTATAGCTGCATAGGACAGCTCCACCGGGCATCCGCCAATGTTGCTCAGGCTCCGTGGTAGGTACAAACAGTTTTGTGATTTACATCAGTTGGATCAGCGAGTTACGGGTTATATAGTTACATCAGTTTGAATCACAGGATCAAAAGAGGGAGGAGGAGGGGGAGGGAAGGAGATATATACGGGGAGACGAGGAAAAGAATGTCAGAAGACCAGCTGTGTAGGTGACGGCCAGATAGGTGCTGGAGAATACTTACATAAATTACAAAAGCATAGCATAAACATAGGGTGGAGGGTGCCCTGAAAAGATGTTCTGCTCCTCGTCAGGTCAGCACTGCAATACCTGATGGGCTCCATATGAGGGGCTCTTTGGTAGAGATCTTTTATTCCAAATGCTGTTTGGTGCCGTGGGGGTGAGGGATCTTATCAGTGTAGATGAAGGTGTGAAGGTGTATAACCTGAAAAAAAGTATTAAAACAGGTCAGGGAGTACCAGCGAAAACTATTTGAATCAATGGGTCTCCCACCCTGATTAAAAGAAACAAAGGTGCATGTCTGAGATAATGTCTCAGGTAGGGCGCTTTATTGTGCGGTCAACATGTTTCTTACCTGGTAGTTAATCAAACTCGTGGCGATTCGTCAGGACCTAATAAAATCAAATCTACCTACATATGGGTTGTTGTATGTAGTGATCTACCCTTTTAAACCAGCCTAACACATGCTATGTGTAGTACCTGATAGCATATGACCAACCCTAGTTGGGTTTCTCTATCTACTCTATCGATACTCGGCAGCTATATCACAAGGAATTTCCTTGTGTGGTTTTGAAAAATCCGCAAAAGGCCAGCCGACCTACCCTCTTCTGCCGGATTTTGCAAAACCACACAAGGAAATTCTTTGTATTAAACCTGCCAGGTATCGATGAAGTAAATAGAGAAACCCAACTAGCACTTAGGCCAAACCAAGACAAAAGAAAGGTTGTGGGTGGATTGGTGGTGGCCTGGAATGGATACTGAGGTTGATGAATGGGTGGAAAGGTGTTTAGTGTGTAAAGAGATTGATGAAAGGTTGAAAGTTGGAGTGCAAAGTGATTTGGGACACATAAAAGATCCTAGTCGACCTTGGCATACCATCTGTATAGATTTCATTGATCCCATGTACGAGTTAAGAGCAGAGTTGAGATTTGCCATGGTGGTTGTGGACGTGCATTCAAAATGGCTTGTAGTCAAGCTCATGAAAGAAGTTACCACGTAGGCAACTGTGACCATCCTAAGGGAGATTTGGAGTGAGGAAGGTTTGCCATCAGGCATTATGGATAATGGCAAGCAGCTGACATCTCGTGAAATGCAAGATTTTCTGGAAACATCCGGTGTCAAACATAATCGCACTGCACTTTACAATCCCCAGGGGAATGGAATGGTTGAGAGGGCTAATCGCATGGTTACAGATGCTATTCAGATAGCCTTGGCAAGTAGGAAGGATGTTTGTGAACTGGTGGCTGAGATGCTGTGGGCGTATCGCTCAAGTGCCCATGGCGTGACTGGTAGGACTTCCTTTGAGATGATGCCTGGTAGGCTACCTGGGACAAAGTTGGTGCTTGCCTGGTTGAGAGGAATACCTGAAAGGAGAGGAATGATTTGTGCAACCATGGGGTGTGAAAGCCCCCTAAAAAAATGTCTCCCAGAGCATCTCTCAGGGTGATTGAGTGGTAGAGGTGGCAATAGTTTATTCAAATTGAAAGGGCCGTTTAAGGTGATGCGTGCCTTACTCCATGCTGTGGTGTTGGAGAATGGGGAAAGGTGGAATTTCAGATGTGTGGCATTGTATCAGAAGGGGGCTCATGTGATGTTGGTAAGAGAAATGATAAACTGCTCACGAACAGTGCCTTTATACTTATGTCAGATACAGAGAATTTTTAGGTAGTAGTGTTCACAGGGGAAACGTCCGCACCAATCATTAAGTTACAGTGTAATTGCACATATAAGTGAAGTGTATAATGTATCAACAAAACACAAAAAAATTTAGACAAAAATCGGGTGCTACAGAAGCTCAATGCACCTACTACCTCAAGGTGCTATAGGTGCACACAAAGTATGCAACCACAATAGACTAGTGAAGAGATGGGCTTCTTCATTAAAGCACACCTGATATTTATGTACAATTATGTTTTTCGCTTGAGTATTAGGCTTTCTGTAATGAAAAGAAGTCTAACAATCATAGACAATAAGATCAGAAAAATAATCATGTATAATGGCATCAAATAAGAGAAAAATTATTCAAGGTGAATTCAAAGAAAGTCCTCTTCAGATTTCATTAGTTTCCTTTATTGGTTTTCATATTCCATAAAAAAGATTCTCCCAGCATAAACATCGCCAGCACGTGTTTCGTCTCACACAGAGACTTCATCAAGGCTGGAAACATTAAATAACATAGAAACATAATTACAATTACAATTTCAAAGTGCTAGATCAATTTACATAATTAATTGTGACATAGACAAACATACTATTTAAAATACAAGGACAATGTGCGAAAAACTTACTTATGTATAAATTGCACTAATATGAAGAACATATAACAATAAAGAACAACCACAGTGGGAATAAGATGGACATCATCCCATACATAATACCAAGACCATAATAAGAAAAACAAAAGACATCATACTGTACATATTTAAAACAGTTAGACTGAATACATTCAATGCAGGACATAAATTGAGAATGAGCATCATCCTATAAATATTTTTTTTAAAAAGGACAGTAAGACTGAATGCATCCAATGCAGGACATGGGTTAAGGAACCTATTATGTGTAGTCCAACACAATTATAAGCGGATCTGTAGTACATCCACCACCATTATCAACAATCCGATTGATAGTCCGCCCAAATACAAGCCAACTCCAGTATAAAGTATTATAAATCACTTCCCTGTTTTCAAAGTAAAATAAAGTTACTTATGAGACTAAAAATCACCCACCATAAATATGATCGACGAAGATTGCTAATCCATCCAAACTTTATGAGCAAAAGTGAAGTGTGGGAAGACAGGACATCTGAAAAATTAAAACCGAAAATCACCAAAGTGGTCTAAAGTCATAGAATAACAAAGAATGGATGACTGATAAGGACCAAGAGCTGAAACAAAGACATACACTATTAAATCACCAGTAGAGAACCCACTGTCAAAAGTGCAATAAATAACAAAATTAATAAGAAGGAAGACACGGGAACCATATACCATAGAAACTGCTGACCATTTCAAAACGAGTGAGGGTCAGATATCACTAGAAGTAAGTGGACCACATACTTAAACGCAAATGCAAGATCACTCTAGCACGAATAAAGGAAGAGTAACAGCATAAATAATATTAACTCACCATCAAGATAGTAAATTGGCGAGCCTGTACGTGCAACAGAAAGTTCTTCAGCGATCGTGATACACTGAATCACGATATCAATCGAGTGTATAATGATGAAGCTGTATAAATCAGTAAAGGCACAAAGATGTAAAATAAAGCCATTCTTGTATAGTGTACCTAAATACACAGACACTACTGTATGTTAAGAAATTTATCGTTTAAAGTCAAGCACGGGCAGTCCATCTGGTAATTATTTGTGCAGACTACTAAAGTAGTGGCCAAACAAACATGGAGAAGCCCAAAAGTTAGGACCCCTAGTATAATATTCTCTGCCTTCTGACAATCAACTTAGTTTAAATCATAGAATAATTATCTGGGTATTTAACTTATATGCAACTGTATGATGACCGAGTCCCATGAGAAGTGAAACCAACCTTAACACATGAAGTAAGGACTCATAAAAGTAGGAGTCATGTATATAGAAGGTTCTGAGTACGGCACACACTCCCAGCGAATATTTAAAGCTGTTTTGTTTTAGCAGCCTTGATAAGTTGCTATCTAAAAGAGAGGAGATATAGAGAAAAACAAATATATCGTCAAAGGATTATTAGCACCAGGCTTAGGCTACACGCACTCTTTAAGTGCTGTTCATTGTACTGTCCGGCGAAGACCTAGTATCGGGAACATGGCAGTGGCGATCTAACTTACCCGTAAGGAAACGTCGTGCTTCGTATGTACTCGAGCACCCCCACGCCAAACGAGAAAAATGAGACGGCTGCATTATATATACGTATCGGCAATCAAAAGCCCCGTGTCATGTGACTGAGCAGCACTTTCTCAATATAAAGATAAACAAGCATTAGAAATGCAATCGGGCTCGGATTTATTTGAGTTTGAGCTAATGGCATTGTAAATGGCAATGTATTGTTGCTATGTGTTATGGAGTGTGTTCATGTGGTGTGTAGTGCCAGTGATTTCATTGTGAGTGTGAGAATATTGCACCGTTACTGCCTGTGTTGTCCTTCTTGTGAGTGTGAGAAGCTTGCACCTCTGCTGCCTGTGGTCTCCTTGTGAGTGTAAGAAGCTTGAACTGCTGCTGCCTGTGATGTCCTTCTTGTGAGTGTAAGAAGCTTGCACTGCTGCTGCCTGTGATGTCGTTGTTGTGAGTGGGAGAAGCTGGCACCTCTACTGCCTGTGGTCTCCTTGTGAGTGTAAGAAGCTTGCACTGCTGCTGCCTGTGGTCTCCTTGTGAGTGTAACAAGCTTGCACTGCTGCTGCCTGTGATGTCGTTCTTGTGAGTGTGAGAAGCTTGTTGCATTGTGCATCTCTGTGCTGTGCCTGTTCTTTATAAGGGACTCTTGCTCTGTTGCTGCTACTGCCTTGGCACAGTACCTGCTGTGAGTGTGTGAGGGAATTTTGCACCGCTGCTGCTTGTGATGTCCTTCTTGTGAGTGGGAGAAGCTTGCACCTCAGCTGCCTGTGGTATCCTTGTGAGTGTAACAAGCTTGCACAGCACTCAACAGCACTCTGCCCTCAACAGCAATCTGCCCTCAACAGCACACAGCACTCTGCCCTCAACAGCACTCTGCCCTCAACAGCACTCTGCCCTCAACAGCACTCTGCCCTCAACAGCACTCTGCCCTCAACAGCACTCTGCCCTCAACAGCACTCTGCACTCAACAGCACTCTGCACTCAACAGCATTCTGCACTCAACAGCATTTTGCACTCTGCCCTCAACAGCAGTCTGCCCTCAACAGCATTCTGCACTCTGCACTCAACAGCACTCTGCACTCAACAGCATTCTGCACTCAACAGCATTCTGCACTCAACAGCATTCTGCACTCTGCACTCAACAGCACTCTGCACTCAACAGCACTCTGCACTCAACAGCATTCTGAACTCAACAGCATTCTGCACTCTGCACTCAACAGCACTCTGCACTCAACAGCACTCTGCCCTCAACAGCATTCTGCACTCTGCACTCAACAGCACTCTGCCCTCAACAGCATTCTGCACTCAACAGCACTCTGCACTCAACAGCACTCTGCACTCAACAGCATTCTGCACTCAACAGCATTCTGCACTCAACAGCATTCTGCACTCTGCACTCAACAGCACTCTGCACTCAACAGCACTCTGCACTCAACAGCACTCTGCCCTCAACAGCATTCTGCACTCTGCACTCAACAGCACTCTGCCCTCAACAGCATTCGGCACTCAACAGCACTCTGCACTCAACAGCACTCTGCACTCAACAGCACTCTGCACTCAACAGCACTCTGCACTCAACAGCACTCTGCACTCAACCGCATTCTGCACTCAACAGCATTCTGCACTCAACAGCATTCTGCACTCAACAGCATTCTGCACTCTGCACACAACAGCATTCTACACTCTGCACTCAACAGCACTCTGCACTCAACAGCACTCTGCACTCTGCACACAACAGCATTCTACACTCTGCACTCAACAGCACTCTGCACTCAACAGCATTCTGCACTCAACAGCATTCTGCACTCAACAGCATTCTGCACTCAACAGCATTCTGCACTCAACAGCACTCTGCACTCAACAGCACTCTGCACTCAACAGCACTCTGCCCTCAACAGCATTCTGCACTCAACAGCACTCTGCCCTCAACAGCACTCTGCACTCAACAGCACTCTGCACTCAACAGCACTCTGCACTCAAAAGCACTCTGCACTCAACAGCACTCTGCACTCAACAGACTTGCTTCTGGTGGTTGTTTCTGCCATGGCTGGGTTAAGTCAGTAGAGAGTTGACCTGAGCAATAGCCCCCAATGACTAAACTGTTTTTCGGTTTGAAGTCAAACCACTCCAAATGCTCATCGCTATGTATTAACGATGGTTTAAAATGTATTTAAATATATTCAAATGTATTTAAAAGGTTTGTTTTGTTCCCATATTAAATGTTCAGACCCAGGTTTTTAAAATAACCTTGTCAATATTTTGTCCTTAGATTGTTCCCCTCGCTTGTGAATTCATAGCCAAGGCCACTGGAATTATGAGGTAGTGAGGTACCTAATTATGCAGCAAGGCTGATGCAGGAAATGTCACATTATGCGGCTTAATGTGACTAATTTCGTCTTACCGCATAATTTTGGCATTTATACACGTTAATACTATTTAATCACAGGTTTCACCTCATCGGTACGGCTTTGACACTCTAATGCAGAAATAAGCAACAAAATGGTGATCAGTCAACATTTGCACGCCCTGTGCGAAGGTTCCACTGCGCGCAACATGTGGCAACAAGTTTTTTGTTGGTTTTGATTCGTTTGTGATACATTTTTTTGGGTGAACTCTGCAGTTTATTCCGGAGAGCATGGATTGTGCTGCAAATGCGGCAAATTCATAATTATACGGAAAACGCAGAATTTTAGTGGTCCTGGTCATAGCGCCAAAATTCACGGCTAAGGCTATCATTGCCAGCGAAACGATTTGAAAACCAGTTTGGAGTAAATAAAACCTGGCTAATTCAGCCGTCTTGCTAGGTTGGTTCCTGACTTTTTCTTTTTATGTTTACTTTGGTTACTGGCCTGAGCAACACAGAACAGAAAATGAAGAGCAATTTGACAAATCCAAGCAAGAGACAGATTTTTGAGTTAGGTAAGGACCATTAGGGCACGGGGCATTCACAGACTCGAGGAACGACTGAGCAATTGCATGTAGAGTAAAGCATGTGGACTGCTCCAGTCATGCCAACTTTGATGTCGGCTCACCATCTTGTGATTCGGTGCTAGTCTCTTAATGTCCCCATATTTAAAAAACAAAAGAACCCGTTGTTGTGTAATGTAACAGTTGCTCCCTAAAAGCGTTCCAATACCCACAGACCGGATTAGCGCTCTATCAAAGTGGATAAACAAAAACAAAGCACTGCCCTAATGCAGCGCAGCGACGTGGCACGCAGTGATGGAATGAAATCACAGAGCTCGAGAAATGAGAGGCTTCAGGTATTATAGTGCCACAGCGTTCGGCGACCCGAGGAAATCAAAAGGGCTGTTGCCCAATTAAGCGGAGCCTTCAGTGAGCACTGCGCGGGAGCTAAAGTACCGCACATATAAGACTGTTCGATATATGTATTATGTTCTCATAGCTCTAAGAAGGCGTTATGTACAGAATGCAATTTTTAATTAGCATCGGAAGTTTTTCCATTTCCCCTCCTGTCTCGGTCACTGAACGGGTCACTCGGAGTGGGGACCTCTGATGACAGGAGGCCTGGTCCCTACGTGCGTGCCCCGCATTCTATTCCAGCGTTGTCGGCGTTGTATCCCCTGCCCACCCATCCTCGGAGCGTACATGCACGTCCTGTACACCCTGAGAAGGGACAGGTGCAAAAATATATATTAAACTCATATTGGAAAGAGCTTTCACCAATTTATTGATTTATGATTACATGCTGCCAGCCAGGCCCCGGCCTGCCTCTTCATTACAGCCGCTATCGGCTACATCTCAGCTTGACGCGCCGTTCATCTGGGAACGTTTTAAGAGCTCGTGTGTTTTTCTCTTTTCTCCCTTGTGTAAAAGGATGCACCTCAGGCAGATTTATATAGTGGGCAAGGCATCCGCAGGCGGCGGCTGTGATTTAGCAGAGACCGCACACGAGAGGAGATAATCAGTTATCACCGCGCCCCCATCCTTTTTTTATAGCTCTTTCATGCACCGCAAACCCCGCAGGACTCCGTCAGAGCGCCGTGATTCCTCTTACGGCTCCCCCAATGCGCCCCAATATTAACAAAGTGAGCACTGTGCACGCGCCCCGGACCCCAAGAACTCCAGACAGCTTCGTCAATGACCCACCTCCTTACACAGCCCCCACCCATGACTAAAATATACCAACGCACCACAACCGTCACACCTCGGCCCACACAGAGATCCGTGTATGAGTCATCTTCTGTGAGCCTCGACTGCTGCCTCTCGTCATTTAACATTGAACGCGCTCACCGCTGTGAACGCGTTCGCATCATCTGGCTTGCATTACACGGGCACTCTGACAGCTCGTAATTAAGATTAATCACTCTGCCATGCTCGCTCTCGCACACAAAATGCCACATCGGGCACGCGTACATTACTTACAGCCTATCACTTCAAGGCTACTACATACACAGCACAGGGAAGACGAATCACTGACCAGATGCCAGAAAACGCAAAGGAATGTGTGGAATTCCTCTCACCAAGGCCCTTCTTCTTCTTCTTCTTTTTTTTCTTATAACATTAGGATCTCTTAACTCCTCCCCCAGGGGGAGGAGTCCGAGCCCTAAAAACGGACTGTTAAGCAATTTTAATCGGGCTGATATCGGTCGCCATCTTTAAATGTCTATATCAATAGACCAAAACAAGTAAATAAGCAGTAGCAAGTTCTAAATGTAAGAATAAAAAGCGATTTACTTAGCATATCGACCAGTGCCTCGTACTTAGTATGTGCTCGAGCACCCCCACGCCAAACAAGAAAAATGAGACGGCTGCATTATGCATACGTATCGGCAATCAAAAGCCCCGTGTCATGTGACTGAGCAGCACTTTCTCAATATAAAGATAAAAAATGGACTGTTAAGCAATTATAGTCGGGCTGGTATCGGTCGCCATCTTTAAATGTCTAGATCAATAGACAAAAACAAGTGAGTAAGCAGTAGCAAGTTCTCAATAAAAGAATAGAAAGCAGTTTGCTTAGCATATTGACAGGAGCTATCCTCATGTCAATATCATATTGATTCGAGATATTGACAATGCTAAGCATGAACTGTTTAGGAAAAACACGTTCTAGAACGTTCTAAGCATAAACTAATTTAGAAAAAGACGTACTAGGGTACCCAAGCACCAACAAAGATAATAATAAAGGATAAGACATAGCCAATAATGTCAATCGAACAATGATGGCATATCCTAGAGTATGAAATGATGAGAGGAGGCCAAGCAGTGTATAACACCAACAGCACCAGTTCAGACATATTACATATTTGTCAGTGAAAAAATTGTGGACTTTTTGGATATCACCTTGTTTGTCAATATTGGAAGACTTGAGAGTAAATTATTTAGAAAAGTCACCGCATGCAATTCAATCTTGCATGCAAATAGTGCTCATCCCACAATACAGAAAACAGCTATACCCTTTGGCGAAATGACTAGGTTACGTCGCAATTGCAGTTCTGAAAATGACTTCCAACGAGAAATAATTAACTTGAAAGAACGTTTCTTAATGAGGGGTTATGACAAATCAATCCTTGACCAGGCCCATAACCGCATCAACAAAGTATCGAGATCAGAAACCCTTAAGCGCAAAAAAAGACAAATGAAAAAAGAGGATAGGATATCCTTTATAACTCAATTCAACTCACACAGCAATCAAGTTTATAGGACTATAAACAAACATTGGAAAATCCTTAAAATGGATTCTGACTTGGATGCCTACCTTACAAATAAACCAAAAATCACCTATAGGAGAGGAAGAACCTTAAGGAACATCATCAGTCCCTCTATAGTGAGTAAAAGTACTGCAACCACATCCACTAATATATGGTTCCCAGTGAAACCTAAAGGCTTTTACAAGTGCACCCAATGCTGTGTGTGTCAGTTTGCTGAGGATAAGAAAAGAACGTTTAAATACAACACTCAACAGACTCACCACATCAACCAGTTCATCAACTGTAATACGAAGTTTACTGTGTATTGAATTATATGTCAATGTGGTAAGATATATGTGGGTAGCACCACTAGACCACTTAAAGAAAGAATACAAGAACACGTACGAGCAATTCGTAATTGTAATAAAAACTATCCACTTGCAGTGCATTATAATACTGTACATACAGAATCAGAGATACTTGCTATCAAGTTTCATGGCATTGCTGACAGATTATCTGCACTAAGAAAGTTGGAATCTCAATGGTTAATAAAATTGAGAGCTGTAGATAGGGGATTAAACACTGATCGAGAACTACATGTATTCCTCAAGGACTGAAATCCCTGTGATTTGTAACTATTGAGTCAGAATGCTGTCTTGTTGAGCTTGCTACCACGTCAGTGTCATGGCTTTGATGACGAATATGTGATATGTCTGAACTGGTGCGGTTGGTGTTATACACTGCTTGTCCTCCTCTCATCATTTCATACTCTAGGATATGCCATCATTGTTCGATTGACATTATTGACTATGCCTTATCCTTTATTATTATCTTTGTTGATGCTTGGGTACCCTAGTACGTCTTTTTCTAAATTAGTTTATGCTTAGAACGTTCTAGAACGTGTTTTTCTTAAACAGTTCATGCTTAGCATTGTCAATATCTTGAATCAATATGATATTGACATGAGGATAGCTCCTGTTAATATGCTAAGCAAACTGCTTTCTATTCTTATATTGAGAACTTGCTACTGCTTACTCACTTGTTTTGGTCTATTGATCTAGACATTTAAAGATGGCGACCGATACCAGCCCGACTATAATTGCTTAACATTTCGTTTTTTTTCTTTAAATTGAGAAACTGCTGCTCAGTCACATGATACGTGGCTTGTGATTGTCGATACATATATATAATGCAGCCGTCTCACTTTTCTCGTTTGGCGTGGGGGTGCTCGAGCACATACTAAGTACGAGGCACTGGTGGATATGCTAAGTAAATCGCTTTTTATTCTTACATTTAGAACTTTCTACTGCTTATTTACTTGTTTTGGTCTATTGATCTAGACATTTAAAGATGGCGACCGATATCAGCCCGATTAAAATTGCTTAACAGTCCGTTTTTTATCTTTATATTGAGAAAGTGCTGCTCAGTCGCATGACACGGGGCTTCTGATTGCCGATACGTATATATAATGCAGCCGTCTCATTTTTCTCGTTTGGCGTGGGGGTGCTCGAGTACATACGAAGCACGACGTTTCCTTACGGGTAAGTTAGATCGCCACTGCGATGTTCCCGATACTAGGTCATCGCCGGACAGTACAATGAACAGCACTTAAAGAGTGCGTGTAGCCTAAGCCTGGTGCTAATAATACTTTGACGATATATTTGTTTTTCTCTATATCTCCTCTCTTTTAAATAGCAACTTATCAAGGCTGCTAAAATGAAACGGCTTTAATTATTCGCTGGGGGTGTGTGCCGTACTCGGACCCTTCTATATACATGACTCCTACTTTTATGAGTCCTTACTTCATGTGTTAAGGTTGGTTTCCCTTTGCATGGGACTCGGTCCTTATACAGTTGCATATAAGTTAAATACCCAGATAATTATTCTATGATTTAAACTAAGTTGATTGTCAGAAGGCAGAGACGATTATACTAGGGGTCCTAACTGTTGGGCTTCTCCATGTTTGTTGGGCCACTACTTTAGTAGTCTGCACAAATAATTACCAGATGGACTGCCCGTGCTTGACTTTAAACAATAAATTTCTTAACATACAGTAGTGTCTGTGTATTTAGGTACACTATACATGTATGGCTTTATTTTACATCTTTGTGCCTTTACTGATTTATACAGCTTCATCATTATACACTCGATTGATATCGTGAATTAGTGTATCACGATCGCTGAAGAACTTTCTGTTGCACGTACAGGCTCGCCAATTTACTATCTTGATGGTGAGTGAATATTATTTATGCTGTTACTCTTCCTTTATTTGTGCTAGAGTGATCTTGCATTTGCGTTTAAGTATGTGGTCCACTTACTTCTAGTGATTTCTGACCCTCACTTGTTTTGAAATGGTCAGCAGTTTCTATGGTATATGGTTCCCGTGTCTTCCTTCTTACTAATTTTTTTATTTATTGCACTTTTGACAGTGGGTTCTCTACTGGTGATTTAATAGTGTATGTCTTTGTTTCAGCTCTTGGTCCTTATCAGTCATCCATTCTTTGTTATTCTATAACTTTAGACCACTTTGGTGATTTTCAGTTTTAATTTTTCAGATGTCCTGTCTTCCCACACTTCACTTTTGCTCATAAAGATTGGATGGATTAGCAATCTTCGTCGATCATATTTATGGTGGGTGATTTTTAGTCTCATAAGTAACTTTATTTTACTTTGAAAACAGGGAAGTGATTTATAATACTTTATACTGGAGTTGGCTTGTATTTGGGCGGACTATCAATCGGATTGTTGATAATGGTGGTGGATGTACTACAGATCCGCTTATAATTGTGTTGGACTACACATAATAGGTTCCTTAACCCATGTCCTGCATTGGATGCATTCAGTCTTACTGTCCTTTTTTAAAAATATTTATAGGATAATGCTCATTCTCAATTTATGTCCTGCATTGAATGTATTCAGTCTAACTGTTTTAAATATGTACAGTATGATGTCTTTTGTTTTTCCCATTATGGTCTTGGTATTATGTATGGGATGATGTCCATCTTATTCCCACTGTGGTTGTTCTTTATTGTTATATTTTCTTCATATTAGTGCAATTTATACATACGTTTTTTTCACATTGTCCTTGCATTTTAAATAGTAGGTTTGTCTATGTCACAATTAATTATGTAAATTGATCTAGCACTTTGAAATTGTAATTGTAATTATGTTTCTATGTTATTTAATGTTTCCAGCCTTGATGAAGTCTCTGTGTGAGATGAAACACGTGCTGGCGATGTTTATGCTGCTGGGAGAATCTTTTTTATGGAATATGAAAACCAATAAAGGAAACTAATGAAATCTGAAGAGGACTTTCTTTGAATTCATCTTGAATAATTTTTCTCTTATCTGATGCCATTATACATGATTATTTTTCTGATCTTATTGTCTATGATTGTTAGACTTCTTTTCATTACAGAAAGCCTAATACTCAAGCGAAAACCATAATTGTACATACATATCAGGTGTGCTTTAATGAAGAAGCCCATCTCTTCACTAGTATACTTATGTCAGATGACGAGTTGTCACCCTCTCCACGGGATGGATCCAGTGTGTTAAAACATTACTTAGGTGGGGGTGATGTGGGTGTTGACTTGGCGCAATCCAACTCCACAGCTCCACCAGCTGATCTCACGACACAAGGAACAAGGGCAAGAAGAGTTCAGCATCCTCCTGGGTATCTTGATGATTATGTACGTTCTTGACCTTGCTCTTGGATTCGAGCAGCTAGCAACTCTTCTGTAGTATTTGGTGACTTAAAATTTCTACTACATGGCTGGTCATAAATCAGAGAATAAATTACTCAGCAGGTAGTTGGTGTCCAAAATGGCAGTGGCTGCCACATATTCTAGTTTGATTGTGGTTCAGCCATAGGTTTGAAGTGAAGCATTAGCTGGACGGAATGTAAGGGTCACCATTCTACGTCATCAGGATTAGCCTGAGTATTTGTATGCTTTGTTTTATGGAGAATGAATTTCTGGTGATGGTGATAAGAAGGGGGGGAGTGCAGGGAGGCCTAGTTTGACCTTCTTCATTACACATCACATTCTTATCACTATCTCAGTGAAAGGAAAACAAAACAAGTATGTGTGTCGTTTATTTGTTTTTTTGTGCAGAAGGCCGAACCAAAGAAGTGGGATTAACATCATGATGTTCAAGATAAACATATTTCTTGTTGTTATCATAACACTGACTTTCGAAAAGCGGACACAACTGATCCTAAAACAGATTGGTGTTGCATCTTGAGAAAAATCATCATAATTGAAGTATTACGCCTCAGGTGGTGGGTGATATTTGAAAGTGGAAAGGCATAATGTTCACTCCAAATTGTGGCAAGTGAGCCAACCACCCCTCTCCCCCTTTCCAGGCAGTTTGGAACAATTAGGGCCAAACAGTGCTTTTTTACAGCATCATTTTCACAGAAATGTGCTAAATAGTCCATGGGCTCAAAAAATTCACCTATAATCAAGAAACATTCCTTCTGCTTTTATGGTGGACTCAGCAAGCCAAATTCTCTTCAGGAGTTTTGCAAGTTTATTTGCCTCATGAAATGTTTGAAGTAATGGCGTCCAAAGAGTGCATTTTAGCACAATTTCAGTAAGAGTGTTAAGCAGGCCACATCTGATTCTGGTGAGTCAGAAAATGCTATTTGGAAAAATATGGTTAATTAATTACTTGATTAAAATCGTAAGCAAATGATACAACATAAACAATTAAGCAATAAAGCAAAGTTCCTAAAACGTTTCTAAAGGTAATGAATCCCATCAAAAGCTCAATACAGCTTCTATCTTCGTGTAATATTTGCTGAAATGTATGCACACATCGACCTGGCTTTCACTGTACATGACGACTGCGATTCATACAAACATGAACAGCTTCAGAAACAGCGATCATGCCATGCCTCAAAAATAGCGGGTGTAAACACCGCCTGTTTTCCTCTCACACTTCAGGGTAGAGCCGCTGTGAAAGAGAGACCTCTTTGTACCCATAAAACCTATGGGGCATATAATCAAGTAGGGCGTTAAAATTATCGCCGTTTTAGCGGCAAAAAACTGCCGCTAATGCGGCGATAATGGGCTTGATAATATGCCATGGAGAGTTCCAATAAAAGCCCATGTTCACACCAGAACATGGGTTTCTATTGGAATTCACAAGGCCATATTATCAAGCCCATTATCGCCGCTTTAGAGTGGGTTTTCTGCCGCTAAACTGCGATAATTTTTTTTTTTTTTGAAAACCTTTATTATATCGTTCAACACAAAATACAGAAGTAGCCCTGCATCGACAGGGGCCGGTCACCACATGTATGCAGAACGTATCAGGAAATCCAATAACACAGCTCTTCAGCCGACAACCCATGGGTCCGGCAGCGGTAGAGGATAGACGATGTATTGAAAACATTTCGAGATCAAGGATATGCCTAAGGTTTCATTTTATATTTAACCCCCCCCCCCAAAAAACAAGATAAAGAAGAAGATACAGGATATCCGGAGCTACACACTGGAGGTATAAAAATGCGGGTAGGCGTTAGAAGGCAGTCATAGATCAAGACAGACCAACAGTAAAAATGCAAGCGCCAGTATGTTCACTAAGGGAGAAGAACAAAGCTACCTATCTATCATCATAACCACCCACCCCAAACCCCGCCCACTCATATGCTGCAGGATGAGATTGAAAGTATCGCTACCGGACCCTGCGAGAAAAAAGAAAAGGGGCCATAGAACACAACAAAGGCAAAATAACAAACCCCCCCCGCGCCCCCCACCCTGCACCCCTGCAATGGCTACGGCCTACCCCACTAGCAGCGTGCCTGTCGCCCAGAGGAATACCTTAAGGAGAGAGAAAGAGAAGAAAGAAGGGGCCATAGAACAAAACAAAGGCAAAATAACAAACCCCCCCCCACCACCCTGCACCCCTGCAATGGCTACGGCCTAACCCACTAGCAGCGTGCCTGTCGCCCAGAAACGTCCCTAAAAGAGAGAAGGAAAGAAGCGTAGGAGGAGAGACAAAAAAAAAAACACACTCCCGGACTCCCTTACCCTCCACCAGACGCAACCACCCGGAAACAAGTGCAAAATAAATGTAGCGAGATGCACAATCAATCCGGGAAGTACGAAACATACCACCCGACTCCCGCATTTCACAGGTCACAATCCCAGCAGCAGATTAAATAATTTTCACGTATCCTAAAAAGTCCCACAAGTTAACCCTGGCCAGTACGAATGTCCACTGGAGCACTTATAACCCAGGCCACTGCAACAATGAGAGAGATAAAGTTTCCATGAAAGTTCAAGTCAGTATGAGCAAGCCAAATAAAGGATAAAAGTTCACGATCTCCACAGAGCAAGCGAGGAAAAGCGTGGAAGGATGATAAAACTTTCCAATAGTCACAGGTGATCTTGTTAAGGCAGTCAAAGTTGTCCATAGTGATATTCGGCGAGATAGGGTTCAAGCAAGGGACGCTGACAATGTCCACGGGCGCGCGATCTGTCTCATAGGAATCAGCAGCGCGAAAGGGATCCGGCGTCTGCACAGGGACCTCGAAGTTGGATACACGATGTTTCACTGGTGGCACCGCTGGCTGCGATGATGGCAAAAAGCCGCTGTCCGGTCTCCGGCAAAGCAATGTGGATATCAAGGGCCCCCTGCTTTTAGAATAGATAGTTCTTAGGGCAAGGACATAAACTGTGTGTAGATCGCAACCCAAAATAAACAACTATAGTTCAAAGGGAAAAGTACATTCAAAAGGAAAACAACACATTCTTTGAAGAAATCTGATTCATTTAATAAAAAATCGTATTAAAAAGCAGCCAAAACATGTCCTGCTAACATATACATAAAAATAATAATTAATGAAAAAGACAGAATAGACAATTTCAATATACTCCATACATATAAATTGACAAGAGGTAAAAAGTGAGTGGCAACTGCCATGTTCCCTTTCGTGATGAAAAAGGAGACGAAGAAGCCATAACAGTTCAACCGTCGGCGGGTTGCGAGCAGCCATCTTTTGCAGCACCCGGACGAACATTTCCGCATCATCCGACCTTTTAAACGACTCCGACTGAAGTGGCTTCTTCGTTTCCTTTTTCATCACGAAAGGGAACATGGCAATTGGTCAGTGCACCACTAAACTACCATAGCAGACAAGCTTAACGATCAAAACGGGTAGTGCTTTGGCCCCGCGTATACAAACAAGCTCGCATCAAGAGTAGGCGGCACCAACTTAAATGACTGCAAGACGTAAGCCGCTTTCTTGTGCATCCCTTATCTGAACACAGACGCAGTACTATTTATTTATTTTTGAATCAGAATCTGTCCGTGTGAAAAATTAACTGCAAAGGGTGGTTGTATCCTGGCCATTGAAATACTGTAACGCTGGCATAAGCAACCTACAAATATCTATCTGACGGAAATTGTGGCTCCTGAAGAAGGCGTTTTTTGTAACGCCGAAACGCGCGTCGAACTATAATCGTTGCCACTCACTTTTTACCTCTTGTCAATTTATATGTATGGAGTATATTGAAATTGTCTATTCTGTCTTTTTCATTAATTATTATTTTTATGTATATGTTAGCAGGACATGTTTTGGCTGCTTTTTAATACGATTTTTTATTAAATGAATCAGATTTCTTCAAAGAATGTGTTGTTTTCCTTTTGAATGTACTTTTCTCCTTACTATGTCTCCGGGCGTCGGATACAGGGCCGCAGCAAACGATGTGTCACGCCGTGGCGTGTGCGTTGCAGGCAGGATACAAAATCGCCGTTTAAAACAGGTAGATTATGTCCCCGTTCGGGAGACCGGACAAAGCCCAAGGTTCACAGCCGATGTTGTTCAATTCCAGCCCGGATGGGTTAGAAATCGAGGCCCCGGCTTCCACTCTCAGGTAGGCCGAAAATGAAACACGGCGTATCTCCGTCATCCGGTGTGTTAAAAAGTTCGGGATTGCGCCTTCAGAGTCAGTCACTCCTCATATATACGGGAGTCCGGTTGGAAAACAGGATAACTTGCAGGATATACGAGCTGCTGGCGGAGGTCTGCGGAGCCGGGAGCTTATGCGGCCATCTTGCTTGCTAGCGTAGCTCCTCCCCCTGCGATAATTTTTAAAGCCCTGCTTGATAATATGCCCCCATGTTCTCAGGTCTTATTTGTAAAGGATGCCCAGCTCCCTCTAAACTCCACAATTGGGGCTACAAAGAACCATGGGGTATAATAGCAAGAACCTCTTTAAAATTATCGCCCTTTTAGCGGCAGGAAACTGCTGCTAAAACGGCGATAATGGGCTTGCTGATATGCGTTATAGAATTCCAATAGAAGCCCAGGTTAGATCTCCTGCACATCTAACCTGGGCTTCTATTGGATTTCTATAACGCATATTCGCAAGCCCATTATCGCCGTTTTAGCAGCAGTTTCCTGCCACTAAAACGGCGATAATTTTATAGAGGTTCTTGCTAATATGCCCCCATATCCTACGGATTCTCTCCCGTCCATGACAGGAGACAGAATCTAACACATATTCTTGCTTGCCTGGCTTCACATATGAGTGTCATGTAAACCAAATGTTTTTAGAGCAAAGTCTCCAAAATCATGTGCCCTTAAAGTGTCTGCACTTAGCCTCTCTGTAGCTTTATTAAACAGATGGTATGAAATAACTTGGGTCCAGAGTTGCTCCTGGCCTGTTATGTCCGGCTTTTGGTACATGCGCTATTCATCTCATCTTGTTTTACCCGAGTAAATTCCTCCCATAAACACAAGCGCTGTGTGCCAGGGGCAGCGGACTGTACTACTGACAATATGTAATAATAGCACACTGTGCTTCTAGTGATGGTCTTGTCTAGCCAAACTCCAATCTAAAATTGGGACTAAGGTGTGAAATTGGCAAGCGAAAGATCTTCCTGAATGCCTGGCATTGTAATGTGCCCAGGCACCAATCTGACCTCGATATGCCAAACAACAATGGGAAATTGTTGGCACTATCTTGGCTTGGATGGCTTCCAATGTGGAGAAGCTGAGTATCTTCAATCTTAGCACACTGCGGTACAGACCAGATGCTGGAATGCAAATGTGGGAGCTAAAATCCGACCAAACTTGACCTTTTTAAGCAGCATTTACATTGCCCTTACCAAAGTGAGTGGGAGTCACCATTGGGTCAGTATTCGCCTAAAGTGCAATCCATTGGAGGCTGCTCTAACGTCATGAAACACACATACAGGCGAGCTTCTGAGGTATGGATGCCGCTCTATTTCAAACTGAGGTTTCAATGATTTATCCAAAGTGCAGAATTTTCACCGAAAACCAGTCTGATTAAACAGTATCGATGTCTCAGTGACAACAGTTTAAAGTGCATTGATCAGAATTCTTATTATGACCATTGGTTCTATATGTAGCAAACCAAATAATCTATAGTTACGAGGGTCGTAGGCAACACCGTTCTTAATCAATAGGTGTGGTACAGTGCCTCTCCAACTGTCTGATATATCTAGGGACACAGGAATTGTGCAGCAGGGGAGGACTAAATTATGTGACAGGATTGACTAAATTATACGAATGGAAAAGACAAATTATCGTAATGCGGGACATTTTTGGGATAGTATTTTTTCGTTATTTTCTCATTTGAAAGTTATGGAGCAAACCACCCACCCCACCCAATAAGACGTATGATTTATTTGACCAGTGTGCCAATCCATTCATGCCAGGCCTACATGCTCTGATCCATATTAGAGGCATCCCTATCATACTTAAACTTGCATCTAGCTCTTCTATTGCTTTTTTGGTGCTGACAGAATTATTAAGAAGAGAGACGCCAAATACCTTGCAGAATTTGATTTTGACAAGCAAATACTTTATATAGGAACACCATGGGCTTCCATTTTGCATTTTCCGAATAGCGGATCCTAAGAAATCTCTATTTCGGAAATGCAAAATGGAATGTACTAAAATAGCTACGCCTGCAAAGATGCATTTGCTATAAAGAAATCGCTATTTAGAAAATGCAAACACATTCCTGCCTATGGGACTAGAGGACATAGGGCCACATGCATCAACCTATTTAGGAAGTGCAAACGGTGCGAATCGGTAAATTCGTCCGTTTGCGATTCCTAAATAAGTTTTTGGGATGCATCATACATTTTTGTGAAAATCGCTATTTTTAGTGATTTCCAAAAATGCGATTGCTTTTAAGGAATCGCAAATTTGCGATTCCTTAAAAGCAATGCATGATTGTTTTTCAAATTGCGAATTAGCAATTAGGGGGTGTAAATTACCACGAGGTTGAACCTCGTGGTAATTTGCAAAAAGTTATGAAAATGCTCGAAAATGCATTTTTTAAACTTTCATGTTACAGACACACATGTCCTTAGGACATGTGTGTGTGAAACATGCACTTTAAAATACATTTCAGGGGTGCAGGGGGGGGGTCCTTTGGACCCCCCTCTGCACCCTTGCAATGCATCAAACAAATGGGATTCGCAAAATAAAAAAGTGCAAAACGGCATTGATTCCTATGGGCCTCTAGGCCCATAGGAATCAATGTAATGC
This sequence comes from Lissotriton helveticus, assembly GCF_964261635.1. Lineage (NCBI taxonomy): Eukaryota > Metazoa > Chordata > Amphibia > Caudata > Salamandridae > Lissotriton > Lissotriton helveticus. The sequence goes on along the minus strand of NC_136067.1, from coordinate 1,588,741,072 downwards.
CATTCCTTAATTGCGATTCGCAATTAAGGAATCGCAAATACCGAAAATGAAGAAATCCTAAAAACTTTTAGGATTTCTTGATGCATAGCATTTTGCAATTCCTAAATTGCGATTCCTTAATTTTCGCTATTTAGGAAATGCAAAATCCTACATTGATGCATGTGGCCCAAAGGTACCAATGGTTTTGCATTTCCTAATTAGGGAGTTCCTAATAGGAAATCGCAAATCAGGAAATGCAAAATCATTGGTATCTATGGCCCCTGACCCCACTTAAATAACATTAAAAAGTAAGTGGTGCTTATGTAAAGTGCTTCAATGCCCTCGTGGCATGTGCTCAGCAAATGCATTTTCGTGTATTTTTTTAAATTGCAAATGGTTATCATCGGATGTGAACCGATGGTAATAGCACTTCCTAAATGCCCATTTTACATTTAGGAAATGCTTTGGATATGTGCTTAGGAAATCGGAAATAGGAAATCCCTATTTGCGATTTCCTATTTTGGGAATCCCAATATGTGATTTCTACTGGGGCTCATGTCGTGCCTTTGAGTGCCTACTCCTCAGATTGAGAGGGGCGATCTACTGCTGCTTTGTGATTTACACAAATCATTGTTGCCGTTCAGTTAAATCTTTTTCTAACATACTAGATACCTACACTTTTGACCTTGTCCTTAAAAAGAAACGTGTAGCCACATGAAAAAGAGTTACATTTGAAGAAACTTTCAGCGACCTGCGTAATTAGAAATTTGCTCCCAGTTATTTAATTTCTTAAACGGTGTCAACAGCCACTTTCAGACAGTTTCTCCTTTCTTTGGTGCTAGTGACATGATTTTGAAGGTATGTGCAATAATTTTAGAGGCAGTTTTGTGTGTGCTTACAGATGTTCATTTCTGACAGTTGAGTTCCTAGGAAGGAGCACATAAGCACCATGGTTTCAACCTGCGGCCTGTTGTAAGTTAATATATCCTCCCAAGCTTTCCAAGACCCAGCTACTCAGCCAGTGTGTGACTTCAAGTAGAGTGTTGAGAGTGTTTATGTTGGATTGAGGGTCAGTTGGAGATATGGGCCGAGCAGCATCAATACTGATCCTGGTGGGACTTAGCTATCTACTTCCCTACTTGTAATTAAGATCTAATAAACGTTCATATAACCTACACTACTGCCACTGGACTTTGTTTACAACACGGTCAAAGTGGATTAAAAGCAAGTATGAGGAATGTGATGCTGTGTGCAGTGGGGGCGGGGTGAATGAGTGGAGGAGGAGGTCAAAGGTGTGGCTAAAAACTAAATATTCTCTAACTTTTTTCGTTCTTTCAACTTTAAGTAACTACATATAAAATAAAGCACAGCTTAAATGAAAAATAAATGCAAGTTAAGTTAATCAGTGGAAATTCTCTATCGTACATTAGGAACCCTCTATTAATTAATACACTACAGAGGTCTGTGTGTGTAACCGGAGAGCTACAGAATTGAATCCTGGATGTACAGTGGAGAACAGTGACTTGTGTATGTATAATGCTACGAGGTCTCAGCCTGTGACAGAAAAAACTGTGAGTATGTAAGTCATTATTTTACATGTGTATTAAACACAGTGTAGGGAAGGTAGCTACAAAATGTGCAAAAAAGTTTCAGATAAATAATTGCTTTCAAAATATAGAGTTTAGTAATACCCAGACTATACCTCGTGTATTTTGTTTTTGTAAAGTCCTTTAAAAGAACAAACTTCACAGCTCAGCTTGTAACTTTTGCAATACCACTCAAAATAATAAATCTATGTCACCAAGTAATTCAATCACTTAAAGCCTGTTTCGGCTTTAAAGCACCCTTTACATTTGCATATTGACCAGTTATGCACATTTACATTTCTTTCGGGCAAGCAGGCACCCTGGCACGAAGGCTTACTTCAGGTTTATCTGTCTGCTCCTCTTTCTGGATCACAGCAAACCTCAGCTGAAGCATTTCAACCTTTAGAATTAACCATTCTGAGACGGTTGTGTTTTCACAAAAAGTAGGGAAACAGTTTTTCTTAAATTAAAAAAGTATGTGCGCATCGTGCCCCTCTGATTACACTCACTTTGACCACTGGTTTCAAGATGGGCACAAAAGCACCATTCCTGTAGGCAGTTTAGTTGCATGGGCGGTAACGATCTACCCTCTTAGACAGGGCCAGCCTTTAACATAGCAGAGCGGGGCATGGTTTTTCAGGCCAACCTGGCACCTTCCTCTCTGCTCGTTGTTGTTTCTTGCCCTGTCATTTCTTGCTTGTTGTTGTTGCTTGCCCTGTCATTTTTCACCTGTTGTTGCTCCACTGTAGCTTGCCCCGTCACTGTTGCCCAGTTGTTGCTTGCCCAGTTATTGTTTGCTCTATCCCTTCCTTACTCCCATGTTATTGCTTGCACCATAGGCCCTCCCACTTGACTGCTTCTTCTCGAGTGTGACCAGCACTTCTTCAGCCTCCTTTCCTCTCTCTCTCCCTCCCTCCCTCTCGGTCACCCTCTTGCTCTCCTCAACTGTCTGCTTCTCAGAATATTTTCCCATTTACTCAGCTTTCGGAGTGTGGGGCTCAGACTTGCAAAATTGCATCATAGCCCAATGCCAGCCCCCTTATCAACATCCAGTCCTCCCACACCATTGATCACACACAGCAGCGCTTCCACCAGGGCCTGCCATCAGCCTCCCACTGCTTACTTTCCCTCCACTAATGATGTTATCCCTTCACCTGTTTTTTTAATCATATGGGTATATTTGATGGGAAATCAGCAAGACCGGCAAAGAAAAGCTTCCAGAAGAAAGAGAGGAGTGTAAAATTCATACTGCTTGGGAAATACGCTTCTTCTCCCTCGCTAGGGTGATCATGAGACTACAGGTGCTTTTTAGGTCTCAGCCTGCGTAGGCTGCGCTTACGCAGTCTCGCCGGCGAGATCTTATGTTTGAGAGTGTGGGCTTGAACTCGCCCCTCTTCTCCATTGGCTGGCTTCCTAAACGGAGGCCCGCCATTGGAGAAGAGGTGAGTCTGTCCGTTTAAGCGCCGTCTTTTTGGGATTCGGGAGTTTGTTTTTTCATGTTCTTTCTCTCCTCTTCCCAGTGGCTGGAATTTTACATTCCAGCCAATGGGAAGACGAGAGAAAGAAAACACACCCCCGAATCCGAAAATTACGCTGCATTTCTCCGAGGCATTACTGCTTCACCTCGGAGAAACATGGTCATGTGGAGTGCTCCTCTCTTGTTTACTATGAGAGTTGGCTTCAGTATTTCCCTGATATGTACACAAAGTGGTTCACGAACACTACATTGAACCGAAGTAGATACAAACTCCTGAAGTTACCTGGAACCACTCTGTGCCAAATGATTCACTGTATATTTTTGCACCAGTCACTTTGCGCTGCCCACGCTGTTCACATTGTCACCTGCGTCGCTACCTTGGTTTTCACCCACACACCTTGAGCACTACGTGCAATTTGGGTTGTTTTCAATTATATTATTTGTATATTGCAGTGCTGTCACAACTACTAATTGCCTTTTCTTTGCCTTTGTTCCAAAATGCTCATATAAATGATGCCTTGAGCACATGCTATAATCATATAGAGTCTCCTTGCTTCCTTGTGGATAATGTTGTACTCATATCCTCACTAATTGCCTTTGAATAATACCAGTTGGGATACCATATGTTTCTACTCTACTATACCCCAATCCCAACACAGTTGACGGGTTATTGCTCCTGTTGTTGATACAAGTACAGTAAGACCAACAGGAAAGGAGAGGGTTGTGTAGGGGTACAGGGGCACAGAGTTGGGGCGACTTTAGGAAGATTAGGGGGTTGAGGGAAGAAATCAACGAACAAGGAAGGAGGCCCTTGAACCCTCTGTGTCTCTTAATCAATGCCCATTTATTTCATGTCGTTCGTCATCTACTTCATGCTACCCATCCCATCACTCACTATTCTCTCACTGGGGGGATGCCTGTTTGTCTTTCCCTGTCACCCGTCTGCCGTCATTTCCACTCACCATCTCATCTTTGAAAGATCCAGGTATGCGATTGTGAAGAAACCAGACAGTTCCTTAAACGCTAATAGTCATTTTCTTGCTTCCTGTTAGCCACCCCCCCACCCCTTCGGTTACCGGTTTAATTAAGACATCATCTGCCAATCTCTGAAAGTGGTAAGCACATGACTGAAAGGTGACAGTGTGTGACTGTTGAGCATCTTTGGCAGGTGCTATCCGTTATATACTGGTTCAAATAAATTAGAAGCTGCAGGCACGTTCAGAGATGGGAATGAAAACAGTGGTCCGTGACAAGTATACTTTGATTTGTTCAAAAAATAAATATTTTGTATTTTACTACACAGTTTGGCGCTTGTTTGTTGTGTGGTCTATTCACTTATATAGATGCATAAATAGGTATAATGTACATGCATGAATATCTCTTGTAGGTTATTTAATAACCAAGGTGTAATGTTTTATACAATGTAAATTGTGAATTTTTCAATTGTTGGTCACGGTCCACTGTTTTTATTCCTGTATTGCGCCCAAGTCCGACTTGACTATAGGGGCTACCCCATTATCTATAATGTTCAGAGATGATCAATGACTAAGATTGGACTCCCCTGCATATGTAAACACAACTCCGTGGCATGCGGCTGCCTATGCAGCCAGAATAAAATGCTACGGCCCCGGGAACAGGTCCCACTCTATTAGGACTGTAAAAATATCATAAATAATCGTCTCTCTCTCAACTTTAGATGAAACGGCTTATTTGGGAAAAATGGGGCTCAACGTCCCGTTGTGTCTACTACAGCAGTTTATAACTTCATGGCAATCCTAATCCACTCTGTTTTGCTCTAACTAGGGAAGGATTGCTGCGTCGTGATTTAAGCGAGTTCGGTGATTGGTTGACTTCACAATATCAGTCGCATGATTTTACGCATTTGGAGTGGAAGCAATGATCAGTAAGAATACATTTATACAGAAAAAAATCTGGCACAGGAATATTTTCAGCTAATGATTGCGGGCTCCTGACATTTGCCTCACCGTCCTATATTAAGATGTGTGTGGACTGTGTGTGTGTGTGGACTGTGTGTTTGTGGATTGTGTGTGTGTGAGGACTGTGTGTGTGTGTGGACTGTGTGTGTATGTGTGTGGACAGTGTGTGTGTGTGGACTGTGTGTGTGTGTGGACTGTGTGTGTGTGGACTGTTTGTGTGTGTGTGTGGACTGTGTATGTGTGGACTGTGTGTGGACTGTGTATGTGACTGTGTTTGTGGAGTGTGTGTGTGGAGTGGGGGGACTGTGTGTGTGTGGACTGTGTGTGTGTGTGGATTGTGTGTGTGTGTGGACTGTGTGTGTGGGTGGACGGTGTGTGTGTGAACTGTGTGTGTGTGGACTGTGTATGTGTGGACTGTGTGTGTGGACTGTGTGTGTGTGGACTGTGGGTGTGGACTGTGTGTGTGTGTGACTGTGTGTGTGTGACTGTGTGTGTGTGACTGTGTGTGTGTGGGTGTGACTGTGTGTGTGTGTGTTTGTGTGTGTGTGTGTGTATGTGACTGTGTGTGTGTGTGACTGTGTGTGTGGACTGTGTGTGTGACTGTATGTGTGAGACAGTGTGTGTGTGACTGTGTGTGACTGTGTGTGTGTGTGTGTGTGTGTGACTGTGTGACTGTGTGTGTGACTGTGTGTGTATGTGACTGTGTGTGTGTGTGTGAGACTGTGTGTGTGTGACTGTGTGTGTGTGACCGTGTCTGTGTGTGTGACTGTGTCTGTGTGTGTGACTGTGTCTGTGTGTGTGTGTGACGATCTACTACTCACTCTATACTACTCTCCACTAATTAACACTACTCACTAACTACTATTGCCTACAACTTACTCTACAACTACACTACTCTATACAAGTATACTCTCTATTAATCAACAAGTCACTCTCTCCTACACTTAATAAATGCTAATACTTTCTACTACTCTCTAATGCTTAGCAATTGCAATTGTAAATGAAAATAACATCTATTTATCAGTTTAAAAAAAAAACAATAAATGAAAAAAATAACATTTGCAATACCAATAGCTCTAACTTTAACAAAGACGAGACCATTGCATTGTAAATGCTTGTTAAAGGAGGAGCAGAAGGAAGATGCAACGATCCTTGAACAGTGGAGTTTGCTGTATACAGCCGCGGCCGGTAGTGGGAGTACCTGCCGGGCGGTGACGTGGGGAGGGGGAGGGGCAGGGTGGGGTGTAGTAATGTATGGGTTACGGAGTTTAACAGGTAAGTAAACATATAAATCTATAAAACGAATGTCATTGTGCGCACTGCATCACCAAATGCGATGCAGTGCGTGAAACGAAATTCGTTTTATTTATTTACTAGTAAATGGTGCCGATTTTAAATAAGCAATTGCTATAATTTGTCTTTTTTCTTTTACTATTCCTTAACTTTTAAAGTATGATCAATGGGCACGATTTAGCTGAAAATTGATCATTAATTCAAACCTTTTGGGACCAGGGTCCCCCAAAATAGGTTTGGCCCGAGGCTCCCAAAATCCTTAAGATGTCCCTGATTGACTATGCCAATGCTTATTTATAACATCTATCTGAACTTCACCCAGAAACACACAAATTCAGTGTGAATTACAAATACCCATGGGGAATGAGGAATGGGATATGTGAGAAAGATAGCTGATGCAAGGCTTTCTTTACGTCAGAAAAAGTTTGGTAAGCGCAATTTCCATATTCTGATCGATGAAAGAAAATGTGACATAAGTTTTCTTTTGTCTAATAGCCAAAGCTAGATACTAATGACACTTTGTTTTGTAAAGCAAACTAATACCTGGTTTACAAACACCTATTTCTCAGCTACTCTCCTTACAATTTACACCAGAAAGATGTCGGTAAGCGCCTCTTCCATATTCTGGTCGAGAAAAGAAAATGTAATTTACAAATGTTCTTTTGTGTAATATCCTAAGCTAGATACTAATATCACTTTGTTTCTTTTAAAGCAAACTAATAATTGGTTTACAAACACCAATTTCTCAGCCACTCTCCAGAAAATGTCCTAAACAATGCAAGCATATCTTACGTTGGAAGCATCTTAAAAAACCATCATTATGTGAGTGGTTTTAATGTATTGTGCACAAACTGATGAAAAGATGGGAATGGCTGAGAGTGGTGAGAGGCTCCGGGCCCTCCATCCACCACTGCTGAGACACCACTATTCTCTGGAGCTTGGATCCCTCTGACCTATGGACCTGGTGAATATTAGAAGTGGATTATCATACTATCTGCTTTTTGATAAGCACTGAAGCATGACCTGCTTTCCCCTTGTAATCAAGAACTGGAAGTGCTTCTTAATGGTCAGACATTCTGGTCTCCTGTAATTTCGGGGACATAAAAGACAAAAGAAGACATCTTTGGAAGAACATCTTACCAAGCCCAGTGAGAATTAATTATTAGCTAGAACCCTAAGGAAGAGGCACATTCAGAAAATGAAACAGCATTTATGAGGAACTGGGTTTTGTTGTTGTGTTAAAGAAACAGAGATGGAGAGGTCATTCTTGCCCTTGTTTCTGTGGCTGTACTCCTCCAGGACAGCTATTAGAATTTGGAGTGTGTTCTGGAATTAGCTTTTTTGAGACGTATTCAACACGTGGACAATGTTGGGATAAGGGGGGAGTAATTGACTTTACCTCTGGAACTAATACCTTTGGTCACCCCAGAAGTACTCTGGAAAAATCTGAAACATTTGAGTGTGTCAGTAGCCAATGCTCTCCAGCCTGTGTTTTTGGTTCAAGACTTGTCTCTGAATTGCAATTTGGGTTTCCAACTAAATACCAAATCAGTTTTTGGATGGGCCGTGTTTAGGGTGTCCCTTACAAATACCAGTTCATACTGGGATATATTACATTCTTTCTACCAAAATCTGGTTGCAAACATTAATATTTTACCCGCTACAAATTCCAACCAGTGCTCTCTACCACTTGCTGTGGATTGCCACTTTGGATGGAGCCTTTCCCCCAAGTACTAATCTGATAAGAATTACCATCAATATGTCAGGAACAATTGTGTTGTGGGTGGCCACAAAAAGTAAACAAAAACACTACCGTTATGCACCCATCAGCACACTCATATGCCCACATACATATACACTGGCACACAAAAATCATATAATGAAACACACACTCGTGCAGACACACAGTCATGCATACCCCACACTCAGAAGCAACTTTCATGATATTTTATGTATTACATGTCTTCTGCTGGCCTGCTACAAGAGTAGCTGTCTTCATTGCTTCCCCTCCCCTTCAACCTCTGATAACGTTCTCTGTACATTGTTGCACTTTCAATGTGCTGGCAGCTTGTGCATCACTTACTGTCTGATTTACAATGCCTGGTCTGACGGACAGTGCAAGTATGACCAGAGCCTGCCATTGGTTAACAAGTGCTGGCACAATGCTCCACTATTCCGGCTTGATTCACGTCGAAACAAGTTGGCGTTCTTGAGTTGAACAGGCGCTTGCAGACGATGAATTGGTGAATAAATTCCTATATCACCACTGGGGTCATTTGGTGGCCAGGCGAATGTCTTGATGACTTCCACAACATGCTATTAAGTAGCTAGACTTTACCGTGCATTTATCCGTCTTTTTGCGTTACTGAACATTGATTTTGGAGGACCTGAATTTAAATTGGTCTATCTCTTCGATTTTAAAGTTGAAGATCTCTTGCACAAGAACACTTTTCAGTCCTGAAGATGACCGTTAAATAACGTATCGGTCGAAACACCGTCGACGCTTCTCTGTGGCTTAAATTAACATAAGGACACAGTATTTATGTTTACGGTGTTCCTTTCTTTTTTGTGATATGTATTGTTGTTGCCACTTGTCTGGTTTATATGTATTGTTTTTTGTATACCAGCGTTTTTCTTGCTTGAGATTATTTATATGTCCAAACAAAATTTTTCTGAATTGTCAGAATAAATAAATGCATATTTTTGATACCATGAGGCTGTTGTGAAGGGCTTCTCTAACTAATACATTGGACATCTTTCCAATTTGTTAACATTTCTTCTTCCCCTGAGCCTTTTGTTTGATATAATAATTATTTGTCCCGGGTTCGGGGTTTGTGGACAGCCCCTGTGGTTGTTAACCACTAGGAAGCTGAGGATTATGTTTGCAGGCCCATCCTCGGGCATTCATGAATGTGCATCAGTGCTCTAAAAACATGCTACCATGAATGCTGATGGGGCAAGTGTGGACTGCCTGTATTTCCATCAAACGAGCACATTTGTGTTTATTTAATCGGTCACTTCAAGGTATGGATGTGTGCCTGTAGGCGATTGAAATTATGATCAAAAAAGAAGTGGAGTGCAACTCAATGTTTAATAGGCACTCTGCCCCTGTTTTGTAGCTCTTTAAAAGGCTAAACCTCAAAGTCCGTGGTTCCACAAATAGTAGCCAAAAGGTATCTATGATTGTGCCTCAATAGCTCAATACCGCAATCCACAACAAGGACCTTGCATGCAGGCTGAGTCAGCAACCATTGACTTGCTCTTACAGAAGTTTCATCTGAAGCTGTGAGCACCCTAGGAGTCTTAACAGAAAATCATAAGCAGAAGAAGGTTGAGTAGACAACACAGCCAGCAGTGCAGCATTTCACGCTCATTAAGGGATGGAGAAAAGTTCCCAGCTACCATGAGAGCCGTTCCACATTACTGTTGTCCCAAAGAGACTAAGTCATTCACAGTTTTTTCTGACATTTCCAAGCATTCATCCCTCATCCCACAGATCAGCAGTAATTATTCTCTTATATCCTAGGCGTCGTTCACAGTAAAGCTTAGTCAAAAAATACCAACCACTTTTTTTGTGGCACAAAGAATGCCATGCACAATGCAGGACGTTGGTACACTGCCCGAGGCAGCACCGAATTATACCGCAGAATGCATTTTGTATGGTGGTCAAATTATTGACATCTGAAACTTGGAACAATATGCATTGGGGTAGAACAGAACAGGTAGCAAATTTCCTTAATTCACATAATGGATTGGACCTTATGTACACTGTTAACAGACATCTATTTGGCTTTGGCAACTTAGACACACCATATGAAAAATCATCGATCAAATTTAGAGAAGAAACAGCAAGGAAACAGATCAAAATCTTGCTCCAAAATTACCTGAAAAAATATTGGCAAAGGCAATTGGTCTGAATTTCGTTAGGGGAAGTATTTCCTTTCGTGTGTCACTACCAGATGTCCTAGAAAGAAAATCCACTAAGGAAGAATTAACTTGTGCTACGGCAATAAGTTAAGAGTAGGGCGCATTTGCTGAACAGACTGCCTTAGCAGAGTCAAACTTTACTCACAAAGTTGAGTATTATCAGAAGGAACCAGAAAATTAGGTTATTTTAAGTAATGAACTTCAAAAGCATAAACAGCAAAATATTGCCTGGTAGATAAATTTAACAAAGGGTCAGCATTTTCATTGCAGTTTTAAGAAAGCCTAGATGTCTGCACATCTTTACTTTTTGAACAAATCATCCATAAATCAAACAACATGTTCTCATGACAGGGTAGTAAAATAGACGACCACATAAGGGCAATTGGTAAATAGTGCTGTCTCCTTAATACAGTTTAAGGCATCCAAACAGCATGCACTTCCTAAACAAAATAAAACATAATCAGATGTGATTGTGTCAGCAAACTAAATACATCAAAGAAAATAAAAAACACTAGCTCTCAATTACAAGCTACAGGTCATGTTGCATCTACAATAGAACAAAAACATCTTAGATTTCCCATCACCAAAACCTAATTGAAACACAAATGGGTTAGTATACCCAACCTCAAAAGGCCATGGCCTTGATGGACAGCTCATCCAAGCAATGGAAAACAGATTAAAAACACATGCAAGCTGTAGGAGAGTAGGGTCTGCTTCCTATGGTCACCCCCACTTTTTGCTGTGATTCTCTGGTTTTTCAACTTTAATGTGGCTGTGGGCCTGCTAATCAGACCCACAGCCCAGCTGTTCTCTCTCTCTAACTTAATACCATGCACTTTAGGTGCATACCAGATTGGTTGCTAGGTCACTCTTGTGAGCACCTGTATAGTGTACCATAGGTACCCACGGCATAGGTGTACCCTAGGCCTACCAGGGGCTGCAGCATGTGTTATGCAACCCCTGGCTGCCTTCCAAACTGACACAACAGGTCTGTTCACACAGCCTGGGTAAGGTGGTGTAATCACCCCTTACTAAATATATAGTATACCGATATCTACCTTTACATATAGACACTTATACACCTATAAGCCACTCCTATGGTAGGCCTCGACAATCCTGGAGGCAGAGTGTCCCGTGGGCCCTGCCTTTACATTTGTGCTTGATGCGTCTTCCCAGCTCCTCGCCCGTTGGCTAGTGTGCCCCGTGAAGTCGCCATATTTAATCTGACTTACGATCCTGGTTGCTCCAGGGTTGCTCCAGCTTCCCTAAAAAGGAGAAGCACCACAGACCTTACTGGTCTGTAACAGAGCCAATCTTGACATCCTGCGTGGGTTGTGGTTGCCAAGGCTTGTCGGGTCCAATCGGGATAGCAACACCGCAGTCATCTATATCCATTGTGGGACAGCTTGAATCCAGCTCCTGGTCATTGTCGATACCTCCTGAACCTCGTGGCTGAAGAGACAAACTCACCTTCTTCACCTTAAAGCACCCGACATCGCCTGGTTCCTTCCTGGTTCCTTCCTGGTCCCTGGCTAGTGACCCAGACTCTGTCCCCTTTGCTTTCAGGTTCTTCACATCTCCAATCCACCCTTGGATCCACTCGGACACTTTTCCTCTGGTCGTCTGCAGCACTTCTTTGCAGCTCTCCATAGAAAACGACGACGAAACCCGACATCAAAAGACACCTATGCACCTGGCTCCGTGGGTGAGGTAACAAGACTACTCTGGTAGTCTCGAGGGTATTGGCCCTCCTAGTGTCTAAGTCTAAAACGGTTCCGTCCTAGTCCATCCAGAAGTGTCCTTAACTTGTAACTTTGTAACTTGTACGAACTCCATAGAAAGTCAATGGGAACCCGCGTCTGTGTTTAGACAATGCACGCGGTTCCCGTGGGTCTCCTGTACCTATCATGATAGTTATTGGTCTAAATAGAGATCCGTTTTTAACAAAATACTCCCCTAATGCAGGACAAATTTACTCTACCAGGCAAAATGGACATATTCTAAATACTGTTATACATTACTATGCATTACTACACATTACTACACATTGCTACATGCCCTGCAGCTGCAAAAATTCTTTGGCCTTTATCTCAGAAGAGAAATATAATGTTCGACCATCTTTAATTATCTTCAGTTGGGCCGGATTAATCAAATATGCCTGCATGCCCTTATCTTGAAACGGTTTGATCATCTGGTGTAGTCTCCAGCGTCTCTCCACCGTGACATGACAGAAATCAGGGCGCACAAAAAAGGAGTAACCGTCCACAGTCCTTTTTGTATCAGGTCTCGCTCTCTCTGAAATTGCTTGCCTCAAGTTGAAATTGCCCAAGAAGATCAGAATGGCCCTTGGTTTGTCCCCCTCTTTTGCATTTTTGTGAATCTTAAAAGATATACGGTGTGCCCTCTGAACCTCCCTTGACCAATTCCAATCTTTCAGATCTGTAAAGGCCTGTTCAAATAGCTTCACCACGAAGGTTTTCATGTCTGAATCCTCTGATCCTTCGGGAATTCCCAAGATGCGCAGGTTATTCTGTCTTGATCTATTCTCCAGCGCCTCCAATTTCCACTGTATATCAGTAATCTGAGTTCCTTGTAAGTCCATGGTGCTAGATGCTGCTGCCGTCTCGGCTTCCACAGAGACCACTCGTTCTTCCAGATTATTAACACGCTCCCCTAGGTTCATACAGACTTTTGTTAGTTTCCTGACTGCCCCTTGGATTTTTCTGGCTGCTGCCTGAGATTTACGGCTTTCCTGACGAACTTCTTCCCTGTGCGAGATTATTTCCTGATGGATAACCTCTAGGAGAGACATCTGTGCCGTCTCCCCCCCTGGACTGTCTTGAGCTGTATTAGCAAGCTTGGACGTCAGCTGCTCTTTTTTTTGATGTTGGATTTTCGAGCCCTTCATGGCTTTCACTGCGGTTATTGGGGGGTTAAGATCATCCTGTTCCAGATCGCTGTCAGTGTCTGCGTCAGACCCACTAGTTTCTTGATCCAGACTACCATCCAGACTACCATCCCCTTCCTCCGACCATTCCCCACCCTCTGACACTGAAAAGAACGCTTCACTGGGGACCTCTTTTTTGTCACTTGGATCGCCCCCGGTTTCCTCCTCCGATATTCCTTCTAGCTGATTGAGTGCGGGCACAATGCCCTCCGCTTCTCCTGTACCAGTTCCTGCTATACCTGGATCCGCTTTCTTATACCCCAGTGTGTCTTCCGATTGCTCCTGGAGCACAGACGTGTCTATATCTGCCTCATTTGTGGGTACAACCTCTGCATCATGGGGCCCCCCCCCCGTCTTCGGCTCTTGTCATAACCTGGACAACCTCATTACTGGTGGCAGTAATATCAACAGTATCATTAGAGCCTTTTATTTTAGCCAGTTTCTGGAAAATATTCGATATCGGGGTGGTACCCTGGGAATCCAGATTGACTTTACTGTTTCCCTGTTGTTGTGCCATTTTTTTATTTGGGGTATCTTGTTTCCTAGTCTTTTTGCCCTCCATCTCGTTCTCTGCGGTTAAGCCTGCTAGCTCCGCTGCAGCCTTTCTTCTAGCGGCTGCCTTAGCGCCTGCAGTAGTTTTGGGGGCCATAATTTCTCTCCTCCTTTCTAGAAGCCCAAACTGCGCCTCACCCCTCGTGCTGTTGCACCCCCGGATTTTTCCCTCCGGGCTACAGTCCGCTAGAGCCTCCAGAGCCTCCAGAGCTCTCAGGGCGCTTTTCCCAACACTGCAGGGAGAATACCGCCGCTGACTCAGTCGGGTCTCCAGAGCCTCGATCTGTCCCCTCCTCCTCCGCTGCAGGTCCCGCCTCACCCGCCTCACCTGCGAACTCCGCTGTGCTTGCCTGCTAGACGCCGCCTCCGCAGCCTCCGCAACCTCCTCCAGCAAACTGACCGCCTCCTTACAGCCCGTAACAGTTCCAGCAGAAGCCGCTCGAGCGGCCAACCGCGAGTAAGTTTCATGCGGCAGGGCGATATCTCCTTCAGTGTTGTCGCGTTTTTTCCTTGCCTTTCTTGCCTTTCTTGCGCTCAGATCGGCGCTCAGATCGGCGCTCAGATCGGCTGGCTGGGTCTTTGTATCCACATTATATTATGCCTCAATTCCCATATCCTCGCATATCATGTCATATATTCACCGCACTCTGCGGCACCATGGTGCGTGGTTCGGGTTCATCTGGGTCCTACAATCTCCCAGACCGCATCTCCTCACTCGAGCTGCTTCCCGACCGTCCTACACGGCCGCCATCTTGCCTACTACCTACTTCCAAGCCACTCCCGTGGGTCTCCTACTTCTTAACCTTTGGTTGCGTAAAGTAGCCCCAGCGATTCTACAGGCCCTAGGCCTGCTTTCTAACTCTCACGTGGTACTTATACCACTTTCCTTAGTATATGGTTAGTGAGGCCCCCAGGGCATAACGTATATTGTGCAACTTATTGTGTATTAACTGTGTGACTTGTATTGTATTTTTACCTCTGACCTCATAAAGAGTGCAGAGGGGTTGTGTATAGATTAAATACATATATTTGATATATACCTTGTGTGGTGTCCTTTCATTTGGTATTCAAGGGATTATATATGGTAAAACAACTTGCTTAACTCGCCTACTGAAGTCTTAGCCTGAAGACTGCTGGTTCATGCTACCACTGGGATAGCTTTCGATAAGGTTGACTTTACAACCATCATCACTGAGGGTCAATTAGACTGGTACAAGGTGCCCACTAGAACTAGTGGTACAAATAAAATGTGGTCCGAGTTACCATATAAATAATATAATAAATCAATGTTATATCACATAGAAATTCACCATATATACATTTGTCAAGGATTGAAACACAATTATCGAGAAAAAAATAATGGAAATTGCATTTATTAGTGCAATATTTGTTTAGGCGCAATATTGATATTTGCGTATATAAATCCGCCTATTGTATCCAATTTTTCAAAACAAACAAAACTTGAATGCAATTGTAAAATCATTACATTTGAAGTGCTCTCAGTGAAAGGGAGGGGGAAGTGTGGAGGTTGTGAGGGACCGGGTAAAGGTGGTGTGACTTTTTCAAGACATCACGTTAAAATCAAAACGCCTTTACAAGAAATGTACAGAAGGTTCCAGAATAGCATCACACATAGGTTAAATTAATAGTTTTTCTTTATGTCCTATGGTGTGTTCAAATGGCGTAGTCTACGTTTCGACCCCCAGTGTACGCTAGAAGGGTAATTAATGCCTCATGTTGGAGTCTTCATCAGGACAGTGGTGTGGAGAGCATCAATAGACGGTCGACATCTGTGCCGTCTTAGCGTGGGCCTGGGCAGGGCTCCTATTAATTTTGGACTCCTTTCCTTAATGACGTCTGAGCATCGTGTCCGGGAAAAATCTTGGTGTTCTCACAAAAGTTTGACGCATTGGGCTTTTCAAGGGCCGAGAATGCTCCTTGCTCGCTCGAGGTGCAGACGCCGAGTGCTGACAGGAAAAATGGGCTTGTCAGTGTAGACCAATCGGCGGATTTATATACGCAAATATCAATATTGCGCCTAAACAAATATTGCACTAATAAATGCAATTTCCATGATTTTTTTCTCGATAATTGTGTTTAAATCCTTGACAAATGTATATATGGTGAATTTCTATGTGATATAACATTGATTTATTATATTAGTTATATGGTAACTCGGACCACATTTTATTTGTACTGCTACATGGACCCAGGTCCTTGAGTTATAAGGGCCTACCCCTTTATTACTCACACTAGAACTAGTGGACATCATATGCCAGGCTAACTTCTCACACAAGCCAATGGCGCTTAATGACTGGCTCAAAGCTCTCTCTCACTTTACTAGTTTTTATTGCATTTTTCCCCGAAGAGTTTATGACACGAGGATCACCATACAGCGAGAGCTGTCCGGCCCAAACCCAATAACATTGTTGCCAATTATCAGTTATTTTTGTAAGCCAGAAAAAAAGCTTGAGCTCAGGGCGTTATATTTTTGTTTGTTTAAAAAATGGAACAGTGCTGCTATTGATTTTAGAATCAGGAAGATTTGCAGGTGGAATTTCTAAATGAAACAATTTTCTTGAAAAAATAAAAAATGAACAATTTCAGGCTGCCCATTAATTTAAAAAAAACAGCCTGCCTACCACCTGACTAATTGCATTATTTCCTGAAGAAACCTGGGGCCCCCTTATGTTGTGCTATATAATCCCGACTACTCCGAACAGCCCGTGACTCATTTTTACTACACACACTTGGACAGAAGAGCCGTTTATGCTGGAGTAGGGGTGCTCGGCTAAGGTGAACGTGAAAGAGCTCACAGTGCAGCAAACTGAAGGCCTCATTGTCCACACAGGCAGGTTTCCAAAACGTTCTTCAGGGATACCTTGAAATGTCCTGGGTACTTTCATGCCATTGCTTTCATGACTGACAGGAGGCAGGCGGGGCGCACTGGGGAGCGGCTGGTTCACCTGACAGAACTCAACACTTCAGTGACTGAACCGCTGTCATGAACACCCGCTGCCCTGCACAGACAGGCTCAATAAACTAAAACTTTAAATAAAACTGACACACCTTTCTGAAAAAAATGTGTATTTTAGAGCACCAAGTCGTACTACGTTTACAATCATGCCATACCGCACAGGCAAAGGAAAACAAATCTGAATTTCCGTTTGCTGTGAGTTTGCTTAGAATGAAGGCTTGTTGAAGAAGCAAATATAGCAGTACCAAAATGTATCAAATATCTCCAAGCCTCATCCTTCTTTTTACGCATTGGATTGTGTCCAAACAGAGGGCAGTATCTTTGATAGAGAAATTGTAATTCATTTTCAGTAAAATGTCTTTAATATGTTTTAATTTATTGCGCAAAACGTTATTTATTGAAGTACACATGGCAAAAATGCAAAATATATCGTTTGGTTCAATATGGTCCTAATGCCAAGCAGTTTACAGCTGGCATATTGAAATATGCTGCCAACAACTTTTACAGTTATCACATTGAACTACAGCTGACGTTAAAGGGCGTATTTATCATACTTTCATGCAACGCAACGCAACGCAGTAGACCACCTTGCTGCACTGCGCTGCGTGAAAGGGCAGGAATGTGCCGTATTTATTCATTTCCAGTCATGGGTCCCGGGCTCACTGTTCCACTGGATTCAAGCTATCCTGGCTGATGAGGGGTGATTCCCCGATTCCGGTCCTAGGATGCTTGTTTCCGGTCCAGGGAGGACTTGACTTGGCAGTTCGGTCTGGACTGTTCCCATGAGGCACAGGATCAAGACTGATTTGCATATGGCTGGGTCTAAACTGGGGTGGCATGGTGAGCGAAAGCACGATGGATTTAACCCAGATCTATTGACTGGGGAAGAATGTTTGATTTGTTATGCATTCACGGCGCATTCCTGTACTTTATTGTACTTATTGTACTTTTAGGCGCACTTTTGGCTGCCTAACGCTAGCGCAGGCACCCTTGCATCTTTTTTCGCTCAGGATAAAGGATATGTTGACACAAATCTGTCCCAGGATCTCGAGATAGCATTTTTTGTATTTGCATGTGTTTTATTTACTGATTTCGTTCAATGTGTTCTATTTACGTTTTCCTTTAGTTTTGTACTTAGCTGGAATAGAATGTGTGTGTTTGCATGTGAGTGTGTGTGTGTTGTTTGTGTTCAGGTCCCAGATGTGAATCCTTAAGTTTATACTACTGCTATAAATGTTACAGGAAATACATATTTACATATTGGACACGTTAAACCTCAGCTCCTCGATGCGTATATTATCTGCAGCCAAGAAACAGTGCGTGTTTTACCACCCAAGCACTTCACATTTTTGAATACCTGTCAGGTTGCCCTGCGACTTTTGTGACACCTTCAGCCAGAACTAGGTTTGTAGCACTTGATCTAGAGTTGGAGGATTAAACCCGAAAGGGGAAAACCTTAGATGTGGTTACAATGGTCTACAACACATAACCTAAGATCATTTTAAATTGGCAGTTACTGATGCGGCCTTATCCTTAACTTTGGACTAAGGTTACTGTTATATTATCCATCCATATATCCATCCATACTGATGGCAGTTGCTCTCTAGTTCAGAATCACTAAGTGATCACCGCGGACCACAAACGTAAAGGTTATGAGACAGGTGTTATCCTGTAGGAAGGAATTTGAATACAGATCGGCAGGACTAAACCGAACTCTAATGGATAATGATCACCAAAAGACAACATAGTATTAAACATTGATGTAAACTTATGAAAACATTGCTAAAGTCATAAGAGAGGATGTATGACAGTATAACGCGTGGTATTACCACGCGTACCGTTACAACGTGTCTTCTGCAACGCAATTCGTTACCACGACTTGCACTGTAGGGGTGCGGACTTAGGAATAGTTAAATTTACTATTCCAACACCAGCCTACGTACAGTAGGGAAGGTTTTGGAATAGTAAATCTACTATTCCTTATCCTTGAGCGCCTTCCAGCGCAAGTCGTGGTCATGACTTGCGTTGTAAAAGACGCGTTGTAACGGTACTGCGGGGTAACATCCGCGTTGTAAAGGATGTTCCCCCTTAAGAGAACACAATCTTGTGACCCCTTCAGACCTCAGCTGACACAGCAAGGATGACAACAGCTGTCCCAACATCAGGAACCACTGCAGTGACAACTGCCGTTACAACAAAGATCACAGCAGCAACAGCACCTACAAGCAGCACAGCCTCACCATTGCAGCTACAGTCCCTTCCAATGCACCGGGGGCAACAACAGCTGCCAGTACACCAGCAGCAACAGTTGTAAGCACAGCTTAGATCACAGCAGCAATCATAACTGAACCAACAGCAACTTCTACAGTAGTAGCAACACCGGGGATCATTTGGCCAGAACTCTGCTTTACAAGAGTAGTGCGGAGCCACCAAAATTCTGTCAATTCCGCTGCCAGAAAGAAACAGTCCGCCCACCCCTAGTTTTAATTTCTTGCCAGTTTTTTAGTTTAGAAGGCTTTATTGAATTAAACATGCCAAGTAAAACAATAGTACAGAACACAAGCAATGATAAGGAAATAAGGAAATGAAATACTACAATCAGCGAGTGAAATAAAACAATAAATCCCAAAAAGGGGGAAACCTAGAAAATATACTCAGAGAAGATGCCTTTTTTAAGAAGTTTTGAAATATAGAAAAGAAAGAAAAAAGAAAGAGAGAAAGAAGAGCAGAAAGGAAAGGAGAAAAGAGAAGAAAGGAGAGGAAGTAAACAGAAAAGAAGTAAAGATAGATAATTAAAAGAAAGAGAGAGAGAGGGGCATACTAAGGTACATGTCTGGAAAGAAAATCAGTTAAAGGCAGATTTCTTGCCAGTTTTAATTTTGCTTTTTTAGAGAGGAGGCAAAATACTTTGGAAATAAATTGTCATTTTACTGTCTGCCTTTTAATGTTTCTGTCTCCTAATTACCTTAGGAGCTTGAATTCCTGCGACTATGCCGATCCACATACAAATCAGGCCTGTCCTACAACAATTGCGGGGAAAGAACTGCAAAGCTGTCAGCCCTATGAATGGGAACACACCTGAATGGAGGAGATCGCTCATTGCGTTGTTGTGCCTCATCATTGAGGTGCAGCATGAGTTCTTTTGGACAGTGAGCACAGGATCCAAGTCAGGCATACGGAAGGTCCGACGTCTTCTCACCTTGGAGGCAGCTACCCTGGTAGTGATCGCTACTGTTTTGTCCCATCTGGACTATGCGAATTCCATTTATTTAGGTCTCCTCCTCTATTTGTCAAAACGCCTCCAGATGGTGCAGAATTACGCCGCTAGATTGATTTTGAATCAACCTAGGTGGCACTCAGCCACTCCTTTACTCATGAAACTCCATTGGCTTCCGGTGATTCAACGTTGCACCTTTAAAACAGGATGCATGATCTTCAAATCCCTACATTTCAAAAGTCCCAAATTCATTGACCAACTTATTACAGAGTACGTACCATCTCGTAACCTCCGCTCATTCCATCACTGCCTTCTTCTGATACCCCCTTCTAAACTCAAGCGCTCTGGCGGTCGCAGGTTTGCAACATTGGCTCCTTGTCTGTGGAACACCTTCCCTCTTGAGATCCGAACCTCTCAGGACATTCCTTACATTTTGGAAGGCTTTAAAGACCTAGCTTTACAGACAAGCATATCAATAACTCCTTCATCCCACATCTACGATTATGTTACTGTTGATATCAGCGCCAAGAAACCAACCGGTGATAGTGCGCTTAATAAATGTCTTATTAACATAACATAACATAACATAGCCTTTGCACGTATTTTTTTTTTTTTTATAATCCTCATTCGCCACCAACCTCACTTCAGTTCACACTCAAGAAGTCTATACCCACACTCAGCAAGCTGAGAGGCTTAGGCATTTGGAAGTGGAGACCCGCCTACAGGTACCAAGACTTACCTGGGTGCTAGTGAAGAACCAGCTGAGATAACTCTTCCGCCAAGCTCCAGGAGCTAGATGACACTCGTCGTATAACTGCCAGAGAAGAACTGGGAGTAACCGACTTAGCCCGAAGAGTATTAAGCAGCATAATCATAGGACTGAGAGAAAAAAAAAGTCCTAGCCTTTGCACTTTGGGAAGCCTTTTGCAAACAGAAAACAACGTTTGGCAACGCCAGTAAGTTTGGATTGAACACCTTAAATGCTCAGCCCTTTTATTAGACACTTTCACAATTATTTAGAATGGTATTGGCCGTGTACTACATACTGTCAAAGCACACAGAAGAGCATTGATTGTAACAAAACCTGGCTGTGATTGCTGACTAGCTTTAAGAGATGGGTGTCGGCCGAAAATCATATTTAAATTGACACTGCATTTTGATCAAGAGATTGTCATTAAGTTTTCCTTGCATTGTAATTTATTGTAGTAGATTTTGTAGAGGTCTGATATCCATAACAAGGCTGTGAAACACTTCCTGGTTCTCTTGGGGTCGCTAACGCTAAAGTAGGCCTTGCCTATCGAAAATACGGTTAGCCACATCTGAGTATGAACGGTATATGCAGGGATCTGCTGATCATTAAACATAACAATATACAAAGAGGATGCTGGTGTAAAAAGAGCTGAACAAATGTCACACTATACCCAGAAATAGCGCATATCAAGGTTGTATGGGCAGTTACGACGAGTTGTCCCTGAATTGGCAGGCAGCCATTCGGACATCAGAAAAATGTACACAGATACATGTTGTGACGAGAACTAGGGACGCAGCATTTTTTAAATACATTTTGAGCTATCAAATATCCTCACTGGAATTCTTGAGGCATGTCATCTCGGCAAAGAGACCATCGTCAGATTCCCTCCCCTACCTTTTGGTTCCAAGAGACACAAGGACACCAGGAAGTGGTGTGCTGGTGTGTTCAAACACTGGACAGTTTCTTTGAAAAGCTTAGCTATTTCAGATTCATACAAACCAATAGCCCCGATTTCGGCGGGAGATTCCCGATTGTATATGACCCAAATTACTTTATTTTAGCTGTATTCCGCATAAAATCTCCTCTGTTTGTAAGTAGATGGGCAAAATAAAATTCACCGATTTTATTTAGAAAATCTCCCTTTTTCCAAGTTCAAAATGTTGGCATGTCTGTTCGTATTTTATAGTGACATGCAGAATGTCTTGGCACCTACATAGCAAGAACTGAACCAGGAAGCAATGGAGGAGGTGAAATTACAATGGAGAACAGCCAGAACACCGCGGTCTTGACCACGAGTGTTCCCACCACGCAAGCTAAACCACGCTTGCCTTAACTACGCATATGCCTTAACCACGCATATGCGTGGTTAAAGCAGTGCATGGTCTAGCTGCTGGCTGCTGGGGACAGAAGCAGGAAGAAGACCTCGCCAGGAAGAGAGCCGCGGTGAGGTAAGTGTAGTTTTCTGGGCTGGGAGGGGGTTGGGGTAGTTTCTGGGCTGGGGATCGGGTTGGGGTCATTTTCTGGGCTGGGGGGTCGGAGGTGGTTTTCAGGGCTGGGGGTTCAGAGCTAGTTTTCAGGACTGGAGGTAGGAGGTAGTTTTCAGGGCTGGGAGGTCGGGTAGATTTCAGGACTGGGGGGATCGGGGTAGTTTTCAAGGCTGGGGGAGGCTCGGAGTAGTTTTCAGGGCTGGGGGAGGGACAGGGTAGTTTTTTCAATTAGAGGTTAGGGTATTAGGCCTAAAGGCAGTGGAAGGGGTTGGGGTCATTTTAGGGACAGCACAGGAGTGGGATGGGGTCGGGATAGTGTTTAAGGGACAGGGTTTTAGGCCTCAAAACAGTGGGAAGGGGTATGGGTCGTAAGGGTAGTTTTTAGGGCTTAGGGGAGGGCGGGGGAGATTTTAGGGTTTGGAGGTTGGGTTTTTTAAAATAGTGATTTGGGTTTTAAGCCTAAAGGCAGTGAAAGGGATTGGGGTAGCTGTAGGAGCAGCACAAGGGGGTGGGAGGAGGTCGAGGTAGTGTTTAAGGGTTAGGGACAGCATGGGGGTTAGGAGTGGGTTGGGGTAATTGGACCTCAGGACAGGGAAAGAGCGGGGCGAAGTTTGTAACTTAGCGCAGAGGGAGGTGAGTCACAACCATAGCCATGCATACCCCTTTACCATTCATGACTTTACCACAGAACTATATGGTAAAGGCATGCATGGTAAAGGAATGCGTGGTTAAGATGCATTCGTGGTTTAGGCTGTGTGGTAAATGCACGTGTGATTTATCCAGTCGTGCCTCTATCATAAAATCCACTACGACTAGAGCTACCAGCTTGGGAACTGGAGAACCAGGTTTAAAGTTGCAACGTTGGTTCAACATCCTGTAATTGTGGCCAAATCGCTTAATCTCCTTGTGCCTAAAATACATTAAAACAATTAAAATTACTTTGCTTCTTTGCATAATGTAACTGATGCTCATATGAAGTGTTCTAATATCTTTGGATCGAGCTCGCACGATTTAAAGCTGCTAAAAAAATGGAGAGTTGTTTGTAAATAATACCAGGGACCACTGAAGATGGCGTACAGTGCTGGAAATGGATAACCTTTTCATTATGAATAAGTGGTGTCAGAAAGAGAGTAGGGACATGACTAGGTCATGAAGGCCAGCGTCATGAGCAGAGTTGAGAGCAGTCAGCTAATACATTGTGTTTTATTTTCACGAGGGCCCCAAAGGCCATGTGTCAGTGAAACTGTTCTGGCTACCTTAACTGGTTCCAAAAAGTCTGGATTTTTAAGATATCCGATGATGGTGTTGAGGAACCTGCTGCATGTGTAATAAGTGTGTGGCTTAAATATGTAAACTAAAAATATGTGCTGTTGTTTTGCTGCTTCTCAGTGCTTTCTGTTATTGCATCCTGAAATATAACACAACTGACACACACCTAAAGAACGATTTTTTGGCAAATATATTGAACATGTTTCAATCTGAAATTGTGACACTGTGTGCTAAACATGACTGAGGCCTTTTAAAGAGGTAGTGGCATTCAGAGTGTCTCAATCACTCCTCTTCATTTCTTCACACCACTTTCTTTTACTGCTATGTTAGACACCTCAGCTCCTTTTAGGTCTTGCCTGTCGACAGTGTATCTACTGTCACTGGGAGACATTTTGCTTGCCACAAGGGGTGTGGCGCCTGCCCAATGCTTACCATTCGTTGGCTTCATTGTCACTCTTATGTGCTGCCTCCTAATTGGCTAGTAGTTGTGATTGCCACTTCCTGTTCTTTCATTTGGAGCATGGAGACTGTGAATTTTTCGCTTTGTTGATTCTGTTTGTTACCTTGTTCTCTTCTTGATTCATAAACTGTAAAGCGCTCTGATACCCTTGGTGGTCATGTTCACGCTATATAAAACTTTCTAAATAATTAAATGGACCAAGTACTGATTGATTTATTTTGATGAGGGTCCTTCTGCTGTCCATCCATTGCCTTCTGTGATTCAGGTACTATTTATTTATGCTTCCCATTCGTGTTGCTGCTTCCCCTACCAACCCCGTTGCTTCTTCCCCTCCCATCCGCACCTGTTGTATGTGTTGTTTCTTATCCTTCCACCCCTACCGTTATCCACGTTTCTTCTTACCCTCACACCCTTTTCTGTGATGCTTCCTACCATTCTACCCCCACCCTTCCGGTGCTGCTTCTTTCCTCCCACCTCCCATCCTCCCATTGTGTGTGTTGACCTCCCACCATAAGAAAACTAGCATTGGCATAGCCAATAGGTCTCGCCTTTGGGGCCTTATTAATGTTTAGACAGAGCTAATGACTTTGCCAATGTCTTTAAGCTGTGCTGTAGTGAAGTGTGACTGCTGTGCAGAATGCTAAAAAATTTTAATAAAAAAGTGTCAGAAGCATTTTTGTTACCGTACATATGACCAAGAAGGCATTATGTACAACTGAATGACCATATTAAAAAAAAGTATTTACAATAAAAAATGTCCTCAGTTTTCTTTTGTTCTTGCAATGCTGGCAACTTGTTTCTGCCTATTCCAATGGTTGTATGTTAAAGCTTTTTTTTTGAGGGGGCATAAACAATCGGAGGGTGAAGGTTGGGAACTAGTACCTGTATTATAACACTGCAGCAGCCAGATGCTAGGGGAGAATCAACAGATACCAGACTTCGACAGCAGGCTGAGGTGAGTGATGATGTGGTGTCGCTGAGTGATGCTGTGGTGTTGCTGAGTCATGCTGTGGTGGTGTTAAGTGATATTGTTGTGGCACTGAGTGATGCGGTGGTGGCCCTGAGTGATGCTGCGGTGGCGCTGAGTGATGCTGCGGTGGTGCTGAGTGACGCTGCTGTTGCGGTGAGTGATGCTGTGGTGGTGCTGAGTGATGCTGTGGTGGTGCTGAGTGATGCTGCCCAGACACAGTGTCTTTGATAGTTACAGTGGTAAAGAACTTCCTCAAATGTGCACGAGTGAATAACTAATGCTGATATTTTGAAGCACACAGCTAATGTTACCTTGCCCTGTGGGATAATTAAAAAAAAAATTAACAGAGTGCGCAAACCACAGAGTGAATGGTTCATATAAAAAAAAGAGAGCCATGCACGAGTGAATAACTAATGCTGATATTTTAAAGCAATGCGGATATTTTAAAGCACATTCACTAATGCTGATATTTTAAAGCAATGCAGATATTTTAAAGCGCACGCCACACGCGTGCTTGTCACAGTAAAAGAAGAACCTGAAAAAGAAGCTGTAAATCAACTGTCTGTTTAGTGTGCGAAGAAGTTTGGCAAGCACAGTAGTATGTTGTTTGGGTAGCTTTGTGTGCGTGTTTAAAATGTCCAGGAAGCATTCGAAACAAGGAGGCATGTCTGGCGAGTGGTGTGCGATGTGCTCATGCTGTAAGGGTGCCCACGAGCGATGCGCTTAATGAGCCATGACAAGAGAGGAAAGCCAGATGGCACCTGTGCGCGTAACTGTGCTTGTATCCGCACGCTTTAGGCCACACAAAAAGCGTGTGGTCAGCTTTTTGAAGCCCACTTACTAAAAGTCTCGACAGAGCAGCACATGCGCTGGCTCAGATGAGACCTAAAAAGTGCTATGGCGCGGGCAGTGCTGGCAACATCAACACTTTTTTTTATCATCCAGTTTCTGTTACCTTCCACTCTTCTGTTGTTCATGTTGCTAATTACCAATCTCATAAAAAAAGTGCTATGACATGGCCAGCACTGGCAGCATCATGGTACAGAGAGAGAGAGTACAATGATGTGAGAGGGGAATAGCCTAACTGAAGTGTGCTCCTTGCCTAACATCTCCTCCAGCTCACTCACAAGCTAGCCCTATCACCAGACAGAAAAAGGCATTTAGTCAACAGTCATAGTTCTAACACAATTTAATAAAAAAAAGCAATATAATTGGGGTAATAGTTACTACTATCTTAAGAGGATGATAAGTATTCCTTGGGACCAGAGGTCACCTAACCCTATGTGAAAGAGTAGGGTTCTCTCAATCAAGACACACATTTACAATTAAAATAAATAAAACAATAACAGTCCCTTGAGCAGAATGTGCATCTCCAGCAGTAAAATGCGCTATTTTTAAACTGCTGTCTCTTTGCTAGCACTGATGTGCTGTGAATGCAATGGAGTATTGCCAATTATCACCTATTTTGAGTTTTTCCTCGAACATGGGGTTTAACGCACCAAAATCCACTTGCCCAAGTATTTGCCAGGCATTTTTTGCTATAATAAATATTGGCAGGTTTGATATTCTGAAATATATCCTGGATTCTGGAGATGTGTTCTGCATCTCACTCTGTATGTACCCTGTCCAATAAAAACCACAAAACTCACAATTCTAATATGACTGCATATATAAGAAGTTATTAGGTAATTCGTAAGAAGGGCCTTAGGATTAGTGGCAGGTTTGTTAGTGCTTCTCATAGGCATCAATACAATTGCAGGTGCAGTTTTGCATTTACATTACCACTTTGAAAAACAAGTAAATGTGCTCCTGTATGGGCAGATGTTAGTGCCTACTATGGTGGGAAACGGAAAATCAAATCATAATTTTACACTACTGTTCATGGAAAGAGTTTCCTGCATGGGGAAAAGTTTTATCCACACAAAGTAAAAATGAAATACACCTGCAAATACGGATTTCTCTCACATTTGAGCAAGCAGAATTTTCCACCTGGTAGAATTCAGCACAACTAAATATTATGCTCTGAAGTAGTCGTGGACTTTCAAGACTATCCTAGATTTTCAGAAGTACCTCTGAGTTTCTTTCTGAACGCTACAAAGATCTCAGATCTGCTTTTAAAGTAGGTATTGTTCTACAGGATCATAATCCTGTTGCTTTAACCCTTGATTGTGTTAATAGGGCACTTAAATGACAGAGCTCCTACTTGCTTCACAAGGCAATTCATATTCTTGCAACTTTGCTCACAAGTTGTGGTATAGAAACATCTACTTATCAGAAAAAAACAAAAATCAGTTACCCAGAGCCACTTTTGATGTAGAGTTTGAGTGAAGCAAGATATTGCTTGTTTACATCTTCTGAGATAGCTACATTCGCCTCTATTGAAAAACAGCACCACTGACATATTTTAACTACTGTCAATTAACAATGCAATTAATAACATTTGTAAACTTGAATGTCGGGTCTCTCTTGTGTAAAAAGCAGCAGTAGGAGATTTGTTGCAAGATGTACTAAGAATCAGTTTGCAAAAAGTGGTCATAAAGTGCACACTGTCTTTTTTTTGTGAATAGATTCTGATTTTGCGAATCGACCTATGTACTAATAGTTCAGTTTGTAAAAATCCCATTTGAAGTGGGATCCAACCTATCCTATGAATAATAATAAGGTAGGTTGCAAATTGCAAATTGCTACTCTCTCCAATTGGAGGTCATCACAGAAATGAGGGCCTGGTAGGGTGAGCAGACCACCGGATGTACGTCGTTACAACGCATGCTTTAACAACGCATGCCTTTACGACGCAACTTTTACAACGCAATGCGTTACAACGACTTGCGTTAGGGGGCGCTGGATAGTGAATAGTTTAATTTACTATTCCAACTCCAGTCCCCGTGGATAGTAGGGAAGGTGTTGGATAGTAAATTAAAACTATTCCCTATCCTAGAGCGCCCCCCAGCGCAAGTCGTTGTAATGACTTGCGTTGTAATGGTTGCGTCGTAAAGGTACTGCATCGTTAAAGTTGCGTTGTAAACGCTGTTCCCCCAGACCACCATGCTTGTGATCGCCTTTCAATAAAGTTTTTTAGATGCAGACAATTTTTTTTAAAGGAAACGGGGCTGCATTTTGAAGAAATGTTTACTCTTTTCCACCACTGTCTACTTCCCAAGAAAACTTTTTTAATACAAAGGGGAAGGGGTCTCAAGGGAACGTATGTCTTCCCTTTTGTAAATGAGTTACCACCTTCTTTGAGATGTTGGTATCTTTTTAAAGGTTTACCACAGAATGTAGTGGTAAACTCTTGATACATCTGATACTGACTTGCAATTTGGAAGGGATATCCTAAACCACAATCCTTCCAAATAGTGATTTGGTATCCATTTCTAAACTCATTTTGTGATTTGGTAAGCCTCAACTGAACCGGAAAATGGATTTAGTGAATACCAGAAAGCTATTTTGTGATTACAAGCCCTCTAATTTTGCGAATTGCAAGGTTTGTGACTGCAAAATGACATAAAAATTAAATAGAAATGCATAGCTTGCAGCCTTGATGTATATGAATATATTATGCAGTGTGAACCCTTCTTTCAAAAACCGTGCATCTTTTGGTAAAGGGTCACAACACAGTGCAGTCAAAGTAAACCATGAAAAGTACATTATGCATACAAATATTGCATTTAATCAAATAAAACGAAAAACACCCCATTACTTTAAGTAGATCACTCCCTTTGCTCTACTCATTGACAGAAAAAAAAGAGCTGGCTTCATCCAAGCGAGTACTATAGAGTTTAGTCTGCCAGATGGCTCTCAGTTGGCCAGACACAATTATTATTAAGTAATCTTACCGAAGCAATAATCCCGGTCTTCCTCAAGAATCAAATCCATTCCTGCTGATTAAATATATTTTCTAAAAGCAGTGCAATATTACCATTTTTTAAATGTGGTTATTGCCATAAATGTCCAAATAAAATTTTCCTGCATAAAATTACTACCATTTATGAATCTTTCCCTACTCCTCCCAGCATCACCTTTACCGCAAGCCATTCTGACCTGAACTCCTCCCCCACTTTGGACCACTTTGCTCTTCTTAACCTCTCGACTCTTGAGTCCTTGGCAAAAAAAGTCAAATCCGGGTCACCAGGGGACCCAGCCCCACCAGACATCATTATGTCAGCCTCGGCTATCACCCTGCCCGTCATCATGGACCTCCTTAACTCCTCCATTATTACTGGCGTAGTTCCGCCACAATGGAAACAAGCCATGGTACGAGCACTATTAAAAAAGCCCACTCTGGATCCCTCGAACCTCAGTAACTACCGGCCAATCTCTCTCCTTCCCTGGCTTGGTAAAATCTTAGAGAGACACATCAACAGCCAGTTGACCAAATATCTCGAAAACCACCAGCTTCTTGATCCTACTCAAACGGGCTTCAGACCAAGACATGGCACCGAAACTGCGCTCCTCATGGTCACCGAGGAATCCAGAAACATCTTGGACCAGGGAGGATCAGTGGCAGTGATCCTCCTTGATTTAAGCGCAGCTTTCGACACGGTCAGCCATGACACCCTGCTGGACCGCATGGCAAACATCGGCATAAAGGACAAAGCCTTGTCTTGGTTTGAATCCTTTTTACAGGACAGATCCTTTCGGGTATTTGATGGAACTTCCTCTTCTACCAGCAGACCATTAAAATGTGGAGTCCCGCAGGGCTCCTCATTGAGCCCGGCGCTCTTCAACATATATATGAGGCCACTGGCTGAAGTTGTTCGTCAGTATGGAATTAAGATCATTTCATATGCTGACGACACTCAGCTAGTGGTCTCACTGGCACAGGAAGTTAACCAGGCCTCAAAAGGAGGGCTGAGGAAATGCCTAGAGGAAGTCAAGGACTGGATGTCCTCCTCCTCATTAAAAATGAATGGAGACAAGACAGAGCTTATGCTCCTGGGCCCTGCCAACCCTAACTCCCTCAGCACTCTATGGCCACCCTGCCTGGGCACCCCTCCGGCCCCAAAGGACAGCATCAAGAGCCTTGGGGTGTGGCTAGACAGATCTCTGTCCTTCGGCACCCAATCTACCAAACTGGCAGCCACCTGCTTCGGCCTCCTCAGAGTGCTAAGGAAGGTACTCCATCTTCTACCGATGGAGGCAAAACAAGTAGCCATTCAGGGCCTTATCCAGTCACGACTGGATTATAACAACGCCCTTTACCTCGCCGCCCCTGAGTACACGATACGGAGATTACAGACGGTGCAGAACTGTGCCGCGCGCACTTTGCTACAGATCCCTCGACGCCAATCAGTCAAAAATGGACTGAAAAAACTGCATTGGCTACCCACTCCCCAAAGAATACAATTCAAAGCCTTATGCATTGCGCACCAGGCGTTCTGGAAAACGGGCCCTCTCATCACTCGCAACCTAGTGTCACACTACCTTCCCACTAGGAGTTTGCGCTCCAACCAGACCTTCACGGCCACAATTCCCAAAATAAAAAAGTCCAGAACTGGCGGTAGGACCTTCACCTACAACGCTTCCAGGCTATGGAACACCCTACCCCTCCACTTAAGGAAAAACTCCAATCTCACCTCATTCAGGAAACAGCTAAAAACATTCCTCTTCATTGCTGCCCAATAACACCGGGCTACCTCCTCTTGTTCTGTTGGTTTCTTAGCGCTTGGACGCCCCCGGGCAGCAATCGCGCTCCACAAATCGACATACAAATACAAATACAAATAAATACATATTTATCACCTATTTGATGTATCCATCCACAAGTATATCCAAAATATTTCGTTCTCCAGAATTATTGTAGGCCATCACAGTTTGCAATGTGTCATCAATAGCATTGAATACTATGGGGCAGATCTACAAGAAAGTGCCGCACGGTGTCACCGTAAGCCCTTTGGCTCTGCCACGCTGCGGCACTTTTAGAGCACAGGAATGCGACATATTTACAAGAATATGTCGCATTCCTGTGCTCTCCCCTGCGCTGGCGCACAAACAGCTGCCAAACACTGGCGTAGGCACCCTTGCACCATGGTGCAAGGATGCCTGCCCCTTATTCCTGCATAAAAACTATCACTAAAGGCTTTTTCCTCTTTCAATGTGTGCTGTAGAATGCAGCACGCATTGAAAGAGGAAAAACAAAGAGAAATGAAAACATTTCTCCTCGTTGCGCCTCCCTACGCCACCTCTAGGGTGGCGTAGCATTCAGACGCATCTCCAGATATACGAATTCTCGTAAATCTGGAGATGTGTCTTGTTCCATGGGTGTTGAGTGGGAACACCCACAACAACACCCATGGAACGACCCTTCACCGCAAAGTGCTGCGTGCGAAGGGGCCCTATTTACAAGGTGAGGAAAAGTCACGCAGGGAGGCTTTTCCTTTCCTTGTAAATATGGAGGAGCCCCTTGTGCCAACAGTGCGTCACAAATAGTGACGTACTGGTGGCGTAGGGGGCTTGTAAATCTGCCCCACAATTTGTGCACACACACAGAGACACACACACACTCAATCTCTCTGTCTCTCTCTCACTAACTCTCTCTCTCTTAAGTTGCACTTTACATTCTCCACTGAAAAGGCATATTTGCCTATAACTTCGGTCCCCATGGACAGATGAGCTTCAAATATAGCACCTTCTTATCGTGTAAGGTCCGGATTGCCAATTTACGTGCAGTTTGGTGAAAGGGAAACATATATAATTGTTTTCTTTAATATTTCTCTAGTACAAAATGTTTTAGAACTTGCTCTTTTATCATGCATTTCATATATTGTATGTATGAAATGCTAATAAGGAATTATAACACAAAAAGGGTGGATGAATAAAAATGTGTTCTCCAAATTTGATTTTTGTGGGAAATTTTGTTTGCCTCTACAGCGAAAAACACTGAACAGATTTACATCAACCATGGCCTGAAAGTCGAACTGCTTTTCATTTTTGGTGTCAATACGTCAATAGTTTTCCAGATCTTTAAAAACAGTACCAGATTGAACGGGTTAACACTTTCAGATATTCTAGACATTTAAAATAGCGATTTCCAAAATCGCAGTTTTTATCAATCATATTTAAATTTTTCAAGGAATGTGAGAAGCTGATGAAGGGTTCGGAAGGGGATCAAAACATTTTGTGAAAATCACGCTTTTGATCAATATTGGAAATTTAGCATTGTGGGGTCATACATAGGATCAGTAGTATAAAATGAAAAAAAGTAAGGGGTTGACACAGTAAATCCCTGTCAGCAAGAGGATCACGTTCAGACTCCTCACCCACGCACACAAGGCTCTCCACGACATGGGCCCCAAATACCTCAACAACCGCCTCACATTCTATACACCCACCCGCCATCTCCGGTCCGCCAGCCTCGCCCTTGCCACCGTCCCACGCATTCGCAGATCCACTGCCGGAGGAAGATCCTTCTCCTATCTGGCGGACAAGACATTGAACTCCCTCCCCGCCCACCTACGTCTGATCAAGGACCACCTCTCCTTCAGGACACAGCTCAAGACCTGGATCTTCGAGCAGTAGCGGCTCCCCCGTCCCAGCGCCTTGAGACCCTAACGGGTGAGCAGCACGCTATATAAATCTGTCTGATTGATTGATTGATTGAACTGTGTTTTTTTTTAGATAATTGCATTTAGACAGCTGCTATTTGTTATAAAAAAATTGTATAAAAAAATCACCATTTTGAATTTTTATTGTAAAAAGTAAAACCATCAAGGCTATGGTTGGGTGAAGGCAATTTTTGATGAAGGCATTATATATAGAGTTTGTTTTGGTCTTTCGTTTTTTACGATCAAGCCTATGAGACACTGTTGTTAAAGTGCATCCACTCCAATCCAACACAATCCGCCCCACTCCAATCTATCTCATTCACACTCACACCCATTCCAATCCACCTCACCCCAATCAACCCACTCCATCCCAATTCACCCCACTCCAATCTACCACAATTCGCTCCAACCAATCCAATTCACCGCACACCAATCCAATCTAATCCACCTAACCCTGCCCAATCAATCTACCACACTCCAATCCAATCCAACTCACACCAAACCAATCCACCCCACTCCATTCCCAATCCACCCACTCCTCTCCAATCCTGCACAATCTGCCCCACTCCAATCCTAAACAAACGGCCCCACTGTAATCCAAAGCAATCCACCCCACTCCAATCTGCCCCACTCCAATCCAAAACAATCTGCACTACAATCTACTCCACTCCAATCCACCCATCCCATGCCAATCCAATCCACTCCACCCCACTCCACTCCACTCCACTCCATTCCATTCAATTCCACCCCATTCAATTCCACCCCATTCAATTCCACCTCACTCCCCACTCCAGTCCAGTCCACTCCAGTCTATTCCACTCCAATTCATCCCACTCCAATCCAAAACAACCTTCCCCACTCCAATCCGCCCCACTCCAATCCATCCCAGTCCAATCCACCTCATTCAAACTCACATCCATTCCAATTCACCTCATCCCAAACCACCCACTCCATCCCAACTCACCTCACTCCAATCTACCACAATCCACTCCGCTCCAATCCAATTCACCGCACATCAATCCAATCCAATCCAATCCAATCCACCCAACCTAGCCCAGTCCAATCTACCCCACTCCAATCCAATTCAACTCACCCCGATCCAATCCACCCCACTACATCTCCAATCCACCCACTACACGCCCATCCACCACTATCTGCCCCACTCCAATCCAAAACAATCTACCCCACTCCAATCCAAAACAATCCACCCACTCCAGTCTGCCCCACTCCAAACCAAAACAATCTGCCACACTCCAATCTGCCCACTCCAGTCCAAAGCAGTCTGCCTCACTCAAATCTAAAACAATCTCCCTACTCCAATCCAAAACAATCTGCCCCACTCTAATCCAAAGCAATCTGCCCCACTCCCATCCAAAACAATCTGCTCCACTCCAATCCATAACAATCTGCCGCACTCCAATCCAAAACCATCTGCCTCACTCCAATCTGCCCCACCCCACTCCAATCCAGTCCACCTCTCCCCAATTCAATCCACCTCACCCTAATCCAATTCACCACACTCCAATCCAAGCCTCCCCACACCAATCCAATACACCCCACTCCAATCCAATCATTCCCACACCAATCCAAAACACCTCAATCCAGCCACATCCACTGTCCCCCACTCCAATCTACCCCATCCCACTCTAATACAACCCAGTCCAATCCACCTAAATCCAATCCACCCCACCCAAATCCAGTACAGCTCCAATTCAATCCACCTCAATCCAATCCAATCCACCCCAATCAATTGAACCCACCTCACTCCACCCATTGCAATCCATTCTAGTCAAGTCAAGTCAAGGTAGAATTTATATAGCGCACTACATACCCAGAGGGTCTCAAGGCGCTTGAGGGAGGGGGTGGGGGTTTACTTATCGAATATCCAGGTTTTAAGCTGTTTTACTACTCTGACATTTTAATGTCAATTCTACTGAAAATTGACTAATGACAATTCTTTTTTTTTTCAGTTCAAAATCAAGTTTATTAAAGAAAAGCATGGTAATAATACAAATCAGGGACAAAACTAATAAGGGAGCAATGGTGAAGAAATAATAAGAGGGGAATGGGGGGAAGGGAAATAAAAACTTACAATGATGGAATAATAAAAAGGATAGCAATGCAATGCAACAAAATCAAGACAACATACAAAATATAAAGGTGAATCATTTTGGAAAAAGCATAAAAAATAAAGGGTGCAATAAATAGGTAATGTAATAAAATGCAAATATGGCTATGCAGTAAAATAGAATGGTTAAATAGAAAGTAATGTGAAGGGTATCAAGGAGGTTTAGGTACTTCCTGCTGCGCAGGTCGAGGGCGGAAAGAACGAAGTGCACATTTATCTAAATACAATGTAATAGGAAGCCATAAGTCAGCACGTTTAGTTGCCAGCTGTGGAGGAAAAACAAAAGCAGTATCGAGTCTGTGGTTGTGAAGTACATTAAACCACCAAGCTTTAAAAGTAATACTGGATGCAGACTTCCAATTGATCGTGATCTGTTGAAAGGCAACCGCTAATAATAAATCAACAATTCGAACATTAAGGTCATGACAGTCCCAACAAGAAGACAGGCTACCCAGGAAAACATGAGCATGTGAAAATGGAATAGTAGTAGAAAAAATGACATTAATTTGTGCCCAAACTTGTAACCAAAAGGTATGAACATCCTTGCAAAGGAACAACATGTGAAACAAGGTAGCATGTGGGGAAGTACATGACCAACAAGTGTCGGGTGTGTTAGGGAAACGTAGGTGAAGGGTGTAAGGAGTGTGTAATAGACGGTTATAAATGAAGAATAGAGATTGCGTTAAGGAAGCAGCCCTGGAGGATTTACGGATCTTTAACCAGATCCTATCCCAAAGAGGAGTCGGCCAAGAGAGGGAAAGATCAGTCTCCCACTGCTCCTCAACTTTGCTCTTAAGTCTGGGAATAGCGTGTACATGAAGCTGTTTGTAAAGAACAGAAGCTTTTGGAAGGGTGAGTAGAGTGGAATGAAGGTGAGCAATAGGGTCTGGAGTAAATGTAGGAGGAGGAGTGGCAGGGAGTGTAACATACACGGCCATGACTGACGCCTTGAGGAGAAGATATTGGGGAAGACAAGTGAGGGGTAGGTGAAAGGTGAGACGAAGAGTGGAAAAGGGTAAGAAGGTGGAACGTGAAAACAATTGGGAAACCCAAAGCAGTCCTTTGGATCTCCAAGACTTCCATAGAATGGGTTTGCCCCGGATCAGAAGGTACTTATTATGCCATATAGTAGAGGAGAGAAAGTCAGCAATGCAAGTAGGGGCCGGAGGGTGAGAGGAAAGGAGGAGTTTGAGGGTGAATTTATGAATAGGGGTAAGAAGTGAGGCAGGCTTACGAGAAAAAGAGATGCATTCAGCAAAAGAAAAAGGAGAAAGAAAAAGGCGCTCTACCTTTGTCCATAGAGGGCATGGAGAATCAGGGTCTTGTAACCAGAAGGAAGACTGACGAAGCAAAAAGGCCTTATGATAAGCGGAGAAATTTGGAAAGTTGACTCCACCCTCGGAGGGAGGACGACTGAGTCTAGCTAAAGACATTCTAGGTTTGCTTTTATGCCAAAGAAAAGAAGATAAAACTGAATTTATTTTTGTGAGGAATTTAGCCGGAATGGGGACAGGAATATTGGATAAGGTGTAAAGAATAATAGGGGAGATCATCATCTTGATTGTATCAAGGCGGCCCCACCAGGATAAATAAAGGGGATGCCACCTAGCTGTGAGATCAGATATTTTCTGGATGCACTTGGTTAAACAAAGGGAAACAGTGTCACGAATTGAGGGGGTAATATGTAAGCCTAGGTATTTAATATTGGAAGGACTCCAGGTGAAGTTTGAGGCAGTGAAATCAGTCTTAAAAGTAAACTTCGTTAAAGGTAAAATTTCGCATTTATCGTTATTAAGTTTATAACCAGAGACTGAGGAAAAATGTTGTACTTCCGCTAAAAAGGCAGGGATGGAAACAGTAGGATTCGAGATAAACAATAAAATGTCGGCCGCGTAAGCAGCTAGTTTGACGGAAAGCTCTGTAGTACTAAAACCAGTAATGTTAGGGTTTTGACGGAGTTTGGATAAAAAAGGTTCGAGGGCCAGGTTGAAAAGGAAGGGTGAGAGGGGACAACCTTGACGGACACCTCTACCGAGGTCAAAATAAGGAGAAATTTGGCCATTAGCGAAAACTGCAGCTCGGGGATGAGAGTATAACAAGGAGACTAGGGAGATAAATTTAGGACCAAATCCAAACCAATTAAGGGTGTGAAAAAGGTACGACCATTCGACTCTGTCGAATGCCTTTTCAGCATCTAAAGCTATGGCTGCAAGGGGAGATTGGAGATGAGAAGATTTTGTTAAGATGTTAAATAGGAGCCTCGTGTTATCTGTAATATAACGGCCTTTAACAAAGCCTGATTGTTCATCTCCAAGCAGGTCAGGGAGCAGATGATCTAATCTCATTGCCAACATTTTAGCGAAGATTTTGTAATCTATATTGACTAGTGAAATAGGTCTGTAATTTTTACAATATTGGACATCTTTGCCAGGTTTAGGGATTAGACAAATATGGGCATCCGAAAAAGTACCAGAAGAAGTGCCTAATTCAGTAAAAGAGGATATAAGGGAGTGGAGTTTTGGAATAAGAAGCGTCGAAAAGTGGAGATAAAACTCAACGGTGAAACCGTCAGGGCCGGGGGCTTTGTTCAGTTTCAAACGATGAAGAGCAGCAACCAATTCTGGCTGCGAGGCATCGGATTCTAAGGAGGACAAGTCAAGAGGGAAGGAAGGGGGGGTCTGAATGGTAGAGAAAAAGTGAGTAAGAGACTGAGGAGAAGTGGGTGTATCTGAAGTGTATAAGGACTCGTAAAAATGTGAGAAGGTAGCAAGAATGTCAGCATCTTTATGGTGTAACTGGGCAGTATCATCATAAATTGATTCAATATTGACTTTATTTTGTTTGATTTTTAAGTAATTTGCAAGAATCTTCCCGGCCTTGTTCCTACCACCATAAAACTTGGCACTAGATTTAAGCAAGTACAGAGATGCGTCTTCAGTTGACTGTTCATTAAATTTAAGTTTGGCAGCAACCAGAGATGTCAGACTATCTGAGGAATGGGAAGTAAAGTAGGCGTGTTCCAATCTTTTAATGTCATGAAGAAGGGTTTTGGTAAATTGGCGTGCAGATTTACGTTTTTTAGCAACAAAAGTAATAATAAAATCACGAGCAGTTGCTTTAAAGGTATCCCACAGGGTGTGTTTCGAAATAGGTGGGATATCATTAAAGAGGAAAAACTCATCAAAAAAGGCAGAAAAAGAAGCAGAAAAGTTGGGATCCAAAAGAAGGGCATTGTTGAAACGCCACCGTTTAGGACCATCAGTTTTGGGTAAAATTTCGAGACTGACCAGTACAGGGGCATGGTCAGAAAGTAAAATCGGGACAATTTCTGCAGCATGAAGAGTTTGAGTAAGTGCGTGGGAGACAAAAATGTAATCAAGCCGTGATTGGGACCGATGGTGAGGGGAGTAAAAAGTGAATTCTCGTAAAGTTGGATTACATAAACGCCAGGAGTCCACAAGCTTATGTTGCGAAATAGCTTGGGTGAACAATTTGTGCGATTTCGTAGGAATATAATTGGCATCGGACTTCCTGTCCAGGAAAGGATCAAAGGGGTGATTACAATCTCCCGCAAGGATGAAGTTATCATCCATGAATTGGGTGATGCGGGGAGAGAGATCAGCCCAAAAAAGGGGTTCACCGGCCGTAGGGCCATAACATTAAGGAGAGAGATTGGAACACCTCTAAGGGATAGTCTGACATGAATCCATCTGCCATTAGTATCCGATTCTTGAGAGAGAACCGTTAGAGGAAGTGACCTACGACATAAAATGGCAACACCATTACGTTTCCCATCACCCTTTGAGAAAAAGACGTTACCCACCCAACCTCTCTTGAGTTTGTCAGATTCTAAGTCCGAAAGGTGAGTTTCTTGAAGAAACGCAATGTCAACATTTAATTTAGCCAAGTGAGATAAAATGCGTTGACGCTTGATTGGGGAGTTCATACCCTTAACATTCCATGAAACCAAATTTAAAGACATATTATGAACATGAACGCCAAAAAGTGCACAATCAATGATGTAAAGAAGTAATGAGGAATCGAAGAAAAGAAGGTAGAGATAAATGGATGAACGAGGAAAAAGAGATGAAGAAAGATGACAGGCAACTGTAGAGGACGGAAAAAATATACATGAAGAGTGAGAATGTGAAGAGGAAAGAGATCAAAAAGTGACGAGTAAAGAGTAAGAAGTAGAAAAGGAATACAGAAGGAAGATTATAGGATTAAGAAATAGATAGAAAAGAAGGGAAGGAAAGATGTAATATAACCTGAGGGGAAAGAAATCATCATCGTAAAGCAAAACAAAAAGTCATTGATGAGGGAGGGGGAAATAAAGAGGAACAAAAAACAAGGAAGGTGCAAAAAACATGAAAAGAACATACCTACTAAGGGGAAGTACGAGAAGAAGTTGAGGGGGGAAGGAGCCAGGTAGGGAAGGCAACACTACTGAGGGCAGCCGGGCAAGGAACCAGGGAGATGACATCGTACGATGAGGAGTTCCTGCGGGAACAAAGACAGGGTAAAACTGAGACAATAATACAAAGAGCAATAGCAAAAAAGAGAAAAAAAAAAATGAGTAGAAGGGAACGAAACTTAGTAAAATGCATTACAATATGAAAAAGGAATAGAATAAACAAACAGCATAGAATTTCAAAAAGGGGAAAACACATTAACTGAACGTATGAGAACAAGAACTTTGCTAACATAACCAGAAAGTCAGCCAAAAACATGAAGCGAACAACAGCGCATCAACATGAAAACTGGAATTTTGAGACAGACGTGTGGTGCAGAAAGTCAGCCAGGAGAGAAGGACGAAGGACCAGAGGTATCCATGGTAGAAGTACGATGCGCATTAATGAAACTCTGCAGTCTCACAGGATCCTCATAGGTGGTGGTCTTGTTATTGTAAGTGACCTTAAACAGACATGGATGGTACAGGCCATAGCGGGCACCCATGGCACGGAGGGCCTCTCTCATGCTGAGGAAAGCTTTCCTACGATTAGCAGTTGCTTTAGCATAGTCCTGGGCGAAGAACAATGGAGAGTCCAGCCAAGACAATTTGGGAAGAGCCTTGGCAGCTGCTAGAACTTTCAGGAGGTCAGTGTATTCCAGGAAATAAAGGATGACACCTCGTGGCCTTTGTGACATGGAGAGGGATGTGGGCAAACGGCCCAGACGATGCGCCCGTTGAATGTTGAGAGAGGTATCCTGTGGTAAATGGAGCAGTTTGGGAAGGAAGGACTTGAAAAAGGCAAGCGGATCGGACCCTTCAAGATTTTCCGCCAGGCCGTAAATGCGAAGATTATTACGCCTGCCTCTATTTTCCAACTCCTCCACCTGCTTCTGAAGAGCTCCTACCTGTGAAGACAAGTGTGTGACTTTAGTTTGAGATTCCTGAAAAGATGCAACAGATTGCTCCACCGTAGAAACTCTCGTTTCAATTTGAGACCAATTGTCCGTTAAAACTTGGAGTTTGGTATTAGTTTCCTCCATGAAAGGGCGTAAAGTTCCAATTTCTTCAAGGAAAGGACGAAAAGAACGGATTTCCTCCAATAATAGTTCCATGGAAACAGGTGACGATGATTTAGGTGGAGACGGAGGATGCTTTTTGAGTCGTTTGGCAGTTACTTTTCCCGAAGAAGTAGGAGATGGCGTTTCCATGAGTGCCTCCGAGTCAGAAGGTGGAAGGGAGTCTTCCATTTGGGACAAAGCTGAAAAAACTTTAGAGTTCTTGACAAAAGCCACCTTTGTAGGTGGTTTAGATGAAAAGCGAGACATGTGTTGTTGTTTTCCCATGTAAAGGAGCCTGGGACGAAGAGTGACAAACACTTGATGGTAGCAAGCAAAAGCACTAGTCACAACCTTAGTGAAGAAGGTGCGCTGCTGAAGAAAACAAAGAAGGAGCTCATATAAAGATAACCCACTCAGGCATAATGAGAAAAGTCAATGAGGATATACGTGCACACATAGAGCGCGCAATGCATGAAGGTGGGAGCGTGCGTCCAGTTGTGTCACAGAAGAAAATGAAATTCTGCTTTAAAGTTCAT
Source organism: Lissotriton helveticus (assembly GCF_964261635.1). Taxonomy (NCBI): domain Eukaryota; kingdom Metazoa; phylum Chordata; class Amphibia; order Caudata; family Salamandridae; genus Lissotriton; species Lissotriton helveticus. Next base: position 1,588,700,524 of record NC_136067.1, on the reverse strand, counting down.
GAGAGGCTTAAATGCAAATAGAGCTCATCAGAAATGCAGAGAAAGTCAAAAACCGCAAAGCTTGTAAATAGGACACATCACCAGTGCGCCACCGAAATTAGAAGAAGGCAGGAAGGATGCATCTGCAGCATTGAAAGACATCCCATGTAAACATAAGGACTGGTGGGAACATTAATCAAACTGCTGTCCCTGCTGGTATTAAAACGAAAAAGGAATACCAAAAGACGTTTCAAAAAGTATCCAGATAGTAGAAAGTGCAGGAGAAGTCAAGCCTTGAGGAAAAATGAAAGCTTGACAAACATACCGCTTTCCAGGCTGAAGGACTCCGTAACGCGCAAGATGGCGGTCACTCTGTGTGAGGAGAATTTTTACTGCTGACGGACGGCGCAGAGCAGGCGAGACATGCAGCGCGGTCTTGGAGAGTGAGTCAGAGGCGGACTGCAGGCATATTGAGGAGAGCGCTCACACTGGGGAAAATCACATACGCCCTCACCAGGGGACTGCTCCGTGACTGGAGCCGCGAAATGGCGGCCACGAATACCGGAGCGTCCCTGAAGGCGGACTCGCAAATACCTCAGCCTCCGACGTCGGAAAAAGGTCCACGAAGGTTCCACTACATGGCGGAAGTGTTCCGACGGGGATTCAGGACCAAAGAGCAGGAACTGTGAATGCAGAAAGGGAGTTCTCCCGGTGTCCAGCCGGAGCCTCACTCAGGCGCTGCCATTGCCTACGGCGCCAAGCCACGCCCCCCTAATGACAATTCTACTCCACTCCAATTCACCCATCCCATACCAATCCAATCCACCCCACCCCACTCCACTCCATTCCACCCCATTTCATTCCACCTCACTCCATTCCTCCCCAATCCACTCCAGTCCACTCCACTCCACTCCACCCCAATCCAATCTACCCCACCCAATTTCAATCCACCCCTCTCCAAACCACCCCACTCCTCTGCTGTCCATTCCACCCAGTCTACTCCAGTCCACCCCACTCTACCCTAATCCACCGCACTCCCGTTCAGTCCACCGACTCCAATCCAATCCACCCCACTCCAGTCCAATCCTCCCCAGTCCAATGCAATCTACCCCACCCCACTCCAATCTACCCCACCCCACTCCAATCCAATCCACCCCACTCTAAACCAATCTAATCCACCCCACTCTAACCCACCACACTCCAATCAACCCCATTCCAATTCAATCCACCCCACCCAGTCTACTCAATCCAGACCACCCTACCCCAATCCAATCTACCACAATCTACTCCAATCTAATCCACCCCATTACTTCTGTCCACTCCAACCCACTCCAGCCAATTCCACCTCACGCTACTCCACTCTATGCCACTTCACTCTACCTCACTCCATTCTACGACACTACACTATTTGACACTACACTCTACGACACTCTCTGCCACTGAACCACTGAACTCTACTCCCCTCTACTCAACTTTATGACATTCTACTCCCCTGTTTCACTCTACAACACTCTACTCCAGCAAATACACTATACAACACTCTAGTCCCTCCACTCCACTCTAGGACACTACATGGCACTAACGTTTAGCCATGCTGAACAGTAGCCACATTTGTGAACAATATGACAAAAACACATTGCTAAAGCAAATAGCTCTTGTATAGGTGAGATCTTTTGGCTTTGTCAATACTTGTTTTTTATCAGCATGAATCTCCTGAGTCAGAAGTTATTACAAGGTTAAGAAACTCTAGAGTCCGAAGTGATTTTAGAGTCAACCACAAAACTATGGTTGGTTATGTTAGAATATTTTATGACTTGAGAGTATGCACTGATTTAGGTGGTTTTTCCTGCTGTAGGACAAGGGCTTGTAATGTCATTTGGTAACTCTTTAGCAGTCTCCTGGGGTCAGATCTCTCTGAGAGTGGCCCCCCATGGTTATGCAATTTATTTTTGTTTTTTTCAGAGTGCAAACCTCTTGTGTCTTGGCTAACGTGAATTTTACAATGGCCAAAAAGATGACATTGCTTTTATCCAGCTAGTCCCATCTCTAAAGAAAATTCAAACCGTGATTGGCAGAAAACATGAGTCGTGACTCTGAGTTAAAATGTCAGAGATCTACATAAGTGCTAACCTATAACAGCCTGCTCAGCAAAACAGATTTTTGAAATGCTAAGATCTCAATGGATTTACACCAAACCAACACAAGGAAATGTTCAGGGGTTGGCTGTAGGCATGAGCAACATTTCCTGTGAGTGCTACAATGAAATCACTTCGTGTTCGACCTATCATTCCCAGCATGCTTGTGTTTTTCTCCCAGTCTCGGACCAAGACGAGGATTTAAGGATGCGTGAAAAGGCCCTGCCTGGTTTTGACCATACATTGTCTCTGTAGCTCTTCCAATGCTGGGCAAGGCGAGAGATAGAGAGTGCTCCATGGGATATAAGTTTGGGAGACTGATCCTGAAGCTATGGCCATCAAGAGGTTACAGTAATGTTTTAGGTGCCTTACCATTTTGACTTACTCCATACTGTTTCCATTTCCTGGAGGTATGCAGAAGGGGCTGGGAAACGAAAATTGTATTATCTCTGGTTTGCGTTAGAGAAGTAGTTCTCTTGCACACATGCACACCCATATATTGCATCATACATACAACTATTTACGTTTCAAGAAAGGTGTATCCCCAAAGGATGCACATCTGCATTAAAACCAAGGGGAGTTTGGGGTAAGGGTGTGTTTAAAGAATTGTTTTAGTTCACTCCACTTTATTTTCATATATTTCTGCTGACAGGGGGAGACATGACAGAAAAAAGAAACCACCATGGGCCGCATTATAGAAGTTCCCCAGGAGCACAACGATCGTTTGCGTTCGCTTTGCGCAACCCCTGGGCACTTTGGTATTAGAGAAGGAACCTCAGATGCTTGTGCCTCCCCTCCTGTAATACTGAAAGCGCTGGTGCACACACAGCACCAGCGCCTGCTCAAGAAAGCATTCCCTCATTTGCATGGGGGCATGGTATCTCTTTGCCTCTGCGCCGTGTACAGATGCGGGTGCAGAGGCAAAGAAGCCCTCAGGAGGTGGACTGCACTGTCAGTGTGCCCCCTGATTGCACGTTTCTGGAGGGGGAAAAGCGGATCTCATGGACCCCCCATGCTTCCCATTGCAGGTGGGTGCATTCACTGCACCCGCCTGCAAGGGGATCTCTAAACCTCTTTAAAAGTGCAGGGGGGGTGCTGCTTGCACTGTGAAAACACAGAGCGGCTTCAAAGCAGCTGCTCCATTTTTTTTCTCATGAATGCGCTTCCCTGAACACAGCGCAAGTTTGCGACTGTCCTAGGGGCAGAGCAATCACCCTAAGGTGGCACATTTTCGTTGATTGTGACGGGCGCACCTTTTTATCAAGGAAAATGCACTGTATGTATAACACGGCCCTGTGTATCCCCTTCAAGTAATCTGACCATCCAAGGAAAATAAGCAGCCACTGTATGTCTAAAGAATCGTTGATTTCTTCCCAATAATCCCAAAAGGTACCAACTCAGGATTTGGAATTTATAGGGGCACAATTTAGCACAAACCTCAGTCACATACAGCACAAGTCACACAGGGGTGTTGATCAAAAGTGGAATCCCTCTGCTTGCCTAATTGGAGAGGACTATCCGCAGTCCAGAAGAAAGTTCAATGCTTTCTTTTCCACATCAAGACCCAGTATGTGTTCGTGCGATAGGACAATATGGTTATAGTGTACTATGTAAACCGACAGGGGAATATGAGATGCAATTATGCAATTCTCTGGGCTTCTAGTGAAGCAGTTGGTATCCTGTCCACAGTAGCATCTTCTCTCTCTAACAGCAGAGTATCTATGCTGTCTAGACCACTTCCAAGCATGAAGTTTCCATCATCTCAGAATCTGTTCTTATTGCTGGGCATTTTTCAAAAGCTATGCAGCAGGTTCCATACAACATACTCAATACTAGACTTATTTTCTTCTCAGAAACATTCCCAAGTTCTTCTGTTTTGTTCCAGACATCTAGAAGTAGGAGCCTGGTTAGTGAATGCTTTCCTGACAAGTTAGCCTCAGAGACTTATTTATGCTAACTAGTTCCAGATAGGCAAGCAGTGTGTAATAATGGTAGTCCCATTCTGGCCCTATAGGTTATGGTTTCTTCTTCTGTCTGCCCTGACAACTTGTCATTGGCGGAGACGTCCAAACTCTCCATCCCCTCAACTTCCCATGGCATTCCCAATTCCAGAGAGGTTGTCCCTGTTGGTATGAAAGTTGAGAGGAGGGGTCTGGAAAACGAAGGGCACTCTCAAAATAACCCAAGCTATTCAGAATTGAAGAAAGTCCTTGACACTTAAATTATACTGAAGGCTTTAGAAAAATCTTTCAGACGTGGTGTGAGGAACAAGATGCTTCTTTTAGAATGTGATTTTCCAGTGGTATTAAAATTTCTCTGGGAAGTTTCAATTTCGAACTTTCATCTCTAACTTAAAGGCTGAGTGGGTTGCCTTTATAGCTTTTTTAGGGACCCCTACGGCTCCTTTGGTGGGGGAAACATTTTAGCCACTAGGCTGCTTAAGAGTTTTTCACTAGCTTGTCCCTCTTCAAGACCCCTGCCTCCTACTTGGGATTTGCCATTGTTGCTAATATTCCTTTAATTTGATCCCTTTGAGTCACCAATTTCAGTTAATCTGAAGTAACTCACCATAGAAACAACCTTATCTGCAAGAGGTAATGTGGATTATATGTTTTTACTTAAAATGCCGCCCTATGGCATGACCCTTCTTTTTTTTCCAAATTTCTACTCACTTCCAAAGTGACCAAATTGTTGTTTTCATGTTTTCAGAGTGTTGGTGTTTGGGATTCTCAGGTCTATTTTGTCATGATCACTTGTAGTCTGTTCATTAAATTGGATCACTGACAGAATATCGACAGTCAAAATATCGACTTGCAAAAATATCAAGGTAAAAATATTGAATGCCAGAATATCAACTTCCTATCTACAAACAGGTAAGTACAAAAATATCGACTCCAAAATATCTATAGGAAAAAATATAGACAGTCAAAATATCGAATTTTTTAAATATCTTAAAATTAATTTACAACTAATATAATAATAAATATAATTAATTTAAACATACTTAAAATACTTAAATAAACGTAAAATTAATAAATAATTAATGTAACTTTAAAAAACTATATATTTTATTTTATTTTAAAACATTACACACATATATATATATATATATATATATACATATATATATATATATATATATATATATATATATGTATATATATATATATATATATATATACATATTATTAACAAAACATATACAATATTTTTTCCGTAGGATAGCGAGAGGGTTACATTTACTATTCCCACTCCAGAGAGTGCAACAGTAGGGAAAACGTTGGATAGAGTAGGGGTAAACATTACTATTCCCACTCCAGAGAGCGCAACAGTAGGGAAAGCGTTGAATAGAGTAGGGGTAAAATTTACTATTCCCACTCAAGTGAGCGCAACAGTAGGGAAAGCATTGGATAGCGTAGGGGTAAAAATTACTATTCCCACTCCAGTGAGTGCAACAGTAGGGAAAGCGTTGGATAGAGTAGGGGTAAAAATTACTATTCCCACTCCAGTGAGCGCAACAGTAGGGAAAGCATTGGATAGCCTAGGCGTAAAAATGACTATTCCCACTCCAGTGAGAGTAACAGTAGGGAAAGCGTTGGATAGCGTAGGGGTAAAAATTACTATTCCCACTCCAGTGAGTGCAACAGTAGGGAAAGCGTTGGATAGCGTAGGGCTAAAAAATACTATTCCCACTATAGTGAGTGCAACAGTAGGGAAAGCATTGGATAGCGTAGGGGTAAAATTTACTATTCCAACTCCAGAGAATGCAACAGTAGGGCAAGCGTTGGATAATGGGAGGGTAAAAACTACTATTACCACTCCAGAGAGAGCAACAGTAGGGAAAGAGTTGGATAGCGTATGGGTAAAATTTACTATTCCCACTCCAGAGAGCGCAGCAGTAGGGAAAGCATTGGATAGAGCAGGGGTAAAAATAACTATTCCCACTCCAGAGAGTGCAACAGTAGAGAAAGAGTTGGATAGCGTAGGGATAAAAATTACTATTCCCACTCCAGTGAGTGCAACAGTAAGGAAAGCGTTGGATAGCGTAGGGATAAAAATTACTGTTCCTACTCCAGAGAGTGCAACAGTAGGGGTTAAGCGTTGGATAGCGTAGGGATAAATATTACTATTCCCACTCCAGTGATTGCAACAGTAGGGAAAGCGTTGGATAGCGTAGGGGTAAAAATTACTATTCCAACTCCAGAGAGCGCAACAGTAGGGAAAGCGTTGGATAGCGTAGGGATACAAATTACTATTCCAACTCCAGAGAGTGCAACAGTAGGGAAAGCGTTGGATAGCGTAGGGGTAAAAATAACTATTCCCACTCCAGAGAGTGCAACAGTAGTGAAAGAGTTGGATAGCGTAGGGGTAAAAATTACTATTCCCACTCCAGTGAGTGCAACAGTAGGGAAAGCGTTAGATAGCATAGGAATAAAAATTACTATTCCTACTCCAGAGAGTGCAACAGTAGGGAAAGTGTTGGATAGCGTAGGGATAAAAATTACTATTCCCACTCCAGTGAGTGCAACAGTAGGGGTTAAGCGTTGGATAGCGTAGGGATAAATATTACTATTCCCACTCCAGTGATTGCAACAGTAGGGAAAGCGTTGGATAGCGTAGGGGTAAAAATTACTATTCCAACTCCAGAGAGCGCAACAGTAGGGAAAGCGTTGGATAGCGTAGGGATACAAATTACTATTCCAACTCCAGAGAGGGCAACAGTAGGGAAAGCGTTGGATAGCGTAGGGGTAAAAATAACTATTCCCACTCCAGAGAGTGCAACAGTAGAGAAAGAGTTGGATAGCGTAGGGGTAAAAATTACTATTCCCACTCCAGTGAGTGCAACAGTAGGGAAAGCGTTAGATAGCGTAGGGATAAAAATTACTATTCCTACTCCAGAGAGTGCAACAGTAGGGAAAGTGTTGGATAGCGTAGGGATAAAAATGACTATTCCCACTCCAGTGAGTGCAACAGTAGGGAAAGCGTTGGATAGCGTAGGGGTAAAAATTACTATTCCTACTCCAGAGAGTGCAACAGTTGGGAAAGCACTGGATAGCGTAGGGTTAAAAATTACTATTCCCACTCCAGTGAGTGCAATAGTAGGGAAAGTAAATACTTCATATATAAATATGAATAACATAAATATTAATACCAATTACAAATTAATTAAAATATTTTACAATTTTATCACATATATTAATTAATCAATTAAAATTACAAATAAAAATTAACTAATAATAAAAAATACCTACTAATACTAATTATATACCAATTACCAATACATTAATTAACAATATAAAAATAATTAAAAATCAGACACAAATACATTTAAAAAATGTAATTACTTACAACTAAATTACTTCCCAAGCTATTCCCCTATAAACACACAACCCACTACAGAAAATAATGTAATAAAAGTAATATATTTATCAATTAATCAATTACAATAAATTGCAAATTATATTTTAATTAATTACCAATTAATAATTAATTGACAATTAATTCTAAATAAATACCAATAAATAAAATAACATATTTAATTAATTATAATTAAATTACTTCCCACACTATTCCCCTATAAACCAACAACCCGCTACAGAATTATATTACACAAATATTAAAAATTATTATTAACTTACCTTAAATACGATATTTTTGTTGTCTATATTCTGTCTAGTCGATATTATGTCCATTCTATATTTTTGATTCGATATTATGTCCATTTTATTCGATATTAAAATTTTCTAGTCGATATTTTGGTAGTCAATATTCTGTCTAGTCGATATTATGTCTATTCTTTTTTTTTTACTCGATATTATGTCTAGTTGATAATAAAAACTCGATATTTTGACTATACCCATTAAATTCACAGAGTAGCATGGATTCCTAGGGGCAGATTTACAAGTCCCTTGCGCCACTTTTGCGTCACTTTTCCCATGTTAAAAGTGACGCAAACGTGGCGCAAGGGGCTTGCAGCTTTGCCCCCTAGTGTTGAGTTGTTGCTTAGCATTCCTCATAAATAATGACAGAGATGATGATGAGGGACATTGATGCAGGGGCCCGATTACTTAACAGTAATCTTCACTACTGGTAAGTGATTGGCCATTTCTATGCCAGGGCTGGCCTGAAACCTAAGAAATGCAACTTTTCCTGCGAACAAGAGAACATGAACAGGGGCAGTGCCGATTTGTTTTTTTTCTGGAAAAAATACACTGTTGCCCTAAATTCTATTCAACCTCCCGGCAACATGATACAAAACAGTTCTGCTGAAGTGACACTGAGAGAATTAACTCAGGCTGCATAGAAACACTTCTTTACTTTGCTCAGTGACATTCGGTGAACTCGACATTGAGATGTATTTCAAGGGAACGAGCTGAACTACAGCCAGAAGCTCTCAGAGATACTCAAACCTCCACGAGCCCTCTGAAGTGCCGCGAGACCTGTTCAAGCATCAAGGATGGCCGGGCCCCGTGCTGGGGGATTGCTTTCCCGGGGGTCAGGAGGACACCCTTGAACGAGACAGCTATAAATTCAAGTAACCCAACCCGTGCCTGCTCACCAGACAGAAAGCTAGAATAGAGACCTCAGGTATGTGAAAAACAGCTCAGTCCTCGTGCTCACAGACTTTGTGCTTGTGTTAAATCGTATCTTCATATCCGTTGGATAAAGCTTGGATGATGCTAAACAGCACCACATATGAGCATTTTGGTTTGGCCTGGCTGGTGTGTATGAAGAATGTGCACCCTAGACGTAAACGAATAGCATAGAATAATTGTTAGGGGTTTTATAAAAAAAAAAATGTAAACGTGGAAATTGAAGTTATTTAAATAAAATATGTAAAAACTAAGGGGCAGATTTACAATAACTGGCGCATCCCCAGGGATGCGCCAGTTATTGTGCGCCGCAGCTCCGCTACCCATACCATGGGGCAAAAACAGCACAGATGCGTGACGCATCTGTGCGGTAAAGGTGGCGCATTGCTGGAGTTGGATCGTAAGCGCGACGCAGCTCCAGCAAGGGTCAGGGGTGCCCTATCTGTCCAATGTTGCTTCAAGCAGGCGCAGGGTTTTGACGCAGCATTGGCCTAAAAGTGACTGAGTGAAATCTTGTAGATTTCACTCAGCCACTTTTAGGAGGCGTTCCTGCGCAGGAACGCCCCCCTCCCTGCGCCGGAACGCCTCCTTATGGCGCAGGGCTTTACAACGTGACGCATCTCCCAGATGCGCCACATTGTAAATACTCCGCACCATGGCGCATCTTTTGCACCGCCGCTGCGTCACAAAAGTGACGCAATGGCAGCGTAAAAGAGGCGCAAGGGGCTTGTAAATCTGCCCCAAAATTTTTTTTAACAAATACACATGCTTGAGGGTTAATATATTTTTACAATATTGAGCAGGAGGACACCAGAAGAGTTCAGAAATGTGTATGCACTCTCACAGCTTCGAACTCGATTAATATCATGAGCCAGAAAATGGTTCAAGACGCAAAAAGCTTTACTGTCTTTATTGAACATATTTGAACGTTTTGCATTCAGGTATTAATATAGTTTTAAAATACAGAGGTAGAAAACATATTTATCATAACAAAAAACTTTCTCTGGTAGTTAAACAGAATGTTTTCATCCCGCGGAAATTAAATTGAGGAAGTCGTTCCTTTCTTCTCTGAATTTTTTAAGTTTTCAGATTTAAATGTATTATATTTTGGTTTAACAAACCACTAAATCCTTAGTCAAACATACTATACAGCTCAACACAATATTACTTTTAACTCATACACCACTACTCTGAAAGCATTGTAAAAATGATAATGAAATGAATTAATAAATAGAATTGCTCCCTCCCTTTTTAAATAAACTAAATGTCTCTCTACCTCAGTCAATACATTCTTCGAGTTTTTTTTAGAGGAGGAGGAGACACCTTGTCACTGAAATATGCAACATCAACACAACTTCGAATCCAAACAACTGGCAGATTCATTCCATCCTGTAGTTCCTACACAAGACCATCCAGTCTCCCAAACAGAATGCACCCAGATCTCCAAGTGAAAGCATCCCACTCTTTCAGCGAATCAGTCATTAAAGCCTTCCACAGCCTTTAACAAATCAGGCAGCCTGATCTGTAGCAAATAACCAAGTTTTGGCTACCAATCTCATTTGTAACTTGACTTCAACCATTTCGTTATATGCAACTTTAAGAGAGTTACTCAATCCAAATGCAACTCTGAAGTCCTAACGAGGAAGACTGAAATCATGCATTGTGGACAGTCAATTATCCAAAAAGACAATCTACATGACAGATATCATAAATCCCAAAGCCCCACATTAGCCTTGAATTAGTAGTAATAGTTTATCTACCTTGGGAGGTTCCTGGTTGCCCCAGAGGTTCTTCAGGCCCTAGGCCTGCTTTCTAACTCTCACATGGTTCTTATACAACTATTTTAGTATATGGTTTGTGAGGCGTCTAGGGCATAACGTATACTGTGCAACTTATCGAATGATAATCAAGTTCATTGTATTGTACTTTTACCTCTGACCTCATAAAGAGTCCAGAGGGGTTGTGTTTAGAATAAATAGCTATATATTTGATATATACTTTCATTTGGTCATTCAAGAGATTATAACTGGTAAAACAACTAGCTTAACTCGCCTCTAAGTCTTAGCTTTCTATAAAGGTTTACTTTAAACCTACCATCAATAAGGGTCGTTTGGACTGGTGCAAGGTGCCCACTAGAATAGTGGACATCATATGCCAGGCCAACTTCTCACAATAACTCCAAGCCGCAAAGCCTGCGCTTTCACTAACAGCTTAGCTGCTGCACTCATGTCTATAGAGACCGGATGGAAGTGTAGGATTGCGAGTGGCACTCCTGTGCTACCAACCACCATCTCCACTGTCAGATGCAATGTGAAGTAAAAGCGGGCCACACTGACGAGTGGCTCTCACAGAGCCACTGTCAGTGACTGTGACACTGCTTTCAGCTTTCGCTTTGAGAGTTGAGAGCACAGCTTTGGGTTGGGCTTGGGAGGGAATACTCAGAGGGTAGCCTGGGGGGCAACAGGATACTTGCTAAGGATTTTCTATATGGGGGAATCTATGGAGAGGGAATGTGAAGGGATTGCTAGATGGATTTATTTTACTTGGATAGAAGGTTGAGGAGAGGGTATGCTACATTACTGACAAGAAGGGTGGCAGAATGCCGAGTATTTATTTTTTGTATAGGAGTGTAAGGGTGCGGTAAAGGTAATGCACAAGGTAGTCGCATGAATGTTTGCCACAAGAATGCATTTAAACAAAGTACTGTGAATAGCGGCTCACGTTCTGTTGGTCCTGTGCATTCATGTACATTTTTTCCACAGGAAGTGGAATAATTTCAGGAATTTCACATAACACAACATTCCGTAAATTAGGCCTGCCTAGTTAAAATTTCGACCAGACCTAGGAGCAGGTCCCCAGAGTATGCATGGTTCTGTCATACCCCCCCGCCCCCTACCAATTCACAGCTCATATGAGTAGGCAATGAGGGTGTGGGGTCCACATGCTTAACATAAATTGTACATTGATACTATAAAAGAAAGGGTACGCTTTTTATTTCTGTGTTCTGACTTCATGGACAACTTGAGATAAACCCTCATTGTCTGATGTAACTCAGAACTTCCCATCAAAATATCCTTAGTAACCACAGTAATACATATACAATTATGCAGGTTCTGCAGCACACTTACGATATTTCCCCATAGCTTATGACACAGATGGTCATTCTAGTGCAAACAGATGTGCAATAGCTTTGGGAATATACCTAAATGCACTTTTAATAATAATGAGACGTATGTGCAGCTTGCTCAGTTTTGCATTAAAAAAAGCTCAAGTGAGTAAAAAATTAGAAAGTTTATCCAGGTGTTGAACTTGTGTAGTTTTACAAAAGGTACTATCTCATTTCAAAAAGATTTCTGCTGAGGGTTGTCTTGTGTGATTTTAAAGTGGATTTCCCTAGCGTTGCCTCAATACCATCTAGATTTCTTTTCAGCCAGGCACTCATAAAAGCTACCAAAAGAACTGACATTAACAACATCTAAGTGAATTCCTTACTGCCCCAGCAAAAAGCCTTTTTGTCTGGACGCCCACCTCAAACTGTTATCTAGTGGTCTCCAAATAATCCTGTCAACTCATGCTCTAATGCGGGGCCATCAATGAACAAACCCACAGACTTCCTTCATCCCTAATTGGCAGCAACTTTTCTTTTTGAGTAAAGTACAAGGCAATTTCTTGTACATTATTCCCTAGAGCATGTAGGAATGTCCATCCCATCTTAGTGGAGAAGATGTAGCTAGAGCGGTCGACCCCGAGTCTGGGGAAGTGGGTTCGAGGCTCGGCAGGGACGCTCAACCTCTTGTGATTCTGGGCAAATCACTTAATGCCATGTGTCTAACAGAAAAAATGAATGTGTCTGTCTGTAATGTAACTGGTGCTCATGTAAAGCACTCTGATACCTTCGGGTTGAGTTTGCGCTATATAAAACTATGATTTATTTTTTTGGTTGCCCTGAATTGCTGAGTGCTTCCAACTTACTGTAATATGCGGATATTTTCCCACCCCAATTTCAGCAGAAACATATTTCCATTAAGCTATTTAGGCACATCTGTCACATATATATTGAAAAGAAGACTGTGAGTACAACCTTGCCCGTTACTCCTTTGTAAATGGGATTCTATTAGACAACAAACGCTTTAAGCCTACATAAACTGCTCCAAAGGTTGATTGTACAGGGCATGTACCATTGACAGCTAGAGCAGAAATATTCCAAAAGTGTTCAGTCACTTCACAAATGCCCAGATCTACACAGAAACTCTTCCAAATGTTCAATCCAGGATATGGTGTCTTCTGAGTCACAACCCAACCTTTATTGTGTCTAGGGGTAATGCCTTCTGAGGAGATGCAAAGACATTCACTTCTCAATTCTTCAATCTTTCGTAGTCCTCAGAAAGAGCTAGAAACACATTTTAAAACATTTAACATTCTACAAGTGCTTTCAGTGATCTTGACTTGTTTCCCTTTTAAATAACTGCATGACACAGGTACAATCATGTTTAGTCAAAATTAGTTAGATCTGTTTAACACCTGATCATTTTATGTGGCCGCTTTTCATTTGCTCTACTTTCCAAATGGTGAAATCCAAACAGCAATGAATAATTAGACAAATGCCACATAGAGCTTCAGACCAGGATGTGGCCTAATGGCTAGAGCAGGCGACCTCGAAGCTAGGGGACCGGGTTTGAGTCTCGGCCGGAACGCTCAACCTCCTGTGATTCTGGACAAATCATTTAATCTCCCTGTGCTTAACAAAATGCATGGAGACACAGTAAACTCACCTGCTTGACGCCGCCACGCCGCCACAGCCAGGAGCTTTCTTCTTAGAGGCACACAGGAACCAGGAAGCAAGCCGCCACCGCCGAGAGTCATTTGTCATCGGACCACACGCGCCGCCGCTCCGGGACTTCAACTCCCGGCAGCCTACGCGGCGGCGCGCTTTCCAACGACGCGAGGGCGCCAGGAGGCGCACAAAAGCGCCTCAGATACCGGCGGAGCGGGGGAGACACAGTAAACTCACCTGCTTGACGCCGCCACGGCGCCACAGCCAGGAGCTTTCTTCTTAGAGGCACACAGGCACCAGGAAGCAAGCCGCCACCGCCGAGAGTCATTTGTCATCGGACCACACGCGCCGCCGCTCCGGGACTTCAACTCCCGGCAGCCTACGCGGCGGCGCGCTTTCCAACGACGCGAGGGCGCCAGGAGGCGCACAAAAGCGCCTCAGATACCGGCGGAGCGGGGGAGACACAGTAAACTCACCTGCTTGATGCCGCCACGCCGCCACAGCCAGGAGCTTTCTTCTTAGAGGCACACAGGCACCAGGAAGCAAGCCGCCACCGCCGAGAGTCATTTGTCATCGGACCACACGCGCCGCCGCTCCGGGACTTCAACTCCCGGCAGCCTACGCGGCGGCGCGCTTTCCAACGACGCGAGGGCGCCAGGAGGCGCACAAAAGCGCCTCAGATACCGGCGGAGCGGGGGAGACACAGTAAACTCACCTGCTTGACGCTGCCACGCCGCCACAGCCAGGAGCTTTCTTCTTAGAGGCACACAGGCACCAGGAAGCAAGCCGCCACCGCCGAGAGTCATTTGTCATCGGACCACACGCGCCGCCGCTCCGGGACTTCAACTCCCGGCAGCCTACGCGGCGGCGCGCTTTCCAACGAGGCGAGGGCGCCAGGAGGCGCACAAAAGCGCCTCAGATACCCGCTTCGCGGGACGCGAGCGGGACGGCCGGGGCGAAGCCCGGGCAAAGGGCGGGCCGTCTGAGGCCGTCCGAGGTCGGACAAGGTTGGGTTGGGCCAGGGATTCTGCCTTTTCTACTAAATATTCTCCTTTGGATAAAGCATACCAGGCCCACTGAACTCCAGGTAAACATAATTCTCATTTTTCCTGCATATTATAACATTTTGTTTCAAGTGCACCCTTGCTGAGCAATGCCTGTTAAAAAGCTAACCTCTGTCTCAAACACAATGGAGAACTATCTTGTTCAAGTTGTGACAAAAATTAACACTGATAGAAGGACTTCTTTGGGATTAGAATCCCCTATACAATCACCACTGGTAGATATTGAGAATGAGGATTCATTCGCTTTGCTAAATAATAGCCTCCTGGGTGGGGCACATGACTCCCTCCAGGACATAAATAGCATTCAGCCCAGTGGCATAGTAGCCATCACTGAAGAAAATAGTGACATTGACGCTTTGACTGTGCTCTCTACAAACAGCGAATCTATTATCTCCATCGCTCCCCCCATCCCCGCACCAAGGGTTTCAGGGGGTAAAAAAAAAGCCATTCAAAAGCGTGGAGGCCTAAGATCATCCAAAAACAAAGCTGCTACGCCACCAAGGAAATCTACCGATGATGAGGAGGAAGATTTGACAGGGGGAACCTATGTGACTCTTTCCGATGATCTATTACAGAAACTTTGTTGCCTGATGGACACAAAAATCAAAGGGATGGTAAAACCCCTGATTAGCAAAATTGATAAATTAACTGCTGAGGTAAGCAAACTGGAAGGTCTATTAGGAAAAACTCTGAGGGAAGTGAGAAAATTTCCAGAAGTTATTACAACAAGTGTCCAGCCATTGATGAGTGAAATCCAATCTGGCAAATTTAACGGACCGACTCCTGTTGTTGCACTAAACCCCCCGTTGACTTCTTTGACAAACGTATCTGATAGGCCCTCCAGCGATGCACCATCTTCTTTACTTCAGGGGGAACCTAACTCCTTGAAAGGATCATCAGAGCTTGTTGTGGAAGCTTCACCATTAGTTCTTGTTCTTGCAAATGTACCCCCACTAGCCCCAGGTGATGTCGAATCAACTTCATCATTGTTAAACAAATCTTTATCATGGCTAACCAACAACATGGCCATAACTTCCTGGGGCAAAGAGCAATTAGCCGAAGAACTGGTGAATGCAAGAAGGGTTGAGTGGATTGGGAATAGGGTAAAAAAATTCAAGGGGGACTGTGTTGTGCTTAACTTCTCTGACCCCGAGGTTTTGCCAAACATCCTGCCCAATCTTCACCCACCTCAGAAAAGATTTACCCCAATTGTCCCATTGACCCTAGATTTCTTCTATCCTAGGAAAGGCAGAGGTCCTAATTGCAGCACACTAAGAACAAAATGGAACGTTGTAACTAAGAGGGGCAGCATGAACCCTGATCTTGGTGAGTGGGGTCTAGGATTGGAAAACAGATTCTCTGCTCTTTCCAACCTAGACGCATGCGATTGACTACCATCTAACCCCTCTACTTTGCTGCAAATTCCTACGGCTGCATGTTCTACAGAGATGTCTAGTTGTTCAACACTTTTACAAAATGTGACAGTCAGTAATGTACCTAGAGCTGGATAAACTGCAGTAAATATAAATGAAATTGGTATTGGCGATTCAACGCCAACAAGGCCAGCTCATAGTAATTATCCAATAATGGTAAATGCTACCGGGAATTTATTGTCTTGGAATATTGCTGGGCTTTGTTCCAAAATGGATTGTGGAGAATGGTTCGGTTTTGTCAGCCTGTATGATGTTTGTATTTTTCAAGAGACCTGGGCCTGCGATCCTGTATTTGCATTGGGCTATTTGAACTTTTATCTTCCGGCCACCAAGGGCCCAAAAGGCCGACCGATGGGCGGACTCACTATATGGGTGCGCCAGTCTCTTAGGATTGATGTGAGAAATATTGAGCTCTACCAAAAAGACATCCAGCTCATACGACTAAAGGGTAACCCATCTACCTCCATAGATATTTATAATGTATATGCTAGAGGGGGTAGTGCAGGAAAATCTGAGGTCCTTTTGTCTTTGTATAAATTGCTAGAAACTCACTCATCTGGGAAAAATACACTAATAGCTGGTGACCTAAATCGCACTTTTGAACCTTTAGACGTTGGCGATGCACATTTGGGCACGGAGGAAGATATGTTATGGGATATTCCCGCTCTTAATACAACCCCAATAACACGCTGGACTGAGGATATTCTTGGCCTAAACGCTATGTGCCTCGAACACGGGTTAAGGGCCTTGAATGGTCGGACAAAGTCTGACAGAGTACCAGCCATGACATTTAATAATGGGAGAAACAAGAGCCGTATTGACTACATTATATGTAGTATGCCCCTATGGCCAACTGTCACTGATATGGTTGTTTCGGAAAGGCTCGAGAGTGACCATAATCCTTTATGTGTTCTCCATAAATGGTGGCTGTCTGATGTTGTTTCAAGTACCCGTGTTGAATCTCTTCCACCGTTGACTGTACCCACCAATGATCTGCGCAGGCTGAGGTGGACTAGTGTTAGAACTGATCCGCTGGTCTTAGAAAAAATAAGTATGGCAACTGATAAGGCTATATTGGCCCTTGAAGGAGAGGCTGGGCATTCTCCTACCCTAAATAATGTTACCAAGGTCCATAATGACCTTTTCAAAGAAATAAAATGCCATTTCTTAAAACCGGCAAATAAAAAGAAGCCCGGGGTCTATAGGCCGGCTAAATGGTACAATCAGGACTGTAAGGGGGCCAGGTCCCGCTTGGGTGATGCAATTAAGATCAAAAATAAGGAGGCCACTAGGATAGCTAGGAACGAATATAAACGTTCCATAGCAAAAGCGAAGAAAGACTGGGATGAAGCCCATTGGAATTTGCTACAGAGTGCGAGTGACCAAAATCATTCCAGGTTATTCTGGCATATAGTCAAATGGGGTCATGACAGGCTTGAAGATGCCACTACAAACAATGTCCCCCAGGATGCCTGGGTAAAATTCTTTAGCGAACAATACGCCTCTAGCGACCAGTCCGTTGATAGCGTACGCCCACCCTCTTCTTTGACAGAAGATGATACTTTTTTGCAGTGTGAAATATTGATTGCACTCAAAACTGTTCATAGTGGTTGTGCCCCCGGCATTGACGGAGTTCCTGCAGACGTTTTTTTAAACGACACTGCAAGATGGTGCAAATATATTCATCTGTTAATAAATCATATTGCTAGAGGTGCAGATATTCCAGAAACATGGCGGGGTGCTGTTATCATCCCGGTATATAAGAAAGGAGGCCGCGCTCAGCCTAGTAATTACCGCCCAATTAGTTTGATCGACACTATCCAAAAAATAGTGGGGCGTGTAATCGTTAATAGGTTGCTTGATTGGGCTGAGGATAACAACATTTTATCCCCCTATCAGGCTGGTTTTCGCAGGGCAACCAGCACTGTGGACCAAGTCTTCCGTCTCCAACTGATTCAGTGGAGGACCGTGGTACTAGGCGGAGGCAGCCTGTATGCAGCATTTGTTGATTTGCGGGCTGCCTTCGACCTGGTACCAAGGGCAAAATTGTGGGAAGTTCTTGCGACTCTTGGGGTCCCTGGGGAATTGTTGTCCTTAATTATGCGTTTACACGAGGGCAATTACGCTAAAATTCGCTGGGGTGGGTACGGTAATGACACGGCCGAATTCCCAGTTGAGCGTGGGGTTCGGCAGGGTTGTTCAATGGCCCCTACTCTGTTCACCCTTTTTATTAACGGTGTGGTTTCTTGTATGCAATCTCAGGCAGTGGATGCTCCCTCCGTTGCAGGTGAAAAAGTTCCAATTTTAATGTTCGCTGATGATACCTTAATTTTATCTAAAACACCAGCTGGGTTGCAAAAAGCATTGGCAATATTCGATGATTTCTGTGTAGTTCATGGATTGGAGGTAAATGGGTCCAAGACAAAACTCATGGCCTTCAATCCCCACAGAAATTTTAAACCCAAAATTTCCCTGAGTGGTCGTACCCTGGAGGTTGTAAAATCCTTCACTTATCTAGGGATCCATATTTCTAATGACAACAGGTGGCAGCTACATCTTAATATTGCTACTTTAAGGCACAAGCAATTAGCTGGCACAATTATTAAGGAGCAAAGGAAATCGCTCACTAAGCCCATTAAACCACCACTGATAATCTATGAGGCAAAAGCAATAGGGTCTGCCTTGTATGGTGCGGAGTTATGGGGGCATGAAAACCTTCAGGAACTCCAAACCTCAGAAAACAAATTTTACAGGACACTGATAGGTGCCCCTCAGAGCAGCCCGCTATTGCCCCTAAGATACGAATTAGGCAGGAGAGCGATCTCTGATAAAGCCAAACTGCGCCCGATTTTATACTGGCGCAGGCTTTGGACCACGCCAGAGCTCTCTCACTACGCGAATGGGTTTAAAGATGTTGTCAAAGCCGACTGCTATAACAAAATAAAATGGTTTAAATCATTAAAGATTGCTTTGTTTGAATTAGGACTCAATGCTCTTTGGATTGATCCAGCTGGGGCTTTATTTCCTTCCAAGTCCACCCTAAAAAACATTTACTGGGAACATGTTGTTAATAAGAGTATGCTTAGTACATACAGTGGGCCTATGACCACTAGTTACTTAGAGATCAATTTGTACCCAATTTATGAAATGTATTGGGATTACATATCAAACCCCATGGACAGGAAATTGCTCTTCCAATTGAGGGTAGGTTCCCTCCCCCTCTGTAATTTAACATCTAAATGGAAAGCAGGGGGTGTACCAATCTGTCCAGTCTGTGGGGTAGGCAACGAGACTCTTGGTCATTTTTTGTTCTCTTGTCCAATGTACTCTGCACCAAGGCGAGTTTGGTTGGCTCCCATGTGCAGGAACCTAGGTACAAAAAATAGTATGGTAGCATTGCGGATTGTAAGATCTACTTCTGTTAATTGGATTATAATTGCTACTGCAAAGTACCTGGGGTGGGCCTGGATTATAAGACAGAGATTGCTGGCAGGATAATTATCTATCGTTTAGTAGACAGCAAATTGTTAGATACACGTCTATTCTCTGTAACAATTCAATGCAAATTCAGAGACTGCTAGACTATTGTTTATTCTCTGTAAATGTTGATTAGTTGGCCAGAGACTGCTAGACTTGTGTCTATTTTACTTTCTTAATGTAATATACTAATTTAATGTATCATCGGTATGAAATTTTATGATATGAATTTTTACTAATTGCCTTTTGTGATTATCAATCAGGCACTTTTTTATAATGAACTTGCACCTGACATTTTATACGTGTATTGTTTTTTAAACCTCATCTATGTGCTTATGTCTAATTGACTTGTAAATTTAATCGTTTTTTTATTACATGTATGTATGTCTGCTTTTATGAGTAACACTCGAATAAAGCACAATTGAAAGTTAAAATGCATGTGTCCTTCTGTAACAACTGGTGCTCATATAATGCGCGTTGATAACTTCGGTCGAGTTCGACGCTAAATAAAGGTACAAAAAAAAATGCCTCAATGAACTGTCTTTCATCTCTATGATTGCACTTCTGCTTAACGCTACTGATAAACGATGGAGTGATCAATTAAAACTTCTCAAATGTATTTTTAAGCCTCTTTGCATCATAAAATATTTTGCTTATTTGCCTTCCTATTAGCCACATCTTAAATTCATTTTCTTGGATTCTCCTTTGTCATATGTGTTCTTAGAGTCTGTACAACCCATTCCCGTGAGCTGCACCAACCTTTCAATCCGACACCCTTTTGCAAAAAACTCTCTACTCAAGATGTATCTAATCTCCAACATGTGTTTTAAAGAGACCACACCTCTTTACTGTTCTCTGCCTAGTTTATCTCAAATATCATTCCCCTCAGGCTAGGTGTAACTATTGCAGAAACTTCCGAACATCTTGCAGATTCCCCAAAAAGTCATAAGTAATATCTGCAAATTTACAACTGACCTAATTTTGCTTGTTTTCCCCATGAATGTTCTACCCAGGGACTGCTCATTTGTGCCGGGGATGGGGGTGTTGAGCGACCACAGATTACATATTGTGAACATGGGTAACTATGAAAAATGGTCATGCCTTTCACCCTTGGATCCTGATTGACGTCACACACAACTGGAGCGTCCATCTTGTTATCTGGTGTGACTCAGAAACCCTCTTCAAAACAACCCTGTTATTCACAGTTACTCCTATATAATTCTACTATAAATCTTTATAATCAGGATCCAGATGTGTAGCGGCACAGCTGCAGATGCAATTAGTTTTCTTATACAAAGGCTGTTTACAGAAAAATGAACAATGCTAATAGTGCAAAAACCTGCAAAGATATAGCTTTATTGGAACAATATAGTATCTTTACCCCACTTTTCTGAACTTTTAAATTGATAATTAACTTCATCAGGATTAAGTTGCACAGTAAGTGTTGAGAACTGCGTCTGAAACCGCACTTTTGCAAGGGATGTGGGAAATAAAATCTAATCCTGAAAAAATATTTTCATTGGGAGGAAAAGCTAAATTCGGCCCTAATGATTTTCTCCAGAATGGGCAACCCAGACAAGCAGGATTAAGGGTAAACAGGCGTGCAACAGTGGAAGTATGAAAATCATATTTTTAATTGGCGTAGCCCTGCGATTTCATGAACTGGATTAAGACATCTGCTCACGCAGGCCTTGGACCGCCGCATTCCCAACTATTTTATGTATTATAATGTTTGTTAGAAGCTATTTTAGAGGAGTATTAGGTTCCGGAGTTTCAAACAACACAATCACGTTTAATGCAAAGAAATACATTTTTCAAAAGCCAGGCTATCGACTAAAGGTTTTTAAGCATACTGCAACATGAGCAGAAACACCCAGACAAACCCACCCCAGCCACATCCAGAGCGTGCTGTGCCCGACAAGAGGATTATGATAAACTGGCAGTCTTGGTTTGCTAAAGTCTCCATAGGAAGGCACAACAGGGGGCTGCAGTCTGTCTGGTAAAAGAGGCTTACAGTAGCTTTGAGGTGAGGCAAGGGGGGCGGGGGCGGCAGACTGTGCCTCACATGACTTCTTGTATAATGCTAATCTGGCCACTGCTCGACCACACACACACGCACACACACACACACTACTAATGTGACCACTGCGAAATTAACCATAACTAGACGCTACACAGAATGCTTAACTGATTCTACAAACACACACACATATGTATATGTCAGCGATAGCAACTCTGGGGCATATTTACAATAACCGGCGCATCCCTGCAAATCAGGAGGGATGCGCCAGTTATTGTGCGCCACGGCTCCGCCATCATGGATGCGCCGCATTTACAATGTGGCGCACCATGGTGCAAAAATGGCACAGATGCGTGACGCATCTGTGCCGTAAAAGTGGCGCATTGCTGGAGTTGCGTCGCAAGCGCGACGCAGCTCCAGCAATGCTCTGGGGGCCCTATCTAGTTAATGCTGCGTCAATCCTTATGCCTGCGTCAGGCAGGCGCAGGGTTTTGACGCAGCATGGGCCTAAAAGTGACTGAGTGAAATCTTGTAGATTTCACTCAGCCGCTTTTAGGAGGCGTTCCTGCGCCGGAACCCCCCCCCCCCCCCCCCCTCCCCTGCACAGGAACGCCTACATGTGGCGCAGGGCATTACAACGTGACGCATCTCCCAGATGCGTCATGTTGTAAGTACCGTCGCACCATGGAGCAGGATTTGCGCCGCCGTTGCGTCACAAAAGTGACGCAACGGCGGCGTAAATGAGGTGCAAGGGGCTTGTAAATCTGCCCCTTAGTAGTAAGGTCTGATTGTCTATCGAAAATGTGATTTCTAGAACGATGACGCTGCTTGGCAAATCAGCTCAAAATATCCCAGAAAAAAAGTTTGTTTGGGCTAGATTTGGGATGTTCAGTTTTGTTTAGATCCGTCTTGGAATGTAACACAGTTGGGGGGGAGGGGGTAGAACATTTTCATTTGTTGGTAAATCCGTCACTGTTTCATTAAGCTGCTTCAAATTTTGCAGTCTTGCAGCAAGTTAATTGGGGACAAAGTTAAAGGAGGATAGGCCAGACACTTTTGATTTTCTAATAATTTTGGTTCTATTTCATAGATCTGCACGGCATGTGGCGACCTTTGGGCTTGTTTAACTTCAGATATGTTGAGTTTCATGCAGATTTGATAGGGTGCTTAAGTAAAATAAGGTGAGTAAAAAAGTGCTAAATTGCTAATAACTTTGACCTCCTTTGGAAAGTCTACTCACAATTTGTAAGGAATTTGCATGTTTGATTTTTGCAGGTTTGATCATTTATGACCAGTGCAGGGAACCAAAGCTTCATGAAACAAAAAATAAAGGGCGTGGTAAAGTTAAAGCGGGTTCAAAACACTCAGATTTGCTCATACATTTAGCATGATTTGATCAATTTGTACCAAAGTTGAGATAACAGAATTGGGTTTAACTTGCAAACTCCATGTGCGGATGGTGTTTGGCCACATTGGAGGTTGGCTTTCTGAGATAAAACGCAGTTCTTTGCATGCAGCAGTGATTAGCTTCACATTGGGTTTGCAGAGGGCCTGGCTGAAATCGAACTATTTGGTCAACCTATGCTACACACAGTTGAAGGACATACAGAACTAGGGATAGTCTGCAACATGATTTAAAGGCAGTATCATTCATCACCAAACAAACTACGCACCAACCATGTATAAATATATATATCTATGCAACCACCAATAAAATACTTTTACCTTTCCATCTAAAAATCAGTCAACATGAAGTTATGGTTATCCTTGTTCATTACATCTTAAGGTATGTTTTCAAAAAACCTCTGAAAGCCACTTAAGAATCATAGTTACAGATCAGTGTTCATTATGAAATAAAATCAATTCCCCCTCTGAAATTTCCTAAAGTGGTTGCCATTACTGATAACATCACTATGGCGAAAGCTTTTATGGCTTGGATACATGGTGTTATTAAAGGATGTGTTATTAAGTGGAGTTTTCTAATGGCATAAATGCTACGACTTTAACAACTGTTCATTTGCAAGAAAAATCTTGCTTTCATGGTGGGGCGTAAGTGATGGTTTATGTTGCAAACCATAAATGAAAAATTTCAGGGGATTGTTCATTTTCCTTTGGGATCACTTTACCTGTGTTTTTAAGTGAATGTAAAACTTTTTCAGGTAAATGTGTTTTTTCTACCTGAACCATACATTTATTGAAAAACTTTAAAGTTTGGAAGCAAGGCCATGCATCCAACCCACCATGCACAGGCTTCACAGTGGGGTTGGTTGTAGGCGTGGCCTGGGGCAGGCCCTGCATTCACCCACCAGTGTATTTTGTCTCTGCCTTGTACAGCCTCTGGTCATTCATGGAAAGGGTAAAGGTAGTGCCTTTCCTGCAGCCAAACCCCCACCCAACTCCCGGGGTAGTGAAGCCGGGACCATAGAGAGTGTACTGGAATCAGCGTTCACATTATTAAATCTAAAATTGGTTCTCTGTGCAGTCAGGAGTGTGACCTTACAGATTCAGAGAATCTTAATCCATCATGGCCGCTTGGGGTTGGTGTCAATGTAAAGTCTTCTCACAACATCCCATGGTTTGTTCAATAAATGTCTTTTAATAAAGCTTTTGCTAGTGAAGCGTTATGGACCAGCTTCTATTGGAAGGGCGGACAGAAGGCATCTCTCATTGGATAATGTGGTCTTCTATTAGAGTGCCGGGGTTAATTGGAGGTATTCAAGTGTATTATGTTGGGTGTAGATAGAGTGTGTCATGCAAGGCTGTTGAGGAAAGGAGTCCATATTTCCTCATGCTTGGACATTTGGTTATTCATCTTATAGAAAGATATTTTTTTAAAGGCAAGGTTAGCTATTGATTCCAGTTAAATCATAAGGGACACTGTTCCATGTGGAGGGTGTAAGGTGTCACCCTGTCAAAAAGGAAAGATGTAGAGTAGGAAAGATGAGAGAGGGAGAATGAAAAAGAGAGAGACACAGAGGTTCATCCCCAGTATCAAGGATCCAGTCCCGAATGGGAGGGCCAAATCTAGCCTCTTAATTGCCCTCACACACCGCGAAGGATGTCATGCTTCATCATCGGGCTCTTGCTTCTCGTCGGGCCGGCGCTGCAATGCCCGACGGGCCCCCGAAGGGTCGCTTTGACAGAGGTCTTTTAAGAGAAAAGCCGTTTGGTGAATGCGGGTGTGTGGGGTGGATCTGGTAAAAATAGGTGGTGAGGTGCATGCAGGAATAAATGCAGTAAAACTACGTAGGGGTATCCACTGGTACACTCTTTAATAGTGTGGTGCCCCTGGTAGGTAAAAAAACGAGAGGTTGGTGAGTTACTAAATGGCTTAATGTGCCTGTGTAACTAAACAAAAGGTCGACATGTTTCACGCCTTGGGAGTCTGAATGATCAGTGGCGGGAAACATCCTTTACAACAGAACCGTTACAACGCGGTACCGTTACAACGCAGGATTTACAACGAAAGTCGTTATAACGACTTTCGCTGGAGGGCGCTCTAGGATAGGGGATAGTTTAATTTACTATCCAACACCTTCCCTGCTATCCACGGGGACTGGAGTTGGAATAGTAAATTAAACTATTCACTATCCAGCGCCCCCCAACGCAAGTTGTTGTAACGACTTGCGTTGTTAAACCTGCGTCGTAAAGGTACGCATTATAACGGTATGCGTTGTACCGTCATACATCCATCAGTGGCATGTCTTCAGGACCTATCTAGTGTGGTGAGTGTGCACGTCAGAAGTGAAGGATTCTAGAATAGAGATAGTAACCCGGGTGGGTGAGAGGTAGCTTGGAGGTGACCGCAGGGTTAATTGCCCTAGTGTGTGGTCCGGAATCTCGTTATGTGGATTTATCCAAGCGAAGAAAGTACCCTCACAAGATATGGGATCATTCTCCCTAGGCTAAACACCGCTGGTTGCCCGCACCCTATTGGGGTTTCGTCGGGTGCTAGCCGCTTGTGAAGGGTAGGGACGAAATCCCAATAGGGTGCGGGCATCCAGCGGTGTTTAGCCTTGCACCCTCCGGATGGATGTCCCTTATGATTAACAGTCAGTCATTTGTGGAGCACAGACACCGGACCAGAACAAGCTCCAGGTCCCCCTTCTTTTTTTTTTACTTAACTATTGATTCCAACCATACCAGTATCGCTGGGGGAAATGGAGATTTCCATTCCCATACTGTACAGATTTTGGACGTAGCCACAGAGGAATCCAGCCACATTTTACATTGAACATTTATCCCTGGGATGTCCTTTATTTTGTGGAGCTAGTTCTGCCAGGGTTTTGGAGCTTTTCCCAAATCTGGTCCCAGTATGGCGATAGGTCTCTGCATGTTCATATAATATTTATCAAATGCCCTCTTGGGTGGCCGCACCTGCAGCAATTTGTGAATGGAAGTAGGTCTGCTTCAATCAATCTATTTTTGGTCCAATGCCAATGTTGTATGATCTTGAAATAGCTGATTTACAGCTGGGCCTCCAGCTGGTCCTCACAGAGGCGCCTGTAATGGGTGTCTAAGAGAGAATCCCAATTGTCATTTGTGTAGTGCTTCCAAGGTCGGACAGGGACAAAAGAAATAGGCCCAATCACCAAATTTAAAGTGACCCCCATTGGTGAACCAGGTAGCTAAAAAGGTGGTCAACATTTGCAATTCAATTATATAGGAAGCAAGGGTGACCACTTAATTTTAGAGAACCCGGGGTAAGGTAATATGTATATAGAAACAATGGTTAAAATGGAAATAAATCTCTTTAGGAGTTTAACCAGCAGGGAACCTATAATTTGCACACATAGAACAATTTGTTGGCACTTAATGTAAAAGTGTCAAGAAAACAAGTTTTCATAGAAAAATATATTTTATCATGACTTTAGAAATCTTTGCTTTCTATCAATAAGACTTGTTGCTCGTGCTTTTACATGTAGAGTAACAAACAGTGCATCGCTTATAAAAAGACAAATGACTCTTATCTTGATTTGGTTTAACAAAAAGAAAGAATCACATTTTTTGTCAGGTTGCAGACAACGTTTCGACCTCTCTTATTCTGATGTCATCTTCGGGACAGAGCAAGAGTGGTATGAGTCTAGAAAAGGAAAGAATATGAAATGGAATGAATACAATGAAGAACAGACCCTGGATAGTCATTACAATTGTGTATAAATCACTAAGGTCACGTGCTTTAAAGAGGCCAAGACCAGCATCAATTAATCAAGCAGGGGCATGTCAATAGGGACACCCCAGACAGTCACTGGTGTCGGAGTAGGGGCAGGACCATCAGGTATATTGATGCAGAGAATAGCTCAGGATGAAAAAAGACAGTTCAGAATTTTCACAAACCTATCCCGATGGGGTGTAGGTAAGTAATTACTCCCATAAACCTATATTGATATGGTATAGGTGTGATTCAAGAAATCAGATATAACGTTTTTCCACTCTTCAGTGAAGGCTGGGAGCCATGTTGTACTATGTCATACTCGGGGTGTCACAATCAGTACTGCTTCAAAAAGGGGGGTGGTGATGGACAGAGTATCTGAATTAAGCAGAACACTTCTACCCAGTCAAAAGATCAGGGCTTGATCCATCACCATTTTTTAGCTCACTGCACCATCCCAGTTCAGAACCTGGCTACATACAAATTAGTCTGTCCCTGGCCCAGTGCATCATGGGAACAGGGCAGACCAAACTACCAAGCCAATTCTTTACTGGAAAGGAAACAAGCTTCCGGGGACTGGTTTCTGGCATTACAGCCGTCTCCAGCCCGGCTTTCTTGAATCCTGATGGTCCAGTGAGCAAGGGACTCACATCTGAGCATACCCTTCCACACTTGTGGTGGCCAAAACGATTCAAAAAGGGGGGTGGTGATGGACAGAGTATCTGAATTAAGCAGAACACTCCTACCCAGTCAAAAGATCAGGGCTTGATCCATCACCGTTTTTTAGCTCACTACACCATCCCAGTTCAGAACCTGGCTACATGCAAATTAGTCTGTCCCTGGCCCAGTGCATCATGGGAACAGGGCAGACCAAACTACCAAGCCAATTCTTTACTGGAAAGGAAACAAGCTTCCGGGGACCGGTTTCTGGCATTACAGCCGTCTTCGGCCCGGCTTGCTTGAATCCTGATGGTGCAGTGAGCAAGGGACTCACATCTGAGCATACCCTTCCACACTTGTGGTGG
Organism: Lissotriton helveticus; assembly: GCF_964261635.1. Classification (NCBI taxonomy): domain Eukaryota; kingdom Metazoa; phylum Chordata; class Amphibia; order Caudata; family Salamandridae; genus Lissotriton; species Lissotriton helveticus. The sequence continues at coordinate 1,588,672,872 of NC_136067.1, read as the reverse complement.
CCAAAACGATTCAAAAAGGGGGGTGGTGATGGACAGAGTATCTGAATTAAGCAGAACACTCCTACCCAGTCAAAAGATCAGGGCTTGATCCATCACCGTTTTTTAGCTCACTGCACCATCCCAGTTCAGAACCTGGCTACATGCAAATTAGTCTGTCCCTGGCCCAGTGCATCATGGGAACAGGGCAGACCAAACTACCAAGCCAATTCTTTACTGGAAAGGAAACAAGCTTCCGGGGACCGGTTTCTGGCATTACAGCCGTCTTCGGCCCGGCTTGCTTGAATCCTGATGGTGCAGTGAGCAAGGGACTCACATCTGAGCATACCCTTCCACACTTGTGGTGGCCAAAACGATTCAAAAAGGGGGGGTGGTGATGGACAGAGTATCTGAATTAAGCAGAACACTCCTACCCAGTCAAAAGATCAGGGCTTGATCCATCACCGTTTTTTAGCTCACTGCACCATCCCAGTTCAGAACCTGGCTACTTGCAAATTAGTCTGTCCCTGGCCCAGTGCATCATGGGAACAGGGCAGACCAAACTACCAAGCCAATTCTTTACTGGAAAGGAAACAAGCTTCCGGGGACCGGTTTCTGGAATTACAGCCGTCTTCGGCCCGGCTTGCTTGAATCCTGATGGTGCAGTGAGCAAGGGACTCACATCTGAGCATACCCTTCCACGCTTGTGGTGGCCAAAACGATTCAAAAAGGGGGGTGGTGATGGACAGAGTATCTGAATTAAGCAGAACACTCCTACCCAGTCAAAAGATCAGGGCTTGATCCATCACCGTTTTTTAGCTCACTGCACCATCCCAGTTCAGAACCTGGCTACATGCAAATTAGTCTGTCCCTGGCCCAGTGCATCATGGGAACAGGGCAGACCAAACTACCAAGCCAAGTCTTTACTGGAAAGGAAACAAGCTTCCGGGGACCGGTTTCTGGCATTACAGCCGTCTTCGGCCCGGCTTGCTTGAATCCTGATGGTGCAGTGAGCAAGGGACTCACATCTGAGCATACCCTTCCACACTTGTGGTGGCCAAAACGATTCAAAAAGGGGGGTGGTGATGGACAGAGTATCTGAATTAAGCAGAACACTCCTACCCAGTCAAAAGATCAGGGCTTGATCCATCACCGTTTTTTAGCTCACTGCACCATCCCAGTTCAGAACCTGGCTACATGCAAATTAGTCTGTCCCTGGCCCAGTGCATCATGGGAACAGGGCAGACCAAACTACCAAGCCAATTCTTTACTGGAAAGGAAACAAGCTTCCGGGGACCGGATTCTGGCATTACAGACGTCTTCGGCCCGGCTTGCTTGAATCCTGATGGTGCAGTGAGCAAGGGACTCACATCTGAGCATACCCTTCCACACTTGTGGTGGCCAAAACGATTCAAAAAGGGGGGTGGTGATGGACAGAGTATCTGAATTAGGCAGAACACTCCTACCCAGTCAAAAGATCAGGGCTTGATCCATCACCGTTTTTTAGCTCACTGCACCATCCCAGTTCAGAACCTGGCTACATGCAAATTAGTCTGTCCCTGGCCCAGTGCATCATGGGAACAGGGCAGACCAAACTACCAAGCCAATTCTTTACTGGAAAGGAAACAAGCTTCCGGGGACCGGTTTCTGGCATTACAGCAGTCTTCGGCCCGGCTTGCTTGAATCCTGATGGTGCAGTGAGCAAGGGACTCACATCTGAGCATACCCTTCCACACTTGTGGTGGCCAAAACGATTCAAAAAGGGGGGTGGTGATGGACAGAGTATCTGAATTAAGCAGAACACTCCTACCCAGTCAAAAGATCAGGGCTTGATCCATCACCGTTTTTTAGCTCACTGCACCATCCCAGTTCAGAACCTGGCTACATGCAAATTAGTCTGTCCCTGGCCCAGTGCATCATGGGAACAGGGCAGACCAAACTACCAAACCAATTCTTTACTGGAAAGGAAACAAGCTTCCGGGGACCGGTTTCTGGCATTACAGCCGTCTTCGGCCCTGCTTGCTTGAATCCTGATGGTGCAGTGAGCAAGGGACCCCTGGTACCATATACTAGGGACTTATAAGTAAGACAGCGTATGCCAATTGGGGGTAGCCAATTCATCATCCTTTTTTTAAAGAGTTAGAACACTGGCACTGAGGTCTGGTTAGCAGGCCTCAGTGCACTCTCAGAGCTCAAAACCAGGAGCATCAGTCCAAAACTTTGAGGGTGATAATGCAAAAAGAGGAAATTCCTTATAATATGGTAATCTTGGCAACTGTATATTTCCTAGGAAGTCATCTTCAAGTGTAATATCACTTAGATTTTCCAGGAATTATAGTTGTGTGTAGTAATTTAATTTGTGGGTGTCTGTTGAGAAGATACCTGAACAACCGAGGATTGCTGGTATAAATGCAGACATTCCTGCTGTTTGAGTTGTAATGCTAGGAGCCTTTCTGCTTTTTCCCTGTACTTATAGTAGTTGTGACAGACTCACTGCAGTGCTGTTCCACTATGGAAGAATACTGTGTGTTCAGCTCATATTTTTTCTTGTTCAGCAACTGAGGAGTCTGGTCTGAGGGGAAAAGTTTTTTTCTTATTTGAAAGGTGATTACATCCTGCACTAGGGAATTTGTTTTGCTTTTTCAGCTTTTTCCTATGTGCTGATCATTTGTCTTTTATATAGACTTTTTCAACTGCCCACAGGACCTGCGCCAAAGTGACAGACTCCTCTTTTAGAGCCAGGTAATCTCCGAGCCATTGGTTTAACCCTTTCTTTTCATCTGGTTGTTTGTAGAGAAGTACATTAATTCTCGAGGTCTTTGGAGTGGTGATTTGAAGATCCAGGATTATCGTTATAAGCACATGTTAAGAACGATATTGGTGCATGATCAGAAAGGCCAGCCGCTCGGATATGACTTGGTCTCACTCCATTCTTTGGGTACATCAGAAGTAGGTATAGTCTCTACTGGTGAGATGGAGCAGGCAGTTCAGGTGTCATAGGCCATGGTCCTCTAAAAGGTCCTTTAATGTGCTTCTGTCTTGATTGGTGGGCAGATACAGTTTCCAAAATCTAGCAAGAATTGGATCTATAATTGGGTTCCAGTCTCCACCACCTAGGAGTTGAGTTTGTCCAAATTCCGAGCTGAGTCAGTTTAGTTTAGAGAAAAAGCTCTTGTAATTATTGAGAGCATATATTGGGCCCACTTTAAGAGGGTGTGTTTGTATGTTGAGCTTTACAAACATGGACTTGCCATCCAGGTCCATCCATATCTTCAAGATTCTCGAATGCAGGTCTGTGTGCAGGAGTATAGCCACTCCTTTTTTTTTGTAGATGGTCTGAGTCAAGCCAAATCAGAGGTTGAGGTTCCTGCAGATTAGATAGCGTGTTCCATCCAGTCTCTCCTGAGTTGTTTTGATTCTGTTATAGTAAGATGTGCCTCCAGGAGAATTGCTATGCCTGCTTTCTCATTACCCAGGCCAGTATGTATTTTCTTCCTTTTTAGGAAAGACAGCAGACCATTAATGTTCAGGGACCAGATGTTCAATGGCTTAGGGATGTTAATAGAACTACTGGGCATGTTGGGCCTGATGGTCTCAGTATAGGGCATATCATATTATTTGTCAATAGGAATCAAGGAGGTAAGGGTAGCATAGGTAGCGAGTCCTGCTGTTCTTTCTTGATGGGGAAAGTGGGAGTTCTGTGATGCAGGAAAATGTTCTAACTTATGTAGAATACATATGAATTTTTGGATTGTCTGACTATACCATTGAGACTTATGGCCCTTGGCATGATGAATGGATTGCAGTTCCATACAGATGTACTTATCATGATTTATGGCAAATCTGTAACATCATGTACATGGGTCTAGGCATTCCATTATGCCTTTAATGGGAACTGCCGTTTGTCTCCAGGTATTGGGGGATCTTTGAGTCAATTCTCTTTCTATAAGTGTCTCTGAGGCATGTCGACTTGCGATGGGGGAATGTTACATCCTTATGAATGTTGTTTTTCTGGATGGCATGTGTCTTCTGAGCTGGAGGGAGGTCCATAGAAGTCTGCATGTGTGGTGACACATCCATCTTGTTGTATACAAAGAGGGGGAGGAGAGATCTGTGCGATTGAAAGGGTGAGATTACCACTCGGGGTGAGTGGAAGGTCCAGCCACAGTTGCGCCCTTCGAGACAATGTGTTGCAAAAGAGAACTGGGCTGTTCCTGGGGAGGGTGTGTGTGCAGGTCACAGATGTTTGAAGGAGAGGTGAAGTTTCAGTGGAAACCTACCAAGGGGTATCCATTTTGTTGGATATAGTGGCCTCACACACCTTTGCAGGTGTCATGCTTCATCATAGGCAATGCATCTCGTTGGGAAGGCGGTGCAATCCCCAACGAGCAACACCTCTAAGATGGGCTCTTTAGAGGAGATCTTTTAATCCAACTGCCTGTAGGTGAAGTGCGGGTGAGGGGCCAGTGTGTTGTAGACGGAGCAGTGAGTTCAAATGAGGCAATGGGTACCAGAAAAACCTTTATTCGGGTGGTCCCTTGCTTCAATTAAAATCAGAAGCTAGTCTGTACTTGCTGGAAAGTTATGTTCTCTAGCTTGAGACTAGAATAGACAGTGTAGAAAGTGGTCGACATGTTTCTCGCAAAGGACATTGACACGCGATTCATCAGGACCTATCAGTTGAGAAATTTTGTCTACAAAACATGATCTATCCAAGTATCAGTGACTCATTACAAAATTATGGAATTGAGTACCTGTGTTGCACTGTTCCTTGCCTAAATAGGGAGACAAAGGAAGCATATAAAAAACAGGTAAGGTACAAAAACCACACTCAAAGTGACCTGGTACACACAGGGACATACTAGTGAGGGTGCTGCTAGCATGTGATTAAAAACAGAAGTGAGTACTCAACACAGGGAGCACAGTGAGTGTCATGCCCCTGAGGATGATCACAGTTAAAAAACAACAGCTGCAGCATTCTAGTCGGTCTCAAGGGAAACCCAACTCACCTAAGGGTCAGGAATTATAAGCAACAACAGTACCTGGCGGGTCGTAGATCGGGAGTGAAGCCTCGGTGGTTAAGGCTAAAAATAGAGAAAGGGGAGAGAGGGGAAGAGAACAACATGCATGATGTCACAAGCGCTTAATCATCCCTCCGTAGTCTGTCCCTGAATATGGTTGTGCTGAGGGCACAGGCGGCCCGTAAAAACATACATATATCTTGTATGTGTGGAGAGTCCACACAAGAATGGGGACTATAACTGGAGGTTTATGGGCTGGAAGCTATGAGCCATCAACACTGTGCTCTGTTAGGATCCCTCGACCTATGGATTTTATCTTAGCAATGCTCTTTCTGAAAAATGTTATCAACAATGGAGGAGTACCCCCTAGGGAGAAGAAACAGAAAGATTCTTTTTCTGTGTCTAGAGCGTGAAGCTCAGGTTAGCACAATGTGCCCCAACCCCTAACAGGACAAGGCATGTCCTTGAAGAAGACCCCTCACTCACCAACCTGGTTGGTGACATGCTTCATCATCGGGGTCCCACCCCATAGGCCGAATGCCCATAGGGTGTGCTACGACACCTGATTACAGTGGAGCGGGTTCTTTTGTTTATATGTGCAAAGTGTTAGAATAAAACGTGTTTTAAAAGAGGGCCAAATCTACTCACAACAAGACTTTATTCTTGAGTGTTTGGACCCTCATAAAAACCAGTGTGGCACCTATGCCTAATTAGGAAGGCTTTTGGTGTCAAAAGACGTGTACAAAATGTTAAAAATAGCGTAGTGTGCTATGTGCTCAATGAAAATTAGGTCTACATGTTTCAACCATTATGTAATTATAGGTTTTCGTCAGGACCGTGGTGATTGAACGGGGTGGTCCGCACACGCTAAGGTGCGTCCTGCCCTCGTTCAAAAAAAGACCATAAATAGTGGTCTCAGTGTAAAAAGGTGTTTTCCCTGAGTCAGGAGAAAAACCTGCAAGAAAAAACATGGAAAGGGTAGGGGTTACATACCGGGGAAGACACAAAACAAAGGGTGCACACTTAACAATCATAGCGCTAGAATAGGTGTCAGAATCACACCTATATTTCGGTTCGGTCGCACCCGTGTTCAGTTGTCAATGACACAGCAAAGTGCTCGGTTGCACGGCTACTGGAGCCGGTATCTGTGCAGTTTAATCAACAACTTATCCGTGTGATGATTTATGGGCAGTGGTTGGCTGAGAAGTTCAAAGCGGTGGACTACCAACGCATTCAGTTCATAGCCTAAATACCAATGTTAAAATGATCGGAATCGGCGTTGTGGCAAGCAACTGAGTGAGGCGGAGTGACTATGAACTAGAAAACGGCGTCGTGGCTTGGCAAAGTGAACCCTAGCTGCATCGTCATGCCGTTTTGTATGTGAAAACATTCAGTCGTGCTCAACGTGGTAATGGGCACAGCTTACATTTAGAAGCGGTCACTGTCGCTTCATGGACATGAGGGTCTCCAAGACGGCAAGTTTCGCCACCTTGAAAGCGAAAAAATATGGGTAGATTGTGTAGTTAGTGACACCGTCACGATGCGCGGTATCTGAAACGATCTGCGACGTGGTTCACCAAGTTAGGTTAAGGTTCACAACACTTACTTGCGACTTCTGCTCGTCAGGAAGAAAAACCTACTTGGTCCTTCCTCAATGCCCCGTAGAGTGTTCTGTTCGGTGTGCAGCGCCGGGAAGTAAACTCCCGGTTGCTTCCGCATTGGGCGGGGCGTACAGTGGGAACGTTGCGCCAGCCAATCAGAGCCAAACACTGGGGCGGTGTCCACTGCAGGTCGGATGACGCTGTAGCTGACGCGTAATGTTATGATTCCAAGGCAACAGTGCTGGTACGGCGCTGCTGCGAGGAAAGAAAGGGGCAACTACGTGGGAACTTAAAAGAATACCGTATTAAGGATCAGGAACTTCGTTGCCATCAGGACTTCATCTATTGAGTAATGCAATGGCATCATGGTGTACTGTAAAAGGGTCGAATAAAATAAATAAAATAAATGAAATAAACCGAAGCATTATGTTTTCTCGGTTCAAGATCATGGTGAAACTCATAACTACAAATAGGCAATAACAATGGTGTGTTTTGCTAAGTGATCTTATCCCATCACGGTGTTCCATGGGATATTATCGTTAAGGCCGGTTGTCTGGGTGGAAAGTCTGTAGACCCACCTCTGTTCTTTTTCAAAGAGGCGTCGGTTCATATTGGGTCCATGTTGGACCTGTTCGATAATGGTCCATTGTAAATCATCCGCGCTATGCCCTTTCAGCAAATAGTGTTCAGTGAGCTTGCTATTGGCCTTTTTGCACCTGATGGGTAAACACTGGAGTATACTGAACACCGGGAATCTGAAATGGGAAAAACCGTTGTTCTCATACAAAAGGGCACGCAGCATCAAAGATGCAGTAGTGAACACCAGACCTAAGCTGAAACAAGTTGCCAACGAAACCGTCCTGAGCGCCTGGGGTCTACCCAGAGTAACAGGCCACTACAAATGTGGGAATTGTAGTGTTTGCCCGTTCACTAACAACACCAAGACTTTACAGCTAGAACCTACTAAAATCTGGACAATCAGAGGACAGACGAATTGCAATAGCGAGAACGTTGTGTACCGACTGACATGCCCCTGTAACCTACATTACGTAGGTATGACCAGCAGAAAAATCAGAATCCGCATCGGTGAACACAGAAGCACCATCACCGAGAAAACATAATGCTTCGGTTTATTTCATTTATTTTATTTATTTTATTCGACCCTTTTACAGTACACCATGATGCCATTGCATTACTCAATAGATGAAGTCCTGATGGCAACGAAGTTCCTGATCCTTAATACGGTATTCTTTTAAGTTCCCACGTAGTTGCCCCTTTCTTTCCTCGCAGCAGCGCCGTACCAGCACTGTTGCCTTGGAATCATAACATTACGCGTCAGCTACAGCGTCATCCGACCTGCAGTGGACACCGCCCCAGTGTTTGGCTCTGATTGGCTGGCGCAACGTTCCCACTGTACGCCCCGCCCAATGCGGAAGCAACCGGGAGTTTACTTCCCGGCGCTGCACACCGAACAGAACACTCTACGGGGCATTGAGGAAGGACCAAGTAGGTTTTTCTTCCTGACGAGCAGAAGTCGCAAGTAAGTGTTGTGAACCTTTACCTAACTTGGTGAACCACGTCGCAGATCGTTTCAGATACCGCGCATCGTGACGGTGTCACTAACTACACAATCTACCCATATTTTTTCGCTTTCAAGGTGGCGAAACTTGCCGTCTTGGAGACCCTCATGTCCATGAAGCGACAGTGACCGCTTCTAAATGTAAGCTGTGCCCATTACCACGTTGAGCATGACTGAATGTTTTCACATACAAAACGGCATGACGATGCAGCTAGGGTTCACTTTGCCAAGCCACGACGCCGTTTTCTAGTTCATAGTCACTCCGCCTCACTCAGTTGCTTGCCACAACGCCGATTCCGATCATTTTAACATTGGTATTTAGGCTATGAACTGAATGCGTTGGTAGTCCACCGCTTTGAACTTCTCAGCCAACCACTGCCCATAAATCATCACACGGATAAGTTGTTGATTAAACTGCACAGATACCGGCTCCAGTAGCCGTGCAACCGAGCACTTTGCTGTGTCATTGACAACTGAACACGGGTGCGACCGAACCGAAATATAGGTGTGATTCTGACACCTATTCTAGCGCTATGATTGTTAAGTGTGCACCCTTTGTTTTGTGTCTTCCCCGGTATGTAACCCCTACCCTTTCCATGTTTTTTCTTGCAGGTTTTTCTCCTGACTCAGGGAAAACACCTTTTTACACTGAGACCACTATTTATGGTCTTTTTTTGAACGAGGGCAGGACGCACCTTAGCGTGTGCGGACCACCCCGTTCAATCACCACGGTCCTGACGAAAACCTATAATTACATAACGGTTGAAACATGTAGACCTAATTTTCATTGAGCACATAGCACACTACGCTATTTTTAACATTTTGTACACGTCTTTTGACACCAAAAGCCTTCCTAATTAGGCATAGGTGCCACACTGGTTTTTATGAGGGTCCAAACACTCAAGAATAAAGTCTTGTTGTGAGTAGATTTGGCCCTCTTTTAAAACACGTTTTATTCTAACACTTTGCACATATAAACAAAAGAACCCGCTCCACTGTAATCAGGTGTCGTAGCACACCCTATGGGCATTCGGCCTATGGGGTGGGACCCCGATGATGAAGCATGTCACCAACCAGGTTGGTGAGTGAGGGGTCTTCTTCAAGGACATGCCTTGTCCTGTTAGGGGTTGGGGCACATTGTGCTAACCTGAGCTTCACGCTCTAGACACAGAAAAAGAATCTTTCTGTTTCTTCTCCCTAGGGGGTACTCCTCCATTGTTGATAACATTATTTTCGGGGACCAGGAGTTCCTACCACACATAACTAGTGTAATCTCCCTTACTCTCTCCCTTGTTGTATACACTTTATGAAAAATGCCCATAACTCCGGCCCTGGAGTAGGGTGGATATTATACAATGGTCATGACTCATCACATGTTGCGTAGTGTCAGCGAGGATAAGAAGGTTTGGTTAGGCACCTTGTGTATCTTTTGTCGAGGCAGTTCCAGATTGTTTAAACCATGGGGAGGACCGGAAGGTACACCAGCCTTTCAAGTGTACACCCCCGCGCCGCACGGCCACCAGCTGTGTGTGTGCCCCTCGCCCTCTGCTGCCCGCAGCCTCGCTGGGACTGCCTCTCTGATCCCAGACCCTCCGCAGCATTTTCGAGCGTGTGTTGTGCTTTTGTGTGAATTCCCTGTGTAACATTGTTTTTCTCCACGTTAACTGCTTTTTTGCCTTTCTGTATCGTGCCACTGCCAGGCTTCGTCGCTGTTTGTGTCCCCCCCGTGCCCACCCCGCTCCCCGCTTCCCGCCGCCGTCCGAGCGGCCATGCCCGCTTTTGTTTTGTGCCCTCCCCGCTCCCGCCTCCCAGCTGCTCCTCCCTCCCTCCCACTTGGCCATAAATGGCGACCGCGCGGCGTAGGTGAGTGTGACCTGTCCCAGGACACCCTCGCGCCGCACGGCCACCAGCTGTGTGTGTGCCCCTTGCCCTCTGCTGCCCGCAGCCTCGCTGGGACTGCCTCTCTGATCCCAGACCCTCCGCAGCATTTTCGAGCGTGTGTTGTGCTTTTGTGTGAATTCCCTGTGTAACATTGTTTTTCTCCACCTTAACTGCTTTTTTGCCTTTGTGTATCGTGCCACTGCCAGGCTTCGTCGCTGTTTGTGTCCCCCCCGTGCCCGCCCTGCTCCCCGCTTCCCGCCGCCGTCCGAGCGGCCACGCCCCCTTTTGTTTTGTGCCCTCCCCGCTCCCGCCTCCCAGCTGCTCCTCCCTCCCTCCCACTTGGCCATAAATGGTGACCGCGCGGCGCAGGTGAGTGTGACCTGTCCCAGGACACCCCCGCGCCGCACGGCCACCAGCTGTGTGTGTGCCCCTCGCCCTCTGCTGCCCGCAGCCTCGCTGGGACTGCCTCTCTGATCCCAGACCCTCCGCAGCATTTTCGAGCGTGTGTTGTGCTTTTGTGTGAATTCCCTGTGTAACATTGTTTTTCTCCACCTTAACTGCTTTTTTGCCTTTCTGTATCGTGCCACTGACAGGCTTCGTTGCTGTTTGTGTCCCCCCCGTGCCCGCCCTGCTCCCCGCTTCCCGCTGCCGTCCGAGCGGCCACGCCCCCTTTTGTTTTGTGTCCTCCCCGCTCCCGCCTCCCAGCTGCTCCTCCCTCCCTCCCACTTCGCCATAAATGGCGACCACGCGCACGCGCAGCGGTCACGCGCAGCGGGAGCGCCGATTGTGCGCCGAAGGTGCGCCAAAGGTAAGCCCTTCTGCGCCCGTCCGCGCCTGGACCCCTGGTCCCCACCGACGAAAGACGACCCGACAGACCTACGACGCCGCCGCCCTCACCGCACTCAATACAGGCAGGAACCCCGCCTGCTGCCGGGCCGCCCCGAAACGCTTCCACGGACCCTTCACCTGCACAACCTGCAAGTTCACCTGCCTCCGACCATGCACCACGCCCGCTAAACCTAATCCCTGCAGCGACCTCAAGTGCATCCTGCTCAACACCCGCTCCGTCCACAGACACGCCGTCGAACTCTGGAACCTCCTCGACACAACATCACCAGACGTCGCCTTCCTCACCGAAACATGGATGAACGCCTCCTCAGCCCACGACATCGCCATCGCCATCCCAGATGGATACAAGATCATCAGGAAGAACCGCGTCAACCAGACCGGAGGAGGCATCGCCATCGTCCACAAGAACACCATCCGCATCACGACCAACGCCGATGACACCTACACCGCCGCCGAACACCTCCACTTCCAGATCCTCACCGACCCAAATACGACCCTCAGAGGAACCCTCATCTACAGACCCCCGGGACCATGCACACAATTCAGCGAAGACATCACGGACTTCATCAGCCCACACGCCCTCCGCTCCGCCGACTACATCCTCCTAGGGGATCTCAACTTCTACCTGGAGAACAACAAGGACCGCAACACCGCCACCCTACTGGACAACCTCGCCAATCTCAGACTCAAGCAACTGGTCAACACCCCCACCCACTACGCCGGCCTCACGCTTGACCCCGTCTTCTCATCCAGCAAGCACATCGCCTTCAGCCACTCCACTGGACTCCACTGGACCGACCACAGCTGCGTCCACTTCAGCTTCAGAAAAATCACCACCCACCACCACCCGCAACAGGTTCCTCACAGGAGCTGGAGCAAGATCACCGCCGACCAGCTCACCGCCTCCCTCAGCCAGAACCCACCTACCAGCACACCGGACCCCAACAAAGCAGCCCGCAACTTCACGCAATGGCTGACCGCCTGCGCCGACGACCTCGCACCACTGAAGAACCCCCCCAGCAAACCCAGAAGCAAGAAGGCCCCCTGGTTCACCGAAGAACTCAAGGACTCCAAGAAGACCTGCCGCACCCTCGAGAAAGCCTGGCTCCTCGACCGGACCACCGACAACATGACCGCCCTCAAACACGCGACCCGCAAGCACCACCAGCTCATCCGCACCACCAAGAAGAGATCTCTGAAGGATCGACTGGACAACAACGCCCACGACAGCAAAGAACTCTTCAGCATCATCAAGGAGTTCTCCAACCCCAGCACCGGCAACAACGAAATCACCCCTTCACAAGATCTCTGCGACTCCCTTGCCTCATTCTTCCACCGCAAGATTGCCGACATCCACAACAGCTTCGACACACCATCCTCGCACCCTACCGTCGAACCAACGCACCCCACTGCCACCCTCCGCACCTGGACCGCACTGACCACCGAAGACACAGCCCGCACGATGAACACCATCCACTCCGGATCTCCGACTGCCCCCTACCCCCACCACATCTTCAACAAGGCCGACTCCACCATCGCACCCCAACTCCGAGACGTCATCAACACCTCCTTCGACACCGCCACCTTCCCGGAGAGCTGGAAGCATGCCGAGCTCAGCGCCCTACTGAAGAAACCAACAGCGGACCCCACCGACCTCAAGAACTTCTGCCATATCTCGCTCCTCCAGTTTCCGGCCAAAGTCATCGAGAAGATCGCCAACAGACAGCTTGCCGCCTTCTTCGAGACGAATGGATCCCTCGACCCCTCGCAGTCCGGCTTCAGAGCCAACCACAGCACCGAGACCGCCCTCATCGCAGCCACCGACGACATCCGAGCCCTTCTCGACAACAGAGAAACAGCAGCACTCATCCTCCTGGACCTCTCCGTCGCGTTCGACACTGTCTGCCACCGCACCCTAGTCCAACGCCTCAGCAACAACGGCATCCAAGAGAAGGCACTGAAGTGGATCATCTCGTTCCTAGCTGGAAGAACACAGAGAGTCCACCTCCCCCCGTTTCGCTCCGAGGCAACCGAAGTCATCTGCGGCGTCCCGCAAGGATCATCACTCAGCCCCACCCTCTTCAACGTCTACATGAGACCCCTCGCGGCCATCGCATGCCAACACAACCTCAACATCATCTCCTACGCCGATGACACCCAGCTGATCCTCTCCCTCACCAGAGACCCCGACACCACCAGAACCAGCCTCCACGAAGGGATGAAAGACGTCGCCGAGTGGATGAAGAACAGCCGCCTGAAACTGAACTCAGACAAGACGGAAGTCCTCATCCTTGGACCATCACCTTCCGCCTGGGACAACACCTGGTGGCCCCCGGCCCTGGGCACCGCCCCCAAGCCGACAGACCACGCACGCAACCTGGGCTTCATCCTGGACTCCTCCCTCTCCATGACCAGACAAGTCAACGCCATCTCCTCTTCATGCTTTCACACCCTCCGCATGCTCCGCAAGATCTTCCGTTGGATCCCGATCGAAACCAGGAAGACGGTCACCCAGGCCCTCGTCACCAGCCGGCTGGACTACGGAAACGCCCTCTACGCCGGAAGCACAGCCAAGCTACAGAAAAGACTACAACGCATCCAGAACGCTACCGCCCGTCTCATCCTAGACATCCCTCGACGCAGCCACATCTCCGGCCACCTGAGGAACCTGCACTGGCTCCCCGTCAACAAGAGGATCACGGTAAGGCTCCTCACCCACGCACACAAGTCTCTCCACAACCTGGGCCCCAAGTACCTCAACGACCGCCTGACCTTCCACACGCCCACCCACCAGCTACGATCCGCTAGCCTCGCCCTCGCCGCCGTACCACGCATCCGAAGAGCCACCACCGGAGGCAGATCCTTCTCCTACCTGGCGGCCAAGACATGGAACTCCCTCCCCATCCACCTACGGCTGACCCAGGACCACCTCGCCTTCAGGAGACAACTCAAGACCTGGCTGTTCGAGCAGTAGCGGCCCCCTTCCCCCAATCGCCTTGAGACCCTTCCGGGTGAGTAGCGCGCTATACAAGTGCTATGATTGATTGATATGATTGAGGTGGGTAGATGCGGCGGGAGCACCCACGCGATTTGGCGCCGAGAAGATTCGATTGGATGCATCCCGTTTTGGTGGTGTTTATATATATTTTTGTCAACATTCATGCACTCTTGAGGTTATACGCTGTGGCTTTTACTGTTGATAATTGTTTGTCACAGCACTTTTTGATCCTGCACTTAAGTGTAGCATCCAGACACTAGAGGCCCGGTGCCCGGTGCCCGGCAGGGGAGATTGCATTAACTTCACATCAAGACGCACGCTTTCACAGCCCAGAACTTCCACTGCTCCCCTCTAAATCCCCTAAACATGTCTTGTTTATCGCAGCCCTAACGGGACAGTGGCGGTTTGTGCGGGGTGCGTGTTTACCGTGATGGGGTACGCAACTGGACACGCAATTGTTGATGCACGCTCCCGCCGCGTCTACCCACTTGAAAGGCTGGTGTACCTTCCGGTCCTCCCCATGGTTTAAACAATCTGGAACTGCCTCGACAATAGATACACAGAGTGCCTAACCAAACCTTCTTATCCTCGCTGGCACTACGCAACATGTGATGAGTCATGACCATTGTATAATATCCTCCCTACTCCAAGGCCGCGGTTATGGGCATTTTTCATAAAGAGCATTGCTAAGATAGAATCCATAGGTCGAGGGTTCCTAACAGAGCACAGTGTTGATGGCTCATAGCTTCCAGCCCATAAACCTCCAGTTATAGTCCCCATTCTGGTGTGGACTCTCCACACATACAAGATATATGTATGTTTTTACGGGCCGCCTGTGCCCTCAGCACAACCATATTCAGGGACAGACTACGGAGGGATGATTAAGTGCTTGTGACATCATGCATGTTGTTCTCTTCCCCTCTCTCCCCTTTCTCTATTTTTAGCCTTAACCACAGAGACTTCACTCCCGATGTACGACCCGCCGGGTACTGTTGTTGCTTATAATTCCTGACCATTAGGTGAGTTGGGTTTCCCTTGAGACCGACTAGAATGCTGCAGCTGTTGTTTTTTAACTGTGCTCATCCTCAGGGGCATGACACTCACTGTGCTCCCTGTGTTGAGTACTCACTTCTGTTTTTAATCACATGCTAGCGGCACCCTCACTAGTATGTCACTGTGTGTACCAGGTCACTTTGAGTGTGGTTTTTGTACCTTACCTGTTTTTGATATGCTTCCCTTGTCTCCCTATTTAGGCAAGGAACAGCGCAACACAGGTACTCCATTCCATCATTTTGTAATGAGTCACTGATACTTAGATAGATCATGTTTTGTAGACAGAATTTTTCCACTGATAGGTCCTGATGAATCACGTGTCACTGTCAACGTACTTTAGCGAGAAACATGTTGACCACTTTCTACACTGTCTAGTCTAGTCACGAGCTAGAGAACATAACTTTCCAGCGAGTACAGACTAGCTTCTGATTTTAATTGAAGCAAGGGACCACCCGAATAAAGGATTTTCTGGTACCCATTGCCTCATTTTAACTCACTGCTCCGTCTACAACACTCTGGCCCCTCACCCGCACTTCACCTACAGGCAATTGGATTAAAAGATCTCCGCTAAAGAGCCCCTCTTAGAGGTGTTGCCAATTGGGGATTGCACCGCCTACCCAACGAGGAGCATTGCCTATGATGAAGCATGACACCTGCAAAGGTGTGTGAGGCCACTATATCCAACAAAATGGATACCCCTTGGTAGGTTTCCACTGAAACTTCACCTCTCATCCACACTCCTGTGACCTGCACACACACCCTCCCCAGTAACAGCCCAGTTCTCTTTTGCAACACATCCATCTTGTTGTTAAATATATTTGTGAGAAAGCCTTCTAATTCATCTTGGAATTCTATAGTCTTTCTGCGTATAAGTCACAATCATTGAAGTTGGTTCTAGTATGCAATACAGTGTATTTACCCTTCTCAGTTGTGGTCGTAAGGCCAGGGACTTCCACCTTATTGAGATTTTTGTTGGATGAGTAGTTGACAGCCGAAGGTATAGCTGTCTCCTTATATTGGAATGACCCATTTTTCATAAAAGCACATCGAATAGTTCTGGCAAGTTGATGGCTAAGTAAAGCATGCAATAACAGTCTGGTTTTTTTCTCAAGATATTTGATCTTTGTTTAATGTATGCACTTTTTGTATTTCCAACGATGGGCTGAATTCTTGACCAATGATGTAGGTGAAAGTACTGTAAGATAGATCGTAATATCTGTCCACTTATCAATTTTGGGGTGATCAGAAATGTGCAGGTTATTCCTCCTATTTCCATCTTTCATTTCCCTTATCTTCAAGATCCAAACAACAGGGTCCCAGTCCTGGACTACCGAGACTCTGGTGCCTAACTCATCTATGCACCTTTATGAAATATTTAGCTGCAACTGAATACTAGTAAGACTGTCATGTACAATTAGGTTTGGCTTGGAATTGGTAGCTGAAGTTGTGGTCTCTACTGTTACTATCAAAGGTTTTATGCTTTAAAGTTTGGTCAATATGTACTTGAGAGTAATAGCCTCCATGGGTAATGATTAACATTTGGGTGTTGGTTTCTTATTACATCGATTGACTGCCTCAGAGAAATGAAGTCGATGGGGTCTTTGTTCCCAGGCAAGTATGGACTTGAAGCTATGACTCACTTGTTAACCTTGAGAAGTCCCATAGAAGCCACAGAAGGGATTATCAGACTGTATTGGCAAAGCACACTTTGCAAAAAATATCTCTTGGTAATCCAGTACTTCTGAGCAGTGGTAAACAGTATGAGGTGTGCAGAAGTGATTATAGGCAGATAAAGTCCCCAATGGGCATTTATGAGTGCATAACCTGAAAGGTTCAGCAGGTGGCGCTTGTGTATCTGCAAAGGGCTGTGGGCATACACTCTGGGAAAGTACAAGATGGCCGCTACTGTGTGGTATAACTCTGCCCCTTCTGGGAGCTTATCCCAATCAACAATAGCAGTCGGATGACTTGTTCGATGGTATCCACCCATTGAGTATATTTTGGTAAAGTGTTTTTTTGCATTCTTCGTGGTTTGCATACAGATACGTTTTTTCAACCTGATATTTATCGGGCCCCACAGGCCTATCTGATTGCTGCCATGCTGGACAGTCTGGTCGTAGGGATGCACAGTGTTCTCACAAATGATCTAATTTAAGGTGTTATAAGTGTAGTTGTGAAATCTATGATTTCATATAGTATAAGTGATGTAATATTAAAGGGGTTAAGCAGTGCATCGTAAAGGTGCGAGTCTTAGATCAGTCAGTCATTCGGTGAATTCAATTCAATAAGCTTTATTCGGTTGAAATAAAAACGACCATAAAAGCACATATTAAAACATGATTAGACCTATACAATTCATTATATCAATGGAGTACATTCTTGACTATTAGTGCACTTTAAAACATCATACTTTTCCTTAAATGAATTGATCTTAAAACATAAGTTGCAGTATAAAAACAAATATCTGGCTCTTGCATGGTAAACAGCAGACTCATAGCAGCATTCGTAGTTAAAGTGCGGTGTTTTTTAAACAAAGGTTTAAGGAAAGCAATACGGAGGTTCAAATACAAGTTGCATATAACGAGAAAGTGCAAGGTGCTCTGTTTAGTATGTCCGTCACATGGGCACGGGGAAGCGGGATACTTTTTAACACAAAGAAATGCTACCAAATGGAGGGACAAGGCCTAATCTCATTCTTGTAAGAACGAATCGATGCGATGATCTAGTTAACTGGCACAAATAAGACTGGAACCCCCTCAGTTTCTAGATGAGAGTAATAGAACTGGCAAGTTGTCAAATGCCCACTCCTTTTTTTACGGTCACGTTTTTTCTCCCGCAAAAACTTATTTTTCAATTCAATCTTGGGAATTTCTATTACTCCATTGGGGTTTTCCAAGATATTTATATTAAATAGATCTTTGAAAGTTTGTGCTATATAGATGAGCCAAGGAATCTTTAAACAATTATCTAATTGGAGACAATCTTTAATACTGTTTCTGTTAAATGTAGTCTCTTCTTTCAACCATATAGATCTCCATAACAATAATGGTCTTAACCCAATTAGATCTGTCAGGTATTTGATCCCCACTTCGCTATGTATTAAATCAGAAGATGCAGAAGTGGGCAAACAGAGAAACTTTTTAAGAAACTTATTTTCCTCTGTTTGCAGGTCATCATAATGGTAATAGCCCCATACCCCTGCACCGTAAAGTGCGATTGAGGTACATCTAGACTGATAAATATGCACCATATCTTTAATTCGGCAGTTCCCGATTTTGGTAGTAAAGCTAAAAACCCCATGCACACTTTTTACCAATTTGGACCTAACATTCATCGTTTCCTGTGACCATTTACCGTTACCGGAAAAAGTTATCCCTAAGTAACAGAACTTATCTACTGTTAGTATTTTCTCTCCTTCTACAATGAAGGATTTGGTTTTCCCGTGCCTCGAGCCACAAATCATAGAATACGTTTTGGTCTTATTGATCTGCAATTTTCTAACCTTATTAAAATCAACAAACTTATCTATTAACCTCTGTAATCCTATAGGTGTTCTCGATAAAAGTACGGCATCATCTGCATAAACAGAACCGGCACATCTTGACCCTCCACCTGAGGTGCATCCGACTTTACAAGTTTAAGTGCTGCGTCCACTGCTTTGATAAAGAGCGTAAAAAGCAATGGAGCAAGGACGCAGCCTTGCCGGATGCCTAATTTAACTTCAAATTTGGGGGTACACTCACCCCTTTGGCCATACCGCACGGATGTCAATAATTTTTCATAAAGACTGGCCAAAACAAAAGATAATAGACTCTGGGGCACCGAGACCTAGTAAAATCGGCCATAACAGGGCATGATCCACTAAATCAAATGCGCTGCTTAGATCAGCGAAGCATAGGAAAAGGGACCCTTGCTTTGCACATGTATATTTTCCTATTATTAAATCCAGATTAATGCACTGTTCAAGGGTTCCTCGCCCTTTCCTAAAACCGTATTGGGACTGTGATAAGATCCCATTTTCGTCAGCCCACTCCTCTAACTTAACTAGTAGGACCCTACTCATAATTTTGATTGATGAGTCTAAAAGAGAAATCGGCCGGTAATTTTTTGCTTCAGATCTATCCACTTTCTTAAAAATGGGAATAATTATTGATTGACCCCATGTGGAAGGGGGTCTTTCCATTACAGCGACAATAAAAACTCTATTTAATATGGGGCCCCAGAGAGCAGGTATGTCTTTATAAACGTCTATTAGAATACCATCCAGGCCAGGTGCTTTCCCTCCCTTACTGCTGTTAATGCCTTGTTCTACCTCCTGTCGTGTGATATTTAGTGGTAAAATTGGCCAGATACCTGAATCCCCGGAGTCTGTTGTAATTACATTTCCTGGGTTAAAAATGCTAGAGAAATGTGCAACCCATTCCTCACTGCTGACATATGATGTCATTTCAGGAACCTCCTCGTTTTTTAAGAAAGGTAAGTTAACTGTTTCCCAGAACAACTGGCTGTTAGATGTTTCCACAGCCAGTGTTAATGTGTCCAAGGCCTCCTCTTGGAGCTCTCTCTTTCTCTGGTTAAGTTGCAATTTATAGGTCAGTCTTAAATTCTTAACAAGCACCATATCCCTACTCCCACTAGACAGTGCATGTTTTAACTGGTTCATGGAGTGAGTACATGAATGGTTAAACCATCCTCTATTCTGAATCGATTTCTTATTAGAAGACCTAGTCATAATACTATTAATAAATCCGTTGATTTTACAGAAATTGAGTCAAAAAAACTCTTTATATGGATAATCAACTATCCATAAAAGAAAAACCACATTAGGAACATATAAAAACATATAAGTGATAAAATATGGAATCAAACACAATTCTTCACACACATAAGCACTCTAAAATCTAAAAGCACTTCATATATGAAAGGGTTTAAGCAGTGCATCGTAAGGTATGAATCATAGTTATTGTTGTGTGGCTAGCGAGTTGACAAGATTGTGTTTGAGGGTGCGTAAGTTGTAATAATTTGAAGCTGGTACGTAAAATATTAATGTAAGGTTTTTTATTACATTAGAATTTCTAATGTTTGTATCGTTTACGTTTGGTTTGTAAACAAACAATAAATAACATTTTCCTGACTATAACTAAGTTTCAATCTTTGTTGTTTTAATTGAATTTCATGGTTTTTATTTTTTAAGATAAAAAGTGTTTCAAATCGTGTAGTGTAGTGTCATTGAGTGGAGTGTTGTTAAGTAGAGTGTTTATAGAGTACAGTGGAGGAGAGGGTCATACAATGTAGTGTCGTACAGTGGAGTGTCACAGAGTGGACTAGAGTGTACTAGCATACAGTGGAGTGGTGTACAGTGGAATATTCTAGAGTGGAGTGGTGCAGAGTAACATAGAGCCAAGTGGCATATTTTGAAACCGCATAGAGTGGAGTGGAATAGAGTGGAGTGGTGTACAGTGGAGTGGCGTACAGTGAGTGGCATTGAATTGAATGGCGTACAGAGGAGTGGTGTGGAATGGAATAGTGTAGAGAGGAGTGAAGTGCAATGGTGTGGTGTGGAGGGATGTATAGTAGAGTGGAGTGGCATAGAGTAGCATAGAGCCGAGTGGCAATGAGAGAAATAGCGTTGAGTGGAGGTGCGTGGACTGGAGTAGCATAGAATGGAGTGGAGTCATTTACAGTAGAGTGGCATAGAGTAGAATAGCATAGAGTGCAATGGCATGGAATGGTATAGAGTCAAGTAACGTAGAGTGGAATAGCGTAGAGTGGAGTTGCATACAGTGGAGTAGCGTACACTGTAGTAGCATAGAAACAAGTGGCGTAGAGTGGAAGAGCTTAGAGTTGAGTGGCATAGAGTGGTGTAAAGCTGAGTGGTGTAGAGTACAGTGGTGTAGCGTGGAATGCCGTAGAGTGGAATGTCATAGAATGGAGTGGCGTACAGTGGAGTGGTATAGAGTAGAAAACCATACAGTGAAGTGGTATTCAGTGGCATAGAGTTGAGTGGAATATACTGGAATAGTGTAGAGTGGCATTTGGTGGAGTTGGGTAGAGTTGAGTCACACAGAGCTGAGCGGCGTACATTAGTGTGGGGTAAAGTAAAGTGGCGTAGAGTACAATAGCATAAAGTGGAGTGGCGTAGAGTGCAGTGTCATAGAGTGGAGTGGCATGGAGTGGAGTGGCATAGACAGGAGTAATGTCCAGGTCAGTGGCATAGAGTGTGAAGTGGCATAGAGTTGAGTAGAATAGAGTCGAGTGGCACAGAGTGTAGTGATGTGTTGTAGAGTAGAATCGAGTGGAGTGGCGGAGAGTGGAGTATCATGGAGTAGAGTGGAGTGTCAGAGTGGCATGTTGTAGAGTGTTTTAAAGTGGAGGGGCATAAAGTGGAGTGGCGTGTTGTAGAATAGAGTGGAGTGACACAGAGTGGAGTGGCGTGTCCTAGATTACAGTGGAGTGGTGTGTCATAGAGTGTTTTAAAATGGAGGGGCGTGGAACAGAATGAGGTAGTGTGGAGTGACATGCAGTAGAGTGGAGTGGCATGGCATGGAGTGGCATAGAGTGGAGTGGCATACAGTGGAATATCATGGAGTGGATTGGCGTAGAGTGGAGTGGTGTAGAGTGGAGCAGTGTGAAGTCAAGTGGCATAAAGTGGAGTAGTGTAGATTACAGTGGCATAGACTGGAGTAATGTACAGTGCAGTGGCATAGAGTGTGAAGTGGCATAGAGTTGAGTAGCATAGAGTGGAGTGGTACAGAGTGGAGTGACGTGTTGTAGAGTAGAATGGAGTGGAGTGGCGGAGACTGGAGTGTAGTGTCAGAGTGGCATGTTGTAGAGTGTCTTAGAGTGGAGGGGCATAAAGTGGAGTGGCGTGTTGTAGAATAGAGTGGAGTGGCATAGAGTGGAGTGGTGTGACCTAGATGACAGTGGAGTGGTGTGTCATAGAGTGTCTTAAAATGGAGGGGCGTGGAACAGAATGAGGTAGCATGGAGTGACATGCAGTAGAGTGGAGTGGCATGGCATGGAGTGGTGAACAACCTTTACAACGAAACCCTAACAACGCGGTACCATTACAACGCAGGTTTTAGAACGAAAGTCGTTACAACGACTTTCGCTGGAGGGCGCTCTAGGATAGGGAATCGTTTAATTTACTATCCAACACCTTCCCTACTATCCACGGGGACTGGAGTTGGAATAGTAAATTAAAATATTCACTATCCAGCGCCCCCCAACGCAAGTCGTTGTAACGACTTGCTTTCAAAAACCTGCGTTGTAACGGTACACGTGGTAATACCACTCGTTGTACCGTCATACATCCCATGGAGTGGCGTAGAGTGGGTGGAGGGTCGTAGAGTGGCTCACTGATTAGAGCGGCAGACCCTGATGCAGAGGTCTGGCCGAGGACCAGGGTTCAATTCCCGTCGCGGCAAGGTCTTGAGCTCAAATGTCCGCGGATTCAATAATTCTCGGCACGGTGCCTACTCTAATCATGGGGTCCCACGCTGCAACTCTGGGCAATAGCTTGCTTAGTCTCCACACCGTCCCTAATCGCTAAGGGTGCCTGGCTTCACCAGGGGGGTGCCCAGGAGTTGGGCGCCTCACAGGAACAGGCCAGGACGGGTTCCTCAGTGGTTTATTCAGCGCGGGGACACACTGGTTAGTGTAACCATGCGCTTTATAAGCTTCAGAATTAGAGTGAGGTCGTGTATTATGGAGTGAAGTGGCAAGTCATAGAGTGGAGTGGCATGTCGTAGAGTGGAGTGCCAAGTTGGAGAGTGTAGTAGTGTAGAGTAGAGAAGATTGGAGTATGGTAGAGGGGAGTAGCTTGGAGTGTCATAGAGTAGAGTGTCGTGGAGTGGAGTGTAGTGGCGTGTCATAGAGTAGATTAGAGTGACATAGAATGTAGAGGCATGTCATAAAGTGGCATGTCGTACAGTGACTTTTGCCACATATAATTTTTTTTTTTTTTTAGATTTCAATAGGTACATCAGTATTATCAGGATAATTTTGTGAAAGCACTGCTGCCTCATTTCTTCCTATGTGTTACAAAAAGAGTAGAGAATTTCACTTAAAATCACAGACGAAATAGAGAGTGTTGTCTTTTTTTTTTGCAAGGCTTTGATTGACCAATAATATTGTGTTTCATCATCGCCATGTACCGCGGTATACCTCAAAGGTACTGCAGTATACCATGGCCCAATATATCACTAAGGATTTGTCCCTTACTACTTAAAATCAACTAAACAAATTCAAATCAAATAACAAAAAAGGACTCTTTCTACACTATAATCAATATTCCTGCCAAATTTCATGTAAATCAGTTCAGCCGTTTTATCGCTACGTCTGTTTATAAAGTCTATGGAAAATGCATTGGTAGAAAAATGTGTTTTGGGACTCCCTTTCATCTTTACACCCCCTTAAGTAATCAACACAAAACTTTGCATCATCAGACGATGTAGAAAAAAAATTGATCTGTCGAGTTTCGTGGAGATTTCTTAAACAGTGATGAAATCATAAGCAACCAGTAATCTGAGGAATGCTATCTCTCAGAATCCTACCTATAACTACAAAGTGGCCACTAGCTAATAACTTTGGCACAGTTTGAAGAATCTTCACGAAATTTTCTAAACTAGTTTGCCTATCTGAAGTGATACGCAAACTAGTTTTGAAATGTGCTACAGTCTTGAAAGTGTTGCGGTGATTCTTCAAGCAGGGGCTGAAAAAAATGGGGGTCACCAAACCCGTTTTCCCCATGCAACTTTCCATAGAGGTTTTGGTCCACAAAGAGCCCTTTTTGTGATTTGATGTAAATCCGTTCAGTAGTTTTTGAGTTATTAAAGAAAAAACAGTTGCAAATCTAGGGACACTGATCCTCAGTGGCTCCAACAGGTCTCATGCTGAGATCTGAATGGCTGCCAAATCTTCAACCAGGAAGTATTGGCAGCCATTTTGGGACTCAGACTCAGCCGAGTCCCACAAAAATGTAAAACAAAAATCTGAGCTCTTAAGCCCGGTAGTGGGGCCCCACAGGGACCTCGCCACGGCCAAAAATCGTTTTTACTACATTTTTGCCAAGAAAATCACAGCAGAACTGTGAGTCTCAGCAAAAAAACATATAAAACAACATGGCCCAGATTCTCAACGGTTTAGTGTTGGGCTAGCATGACTTTTTATTGCAAACCTAATGCTAAACCTGATTTGGGAATAACGAATCAACACAAATTGGTATTTGCGTTGGTTTGTGTTGAAATGTAACTAAACGCTGCTTTGCATTACTTTGCATCACAGGGGAGTTACATGGGTGGCACATGGGCATTCTCACTATGCGGGTGTTATAGTTACCTTTGGGCATGAGTTATAGTTACTTGAGATAGATCACCATGACTATAACTGCTTAATTTGTATGGTTTTGTGCATGTAAAATGTGACCCTAACTATAATGTCTCTGTAACCTTCGATTTTTCAGGGTAATATATATATATATATAAATATATATATGAAAAACAGGCTTCCTTCTTTCCAAAGTAGACCAGGGGGCACGGCGGATAAAAGCAAGTGTTCTTTATTTGAAAGGTTTTTGCATGACGCGTTTCAGCTTTCGCCTTCATCAGATGCTGGTCCTTTCATGTCACCACTGACACTGCAATCCTGAGTGTGTTTGTGTGTTTGGCCCATCTAAAGTAGCAGTTGGCACACCTGAGCTTCATTAGGGAGGAGTCACTTGAGTAGTTCAGCTTGTGGAGACTGGAACTCCCAGAATGCAGTTGTTTCATGTCACCGTGTTGCGGTCAGTGATCCTCCTAGCCAGATTTTTTTCACTTCTCTGATTGAGGCTGGCTTGAAGTGTAGTCAGGTTTTTAGGATTGCGGTGTGTTTTCTCGGCAAAAGAGAGGCTTTTAGATCCGCACCTCCATCCTTGCCATCACCATGGGTTGCAGGTCCGGGACATAACTAAAGTAACGATGTCACTCCATGTGATCATGACTTTCCGTGAAAGCAGAGTCTCTGTTACCACTGGGAAGCAAGGCGATCTGGGTAAGTGCCATTGTACCCGAGACATTTGAGGAGGGGCCACCCTTGCGCGTTATGGCTCCGCGCTAAATACGAAAAACAGGCTTCCTTCTTTCCAAAGTAGACCAGGGGGCACGGCGGATAAAAGCAAGTGTTCTTTATTTGAAAGGTTTTTGCATGACGCGTTTCAGCTTTCGCCTTCATCAGATGCTGGCCCTTTCATGTCGCCACTGACACTGCAATCCTGAGTGTGTTTGTGTGTTTGGCCCATCTAAAGTAGCAGTTGGCACACCTGAGCTTCATTAGGATAAATATATATTATATATATATATATATATATATATATATATATATATATATATATATATATATACATACGTATACACATATTTATATATATTCTGAAACTTTTCACCACAATGTGGCCACGTCCACTAGGATTACCAGTGCTTTGTCGCGTGCGCGAGTCCACGCGTATAAATATCGAACAACATTACCAGGAAACTGACAAGCACTTTAAATCTGTAATCCTTTATTTTGCAAGAGTGATTTGATGCATCTCGACTTCCATTAGTCTTTGCCAAATATAAGTGAGCTCCACTTACTACCAAATTAATAACAAACCAAAGAAAAAACATAGCAAAGATACTATACACACCCTTGTGCATTGAGCGCTGAACTAGGGAGGCAGAGTCACAAACTTAATTCATTTGAAAATACACATTAGAAACATATCGATAATTCATCTCATATACAACATATTGATAAGACCCCATAGAGATTCAGCATACCTATGGCAATAAGTGGATATGAAAATCCTTGGAAAAGTACCAATAAATCGCTGGAAATACATTAAGGGTGAAATAAATACTAAACAATTTTTTAAAACAGAAATTCATGGTGGGCCCGATTCACAGAACTAACTTAAGACAAAATCCTAAACTTACTACTTTTGGTATTCACAGAAGGCATTTAGTAGTAGTAAAGTTAGGATTTTGATCTAAGTTTGACTTAAGACAAACTTAAGACAGACTTAAGTTAGGATTTTGTCTTAAGTCTGTCTTAAGTCTGTCTTAAGTCTGTCTTAAGTCTGTCTTAAGTTTGTCTTAAGTCTGTCTTAAGTCTGTCTTAAGTCTGTATTAAGTTTGTCTTAAGTTTGTCTTAACTCAAACTTAAGACAAAATCCTAACTTTACAACTACTAAATGCCTTCTGTGAATACCAAAAGTAGTAAGTTTAGGATTTTGTCTTAAGTTAGTTCTGTGAATCGGCCCCTAAGAGTACAGCTTAGATCTAGCCCAAATGGACTTAATCATGGACATCCCCTGAAATACATTCTAAGCAATCAAAAAAGAGAAATTAATCATATAAATGAAAATCAATTTATATCTGATTGTCAATAACTGAATCATCAATAAGTGCAGCTTGAATGAGGGCCAAGTGGGCTTAATCACTGGACATCCGCTCAGTCAATTCCGAAAGCAAACCTCATCCATGAATAGACAATTCCATTAATCCAAATGATGTAGGCAAAGGCAGCTATTCAGTAAACAAACTAAAACAAATCTCAAACCCAAGTAACCATCAATACTGGCCGTCAAAGTTAGTACATCCATACTCTAACTAACATACACAAAATTCATAAGATAAACAGGAGTGGCCTATGTGTTTCAGTAATCAACAGAATATTGTCAGGGAAACCTCTTGCCGTGTACATGTAGCCAACTCATATAATAAATGTCCCATAACTAATAATTAAAACAAAGATGTTTCCAAATAGGTTTATAATACAAATGAAGCATAAAGCAGTCACCGGAGCATTTGAAGTTCAACAGGGACAAGAATCCTCTATCACAGAGATGATAATACACCATAACTAATAGATAGGAAATATCAACAACAAAAATACATCAGCCATTTATCCCACATGCACCTCCAATTGCTCGTCTTTATTTTATCCTGTGCGGTCTTTGGTTTGTAGATCCAAAATATATTGTGATTCCAATTTTCATTGTAATCTAGTCCGATATCCTCCCCATGGGCCTCTTTGTCAATTCCAAAGAAGGACAGTAGACACATCCCTCTGATACATTTGCTCAAAGTGTTTAGCCACAGGATATGTGACATCCACGTCCTTTATGTCTCTCAAATGCTCAAATTTCTTTTACTTTAAAGGAGTAATAGTGCTATCCACATACATCGGATATCATGGACACTCAAAAACGTAAACACAGTAGTCTGAGGTGCAAGTTAAAATCAGAATTATACTATTGGTGAAAATTTCCCCAAGGATCTCTCCCTTCTTAAGGTAAGAGGGAGTCTGGTACTCAGGTTTAGCTCTATTACATTTTCTTTCTTTAATATACTCCAATGTTTGGCCATACTAGATCTAATTCTACCAGACTGTCTATTAAAAGTTGCGATAAGGCAGATACAGACCTCACCTGCTTTGCTTGTTCTAGGGATCAGGAACTGATTTCTATCATTTGGAGAGACTTCTGATCAGCTTCCTTCAATGTTTTCTTGGAATAAGCTTCTGATCTAAATATCCTCTCAATCAAGGTAGTTTCCTTCTGAAACTCCATCTCCGTATAACATATTTGTCTGGCTCTCAACATTTCCCCATGCGTGAAGGTGTTAATGTGGTATTTAGGATGATGGTTATTGTAATGGAGAACACTATTTCCTGCAGTCTCCTTCCTATGTAGATTAGTGTGCATTGTATCAATAATCACACTTAACTTGATTTCAAGGAACTCAATCACATCCTTACTCAATTTAGAAGCAATTTTCAGGTTATAGTTGTTATGGTTAAGCAAGGCCGCGAAAGGGACAATCGCATCGGCCATGCGAATGTATACACAGCCATTCCGCAACCGTGGGGAAGGCGGGGAAGACGGGGAAGACGGGGCGGAGAGCCGCGAATTAACCCACGAGACGACATGATCATCAGGACACGATGCGACCAGTCAGAAACGCCAAAAGCAAATGATATGTTATGGGATATTGTAAACCCCCTACCCCCCCCCCCCCGACGTCTTTTTCCTGTCTCTTGTTTCAATTGCTACCCATGCATTGTGTATATATGTATAATTTCAATAAAAAATTTATAGTTAAGCATGTTAATGAATCTTGTCACTTTTTCTTCAGAGCCACCCAAAACAAAAAAATAAATTGTCACTGTATCTGGTCCAAATGATCACGTGTTCAGTAAGCTCATCACTGGAATGCGACCACCTGCTCCTCCGTCCAGCCCATCAGGATTGCGAAGCTAGGGGTGAAGCAGGTGTTCATGGCTGTACTGGTAATTAATTTATATTAGAACATTGCAATGTTGGGAGCTCCATTGAAAACAATGGAGTGCTCCAGGCTTATAATGGCTGGTATAAGCCTGGAGCTCCAACATTCCAATGTTTCTTTGTTCATAGCTCTGGCTGTGAACAAAGGCTTCAGTGACCCTGAGGGGATTCCAATCCCCTCACGGTCCCATAAGGCTTTGTTCTTTTTTGCTAGAACATTCTGCCCTGTCGTGTCAGAATGTTCTAATAGCCTTATAGCCCTTCGTAGCTGGGCTATACCGGCTATTAAAGTCCCTTGCCTTCGGCTCGGGGCCTTTAACGCTGGAGAGGGCCTTTAATAGCCGGTATAGTCCTCTACGGCGGGCTATAAGGCTATAATATACTTCACCAAACAAGAAGATGTTCTGTTTCAAGCAGTATCTAACCATAGATAATAGCGTCTTTATATAATCATAAAACCTGACAAGTCTTCTATTCAGAAAATAATCGAAGGCTTTTATTCCAAATTCATGGTTAACACGTGCATGCAGGGTGGCCAATGGGTATGACCATGGGAGATGTCCAGTGGTCACTGTTGGAAGCTAAGTCAAAATATTGGTGCAGGCCTAGCCCTCTGCTCACTGGCACTGTGGCAAAAGATAGATGGCTAAGGTGTGAGCTGAAGGCCATGCCTTGTGCTTAGCAGGCACTGCTGGGTGGGTGTGTTGTCTGTAAAGGGCAAGACCACATCCAGAGATTACCTAGCTTTGCTGATGAATATTACCAGTACATTCTGAGTGTGGCGAGCTCACGGGCATGACCCAAGCCATGCCCAACAAGTTCTGTGAGAAGGAACATGGGCACATGTTGTGGCAGACACAGAATCCAGTGTATGCCTAGCTTCTCTGCACACTATGCACAGATGCTGCTGAAGCCAGGATTCCATAATCATACCAGCCATTTTATTTAAGTACATCATAATAACAAAACCCAAGAGATCACTGAACTAGCTGAGGCACTGGCATCTATTAGGATCAGTAACTAATTAACATTATAAACAAACTGAGAAATTCACTTATCCTTCCAAACCTATCAAATCATTCAGTTATACAGAGTTATAACCATAATTCCCTCAACCTGCAGCTCATGATTTTACACATGATGTCATACATGACCTCACATCATCATGGCCTAAACAGCTCTGGCCAAGGAGTATGGTCAAAGTCCACATCCTTTACTTTGCCCACCAACACCAGGCCAATGTGTCAAATGAGCTCTTCAGGCAGGGGGTTTGGGCCCTGGGAGGGGTCAAAGGTCATAACTAGAGGCCCTTGAGCATAGATGAAGGTTATACCTGTGGGCTTTGGACACAGGAATGGGTATGGGGGTTTTCCCTGTAATAACTCAGGGCTTGGGAAGACAAACATGAAAAAATTAAAGATACTCTCAAGGTTTTTTAAAAAAAAGATATTCAATCAAAAAAGAGAGAGAAAAGTAGAGAGTGTATTGTGGATGATTTGCCAATGCACTGCCTAAATTTTCAATAAATTCATCAAATTATTTTCAACAGTTCTATTACATCACATTCCGAGATTTCCAGTACATCCTCATACAACCACATTTTATTTTTTTCTAAAAATAGTCCCACATCAACAAATATGATGGAGATTAAAAGTATTACTATATATCACCTCAATAATGAAAAACTTGAGTAAGCAATTTTGCATTCAAAAATCTTTTTTTCGGCTTCGCGCGCAACCGGGATGGTCGCGTGAGCACAGGGCTCCCGGACCTTCGCCACCTCCGGCATTTATCCTGATTATAATCCTGGATATGACGACGGATCATTGAAGATGCAACCCAACTGATATGATAGTTGCTTTCAAAAATCGATTTGGTCCGAGGGAACCGATTTTGTGACGATTTGAACTTTCCTGGCCTGCTCCACGGATCTGCCCCAGGCTCGAGTTGATGATCAGCCTGGACGGTAATTGAACAACAGCGGCTTCTCTGATCCTACTCTCGACCCTGGACTTGGCTTTCGGTTTCGCTTTTGGCCCGGACCCTTCTACTCAATGTGTGACGTGACGGTGTGTGACGTGTAACACACTGTCCTTTGGTTGAGCATCTGTGGGTGATTTGACGTAGCCATTTTCACCAGATCTCGGGGACCCCTCGGAGGCGCAGCTTCCAAAATGGCCGGCAAGCCCGAGGTTGAAAAGCGAAAGACTAAGACTGTTCACCATGGGGGCTCCATACAATCTAATGTCATGGACCAATACACCCATCCTAAGGGATCCCCCGGTGGAACGGGCAAGCCCCTGGTGGACAAGGGAGATGACCCTATGGCGGACGAAGACCCGACTCTGCAGGATATTATGGGCGCCATTGCGAGTATGCAGACCTCAATCAGTGCGCAGTATGAAACCCTGGCGCAAAAACTGGATACAGTGGCTATCGACATCAACTTGATCAGGGCGGATTTAGCTAAAACGAACACAAAAGTGAAATCCCTGGAATTGAAGACTTCTAGCCTCACGACGGATGTCTTTGATCTACAAACGGAGGTCTGCGATCTATGGTCCTCTAATGACTCCTTCTCCCGCCGTTTGGAGGATTTTGAAAGTCGTTCTCGGCGGAACAACGTCCGTATCGTGGGTGTCCCTGAAAATTCAGACAACTTAAATGTTGACCTCATCGTGGAGGACCTCATCGTCAATCATCTCGCACCCAAAGGCCTGAGTAAATTCTTTGCAGTGGAACGGGCCAATAGAGTGCCGGGTGGTAAACCTAAGCTGGGGGCCACCCCGCGGCCCATAATCGCCAGGATATTTCATTTCCGTGAGCGGGACGCTATCCTGCAGGCTTCGCGCTTGGGTGGCCCCACGAAATTTGAGAATACGATGGTGAGTTTCTACACCGACTTCACTCAGTTGGTGCAGAAGCAAAGGATGGGGTTTCAGGGAGTGAAGAGACGATTGAGAGACAGGGGCATGAAATACGCAATGCTATTTCCAGCTCGGCTGCGTGTGGAACATGGAGATCGGACGTTCTTCTTTGATCACCCTGAGGCCGCAAGTGACTGGCTTGACACACTGCCCAGGCAGCAGGAACACCCTGAACATTCCGGTGGAGCTGGGGGTGGACTGATGGAACAGGAATAGTAATGTGACTTGGTTCCTTGGACTACATATAGATCTTTTGGCATGGTTTGCGGATCCTTTAACTTGCTATAATTTAGGTGGTTCTCCAGGGGTGGCGGAGGGAGTGAGTCTCTTCCTCCTCTGGGGTTTCTTTTCGTAGATTAGTTATTTGCTAGAGCGACAGGCACACTGCGAGTCTAACGCAGGGGTGCAGGACGGGGGGTCTTGTTCCGAGGCTAGGTTGGGGGGAGGAGGGGGGGAAGTTGTTATTGTTTGGTTCACTTCAAGGCACTATATTGATGGACTTTTGGATTTGGCTGTTGCGACTAATGTGCGGTGGATGCTGCGACTATGCTCGGGATGGGGGGTAGGGGGCTAAAATTGTTGTGTTGGAATGTTAACGGGCTGGGGGACAGGATAAAATGTGGCGTGGTGTTGCAACTCTTTAGACGTCTCTCCCCTGATGTTGTGCTGTTGCAAGAAACACATCTGATAGGCAATACATGCCAGGCCATGAATCGAAGGGGCTACCGTCTCCTGGCACACTCCGGCTTTACCACTGGCTCTAGGGGGGTGGGTATCTTGGTCAGAGTCTCCCTCCCCCTTGAGATTGATGCTGTTATTCTTGACGACAGGGGGCGATATGACGCTTTCACTGGATGATGGGAGGGGAAGGTCATCACTCTGCTCTCCGTTTATGTCCCGCCTGGCCTTCAGACTACGACTTTTGCTGACTTGGGGAGGGTGATACTGGGGCTCCCAGAAGGTGTCCTTGTGGTGGGCGGCGATTTTAACTCTATGGTCTCCGGAAATGTCAATCGCTACCCACCTAGGGATCTTGGGAGGTCCCAGTCCTGGCTGGGTGGCTTCCTTGACACTCTGGGTCTGATAGATTGCTGGAGGCTGCTACACCCTGGACAATTACAATACACCTTTTATTCTGGTGCACACGGTAGTCTCTCGAGACTTGACTATATCCTGATGCCCGCAACACAGGCCCCACTTGTTAGGGAGATCAGACATTTGGCTAGGGGTATTTCAGATAACTCCCCCTTATGGCTCGTAATGGAAGCGGGACCGGGAACTGAGGGCCGGGTAGCCCCGATCAACCCTTGGTATCTCCGTGACCCTAAGATCCGCACTGAATTGATCAAATCACTCGACCATTATTTTGTGGAGAATGTGGGGTCTGTGTCATCGTCTGTCTCACTCTGGGAAGCCTATAAAACGGTCATCCGCGGCCGCGCCTTATCGTTAATTAATAACGCTAAGAAACGTAAGTGCGAGGCAGTGGTCCGACTTGAAACTGAGATATCAGACATAGAAAGTGAGCTGGAATCTGATGTTACCCAGGACAGGCTGCACCTTCTCAGCCTCAAACAAACCGACTATAGAGCGTTGGTCACTGACGCCGCCAAGGTGATGAGTAGAGAGCAGCAAGGCCGTTTGTATGATGTGGGTGATAAGGCCGGAAAGTTGATAGCTTGGTTAGACAAGAAGGAGAGGGCTAGTCGTGTGGTTCCTTTGATTGAGAGAGCGGATGGAGTGAGAGTGACTGACCCGGTTGAGATTGTGGAGTGTTTTTCTGAGTATTTCCAAACCGTATACTCCCCAGTCTCGGACAGACCGGAACAGGATTCGCATCTGCTTCTGAGAGACATTGCTCTACCCTGCTTGTCGGATCTGGATAGGGAACTGATGGACGCGACACTCTCTGTTGAGGAGGTCGCGACCGCAGTCCGCTCTGTGAGATCAGGCAAGGCCACGGGTCCGAATGGACTTCCCATCGAACTTTATAGGCTACGCCAGATAAAATAGCACCACATCTTCGCTCAATGTTCCTAGAATCGCTAGATGCGGGTACCCTCCCATTCGATCAAAGACTTGCGTCTATCGTCGTGATTCACAAGGAAGGGAAGCCGCGGGATTGCTGCGCGTCGTACAGGCCCATCTCGCTTCTAAACGCCGAGCCTAAGATCCTCACAAAAGTGCTCGCGAATCGTTTAATCACTGTTGTATGCGACCTGATCCATCCGGATCAGTCTGGATTTATTCCGCACCGAAACATGGCACTGAACCTTCGGCGTCTACATGGCGCCCTTGCGAGAGCGTCCTCGTTGCGTGAATCGGCCATTTTGGCTTCTCTGGACGCCACAATGGCGTTTGATACGCTGGAATGGCCATACCTCTGGGCTGCCCTCGCCAAGTTTGGTTTTGGCCCTGTTTTCATCAGTTGGGTGAAACTACTATATCACGACCCCTTGGCTCAGGTGGTTGTTAATGGTCGTGTCTCTGGCACATTTTCTCTCGGAAGGGGTACTCGCCAGGGGTGCTTCTTTTTGCCCTGGCTTTGGAACCCTTGGCGGCTTGGCTGAGGTGGGAGCCGTCAATGAAGGGTATACGCTAGGCCCCTGATTTTGAGGACCGAGTATCGCTTTATGCTGACGACATCCTGCTGTACCTCACGTCGCCTCGGAAGTCGCTAGTAGTGCTATTCGATGTATTGACTTCCTTCGGTAAAAATTCTGGCCTTGTGATCAATTGGTCCAAGTCCTGCGTGTACGTTCTCTCTGGAGACTCTCCTCTCTTGCCACGTGGGTGCCCAATACAGGTGGTACACGCGGGCTTCAAATATTTGGGGGTGTTTATCTCCTTAGATCCTGTGGTTCGCTATGAACGTAACCTGCTGCCCCTGCTTCAGCGCTTGTGGTCCGATGTTGAGGCATGGCGTAGACTTCCGTTGTACCCGCTCGGACGAGCGGCTCTACTCAAGATGATGTCACTGCCCCGATTTTTATATGCCCTACTGAATACTTGCGATACCATCCCGGCCAGCTACTTTCGGGAGATTGAAAGCTTGCAGAGAAAACTGATATGGGGTGGGCGGTTCCGCATAGCCCTTGCCAAGTTGACACTTCCTTGGTATGACGGTGGAATCGCTCTCCCGGATATTAGGCGCTACTACTGGGCCTCCCAACTGGGGGCGATTAACCACGGCACGTACGAGCCCGCGTCGAACCCTGAGTTCGAAATCGACCGATGGTTGCTGCCTGGCGGTGACTACAACAGGGCGCTTTATACGAAATCCGCAGTGAGGACGCTCACTGGCCCTACCAAGATAGCGGTGCAAATATGGCATCGTGCGAATGATGCCATGGGATGGAAGAACAGACTCACACGTGCTACTCCTCTTTATGCTTCCGAAAGGCTGGGCTCCCTATGGAAGACGAAAGGCTTTGATAGGTGGGACGTGATTGGTATATGCAGGGTGAATGATGTATGGACTAAGGATAGGATCAAAACCTTCGAGGAGTTGAGATTGGAGTATGACCTGAGTGACAGGGAGTTTTTTAGATATGCTCAGATCCGACACGCGCTGATGGCAGTTTTCCCTCCGGGCACTATTGTTCCGGAGGCGTCGCCGCTTGAAGATCGGGTGCTGGATGGGCATGTTCCCGACAGTACAATTTCGCTTATTTATAAAAAGTTGATAAACGATAGGACCGACCTTCTACAGAGACTCAGGGAAGCTTGGACTGACGATGGTTTGGAGTTAGATGACGAAGACTGGCAGTCGGCCATATCTTCGCCGAAAGAGGTTGCAATTCCGGCCCACCTCCGGTGTGTACAGCTTAAGATTCTCCACAGGATCTATGTTACCGGTCCACGCTTGGTCAGTATGGGTTATGCTTCGAATGTACTGTGCAGGCGTGGTTGTGGCCTCCCGGGCTCCTTTCTTCACATACTCTGGGAGTGCCCGGTGGTTGTTCGTTTCTGGAATCGAGTGCATGCAGTAATGAAAGAGGTCATGGGTGTTGCGTTGTTGCCTGAAGCTAGACGATGCTTGTTGAATGTTTGGGAACCAAAAGATTAGGATTTGGCACAGACTCAGTGGGTGACCCTTGGCAATATGATCGCTAAGAGGGATATCACCCAGTTGTGGGGCTCTCAGTGGCCGCCCACAGTTCTGGCATGGAAGGAGAATATGGACTGGTGCATGTTCAGGGAGAAGACGGTGTATGTGGCACGTGGCAGGCCTCGCAAGTGGGGTAAGATTTGGGGTCAATGGAACTCCTACTGGGGAGAAATATGTACACCTCCCTTCACATACTTGGCGGCGGACCCTACCTCCCCTTGACCCGACATTCCAGCTATTATGTTGCTCAGACTGTTTCCGGACTTGCTGCATCCCTCGATCTTCCCATCCTGCAATGTTAATGATTGTATTATGATCTCATGCTTTCCTCCCCACAGGACGCTTCGCCATTCGATTGATTGCACTGCCTTGATTTTTTATTTTTGTTTATGTTGTTAAAAGTTTCAATAAAAAGAACTACAAAAAAAATAATCTTTTTTTCTAACTTAACCCTGTTTGATAGAGGAGAAGCCAATCTCTTTTCTTATAAATGACATGACTAATTAGTCCAAGATAAAAGTCCCACCGCTGTGGCCATCATATCCTTTCTTATGGTTAATGAAATTCAGACTATTGGTTCTGATATAAAACTGTTAACATGTTAGTCATTCTTTGGGCTAACTCTGATGTTATTAAAACCCACCATATTCTTCCTTTCACATCAATTATGTATTTGCTTGAGTTTGCTCCTAGGGCTCATACCTCCAGTAAGGAACAAAAGTTCACAACCTGGATGATGGATAAGAGCTTTACATTTCTACCTAAACCGTTTGGATCTACCATTCTGCTGTTAGTGGTTATGTGAAAAGCATTTAAGGAAAGCAGGAAACAAGGACTCTTCTTACAGGTACATTGCTAATTGTAATGAACATTATGAGCGGATGTTGAAACAGCTTGTTGTAGAATGTGTTGGAACTCAATGCAAAAACCATTTTTGCTGTATGTTTTCAAAACACCCTTTTAACAGCAGTCTGTTGTAGTATCTTATAGGTTGCTGCAAACCTTAATCAAGTCCTTTGTTGTACCTCCAATCGAGAAACGAATCTAACTTACTATTTTTTTTTCACATTACACTTTGCTCATATATTAGTTCTGACTAACTAGGGTAATAGGTTCATGGAGTGGGGATTAGCAACAAAGCTAGATAGTGTGGGAAGATATCACAATGACTATTTGGAGGGGTCAAAGTCTTACTGCACAGTTGAATATAGTGTGCCTTGTAGGTGCTTTGACTGAAAAGTTTCTTTTTAACCTATGTTATGGTATGTTTGGATTTTGTAAAGAGCATGATTCCTTATAAGGTATCTGACTCTAGGTAGACAGCAAAACATTTGAAAATAGTTAGACATTAAACTTTTGAAAGCCATCAGGAACCTGCGAATTGGAGGAGTTTTAGCAAGAGAATTCCAGAGTTTGGCTAAGGTGCCAGAGAAAGCCCACCCAGCCTGATGCGTCAAAATCTGGCGACCACCAGTGATCTGGAAGTAGAGGACCTTCGGGTACTTCGGAGAGAGGTATAAAGCTTAAACATCTTGCAAAGGTAGCTGGGAGATTAGGTTTGAATATCTTTGAACACTGTATAGAAGGTTTTGAATTCAATTCTTTGAGATGTAAGTAACCAATCTATGTGAACTTTGTAATGCCATTGTGGCAGGGGATCAAAATGGAAGGTTGAGAGACAGTCATTCTATAGGCACTGCAGGTGTTTGATGATACAATCAGAAGCGCCTAGGTAGAGTGTTATACCTGGCCCATTGATAGACGTCACGGACAAATGTTATCGGGCAAGGAGTTTTGCAGTAATCTGTCAATAAGAAAATAGGTGTCTACTGTTTTGTTTACCTGCGACTTTAAGAAAATGTCCTGATAAAACAAGAAGCCTGAATTTCTTAATGAGGAGGGAGGGAAAGTGATTGGGCCTAAATTGGAGGACCAAAGGTTAGGAGTCGAAGGCCAGGAGAGTTCCGAATAGAGATAAACATTATCTCTGTCTTTTCTGTATTGAGTTTTAATGCATTTTCTGACACCTGCTTTACAACCAGGGTCATGCAGTCCCTAAAATTGGGGGAGCCGTGCTTGACATTGCCTTCTGGATACAACAAAGTCTGTGTAACATCTGCATAAATCAAAGGCTGTAGCCCAAATGATCTTGTAATGGTGCCTGTAGTATTAAAAGGGTGGGGCTGCGAGAGGAGCCCTGAGGAACCCCATAAGATTGGTACTTCAATTCAGATTCAGTTAGTGACAAAAAGACAGCTTTGCAACAGATGGTGAGCTAAGATTTTAACAGGCCAAAGTAGGACATTGGATCCTGACTTCAGAGAGGCAAGAAAGCAAGACAGTATGGGGAGGGGATGTAGCCTTACGAGCGCTCTGATACCCGATTTCTCTGGTCTACTTCGCACTATATAGAACTCTTTAAAAAAAGTTTTCATCTGTGTGCTTAGTGGCCTTATTAAAAGATGTTGGTGCGTTTTGCCCCTATTATTTCATTGGCAAGTCCCCATCAAGACTGACTCAAGGACCTATGGATAAATACTCCATATGGGTCTATTTGAAATTGATATGTAAGATAAGCAACGCAGTTTTAAGGGATATATTACTTGGTTAATTAAGATGATTTAAGTACAAGCTGATGTGGCGTAGTGCCTGTAGAAACACAGCGAAATGTGGGACCTGTGATTCACAGTCTCTGATATGGTGACTGTGAAGCCATCCTTGCAAAACCTGGCTGGAGGTATCACCCACTATTCATGGCCCACTATGAAGTCGCACTCGTATAAGTTTTAGATTAATTAAATCTTGGGAATGAAAAATGAAGATGCGCCACCTGCAATCCAACAGCATGATGGTGGCCCAATGAGGGCCCAAAACTCCCTGTATAGCTGGGTGACTTCCCCAAGTCCAATATGCCTGAGTCAGGTAGTCTCGATGCAGGGCATAATGAAAGGCAATGCCCATAAACTGCAGTGCAGGGCAGGATGCCATGGCCTGCAGACCTTCGGGGTGGGAGACCAATAACCTGAAACTGATCTCAAACAGGACATAAGGGCATGCTCCTCAGACTTGGCGGCAGGGAGCTGGGTAAAGAAAATGATCAATGGGGCCAAGGGAATATTAGGACTGTATGGTGCAGATGTGCAAACATTTGCCCAAGAAATGCTGTCAAAGAGCAAGTAAGTTCCATCATGTTCCCTCAAATTGTCACCCCAATGACTCGTATCCACAAACGTGTAGGCATACCCATCACATTTTCACTCAAACACCCGAGCCCCATCCTCTGCCCAAATGAACCATCTTGTGCACAACAACAACCTTGAAGAATTATCCTATGTTGTGGAAGAGCCACATCATTGCTTTTGTCCAACTGCAATTGTTCTCTTAAATGAGAGTGCAAGTACTGATAGCTATAGCTAGGTTGTTTGATAACAGTTTGAATAACAAAAGCAAAGTGTTAAAACGGAGGTTTCTTTGTTTTTTTGTACTTGATATAAGACCTTTTTTTTACGAGCGGCCTGGTTAGTTCTGATAGTGCGCAAATTGATGTTTTGAGTTTTGTGATAAACATCAGCAGGTCAAATCTCCCGATATTTGTCGGGGAGGGGGGGACTGCCCAGTATTTACTGTACTGGAGTGTGCAGATTTTTCAGCGGTAACACAAAAATACGAATGTTTTTTGCCCAAACCTCGTAATTTGGTGGTATTTGTCGCACCCGGCAAATCCGACACAACAGAGTCGAATAATATTAAATGCCATAAACATTACCCCAAAATACAGTGCCGTAAGGCCAGTGCCCTGCTGCCATTGCACAGTGACGGAGGTGGGGGAGGGGGGAAGAAGGAGGCGGAAGTTTGTGCCCCCATCCCGGGTACCACAGGGGCTACGGGGGCTAATGTTACGCCACTGACCAAACACCGTGTCACTCGTGGTGATGATGTACGTAGTATTTCCACTCTTTCATCCCCTTCTTTGTGCATTCCAGAACATTCTGGCATATGCGAGAATGAGTACCTCAGCTGCCCCAGGACACTTCACATTCTGCTGAAAAAAAATGGCACAACCCCAGGCATTAGGCATATCCTGACATATTCCCCAGAGGAACTATAGTGACGAATGCTTTCTCACGGGCATTAGTGAGGTGATTCATGATGTCATACTGAAGGCAAACAACAGTTGAACTGAGATTTTTAATGTATGACCCGTACACATTTCAAGTGACGTTTTGTCCAATTATTAATTAGCAAGAGTTCTTGCGAGATTGTGTTCTTTTCTGATACAGCTCTAAAATTACTTACATTGTTTACCACGCGTTGTGTTTTATGTGCTGGCGGCACCTGTGTGGCTTAGGAAACAGTTATGTCAAAGGGCTGCAATAGCCCCTGTGCTTACTAAGGGTGTTGTCATATCTGAACTTTGTTTCAAAATACTTCGTAGCCGGATGCGCGACACAAAACAGCAGATGTGCAACAATCAAGGCTGCCCACTCATTTCCTGAAGGCAAAAAATAGAACAGACCTGGTCACTGATTAGAAATTCATATCTGCTGGTCACAAGAGGAAGTGTAAGCCATGCCCCGATCCTTTCACCAAAACAATGGAAATGTCACAAGGAAAGCGACGTCCGCTTCCTTCTTGAAATGCAAGCTGCGCGGCAGGCCGTCCTGGGAGAAGGGACTACAGTGGAAACTTTTGTTACGCATGATATGAGCCCCTCCGGTGAAATAAGATGCCGCGGCAAGTTGTTTAGCACACTATGCAGTCCACAGACAAACGCATTCTTTTGTAAACCTGTTTGCAGATTTCTTTGTTTGCTCAATGAGTTCATAATTCCTCTAAATTTCTATACAAACCACTATTGGCTCAAACATTTCACGACGATGCCGGAATTGGATATCTGTGGTTTTTAATCTCACAAAAACCGGCTAGTGCTGATAGCAAGGGACTTTCTGAGGGCTCAGGTTGTGACTGGACCTGCACAAGAAAAACCGCAGCCTGCCAATGAACATGTCGATGTTTCTGCCACAGCTGTCTCTTTCCTCAAGCAACAGACAGACCCAGGACGTCCAGAGAATGGAACAGCGGAAAGGTCTCATTTTTGTTTGTTCCACAGCTTCCAAACACTTAGGGCCTATTAACAAACTGCATTTTGTAGCATGTAAAGTGGAACTGCAGTAATACTAGACATGCAGTATAAAACGCTATCACAAACCTTCGGTCATCCGCATCTCCTGTCTTTTCTGAGTGGAAATGTGGGAGGAAAAAAGGGAGGGGCTTAAAAATGGATGAAAACTACTTACTAGTAGATGGGAGAGGTTTAGAAAGTGCTGAGGAGGGGTTATGGGAGGGGCGTGCTTATGCAGACACAAACCCACAAATGAGTAAGACCAAAGTTGTTCACAAATTATATTTCTAAAGTTACTGCAGTCATAAAGGTGCAAGTCAAGCACCACACATGCCCAATCACTGGTACTGCAACACTCGCCCACAGTACACAATGGAGGCAGGGAAATATAATAATAAAAATCTATAGGAACTGATGCTAATAAATTACATTAATTTAGACATTTAAATGATATATCTATCTGCATACATATGTGTGAGTGTACACACTCCGATTTAGTGTTAAAATTCATATGTAATTTTTAGTTTTTTATTCTTTTCAAATGTAAATATAAACAATTGAACAAATTAACATTAATATATTTACATTGATTCATTATTTAATACAAATTTAGTTAGACCCGATAATTCTAAGCTAAAAATTAATACAAAAACGTAATTTATACTTATGCTTTCCATATATATATATATACATATATATATATGAAAGCTCCTAGTTCCCCACAGGTTCGGGAAGCACTCAAGCCAAGGTGTACATCCACACACCCACAACACGTCTCAGGCAGCCGACGCGTTTCGAAATAAATTCTTCTTCAAAGGCTAAATTCCACAAAGTACACAGTGTTCGTTAAGACCATGCCTTTATTCCCTTCAAAAACATTAGTTGCCTACTGATAGGCTGCCGTTAGATGCCTCCTGATAGGCTGAAGGTATTCTGGGATACGTAGTCCACCATGTACAGTTGCATGCGGAATTGTGTTAAAGACCCTCCAATGGGCCCCGAGGCGTGCGTGGTAAATTATAGGTGCCTTGGCTCCATGCAGAACAGGACAAGATTTCCAGCCCGCTGGCCCGCTGCTCTCCTGCCTTCATGCGGTGGTGCTTCCCCTTACGGCTGGGTTGCCGCGTACAAATGAAAGCTCCTAGTTCCCCACAGGTTCGGGAAGCACTCAAGCCAAGGTGTACATCCACACACCCACAACACGTCTCAGGCAGCCGACGCGTTTCGAAATAAATTCTTCTTCAAAGGCTAAATTCCACAAAGTACACAGTGTTCGTTAAGACCACGCCTTTATATATATATTTATATAGAATGTAATAGAATGTAACTCCCGTTCGAGAGTCTCCTAAAGAATGGTTCTATTCGTGTTGCAGGTGTGCCTAGCTGGTGACATGAAAGGTTATTTGAAGTCCCTTCACAGGCCCCATGCAAACTTAAACCCTGACACAGAAGTATACCACTTAGTGACTTTGCACAATTATTGCCACTAAGAAATACACTCTGTCCTTTATTACTAACACATGTGTGTGTATAGGGCAAGTCCCATGTCGACTTAATGTATCCTTTACCCAACCTTTCATACTGGCCTGCCTGTATATATTTTTGGCAGTATTGAAACTGGAAAGTTGTTATCGGAATATTTACTATCCCATGTATTATCCATTCAATGACAGGTCGTTCTGACATTGTCAATGGTAATCTCTCAAGTTTTTCAATGCTCAGAATTGTATAGTCAGCACCCTTCTGTGCCAAACTGATTTGTTTATCAGTAAGGTTAAAGATATTAAACAGTGACGTTGTGTTGATTAAACGCCAAGGCACATAGCCTGAACGCAGATTTTGTAACGTCCAGCCAAGCTGTACAATAGAACGTAATTGAGACTGACCGTGTTGTAACATCAGTAAGTCTTGCTCTATTATATCGATTGCTGAAGACACAATACTGTCCAGTGAATATATTCTGGAAGACAGAGTCATTAACCCATTGTCCACAACAGAAAGTGATTTTTCCAAATTAACACGGTCAATTTCCCGTATTTTTTCTGCTGTCTCAATTTGAGTTTCTTTCCAAGCTTCGTTATAAGCTGCATATATAGAGGCCGCTATGAAACGTTTTTGACGCTGTTTGCGTGGTCCCATAATGAAATCGCGCAAGTCAGCACCTTCTTTAAGTAAAGTTAAGTGTTGCTTAATTTCTGCCAGTGTGGATAGCCATTGAAGGCAGAGCTTTCCCACACTGTAAGTAGTTACAATCCCTGGATGTTGTCTCTGGGAGTATCTTGGGTCTGGCCTGGTGAACCCCTGTATTTTGTTCAGGAATCTGTCTTGACAGTTATTTGTGTCTGTGGGCCAGATCAACCATTGTTTCCATTCAGGATGTGTTCTGTTTTGGTTTAAAATACTGGTTACGTCTATCTCAACATCAGAGGTGCTATTACTATCCATTGTTGGCTTTGGCTTTGGAATAGACGGTTTGTTTAAGTCTTTGATTTTGGCTAGACCAAGACAGGTGGTCTGCTGAATTGTGTCATTCAAAAATATAATTTGTTCTGGGATCATGCAGGTTCTAAATAATGATTCTATACCTTGCACTTGCCAATCTTTTGTGCCCCAGATCGTTTTCCTTTCAATGTTATTGTTCCAGAAATCAAAACCAAATGTATTCATTTTTTCAAAAAATGAGTCTGAATATATCAATTTTGTTTTTGTAAGCATGGTTTTCACTCCTGTCTTATTTAACAATTTGAAATAGAATGTTTCTGCATTACTTGTGTTAAACCCTGAAAAGTATGAATATTTATCATAAAATGTTTTTGAACTGCCTTTTGGTGGAGTTGCACAATGTTCCCATTGGTTAAAATTTAAAACATTAGATTTATGCAGATAATGGTTACCATAATGGTTATAGCAAAACATTTGATCGTAATTAGATGAACCTTGTAAATAATCATGTTCTGTAAATTTAGCTGACATCACTAGATCAGACATCATATTATTAATACTTTCAAAGTCCCAATCATCAGCAAATGTGCTTGGTTTTACAAAGTCACTCAATGAAATCTTAAATTGGTGTGGATACTTCAGGAGTTCAACCGGACCATATATTTCATATTCAGTTTTGTCCCATGCTACCCCGCCGGGTATAGGATTGGCTGTGAAGTTTACAGACGAAAGTTCTCTTTTCTCGACGTGTGAAGATGTGTGTGGTTTAAGGACCAAGTTGATATTCTGGCTTGCTGTGTCCATTTTAGCATATTTTCCCTCAATGAAATGTCTCAAGCATAGAACCATGATGAGCCAAAGTATGAGGATAAATGCACCAAATGGCACCCAAAATTCAATCCATGGAGAAATCAGATAGGTTTCTTTTAGTTGATGAAAAAGTTCCTTTGCTTTGTCTTTAAAAGTTCTTTTCGTTGGATGATCGTTAGGTTCATTCAGATCTTGAGAAAAATCATAGAAGTTGAT
This sequence comes from Lissotriton helveticus, assembly GCF_964261635.1. Classification (NCBI taxonomy): domain Eukaryota; kingdom Metazoa; phylum Chordata; class Amphibia; order Caudata; family Salamandridae; genus Lissotriton; species Lissotriton helveticus. Next base: position 1,588,628,980 of record NC_136067.1, on the reverse strand, counting down.
GAAGTAGCCGGACGCTGTTCTGTCAATTGTTTCAATTGCTTCTGGATTACTTTTTGATTTTAGAATTTGCTTTGTTTCATTAGCATAGTCTATGGTTACATCACTGTAGAATGGAGTTTCTTGATGTAAAGCTTTGATTTGGGTTTCAAGAGGTTTAGGTTCCATTGCTTTGTTGCATAGTCCTTGTTGTTTCACTGTAGGTTTATCAAATGTGATTAGTCTTTCAGTTTGAACCTCTGTATTTGTAGCAAACTTTGGTGTTCTGCTACTTCTTGGGAGTCCACTTGGCCTACTACTTGTTATCGGCCACATGATTGTGGTTTAACCAGGTCGATGGATACAACTCGGTTCTCCTTTTTACCAGCAAGGGGCGGTAATACTACTGATCTCGTCCCGTTGACAGACAAGACAGGAACTGCTTTTCAGTAAGAAGGCCCAAATTCCTTCTTTACTGCGATCTTCTCTCTGACCAGATCCCCGATTTTTGGAATCCAGACAGGCCTTGCTGGGACAGGTGGTTTCTCTTCAGTGGTTGTTGGCTGTTGTTTCAACTTTATGTTGCTCAGGTCTCTTCTTGTTTCATTTAAGTCCTTTAAAATAGCCAAGCGATCTTGGATATCAAAGCATTTTTCTTTAACCACTGAAGTCTGACTATCTAAGTCCTGGACTAACATTCTAGTCCCAAACAATAGTTCGTACGGACTGAGACCTCTCAGAGAATTTCTTGGCAGATTGTTTAGACTACGTTGGACACTTATTAGATGTTTGACCCACCCAGCTCCCGAACCTAATACCTTTGCTGTTATAGATTGCTTTATGTCACGTTTTTTTCTTTCCTTGATTCCGTTTCCCTCAGGATGAAAGGGACAAGAGTACCGCAATGCAATGCCCATGCTGGTCATGGCCTCCTTATAAGCCCGAGAGCTAAAAGCAGGACCCTGGTCAGAATGCAGCATGCCAATTGCGTATGTGCCGATAAAGACTCGCAAATCTTTTATAACAGTTCTGGCGTCAGCCGATCGCTGGGGCCACACCCATATGAATCTTGTGCATGAATCCACTGCGACCATGATATATTTATAGTTACCATCCCTTTGTAAGGGACCGCAGTGGTCCAGGTAAACACACGCTAATGGTTTATCTGAGATTAGAAGGGGCGTCTGGGCTGGTCGTTTCACTGTTGATACCTTCATTCTTTGACATATTTCAACTTCTAGAACATAGTTCCTAGTTTGTCTTCTCATTCTCGGCCACCAGTATCTCTGTTTTAATAATGATACTGTGGCTGAAACGCCAGCATGTACAGAAGCAAGCCCTTCGTGTGCCGCTATAATGAGTCCTAACCTATATTCCATGTTTGGAATTGCCCTATCCCCCACTCCAGGGATTCGAGCAAATGGAACGTTATTCGCATCAGTTATGTATGAGTACTTTACTGGAAAGCCTTTCAGGAGTGTTTCTATCGCATCTTTTACTGTAGCGCTGACAGCCTGTAATATTTCGATGTCTATTTTTGTTTTTGACCGGGTGATAGCAGCTACGGAAGCCGTCTGCACAGCTGCCTTCGCTGCTTCATCAGCCAATGAATTCCCTGCAACGTGAACGCCATCACGTTGATGACTCAGTGTATGTATCACGTGAGTCTTTTGTAGTTCTTTTTGTAAAAGAACTACTTGTTCCCAAAGCATTTTATGCTTGATTGTGCCACCTTTTGCATCTTTAAAACCGTTCTGAACCCAGATCTGCAAGTATTCATTGTAAGAATGAACGCAATAATATGAATCGCACACTATGAGTGTGGGGAATTCTCGATCGGTATTTTCAAGCGCCATCTTGAATGCTAGTAGTTCAGCTCGCTGAGCTGTACAATCTCCTAGAGATTGTGTTTTAGTTACAAGTGGTCTAAATTTTCCTTCGTGCCAGCGACCTTTAACAATCGCGCACGCAGCACTGTAAGCTTGCTTACCCCCCACTGCGGGTTGTGCTGATCCGTCCGTATATATTATACAGCCGTAATGTTCTAGAGGCAGAATTTCTGTCGGCAGAGGACATTCAAATTCATATTGGAGAAATTCTTGTGTTTTTAAATTAGGATCAAATTCGTATACCACGTCTGTTGCAGCAAGGGAATTAGCCCATTGTATCCATCTCGGATGAAGCGCTTTAGCATTCGGAATGCTTGCCTTTGTTACCGCCTCCAGGGCTGGTATTGGTGTCACGATGATTATTCGTTTACCTTGTGCTAGGGCTCTTTCTTTTGCTACAGCAGTCTGTACCGCGGTAAGGATTTTTTCCGTTGGGCTAAATTTCATTTCAGCTTTTGTGTACAAGTGTGATTTGTATGCTATTGGTACCGTTTCTCCCTCATTAGAGGTTAGGTATGTGAATCCGCATCTTCCTGGGATGACTCGAATCACAAGATTGCGTGTGTTGTCACATGTTTGTAGTTTTGTTTTAACTAACATGTCTGTTTGTAAAGATCTCAACATTTCTGTGTGTTTTTGAGTCCAGTTCATTCTTTTAAAATCTGGTTTTATTAAATCATAGAGGGGTTTAACCCTCTCTGCATAATTTATAATGTAAGTTCTTCCGAAATTTAGGAAAACTAGAATTGATTGTAAGTTTTTTAGTGTTCTTGGTGCTTGGATTACAGCACATTAATCTAGGAAATTGTCAGCCAGGCTTTTGCCTTCACTTGATAATTCATATCCTAAAAATAGGACAGTTAGATGGGCAATTCTTGACTTTTTAAAGTTGAATTTGTAACCCTCTGCTGCGAACCCCAGTATTATGGTGTTCACTCTTTTCAAGTGAGTATCCAAGTCATCATCTGTTAGATAGATGTCATCGACATAATATAATGCCTCGTCATCATATATTTGTAGTAACTCTGTTACTCTCGCTGAGAATAATCCTGGGCTATTCTTGAACCCCTGTGGTAAACGACAGAATTTTTTTTGCGAGCCATTTATTGAGAACGCGGTCAAATATCTGCTTTCTGGTGCTATATTTTGACAAAAGAATCCGTTAGAGATGTCTAATATTGTTTTGTATTTTTTGCACACTATGTTATTCATTAGTGCTGCACTGTGTTAGTTTTATGTTGCAAAAGTTTTGCACCATGAGTTCAAGTGTCTGTAGTCCAAAACAAGACGATATGAATCATCTGGTTTGGAGACAGGAAACAAAGGATTGTTCATTTGTGAGGTGCAAGTTTAAATTTCCCCCTGGTATTCAAGTTGATCTAGGATCTCTTTTACCTGTTTTTTAGCTTCTTGCTTAATTGGGTACTGCACAGGTTGTGATTTTAACTGGATTTTGTGAGGAGGAGAGTCCTCATCCCATCCCACATGATTTTTATATAATGCAGGAGCTTGGGCTACTGCCCACTTTCTTGCAAGTGTATACTTTTTATGTATTGGAATATGATTAGAGAAGGCAGGCATAATTATTTCTTCGCCATGAGGGCACTCCCTGACAAACTCTGGTGGCCAGTCTTTTTCAGCTAGAAGGATGTCATAGCCTTTAGAGAGATTATCCCAAAATAGACCCCTTATTTTCCTAGTCTTATCCCCCTCTATACGCAATGTTATTTCATATATTTTATGAGGTTTGCTAACTCTGGATTCTGCAGTTTCCACCTGAATGTATTCATTCATGTCCACTGTCTCCAGAAGAATCATCAGGATCTTGCGAGCTATGCTCACTTCCGCTGCGCTGTCTAGCATTGTCTGAGCCCATTCTCCGTTTTTCAGCTGTGTCCTCAGTATTCTCGGCATGGTTGATTACTTTAATACTGGCTACCTTCTTCTTTGGAAATTGTATTTTTTTATTTTGATGAGCAGGTTCCTTGTCTTTGGACTTGACGTGCTCTTCCCTGTGTTCTGAGCGTCCTCTTCTTTCCGATTTCTGCAAGGAAGTCTGAAAAGATTGAGAGGGACGTGTATCAATATCTTGATATCTATCAGGTTTCTTTATATTATCCCTATTTCTAAGGTTGTATTTTTTCACAGAGGGCTCCCTTTGGGGAGACTTGCGTCCTTGGTCCGGAGATCTTTCTCTCCGCCGAGGAGACCTTCCTCTGGTTTGGAATCTTTTTTCTTTAGGGGTGGATTGTTTATTTCCATCCCAGCTCTTTTTTTGAGTGTTTAGATTATTTTTAATAAATACCTTTTCAGGATTTTCAATTAGTTGGGGTTTCACAGGTATTCCACCCAAACTATCTCTTCCTAGTTCTTCATAGGATTTTTCTATGATTCTGGCAATTTCAAATGGTTGGTCTGCTATATCTGTCTCTTTCAACCTCTGGCGGATTGCCACATTTGCTGCTTCTCCCTTTATATTGGCTAGTAATATTGCCGAGACCTGCTTGAAGTCTTTTAGTAATTTCATACCAAGAGTTAAAGCAGGTTCTGGACCGTATTCATCTTGAATTTGTTTTAGCACATCTGGTATTACTGACATGGATGGAACACCATGTGTTTTTGTGTAAACGGAAGCAAGGACTGTACCCCAAGTGTCACAGTCCTCCACATGTGGTGCGATTCCCATTGGGAGACAGATAGTCAGAATCCTGTGTTTCTCAAGAGCGGTGGTATCCGGAAATACCGCCTCTATTTGAGTGATTTTTTGTGCTAACCAGAATGGAATTTGTTCCCGTTTTGCGGGTACTTTACCTAGACAGGACTGTATGTTCTGTGGTGTAATTTTATTTGTGTTCCCCTGATGAGGGGTCAGCTGTGGAATTTTAATAGCTGGTTGGACTGTTGAAGTCCGCATTATATATTGGACTAATCGTCTGTGTATTTTAATTAGTTGTTTTAGCTGTGCTAAAAGATCTGGTGCAGACATTTCTTCAATGTCTGGATGTGGTGTGTATCCGGCTAGGACCGGCCACGTTGCTCCTGGTCTACCTAGTGGACCGAGCCTGGTGATGTGATTATTATGTTTTAGGGCGCCATTAAACCAAAGCAGGTGCTCTTGGTATTTGAGTGGTATCTCCACTTCCTCGAAAGGAGTGTAGATATCCGGTGGTTCCTCTATTTTATAATAGTGGAACTCTTTTGTTACAGCGTTTGCTGCTGGAAAGTTTATCCATGAGTAGAATACCTCTGTCTGCCGATATTCGTGTGCCTCAATTACGAATATGACTGTACCACCTCTCGGTGTTAGTCCATTTTCTATAAGTTTTAAGGTTATAGTTTTTCTTATGTTGACCGGGATGAGTATTGCCTCCGGGTCTTGCTGTAGGAGAGTTCTGTCATTCGCTAGGAGTTGAGCTGCTATTCTAGCTGTCTCCCTTTCTTCTTCAGTTTCTGACATTTTACTGTCAGGAAGGTTATTTTGTTTATTTGCAGATCAGGTTTCTATGGAAACAAAGATTAGATGCACAATATTTTGGAACAGTGTATCCTTCAACGTTGAATAAACCAAGAACCATACATAGGAGTCTCCTCCTACGAAGTTTGGCGGATTTAACCTTTCACCCACTCCAGACGTCTTTGGAGTATTATGGGAAAAGGGGTCTGTGTGAAAAAGCACGACTGAGTTACTCTAATGTCTTACGTTAGATTTATCGCCTATCCAAAACGTTGGGCGCCATGTAGTGTAGTTCCTATTTTCCCAATAGGCTCTGCGCATTGGAATAATATCTTCAATAGTATAGACGTAGGACTGTGGTTAACTAGGTCTTCTACTGACGATATTAGACTTAAAGTTATGTGTGTGCCAGCTAGCTCAGAGTTCACTAGAAACTTTCTCGAATAGGCAAGGAGGAGTTTAACCTCCCTGGATAGACAAGAAGGGATTTAGTTTCTGACAACCATAGAACATGACAACTTTGCTCTCCCCTAATCAAGAGTATATCTCTAGAGTCGTGTGAAAACAAAAGACAACTTATTTTACTCAGTCAGTACGTGCATTCTTACTTTCACCAGATTGTAGAGAAAAGGAAGAGACGGGCGTGTTCAACAAAAAGGTGTTATTTATTGATCAGTCTCTTTTCTCGTACAAGAGAAATGAATCGCTATCATTGCAATACTTATAGTTAAGTAAAGTGCATACAGTAAAAACAGAATTATAAAATAATACTGTAAAAGCATTGATATGGTTTCTTAGCCATATAATACTTAAAATGGATAAAAGTTATATACATATATACATTGACTAATCGTACTCAACTGGTGCTTCTAACTACACCTACCCCGGTGTACCTGACCTAAGCCTAATACGTGGGCGGGAGTAGATAAGTAGCAGTTTTAGTTAAGTTTGCTTTGCCAAGGATCGGATTCAAGAATTCTCTGTGAGGGGTTATTCAGTTCAGTACCTGGGATTTAGAAGGCTGGAGGGCTGGTATCTCTATCTCAGGACTCGATATCCCAGTTGCCCGCAAGGGCGGCTAGGAACGCCGGAGCTGGATTTCTCGGCAAGAGAAAAGGCAGCGTCTCTCTCTCTGCGCGTCAAAAGGGAGGGGCAGCGTCCGTGGGCTTCCTGCATCAGCTGGGCTCCTCGGCAAGTATCGCTGCTCCAATCTCGTCACCACCACCGTGTGTTTGCTTAGGGCAATGTCGGTAATATTTATACCTGAAAGGTGCCGAGATTGACGTAAGGATGGACATAAATACGTCAATAAGGATGTCATAAGAACTGGTCGTTCGTACATTCTTTACTGGAGTTCTTGGTTAAATCAAAACAATAGCTGCGGGGGATTTCCCAGGTTGCTGGAGGTTTGATTTGTTTTGAGAACTCGGTATGCTTTCTATGGGGGCTGGAGGAATAGTGCTTGCCTAACGTGGTAGCATGCGCTATGACCTAATCAGAAAACAGGTTTCTGTGCCGTTGTATGGCCATTAGTGAATTATTAACCGGACAAGGGTCAGAAATAGGAATATCTATACAGTTCCCATAGGAAACATATCACACTAGGCCCTCTTTGAATAGATGCAACCTAACCATTTGATCTTCTGTTAAGGATTGATCCGCTGGAAAGCCATTGCTCCATACCTAAAATATGAAGAGGATTTAGAAATAAGCTGGAATTTCCAGAGGACACTCTTTTTCCACCCAGTCGAATGCCTTGAGAAGTGGATGGATTAAACTCAGATGACCTCAAACTCCAACCAACGACTATATTTCGAATCCACAAACTCCTTGCACTCAGCAGCTTGTCAGATGACTAATGCAGGCCAGTTTCACCTCACCACTACCTAGAAAGGGATTGATAATATAAGTTCCATGTGTAAAAATTCATCACAGTTCCACCTAACCTTTACCCATAGGTAGTCAGCTGCACCAAAGGCATTCAGAATGCACATTGTGACTGTTACTTGTGTGGTCGAATCCCCCATATGCCTCGAGACTTAGCAGTGCACAAACCATCCCCTTGCACCTCCACCCACAAATAGAAAGCAGAAGGGAATGGAGTACACACCATGATAAAAAACCCTGCACATAAATACATGATTCTTTTTTAATAGTCTCCCTAGAATGTGTAATCTGCCACTAAACTATGACTTGAAGATTGCAGCTCATGCTTTGCTATCCAAGGTTTGATTTGAAAACCTATTGTTATAATGAAGATGAACTCCGAGGCAAGGTAGGCAAGGCAAGATCAAACGTCTTTATTCTGTCATCCACTCTCCGTAACTGACAAGTAGTTCAACATTCCATAGTGAACTCTGGAGGAACGTTCCAAGACAGTGGAAGAGGCGGGGGAGAGCGGGAGGTACCAAAAATGAGAGAGAAGAAGGAAACAACAGGGGGAAAGAGCCAGGGGAGAGAAGAGGAAGATTACAACACATCTCCCTACGGACGGGGAAGGGAAAGTACCGGAACAGCTAGAGGGAGGAAGGAGTGGGAGGGCAAGAGGAACCAGTGAAGAAAACAGGATAACCATTTAAGTAACATGGTAACCCATGGGCCTGGGAGGCAGAGGGCACACAGCTGTCAAAGGGAGGAAACAAACAGGTTACATTATGATGAAGACAATTTTGCGAGAAGTATTGTGCACGGCAAATCAGGGGGTATGGCATTGGCAATCGGATCTCTTCCCCTGATGAAAGCAAAAGGGGTAACTCCCGTTATCAAGTCGGAAGAGGTGTGATATGCCCAAATGCTTTCTCTTAACATTTTATCTACATCCATGTTGTTGGTACAAGCTAGATTAGTTAGATTTTTGATCCAGAGCATTGCCATCTGAATGGGGTCATTGTCTCCTTGGCAGAACACTGTAGATTCCTCATGCTTGATGCCCAGCTCACACAGGAATGTCTTCATTTCCAGAAGATGAGAATTTGGTATCATTGTTAGTGACTATGCAAGCTGGCACACCTTCGCATGCAAATGCGTCTCTTCAGAAGTAGATGAGGGCTTTTGTCGAGACACGTGAGACCCACTTGTATTTGATCCAGTGAGATGTGTAGTCCATGAGAACCATCAAAAATCTCTTAGGGACTCCAGATTGTCCTATGGGACAGATTATCTCCAATGCCAACTTAGCCCATGGAGTATTAGGAACTGCTGTAGCATAATCGGCAGGTTACAAATATTCACAGCAGGCCAACTTTTAACAACATCAGTTCCTGATATAGCATGAATCATCTCTGGCATTTCCCCTTCTACAGGGTTTTTGGCATTTTGTTTAGAAATGATGTTCACCCCTGTGGGAGGTATGTTTCCAGGCATTGCTATTTACTCTTTGTCCTATTCCGGTGAACAACTCAGACCAATTTTTTTACATCACTGCTGGTTTCCTCCACCCCCCCAGATACAAGAACTTGGTCTTCATTGTTGGGGTCAAGTACAATCCCCAGCTCTCTTTGATGGCTCCAACCCAACAGATTTGACCCTTTGTTTACCATGTACACTTTGCCCCATGTAGTTCTCCCTTTGAATTTAATACATACACTCATCATCCCCACTAAAGGGATGTTCTCACCGGCATACCCTACAGCTGAAATGTCAGGTTCCATCATTTTTAGAAATGGAGGTATCAAAAATGTCTATTATGACATCAACATTGAATAAGGTAACCGGGGCACACACATCGGCGAAGACATTTATGGACTTACTATTCACAAAGATGGTACATTTTGGATATTCAATAGGCTTGAGGTCACTGAATTGCACTTGAGAACTTGGGGAAGCTTGGCAGTCCCTAGCTTGTACTTGGAAAACAAACTTAGGGGCTATGTCCCCTTCACTGTGCACTACTTTCACTTTGTAGTTTTCACTGTTGTTGCGCACCCTACTAAGGTGCCCCTTCTTGTTACATTTTCCACACGTGACATTGCGGGTGGTACAACGCACATTATTGGCAAGGTGATTGGTGCTGCCACATCTATTGCATTTCAACCTTCCCTTTTCACTGGTAGAACGGTTATCTTTGGCTTCTCTCGGTTTAACCATGAATACCTCATTACCAATGGAATTGGCGTGTATATCACTGCTATAGCGAACATTGGCAACAAGCTCTTTGGGAGTCTTCATCTCTTTGATATACTTAGCAGTGTGTTCTACTGAGACTGCTATACTAACCGCTTCTTTTAAGGTGGGGTTTTCTGCCCGGAGCTTTTCTTGAATTCGACTATTATTGGTGCACCTGACAAGTTGGTACCTGATGAGTGAATCAGTGAGTTCACCAAAGTCACATAGTTGTGTTAGACCTCTAAGTGCTGCTATGTAATTGATGACAGATTCCTGTTTACCCTGGATGCGGGTAAAGAACGTATGTCGCTCCAAAACTTTGTTTTCCCTGTCACCAAAATGTGACTATAATTTTAACAGGGTGACTGTAAACTCACCAGTATCCTCCTCATCCTCTTCTAGTTCTGGTTCTGGTAAGGTGTCATAAATCTTTCTACCTTGTATGCCTAAGTTATGCAACAATATGTGCTGTTTGCGAACTGCTGAATACCTTTCGCCCCCTATTGCAATGAGGTATGAGGCGAATACATTTATCCATTCCTTCCAGTGAATTTCCGGTTCTCCGATTTCATTTAGGAACGGAGGAGGTTGGCTCATAGCTTGTCCCGCCATGGTGGGGAAGGGAGCTGGCTAGTTAAGCTGCAGCAGGAATACACAATGATCAGGAAGGTCACTCAATACCCAGCAGTAACTGGAGGGGAAACAGGAGTTTAAGCACACGTGGTGGGAGTCCCACTTTTAGATAATAGGATTTCACATAAATATTATGAAATTAGCCTGTAAGGAAGCACTACCAGGATTAACAACCCAGAATTTACAGAATTACCTAAAATGATAAAATTAGCAAAATCTGGACGACCAGGCTTGTAACATAGTATCAATGCAACTGAAGTAAATGGCAAAACTGCCCCGCCCCACTAGTAGTATTAGCAAAGAACAATCAAGTATAAATGCAACTACACAGGTTTGAGGTGTAATATACATGCAACAGAAGTAAATATCAAACTGACCCCACAAGTATTGTCATGGCAATTACATAAATTACATAAGATTTTATCTCCTGTAAGAATGGTGTGTTTCGCCGTACAAAACGCACCATGGGGAGGAGATGGGAATTTAAAGACCTCTCAGGGATAATTAATAGATGAAAGTTAGATTCAAGAAATAATCTTGCAGCTATACTGGGCGATGTCAGAGCTAAGGCTGGAGAAAATTAGTAGAACAGGTGTGTGTGTCACAGATAGTAACACACAATGCAGCTGATCCTGAGAGGATTTTAAAGAAGCACGGCCGGTATACTGGTTGAAAACACAGGTTGGTATACAGGATGTGAGCATGTCGCTGGAAGTGCATAAAGAAATGACAAAAGCGGTACAGGTCCCTACACAGACTCTGCAATACCCTTACTGAAGATGTATGTCACCCCAAAGATCCTGGTCTCGCGCAACTGATTGATCTGGTAGAAGAAAGCAAGGGTGGCACGCAGGGTGCGAGCGTGTGATGGGGAATGGCACTGAAAATGACACACGGGCCCCAGAATGTAATTTGTAAAAGATCTTACTTGGAGCTGGATGGCCATTCAAAAGTCCTGGCCTTGAACAATGAAGTGATGGGGAACAGGTAGGGTCTACCATGTAATGGGTAGTGATCCTTAGCTGGGGAAGCACTATGAGGGAAAGTGCGCTCCAATGACACTAAAATTGCAGCAGGAAGCAGGACAAATGAGGCTGGGGCGTCAAAGGAAACAACGAGGAAAAAACTGCCCTCTAGTTGTTGGTGCGCCGGAGCCTCCGATGTAAGGACTGCCTCCCGCAGATAACGCGTCGAGCCGCCATAGGAAATCCATCTTCTTTGCTTGCTGACGCGGCGTTGGTCATGTAGATGTGAAGACAGTGAAGCTGAGGCGGCCAGATGACCTCGGGTCCACAAGAAAGACAGCCCGGCAGAAGGAGCGGACCAAAGAGACTGAAGAAGAATCACGAAAATGCCGCTGCCTGAGGTAATGACATGGCAGACGACATCAGCGCGCCCACGCAGGTCCAGGGAAGAAAAAAGTGTGACCTGCTAAGGGCACAGGAGCGAGTCTCACGTAAGCAGGGGAAATCCTGGTTCAGGAGTGAGGGTCGAAGGAGAGCCTCTAAAGCTAAATCCTCGGACAGACAGTATACCGAGGCAGGGTGTCAGCAGGACTGCGTAGTCCGCCTGAGGGAGGCTCACCGCGCACCTTGAGAAGTGTCGAGACACCGGCCGGGCAGCCGTCTAAAAAGACGCAGTGAGTCAAGCAGCCAGGCGGCAAATGATGCACAGAAAGAGTACTTACGCCCTCGTGAGACACACAGGATCATCCGAAAGTTCACACACAACTCCCAGCAGACTTCCAGCGAGCGTTTCACGGATAAAGCAAGGATACAGGAGCAGTTTCTCTGAGGATGACTCACAGCAAGAAGAGTGCAGCACGAAGATCACCACAGAAACAACAGCTTCCCACAGAGTGAGGTACACCACACACGTTTAGATACTGATTGAAAATATGAACACAGGAGCCCAAATCTCAGTAGATCCCAAAGAGCGTTGATCGCACAGGACTTGCTCCACCAGAGGTACCTCTTCAATCAAATAGGAAAAGCCAACAGCATAGGTGAAGCACTACTTTCTCCAGACACAGCTGCTCTTCATAACTGAAGAAATCACCAAGTAGAAGTGCAGGAAGGAGAGAGCAATGAAAGGGGAGATGACAGAGATGGCCCCCTTCGCCAATTTGTCGCCAGTGTTATAATGAAGATGAACTCTGAGGCAAGGTAAGATCAGACGTCTTTATTCTGTCATCCACTCTCCGTAACTGACAAGTAGTTCAACATTCCATGGCGAACTCTGGAGGAACGTTTCAAGACAGTGGAAGAGGCGGGGGAGAGCGGGAGGTACCAAAAGGGAGAGAGAAGAAGGAAACAACAGGGGGAAAGAGCCAGGGGAGAGAAGAGGAAGATTACAACACTTATGTTGATGTGAAGATTGTGAACACAGAGAATGTGGCAGGCGACCTGAGCACAAACTGTACTACAAGGGGCTAAGGGCCTCATTTAGGGATTAATCGAGAGGGAAGAACATCGTAAAGTAGTGATTCTCTATCCCTGCCAATCCTTTAGTTTTCCTACACCATTTTGAGTTGGGGAACTGCGGGGTTACTTTAGCAGAGCCTCATTTGGCTTTGTCGATGGTAACCCATGACCTGGTGGACCATCCAGGACAGGGCCACTACGTCTAGTGATGGTCATCCCACCCTATTAGAAGTTGAGTGACTTTCATTGATTTTCTTTGCCTAAGTCTGCCATGCAAGGTGTGGAAAAACTGCAGTGCTGTCTGGAGAGCTGCCACAGAAGTGGCTCCCCTCACAATGCAGAGATTCTCACCAATCTCTAATTTAGACAGATGGCCCACCGCCAAAGTGGCCAAGAACATGGGCATTAACTCAGCTCCTTATAAAGTAAAGCACTATGTATCTGATCATCAGGCCCATATTTACTAATGCTTTATACTGGGTCTGCATTGCTTTAATAATGCAAACCAGATGCAAAATGCTATTCTGTCATTTACTATTGTGTGCAAATCAGGATTTGAGTCGTATAGTTTCCCAAAGCATCACAGAGTGGGCATTCTGTGGGTGATACATAGGTATTCCCATGCAACCACCAGCGGTAATGCAAATCCCTAGCTACAGTCATTTGTAGACTAGGATTTGCTCCAGAAACCTACACCTCCTCGAGGCAGGTGTAATGAGGAGAAGCTTTACCATTCCACCCTTCAGCTTGGTGATTTGAGGGTCTGCGTAACTCCACCGGATTACTATGGGATCCTAGGCTTCATTAAGTAGGTTAAGTCACCTCAAATCCTGCATGAATCTCTACCAATGACTCACAACATATGTATTATCATCTCAGATATCTCTAATAAAGAAAGTATTTCATGTTGTTATTGTCATACTATCGTGAATGCTAAACCATCAATTCCACATATTGCTGTAACTAAGTGAGATATATTTCAATGTCAAATACGTTCTGAATGTTGTCAAAGCAATGCACCTATCTTAAATATTGTCAAGCTGATCCACACATGGCGGTCGGAGAGTGTGACGTAATCATTTTGTGTGTTCTTATTGTGTTCCAGGTTCTCCTGGCCAATTACATGTGAGTTAAAAACTGTTCAGTTGGATGGACATCACTAAACAGTTCACCTGTGGTAATCACATCCAGACATCAACACACGGGAAACAACTGTTACAACGCAACTTTTATAACGCACTACCATTACGAAACTTTTACAACGCTACATACATTACAACGCATGCCATTACAACACAACCATTACAACGCATGACACTACAAAGCATACCACTACAACGCATGTCATTACAATGCAGTCATTACAACGCATACCATTAAAATGCATAACATTACCATCCAACACTTACCCTACTGTTGCACCCCCTGGAGTTAGAATAGTAATTTTTACCCCTGCACTATCCAACACTTACCCTACTGTTGCACCCCCTGGAGTTAGAATAGTAATTTTTACCCCTACACTATCCAAAACGTACCAAACATGCAATGTAATGTCATGCGTTGTAATGGTATGTGTTGTAAAGGTAGTATGCGTTGTAATGGAATGCATTGTAAAGATAGTTTTAAAAAATTCGTTGTAATGGCATGCGTTGTAATGGAATGCGTTGTAATGGATGTTGCGTTGTAACAAATGCGTTGTAAAGGTATGCGTTGTAAAAGTATGCGTTGTAACGCCATACATCCCAACACACAGTTTATCCGTTTATCCCTTCAGAGTAAGATGAACATAGATAAGGTCCTAATGAAATGCCACCTGACCAGATGAGGCATCCTAAGGCGTGAAACATGTAGAACAAATTAGGGAGACCACCGAATGACTAATGTCCAATTGATCCTCGTGTGTTTTCGTTTTTAACCGTGGCATGAAACCCCACAGAATAAAGCAAGTGCGTGTGAGATTTCTGAGTCAATTTTAATACTCACTATTATTTCACCTATCACACACAACCGCCCACCAAATCACTGATGCACACACCACAAATACAGGCAGTGAAAAGATGGATGAAAAGCCAACTAGGCTTTGCACTGCTGGTTTAGCGTTGAGCTGAACCAGAAGATGAAGCAGGCAACCTAGGTGACTGAGGGTTCAAAGTCCCGAATTAGGGATGCCTTGAACAATTGTGACTGCGCTTAATTTGTAAATGAATGCATGCAGGTGCCCAAAGCTCGGCTCACAAACCCACAGCCACTGCAATTAAATATTAGCGGACCGAATACCAAAGCTGTACTGTCTAGAATTCACATCATGCTTCTTTAGTCCAGCACCTGACACTCCCTCCCTCTTTTTTTTCACTCTTGCAGGTTTCTGCTTTCTCCATTTGTGAAGGTTTGTCCGCCTTTCTCTTCCTCTGTCTCTCCACTTTGTGTGGTTTTCCCTCTCTTGCTGTCAGTAAATGTCTGATGCCACAAAGTAGGTGCCAGCCCCCAAAAGTAAGTGCTGGAGGCCTCCACCAGCAACCACTGGCTCAAATTAAGTACTGACTTGTGGAACACTAAGTCATCCGACCTGTTACAACCTGGGTCTTATATCCACTGTAGGTGGCCTGTGTTTGACCTCAGGGTCACAGGTTAAAGTCCTGTGGTCCACTCATCCTTCTGAGGTCGACAAAATGAGTACCATTGAGTTGGGCAACAATAAACACCTGTGGCTCAGTGCCAAGATACACTTGGGTGAACATGCGCTTTACAAAATACACATGTTATGTTATTAGGACGCTGCTTATAGGGCGCCTCCTATTTGACTCGGGCATTTTGGAGAACCCCAAGCAAATCCAGGATAATACTAACTGGAAAAGAAGCAGGATTTTGTCTCTTATCTTTTCACCAAATGGGTACTCTCCAACACCATTCTATTTTATTCTATTCTATTCTATTCTGTTCTAATCTATTCTATTCTATTCTATTCAATTCTATTCTATTCTCTCTGACAAAAGCTTCCCAGCACTGGCTAAAACACATGCCACTCTCCTGCGGACACTATTCAAACAATCTAGTAGTTCCCTGAATTGCAGTTCTGATTCAGTATGCCTTATATGCATCGGTTGAGACTTCCAAAGCCTCGGCTGGATGTAGGCAAAAGATCGACCTCCAGCTCTGACTCTCTAAATTCTGGGGACAGTGAGCAGTAGCTGATTGGAAGAGCGCAGTGATTTCACAGGCTTGTAAAAGCTAATGAGTTCCTGCATCAATTTGGAGACTTTTTTGTGAATTGCTTTGTATACAAGGCATAGAGACTTAAATTGAACTCTCTTGTCTTCTGTAGCTTTGTGGCTGCAAGCTCTCGGTACCTTACACATTCCGGTCTGAAAAGTTATGAATTTAGGGGTCTTGATGACAAACTTGCTTGCGAATGTCAAATGAACTCCATCACCTCGTCATCTTTCTGACAATTAGGAAAAGCCTACCATGCATTCCCTTCAAACTGCATAAGACTGTTGTAACAACCCTTGTCTTGTCTAAAATAGACTATTGCAGTGCTCTTTATTTGAACACGCAACAGTGACGTCTGAACAAGTTTCAGATACTGCAAAATTCAGCAGCTCGCTTGCTTCTAGGTATCACCAGGAACCAATCTACTTCACATGTCCTAGCCAAGTTTCACTGGTTACCTATCAGGAAGCGTGTTGCCTTTAAGGCCCTCTGCATCACCTTCATGGCCCTGCATGACACGGGCCCAGAGTATCTTAAGTGTAGTTTCCCTTGGTACATTACCACTAGGATGCTCCATTCTATCTCAGCCAAAAACGTCACAGTTCCTAAGATCAGGTGGTCTTCATAGGGGGGCAGAAATTTCATAGCATGTACCACCAAACTTTAAAACAGCCTACCTCTGAAATATAAATTTATGACCAGTCTCCCTATTTTTTAGGAAAATTTAAAAAAGCCGGCTATTTGTCAACTAGGAAGGGCTATATTGAATGTCCCAAGCGGTACAAAAGGGGGTGGTGATGGACAGAGCATCTGAACCAATCAAACACTCACACCAAGTCAACAGATCTGGGTTTAATCCATCACCGTTTTTTAGCCCACTCTGCCACCCCAGTTCAGACATGGCCATATGCAAATCAGTCTGACCCTGTGCCTCATGGGAACAGTCCAGCCCGAACTCCCAAGCCATGCCTTCCCTGGACCGGAAACAAGCTTCCTAGGACTGGTTTCTGGCATTTCAGCCGTCTTCAGCCAGGCTTGCTTGAATCCAGTGGCAAAGTGAGCAAGGGGCTCACGTCTGAGCATACCCTGCCAACTTATGGCGAATAAAGCGGTACAAAAGGGGGTGGTGATGGACGGAGAATCTGAACCAATCAAACACTCACACCCAGTCAAAAGATCTGGGTTTACTCCGTCACCGTTCTTTAGCCCACTCTGCCAGAGTGAGCTAAAGAACGGTGATGGATTAAACCCAGATCTTTTGACTGGGTGTGAGTGTTTGATTGGTTCAGATGCTCCGTCCATCACTACCCCCTTTTGTACCGCTATATTGAATGTCCAACACAATCTTTTGGAACAGCAGCAGCGCCCAGATGCCTCCGGGCATTTGTGCACTTTATAAATAATGTTCATATCATATATCAGATCATCATAGACAAATTTATAAGCTCCACAACTGGCAATGCTCAAATCAGTATAACAAACACAATCTGGTATGAACTTAGGATATTGACAGGTAGCCATGACATGAGCATAATAAAGGACCCCACCAGTAATAATATGAGCCTAGAAAATGATATAAAGATGGTCTGGGGTATGCATGGTTGCAATACTAAAGTCACATGTCATGGGCCCGAGCCTGTAGGGTGTAGTTTCAGATAAACATGTAGGGAATGCCAAATATCTTTGGGGTGTGAAGAGACAGAGAGAAACTCTGCATATAATGATAATTGTGCCATACAATAGACAAGATCGGACAGCCAGTTCTTAAACGCCCGCCCATGACCCCAGCAGCAAGCTACATGCCTCTGCAAGCAGCAGGGCTAAGGCCACATATTTCCGGGAGGTAGCGGGCAGGACTTTAAAATAACACATTAAGGCCATAAGAGGCGTAAAACTGACCCTGTCCTCTGTCACGAGGGAGAGCTCATTCTGTGCTTCCGTCCAATAAGAGTTGACCAGGCCACATGCCCACGCATAGAGAGGAGAAGTGTGGCTCACTGGTTAGAGGAGGTAGACCCTGAAGCAGAGGTCAGACCCGGGACCAGGGTTCAATTCCCGACGCGGCAGGGTCTTGAGCCCAAAATATCCACGGACTCGATAATTCTCGTTTCGGTGCCTACTCGAATCACGGGTTCACACTCTGCAGCTCTGGGCATCAGCATGCTTAATCTCCACTACGGCGCCATGCGGCGGGATGCCTGGCTTTCACCTTGGGGATGCCCAGTACGGGTATCTCACAGGGAAAAGCCAGGACGGGTTCCCAAGGCAAGCGCCGAGATGCCTACGGGTAATCGAGCGCTATATAAGAACGCATAATAATAATAATAATAATAATAATTATAATAGAGTAAAAATTCAGCTCTGTCTAAGCCACACCGAGCACAACGGGCACTCAACTTAAGCCTGGATCTATGTAACATGATAGGAGTATATTACGCCCTCTGTAGAAATGTGTAATGAATACAAATTCTGAGCCTGATACTGGCAGATATCAAACCCATCTGGGAGCAGCAGTATCACAATTGCTCAACCAAAAGAGCTAGTCCAAATTCCTGCTCTCAGCAGTTCCGAGCCCTGCTTCAAGAACTCAAAGGCTCAGTCTGTGCATTACAATACAGGAAGGACACCAAATGTTTAGGACTGGCGAACTTAGGCATGTTATGCAGCGTGACAAAGGTGGGAGACTCATAAGGGAAAGTGGGACTAATTGCCCTGGAACTGCTTTTCAGCCGCACATAAATGAATGCATCTAATGGCAAGACCGGGGCATAACCCTAGTACTCAGCCTGTGTGAGGAATGTGCCATTTATATATACATCGCCCCAGTAAATAAGTCCCCAATGTTTGAGCTGACAATGCCTCAAAGATTTATGAGTGACCAGTAGCATGACATGGTATTCCAAAGGGAGCAACAAAGAACAAGGGAGATGTTTGCCTGCCATTTGTCTCTGCCAGTCCTCGGTGGTCAAAGCAGCACTTGACCAGGAGGACAGAGACCCAACCCACCGGATGCTAATATAAGAGGGTGGAGGAACAGGAGCCAGATAGCCTTGCTTAATAGCCAAATGTGAAAGAAATGGGGTTGGCCTAAACCAATGAAGAACATGGTGAGCCTGAGCACAGAGATTGTAAATATGTATACCTGGGGCCTCGAAAACCCATTCCTGAAAGAGTGGTCACAATGACACAACCTTTTGACCTACAAATGTGGCTTGTGAAGTCTTTGAAAGGGTAATCTCATTAAAAGTAATAGAAACTTGGTCACAGGTGTAGTGTGTTAAATTACTTCAAGTCCACAACCCTCTGGGGCACTTACTGGATGATGCCATCAGTGATATCATCAATGATGCCATTTGAAATGTGATCAGTAATTTCATCAATGATAGTATTAACATGTCATGAGTAAGGTCATAAGCAGTAGATGGCAGGGGCGCAACTTAAAGTTTGCACAGTGAGCACTGACTGTTGAAATTCAGTTGTTGTTTGCTTTTTAAACATTTGTTTTTATTTAACCTCATCACTGCGGCGCAAATTCCGCCGCAGTGCTGAACATTCCTATCGCGGGCGTGGTCATGACGGCTCCCGGCCGTCATCAGCACACGCCCACCGTGACTCATGACAGCCGGGAGCCGTCATGAGCATGGAAGAGGCTAAGTTCAACCTTTATCTATAATGTTACTTTGACCATTGTTTTTTTCAGTACATTTCATAGGATTTAACAATGTAAGCTATTACCAATCCTAAATACAATGTCACTTTTACCTTTGTTTTTCTTCAGTGAATTTCAGGTTTTTTTATCATACGCAAGCTTGAGCAAACACCCAACACCTCAGTCAACCTAAAGATAAAACTTGCACTGCACATGGACAGTGGTTATGAACATCAGGAGGTTGACCGTAGGGCCTGGCCTCTGACCAACTCATCCACAGCCCTGCAGCCCTACACTGCACACAGTCCATGCACCTTGCTCTGCGGGGTGTTGGCCTCCATCCAGGCTCTGCATCAAAACCCAATGGTCAACCAACCTCCCACAGATACCCAACCCACATGCTACCTCAGTGCAATGCAAGCATTATTTGGGAAGATTGCATGGTACCACAGTGCCATTTGGGTGAGCTTGGTGGGAGTTCCCGCTGAAGTACTGCAGGAACCTTTGATCCAATTTTTCTTTTCATTATCTTGGCCTTTGGGCTGGTCCCTCTGTGCTCCCCTCCCCACTCCCCACAAGTACATGGCACTGCATTATATCTTATTTTTAAAACCATTACACAACATAGGGAAAAGGTCTCTGAGTCCGGCAATGGATTTCCAATACCAGCGTTACTCCTGCGGAACTACCCATCCAGAAATACCTAACTTTGTCATCCCTTTAAGCTTACATCATAGGGTTGTACTTCAAACCCCAAACGTAACTGAAAATTGTAGGTAGGGTTGCATTTTTTTTAACCTTTTGTCGCATCTGCAGTTTACCATATTTGGTTTAACTACATCATGGATTCCTATCGAGCTCAAAATTAACTTGTGAAGCTCCTGAGTTCAAAGTTGTTCATAAGACCAATTTATCAAACTATTTGTGGTCAGGACACAGGTTTGCAATGGGTCGGCAAAGTTTGTGAGGATGGAACTGGAAGTTTCCTTTCTTACAAATGCATCTTGCAATAAAAACACACAAAGGGTGTTCTCTGTCGCATGAAGAAGCTGAAATCCCCCCTGAATTACTGCTGCTAGAGACAATACTTAAGAGCTGGCCAGTCCTAACTGTAAGTATACTGTTGGGCAGAAATTAAAGAGTTCACTTCACATACCCTGTGTATGAGTATCTCCTCAAATTTATTTAGGAAATGCCATGACGGATAGGGCATATGTTCTATCCCACATAGAAGTGTGTCCGGTGTATTATTTTTTTTAAAATTATAGAAATATCTTTAAATTGTTATCATTCTCCAGAGTTATGGAGGGAACCTACATTTTCCAATGAACTAATACTTTATCTCATATTTTTCACTTTGACTATATCTATCTTTTTTTCAATACATTTATTTTCAATAGGTGAATCGTTGTATGCACTTCTAGTTTATTCAAGTAATTTTGAAGACCCAAGGAATGGGACCAAACAGAATCAATTCATCAACTTAAACTAAGGATCGAATTATGCTGGCTCCCAGCTTTAGCATAACATGAGTATTTGTAAAGCGCACGTTCACCCCAGCAACGGGGCATCTTGGTGCTGAAATAACAGATGAATATTGTTACCCAACTCAATGGTACTCATTTTATCGACCTCAAATGGATGAAAGGTTGAGTGGACCTGCCGGGATTTGAACCTGTGACCATGAGGTTGAACACAGGCCCCTGCAGTGGATACATTAGTCCACTGAGCCACCAGACCCGGTGGCTTTGGATGTAGGGCTGGAGATTCATTGTGAGCTTTAGGCAAATTATTTAGGTCCTGGGAGGAGAGCAGTGGGGTCAGTAAAGATCCCTGTTTTAGGCTATTCTGGATCTCAACCTTTGAGATAAATCTCTCTCTTCTCATAAGCACTTCCTACGAGGTCACAGAGTGGAATGCCATGACTAACCGTGCGAGGCTTGGAGATATTGTTAATGCCATAGCTTACTCCACAGGATCTGCATATCTATTCTTTCAAATATTGTTGAGAAGTTCTTAAATTATGTGCATACATTTTGCTTACTTATTTCTGTATTTCTTTCTAAGATTGAGTCAACAACAGTTATGTTGTCCATTGTAGAGCAGATGGTGTCCTAGGAATTGGGAAACCACATCATTGAGGCCTCACAACTGTTATTTACTTTACAGTGATAGATCACTGGAGAAAGGGGAGAGCCATCAGCAGGAAATAAAAGTCAGACGTGCCAGTAAGGCCGGTTAACACATTCTTTCATTGGGTGCTTTTGACCAATGTAGATATCATCTGCATACAAAACATCAAGATACAAACTTTCAGCAGGAAATGAACGAGCAAAATACAACAGAAAGTTCTAGGGTAAACCACAATACAGTGAAACAATTATTGGAATTCATTTAATATTCCTTAGCACTACTGAAAGGAAAGTACTCACCCTGGGTTGGCATACAATAGACTTTATACAATTAATTCCATTCTGGAGGCCATGGTTCATATGGACTTACTAATGACTCTGTTGAACCAGAAGCCTATCTGGGCAAGACCCATCCTCTGCTCTTAGGTTCATTATATGTCAAATTCTCAAATGTCAAATTCTCTTATATAGCGCACTTATCACCAAGGAGGTCTCAAGGCGCACCTGAGGTTGGTCATTCTCTCTGGTTATGTGATATGGTTTCATAGAACAGCTCTGTTTTAGAGAATGTTTGCCACCTCCATTAAAGTCTCAAGAGAAAGTCTTGTCCAGGATATTCCATCTTGGTTTGCGCACTGCTTAACTTTTGCCAAACTCCAAATGTGTAACATTTGCAAAATTATTCTACCAGGTTAACAATATCTTATTGTCCAGTATGCAATAGGATTGTATTATATCACATTGTTTATTATTTATACTGTGCAAACAACTGCTGCGTTTCAAACTAGTAACATAAAGACATCCATAAACCATATAACCGACAAGAAAAATGCATTCAAATAATCAGATCCCAGAGAAAATTCAATAATCAATAGAAATTAAGAAGCAGAAATTCACATGAAAAATGAAACAAGAAAGATTGTGTACATTATATAGATGAACTAGGCCCTGAGGGACAGTGCATGGGGGCTCATTGTGGAGACGCCTTGTTAAACATGGCTGTAGCTTATAATTGTATGCGTTGTGAACTTGGCAAAGACATTGTTATAGGACTTCTGTGCCATCCTCTTGAACATTGTAATGCCATTTACCCATGTTTGTCTTACATGTGCTTTTATTCATGCGATGCACCTGCTCTTTGTTTCAGTTTAAAGCATCTGCCGGGTGTGGCTGCATAAATCCCAAAAGCTCTTTTTTATCTTTGATGTACGGTACAAAAAGGTTATTTATTCATGTAAAATCAAATGTGAGCGAACATGCTATAAAATAGTCCATTACAAAAATAAACAAGCATTGGCATAGCCAATAGGTCTCGCTTTTGGGACCTTATAAGTACTTAATTATGCAGCACAGTATCCTTGGTGCATAGGAGAAGTTTCCTAAGATGGAACAGCGTGAAAACATTTCTAAAACAAATTATTAACAATGAACAGAAAGTGCATTTTCCTTGTTGCTGAAGCTAGCCATACATTTAATCCAATTTTGCCATACACTAATGTACTCAAAAGAGGCAAGACAGTAGGAGGTGCATTACAGACCAATTTTATTGGACACCCCCTCCCACCCTAAAAAAAATACATACAGTGTAAAGATAGAATTAGATCAAGGGAAAAAAAGTTACATCTGGTTCAGGTTGTGATCCCAAGTAAAGAGCCAACCATAACATCGATGCAGCAGGGCTGCTTAGACATTGGTCAATACGTGTCATTGGAACTTCAGCTCCACCAGTGGCACGGTGTGATCTGTGGCAGAATGGTTGTCTTGCTCACTTGTGACACTGATTTGTAACAATGATATTTTTAAACAGCTGGTAGCGAATACCTTCTCTTTTAGTGGGCAGAGTACACTGTGTGAAAGAGTAAACATAGCCGCAAACCAATTACATCAAGAGCAGATGCACAGGCAGCCCAGGGCACAAGAATTCTTATGGACATTATACTCACAACTGAGCACCCTCGGGGAATAATGTTTATAAAGTAATCAACTTGCAGATTCCTACAACACATCCAAGGCCTGGTATAAAGGGGCAGAAGTAGTGACCAGGTGATGACGTTACCACTACTTCGTACAACAAACTTGACCTTGAGAACAAATAAAATGAAAGCTTTCACCTTTCCTACATTTGAATCCAGGGAATGGCCTTGGCAATGGGCGTACACGGGCCTGGCATCCTCAAGATCAGCTTGCACGCCCAGGGCGCAAGAAGAAGACAGATGAAGCTGTGGTGCATCAGTCGGGCGCCCCCAATGACCTCTTCCTGTTCCGGAGACGGTTACATAAGGCCCTGTGTATCGGAGATTATCAACATGCGGAGGCACAGAGCGTGGAGCCGCCACAAGACAGCAGTCGTTAAAGAGATTATGGGTGCATGGCGATAATATCTTATCCAGACCGGGCCGGGGCTCCCCAGATTACTGCAGGATATGTTAATGTGCAGGTTCTTTACATGGCGCTTTACTATGGCAGCTATATGGCCTAGGAACACTAGCAACACTGGCAGAATACAGGAGGGATGCACAGAGGGCTGAAGGACAAGATCACACGGTTGGATCAGGCACAGTAAGGGAAGCTAGGAGAACTGCTATTGCATGAATGTACAGTCCACAGCTGACCCACTAGATGTGTGGGGGGGCGCAGGAAGAAGGCTGTGGTGACAGTCTAGTGTGCAGAGTGGTAGTGTTTGGAGTTTGGGGCAATATTGAGAAAAAAACTAAGCAAGGAGGAACATTTAATTACAAAGAGAGCAAAAAGAAAACGGTGCCTGGTGGGAGGCATGGGAGTGTGCGTGAGTGTATGTATGAATGACCAATGGTCAGATGTATGTGTGACGTCACACAACATGGGGACAGACGAGTAACTCAAGGAAGAATACATTTTTTTAAAAAGCAGGCTACGTCCTGCTGCAGTATAGAGAGGCGGGGGGGGGAGTGGAGGCCAGCAGAGTGACGCGATCTGTGGTGGGGGAGGGGGAGAGAATTGAAGCGCAGAGAAAGGCACGCAAGGCTTAATGAGCCTTGACAGAAACCCACATGGCGGCTGCGCGTGTGCACGCGCACGCGCACTTGAAGACAAGCTTGAGGTCAGGAAAAGCCTCTGGTAGCACTTTTATAAGCCTGTTTACTAAATTTCTCAAAAAGCAGCACATGTGCTGGCTCAGCGAGACCTAAAAATATTAAAATTAGAACAGGTGGTTTGGATAGAAAGCTGGTGCTGTTTTCGTAACATGAGAGGATTAGGCAAAAAAAGCAATATTATTCTAATCTGTCTTTTTGTCTTTCCAAATGGTTTCATAGACCCCAGTATGATCAGGCCTATGAGAAATAAATATCAATAGTATGCCTACGTGTGTTCTTCTGTTAGGTGAATATGTCAAGTTTGATGATTTCTGCGTTGGTTAGTTTGTTGGAAATTACCATTAACTGACAGATGTATGAATTAAAAACTATTGGTTTTGCATGTCTTAAGAAACATTAAGGGCTGAACATTTAGGGGTATGAACGTTTTTTGCATTCACAAATGGAGATATTTGGTAAAATCGGCCGTTTGCAAAAGCAAAATAGCCTTTCATGATGTATGAAAGGCTGTGTAGTCGCAATTTTAGGTAATCGCAAACATTGCTATTACCTAAAATTGCGACTACAGGAACATGTATGAACCATTTTCCAAATGCAAATTGTGCATTTAGAAAAGTGCAATTACCATCGACTTCAAGTCGATGGTAACCATGTGCAAACTTTGAGAAATGCACAACTGCATTTTTCAAAGTGCCATGTAGCACACATTAGGGGAATGTGTGCACTTTACATCTGCACATTCATTTCTTTGGGAGTGCTTCAGAGTGCCCTTAGGCCTACGGGCACCCTTGGTTTTGCTTTACCAATTAGTTCATCACAAATTAGCTAATGCAAAACCATTCGGCCCATAGGAACGAATGGAGTGGTATTACCTAAGAGCAATTTGCTATTTACCGAATTGCTATTAGGTCATATCAAGGAATCACAAAATCTCTGGCAATTCCTTACATACATAGCATTTTGCAATTACCAAATAGCAATTCGGGTAAAATCGCTATTTTATAATCGCAAAATGCTTATTTATTTATTTATTTATTTATTTATGAGACTTATAAAAGCGCGAACAAATGCCCAAGGGCGTCTCGGCGCTGTGGACGTGGCAGAAAAGAGAGGAAGAAAGTTATTGATTAAACAGCCATGTCTTTATTTTTCTCCTGAAGATGATTAAGGTAGGGCATGATCTGATGTCAATGTCTAAGGAGTTCCAGAGTTTGGCGGTTGACACAATGAATTGACGATCGCCCCAGGAGGTTGTTTTAGTTCGTGGCACTGCCATGAGGAGAGCGTTCGTAGAATGCAAAGATCTGTTGGGAGCATAGAATGCAAGGGAGTTGAGGAAAAAGCGGGGTCCTTGTTTGCGAGAGGCTTTATAAGCAATACAAAGGGCTTTGAACTTTATTCGGTTTTTGACCGTGAGCCAATGACAGCCTTTGATGACTTGGGCAATGGATTTAAACTTTGGGGTGCCCGAAAGCATTCTTGCCGCTGCATTCTGCACAGACTGCAACTTATTGATGATTTAATGCTGGGCATTGGCCAGGAGTCCATTGCAGTAATCCATGGATGACATGACGAAAGCAGTAACCAATGTTTTGCCTGAATTAGGGGGAAGAAAACGGAGAATATTTTTGATGGATTTAAGTTTAAAGAAGGATGTTGACACAATGGAATTTGCGTGAGCAGCAAATGTTAACTTATCATCTAGGAGAACTCCCAGATTTTTTACTTTTGTAACTGGGTGGGGCGGGGGACCTAGTTCACCGGCCACCAGGATCCCGGCCAGGCAGGGCTGAGCTTGCCGAATGTCATTACTTCTGTTTTATTGGAATTAAGCTTGAGGCAGTTTGTGGCCATCCAGTTGCTATTTTCTCTCCATTATCTTTTATGGCCAGAACCAGTTGGGTGTCATCAGCGTATGAAGTTAGGCTCATCCCCCAGTTCTTGATGACTTTTGCCATGTCTGCCACATAGATATTAAATAGCGTGGGACTGAGGGATGAGCCTTGAGGGACTCCACAGGGCAATGTCATCTGGGCAGAGCTGAAATTGCCCAGTTGAACCGTCTGGGTACGATTGGAGAGAAAGGAAGCGAGAAGATCTTTGGCTTCAGCCTGGATGCCTATAGCCTTAACACGGTCGATCAGAGTGTTATGATCGACCGTGTCAAAGGCAGCGTTCAGATCTAGCAAGATGTGCACTGCCGCTCCTCCTTGATCGAGAATGGTTCTTATCTCATCGGTGACTTTGATGAGTGCCGTCTCGGTGCTGTGGTATTTACGAAAGCCAAACTGGGTGTCATCCAGTAGGAGATGGTCTTCGATATACTGGGAGGTTTGAGTATTTATCAATTTTTCTACTAGTTTGGCGGCAAATGGCAGACTGGCAATTGGTCTATAATTTTTTGTGTCTTCAGGGTCAAGATGTGGTTTTTTCAGAAGAGGTTTGAGGAGGGTATCTTTCCAGATGTTGGGGAAGACCCCAGTACAGAACATGGAGTTAAAAATTTCTGTAAGTTGAGGGGCTACGATATCAGCTGCTGGGAGAAGTATGGCAGGTGGGCAGGGGTCATTTGCAGAACCCGATTTAATGGTATTCATTGCATTAGTTACTGAAATAACGTTAATTTTTTAAAACTGCCTTAACTCGGATTGGGGTTTGATTGTATGCTGGGTGAAAGGGTCTTCTTTGGTTCGGTCGGAGAAATAAATTGGTGTAAATATTATGGACTTTGTCAAAGAAATAGCTGGCGAGGTTATTGCAGAAAGCTTGCGAAGGTGTGGGGATCGCTTGAGGGGGTAGATGTGAAAGTTTAGATACAACCTGATAGAGTTGTTTGTTAGAGTTTTTGGCTTGCTCGATCTGGGAGGAATAGTAGTGACTTTTTGCTTGAAGGATCATGGTTTTATATATAGTGTGTTAATTTTTGTAGTGCCATTTCTCTTTGGAGGAATAAGTCTTCTCCAATGTCTTTCACGGTTTCTGCATATCTGTTTCTGCAGTCTGAGAGCATTATTAAACCAGGGTGCAGAGGGGGAGCTATGGTTTTTAGAGATGGATTTTATGGGGACTAATTTATTCATGGCAGTGGTGAGCTAGTGGGTGTATTCTTCAGCGGCAGTGTTAGGGTCGTTAGCAATGTCTGGTTGCAAGACCGGCAGGGTTTCCATAAGTTGTTGGTTGTCAAGATCTTTCCAGGATTTAAACGTACCAGAAGCACGGGTCGCGGCGCCTACATGTGGGGGAGAGTCCGATGAAATTTCAAACATCACTGCATGATGGTCTGACCATGCAAGGGGTAGGACCTCTTTTTTCTTGATGTTTTTGTCATTAGAAAATAGACCATCTAATGTATGCCCGGCTTCGTGGGTACTATTGGATACCCGTTGAGTGAGACCCAGGGAGTTTAAGTCTGAGTTAAGAGTGGTGGTATCTTTATGTTCATAATTTTCTAAAGGGAAATTAAAATCACCTAGAATGGTCGTGGAATTGTCTGTGGCTAAAGATTCCACCATATCAACAAAAGTGGCTAGGAATTGTGTTTTGCTACCTGGTGGGCGGTAGAGAAGAATACCTTTGAAGCGTTGAGACGGGCCTAGGGAAATGGAAAATTGTAGCGCCTCACATGTGGTGAGTGGGACAGGGTTTATAGATATTTTTAGGTGGCTGCGGTATATTATGGCAATTCCACCTCCTAATTTCATAATTCTATCCTGTTTGAGAACATTATAGCCTTCTGGAACGGCTACTAACAGATCTGGCTCTGATGAAGCATTGGTCCACGTCTCCCTAATAAAAAAGAAGATCGAGTTTATGGAAGCTGATTAGTTCAGCAATTTCTTCTTTGTGTTTGCCCAGAGATCTTGCGTTAATGAGTGCTGCAAGAATGGTGGTCTTTTTTTGTTTGCTGGCAAGTGTCGCGGGGTGAATGAAGCATGGTTTTGGTATAGTGTGTATTCTGAAGGGGCAGCACGTACAAGCTTTAGTTAGGGAAGGGAAATCATAACAGGTCAAACGGGTACCTGAGCATTTGACTTTGGGGCACAGATTAAAGAGAGCATTGCGTGAATAGCTGTGCTTGGCAGCAGGGGCGATAGCATCAGGGTTTATGGCCTAGGCCCGGTCCTGGCGCGGACGGGCGCACCTTTGGCGCGCCGCCGGCGCACCTGCTGCGCCCGTCCACTGCGGTTGCGCTTGCTCTCTGCCCTATGTACTCCAGGGCCGTCCAGACACTGGAGCGCTACCTTCGGCATCCGCCGGAAGTGGAGAGGTGAGGGGAAGCTCCCGGTCTAGCCCTCCGATCAAGCGGCACCAGCCATGTCGGAACGGGGCCTCGGAGCGGGGATGCAAGTTAAAGCAGGTATGAACAGTGAATTATATCAGCAACAAATTTTAAAAAGTAAAGTGCAAGTGGTTAGAATTACAAAGCATCAAGCGGCAACTATAGTAATCAAGCCGCACGCGTCAACTGCGATGCCCCTGCTCTCTGCCCTATGTACTCTAGGGCCTTTCAGACACTGGAGCGCTACCTTCGGCATCCGCCGGAAGTGGAGAGGTGAGGGGAAGCTCCCGGTCTAGCTCTCCGATCAAGCGGCACCAGTGTGTCGGAACGGGGCCTCCGGGCGGGGATGCAAGTTAAAGCAGGTATGAACAGTGAATAATATCAGCAACAAATTTTAAAAAGTAAAGTGCAAGTGCTTAAAATTACAAAGCATCAAGCGGCAACTATAGTAATCAAGCTGCACGCGTCCACCATTTGATTGGACGCGTGCATTGATATTTGATACATGTGGTCCTTAAAGGCATATTTGCGCTGTGTTGTATGCATGTGAGGAGTTCTTTCTGAAAGTGTTGTAAGACAGTGTGGGATTTGTCCTGGTGGAGATTGTTGCTGGGACCACGGTGATGCTCAACGATGTGTCATGTCTGCTGGTTTGGAAGTGTGTGCAATAGGCTTTCTATCGTGCTGTTTGGGCTTCATCTTGACAACTTGCAGAATCGATTTTGCTGGTTCAAAGGCTTTGCATAATTACAGCCAAGAGCAGGGAGCTGCTTCTGATGCTTGTTCCTGGGCCAGAATAATCAAATCACACTCAGCGCTGGAAACGCAAACGTGTTGAGGTCATAGGAAAGCCGCCTGTAGGCAGCCAAAAAGTTCTCATTTTCTAATACTTCACCCTCTACCCTCCATTTTACTAGGAAACACTGTCACCACAAATTGCCTTCAGGGTTCATAATATAATGCACAAACCCGTAGAAAGATATTCATGTAACTCTCTAGGACAGAGTAAAAGGCCACCCCAGTTTGTGGTTACAAATCGTTGCAGGAAATTGGAACTATACCAAAATGTTTCCCTTTGGCTCCACGCTGTATCAAATTGTTGCTAGTATACCATAGCTTCAGTTTTTTTGTAGATTTAATTTTATCTTAGTTACAGGATGGGGCAAGTGTATAAATTAAGCTTGTCAAAGACACCCAGAATGGCCTTAAGGAAGGTGGAGATAGTAACATTCAATTTGGCTGTGAAAAATCGTCTCTTTTTGTCTGTAAATTGCACCATCAGCCCCGAGGGCACCTGGCGTTATTTTAAAAGTAATTGGGCTTCTTGCAATTCACAGTGTGCTGTGGCTCTTTGCCACAGCTCTGTGGGTGCACTTACAAAGAGGAATTGGCAAGACCTGAGGAATTAAGGGAGTAGGGACTCCCAATTACTGTAAATAATCAATGTGTTTGGTTCTGGGTTCATTTTTGGCAAAGCAGCATTTTAAAATCACTAGATGAAAGAAAGCATTGCACTGGAGTTATAAGAAGAGTTGGACCTGAGGTAGGGAGTTACAATTGCTTTCACGTTTTCTCGCTTTGTAAGAGAACACTTCTTGAGTATAACGCTGCTATGCACACTGGGGGGGGGATAGGCCCAAAGGACCAGCACCAGGTAGTGCTGTACTAAATTGAATACAAAAAGAGGAACCTGGCTCCGTTCGATGTTATGCTCTTATTATTTTTGAGCAACAAACAGACCACTATCTTTTCTGCATGAGAAGTAAAGAGACACACATTTTTCAAATTAACATACAAAACATGAGAAATACTTATGACGGTTTGAATTCAATGCATACTGGTGTAAGCATTGCGAACAGATCATACTTTATGTAAAACAAAATCTTATATAAAGTCTTTCTTCTGGCAGTCGCAAGGATGTTGCCCCTTGTAGCCTATTGCTTCTGCTCCTCTGGTCCACTTGTTGGCTACCGTCTGCCTGCCTTTCTTCTACCAGTGACTACCCGCCAAATGGCTTGTAGTGCTTTGCTGCTGTGCCTGAAGTCCTTTCTGCCTCTCTCTTAACTCGGTGCCCTCCTGTGATGTAGATTCAAAGGGGCTGGCTAAAATGCTCAGCCCAGTACCCTTCTATTGTGGAGGTAGGCTTATGCTACTCCTATACTGCTTTATGAATCACGCGCCCCATCTTTTCTGGGCGTGAAACATGCACTGCTGCACGGTGGGCTTTACCTGTTCTGAATGGGATGCATGATTGCCTTGCTGTTGACTGTGCTGAAGTTGAAGGATGTGTATCCACCGACATGTGTGCTGTACCTGCTCCGTGTATGAGGTAGGCCTGCCCTGCTATTGCCTGTGCTGCTGCACCTGTTCTGCGTGGGGGAGAAAGTTTGTAATGCTTGTCTTGTGTGTAAGGATGGCTGGCTTGCTACTGCCTCGCTGTACTTCTACTGTGTGTCATGAAAGTGTGCTGCTCCTGCTGCACCTGCAATTTCTGCATGAATGGTCCATGCAGTGCCCATTCTCTGTGGATGGGGGACCTGACTGGCTGCTGTCCATGTGCAAGAGCTGTCCGTGTTGTCTTTGTTACCTCAGTTCTTTATGAAGTATGCATGCCCTGCAGCTGCCAATAGAGCACCTGTATCATGGGTTGATGGCAGCAGGAGCTCCTCCGCAATGGTGGAGGAGAGTCACGTCACTGCCTGGCTCAGAGCCACAAAATGACAAATAAAACAATGTTGTAGCATTGTGTTATTTTTCATTTGCCAGGAAGGGCAAGGCGGGGCATGGGAGTGGGAAGGAGGAGTGCTATGTGCACTCCCTAAGTGCGCATATGTGTTTGGCCGCCGTCTCAAGCCGGCCAAACACACATGCACATTTAGGGTTCTCCAGCCTGGCTGCATTGAACTGCCAGGCTGGAGAAACCTCACAGACTCCCTAGTTTGAGTGAAGCATCTTTTTAGCCCACTCAGGCCAATCCCTGGGCTGCTTTCATAGCATGAGGGCAGCACAGGGATTGGATGGGAGTCTGTCCCAGGGGCTGCTGGGACCAGAAAGAGGACAGGAGGGGTGACCCGACATGGGAGGTAGCCGGCTGCTTCAGATACTTTTTTAAAATGTGTTATTCCTAACACCACCACCCCCGGGGACTCCCAGTCCTCCCTCTCGAGCATTCCCTCCACCCACCTCACTCTTTGTTTGAGGCGGCCACCACTGGTTGATGCCAGTGATACAACTGTGCATATGTCAAGATGCTTGGCTTGATGCTATCAGCTTCTGAGAGATGCTACCGACTGGATGTGCTGAAACAGTTCTTTCTGTGAATCATGTTTGCGCTGCTGCCAACATGGCAGCATCAGCTCTGTGTGTGTGGTTGAAACTTGCATGAATGCTTTAACAGCCGTGTACTTGCTCTGCATGCAAAAGAAGCTTACACTAATGCTGCATTAGTTGTGCTTGCTCTGTGAATGGGAGGGAAACTTGTGCTACTCCTACCGGTACTACACCACTTCTGTGTGTGTGCATGAAAACTGCACTGTTAAAGCCTATGCTGTATCCAAGGTCAGTTTGGTTCCTTGGGACATTTTTAAAGCAAAAAGCACTGATCAAATGAATATACATGTCTTTTTACGACAGTGCCTCCAGTACCTCTGCACTTCTGTTTGGATTGCTGTTAGATACTTAATAGGTTTCCAAATCTAATTGAGGCTTATGGCCACTGTTCCTCCATTTGTGATTGTGTGAGTCAACTCAGAGAAGGCTTTCACATTCTTTTACCTTCGTAGGCAGTCCTCTTCTGGGATTCTATGCATATATAGGTCCACCTCATGCAACCTACTTATCTATGTCATCACTCAGCACATAGCTAGGCACAAGGGGGCATCTTTATCAATATTACACACAATGCAACTTATCAAGCCACCTTGCTGTGCTGCACTGAGGGAAAGGGAAAGGACAAGAATACACCAAATCAAACATTAAAGGGCTCATTCCTGCTCTCTTCCTGCACTGGTGCACAAAATGCTGGTTAGGTTAAATGCAGGCACCCTCGCACCATGGTGCAAGGGTGCCTGAGTTGTAGATCTTATCTTATCTTATCTTAAGTGACATTTATAGAGCGCACTGACACCATAAGTTTCCTGGCGCTGAGGTAGATAGGGTAGAAGGAGCATCTTACTGCAGAAAAGCAAACCTCAGAGGCATTGTCCTCTTTCTAAGTGTGCTGCAGAATGCAGCACACTTAGAAAGAGGAAATAATGAGGAGAAATAAAGATATTTCTCCTTTTTGTGCAGCTGGTGGGGAAGCATACACTTCTGACGCATTGCCAAGTCTACCAGAGTTGGCAAATCTGGGAATGTGTCACAATGCATTGCTGCAGAGTAACACAAGGTAGTTATTTGTGCAGCCTTGCATTACTCTATATTTCTAAAGCCATGCAGGGCCATGCTCGGTGGCCTTGTGTGGCTTGATAAAACTAATTTAGGATTTACGTCGCCCTTGAGTCCCCTTGGGATCTCTTGCATTCAGGTCCTGCTCTCTCTGGCTTCTCTCATGGGCCAGCAGAATTTTCTTTTCTTCTAGAGGCAACTTTTTCGCCTCTAGGACCAGGGTTTCTGTTGCTGGTGTCTTGTTTTCCTCTAGGGACATCTCTGCCACAGAATTTCTTTTCCTGAAAGGCTGGGTAGCCAGTTACAGCTTCAACTCCCTCTTTGGCAATCTGTACTCCAGCTCTGACTCAATGAAGCTGCAGGAGGTCACATTGCTCCCTGATCTGGGCACTGCAGATGATCTAGCCCCTGTGAGCCCATCCTCCTGTGGCTCTGGAGCCTCTTCAATGTTAATTTTGTTTCCTCCCTCCACCTTCTTTTCTTCTTCCTCACCCACTTGCTGTTGCGGGGTGGACAGCCGCATGCAAACTTCCTCCCAGGCTCTGAGGGCAACCCGGCAGTCCTCCTTCTTGGATGCTTTCACCAGCTTTATCCCCCTTTCTTTGCACATGTTCCTTAGATATGCCATGCTGAGGCTTCTCATGCTGCTCAGATCCACTTCCATCCTTTCAGAAATCACAGGTGCAAAAAGTTGAGGAAAATGAAAGAATTTGAAAATCCTAAAGTCAATTTTTGATGTTGCTTTAGAAAGTAATTTCTAATTTCAATGTAAATCTCTGCGTGGTACTGTAAAACACAAGCCTTGAATCCCACTGCCGAATACCAATCAAAATACTGGATTCTTAATTGGGGCAGGTGACTACCCACCTCAAGGACTAATCACAATGCTCGCTAGGGTAAACTCTTAAAGTCATTAAATTAACCTGAGCTCAACTCCCTAGTAGCTATGACACAGAGCAGAGAGGCTTAACTTAAAGCAATTTGTTTAGCATTTATGCAGTACCAAAACAGTAATAAAGTTGAAATGCAACACAATAAAAATCCCAAACTAAACTAGTAAAATTCAATAAACAAAATAACACCAAAATGGCAAAAGTTCAATGAGAGGAACTGGAGATATGTTTTTTTCAAAGTTTTAAGTAGGAATAGCACCAAGAACCATAAAGTGCAGTGGTAGTCCAGGACCTAGGCGCAAAATGAATTGCTGCGTCTTTGTAGCTTTAACACAAGGTTAGCCGTATGACCGTTTGCGTCCACTTCTTTGACCGAGGTACAAGAGAGTGCAGTTTTATTTTTTTCAGTACTCTTCTCAGGTCGCAGACAGCAGGTACAATCCTCTTCTGATCTTTGTCAGCTCCAGGAGCAGTAGCGGCTCCTGGAGGGAGTGCGACGAGCGGTGGGGAGGGGCAGGGGAGGGCGTAGTAAACTCCGGATTAAGGCCGAACGGAGTTCAGTAACTAAATAAATAAATAAAACAAATTACATTGTGCGTGCTGCAACGCCAAACCTTTGATGCAGCGTGCAATGTAATTTTTTAATTTATTTATTTAGTTACTGAACTCCATTTGGCATTAATCCGGAGTTCACTACTATTCTGACGCATCTTTTGCCGCTAAAGTGACGCATTGCTGGAGTTGGTTGTAAGACTGACATAACTCCAGCAATGCATCAGAACAACGAGGTGAGTCCCATGTTAAAAGCCCTGCGTCAATCCTTGTGCCTGGTTTGAGAAGGCAAATGGATTTTGACGGAGTCAAGTCATACAGTGATGCTGTGAAAAGTTGTAAATTTCCATGTGTCAGTTCTACGTGGCTTTGAACGTGGGAACGCCTACCCTGCATACATTATACTTGGCACAGGTATAATGTGACTCAGGCCTCCAAAAACTAACGCATTGGGCCCAGTGCGTCAGTTTGTAAATATGGAGCTGTGTGGAGCACTGGTTGTGCCGCCGCTGCTTAAAAGAAAATGACGCTGCGGCAGCGCTAGCTCCTTTCAAATATGCTTCTGAGTATCTTAGGTTCAGGGTGAATGCATATGGTGAGTCTATGGACCCAAAGAAAGTATCAGCCTTTCTTGAATGGCATTCTGCCATCAATGTCAAAGAAACCAAAAGTTTCCATGGATTTGCAAATTATTATTGTTAATTTATTAAGGATTTTTTAAATTGCCTAGCAACATTACACATGTTTTAAAAAGAATAATAATAAAGGAGGTTTTCATTGGAATTCCTGAGCTGAAAACAATTGAATAGTGTCAAAATATGTATTCCTTCCAATCCCATATGACGCACTGGATCTCGGTAACCACGACACGCCCTCTGGCACCCCGACCAATGCGACCGTTCGAGAAGTGGCTTACTCGCAAAATGAACGATCGTGGGCTTATATCTGAAATATACTCCTTTCTCACGTTAGGCATCCAAACAACTCACTCAGAAGGACAGAGACTCTGGGAGGTGGAACTGGGACGCACATTGTCCGATAAGGATTGGGAAGATATTTTTTATAGATCACACCACACAGCACACTCCATGGGCCATGCAGAAACTGCTTTTAAGATTCCGTCCTATTGGTACTACACCCCAGCCCGACTCGCTAAATGGCACTCTCGTTGTGACTGCCTTTGCTGGTGAGGGTATGGTAACCCTGGTACCCTCCTCCACTTGTTATGGCACTGCCCAAAGCTCACGTGATATTGGGAGAGGATACTAGACGACATTGATAAGGCCTTCTGCACTACTATTCCCAGGCTTCCGGCGTACACTCTACTAGGCCTACCCAACGCGCTGACCTTCCCCCTGCGCTTTATTAGAGGGAGACAGATAGCACTTGCACTGAACGCTGCACACCGAGTAATTCTGGCTGGGTGGAAATCAGATAGAATCCCGGGCCATACGCAATGTTTGCATTAACTCTGGTATCTTTTGGGTATGGAAAAACTCTTGATGGCTACCCTAGGGAACTACGCAGTTTATGACATGATTTGGGCCCCATTCATAGCTAGCCTCTCCACTGAATTTCAGGAACTGACATGCCCCAGCTATCTCCGGCTCCTGAAACTGATCCCTTGGGACAATTCCCCCACCTAATATGGTGGCTCCTCGTGGGGCCCACGAACCCCTCAGACTAATGGAGGTCACGCTCCCTACAATGCCTACAGGCTGGACCCTTTCCTTTTCCTTTGTTTCCTGCTCACTGGGGAGGGTGGGAGAGGTTAGGAAAGGGAGTTGACGGGTTTCTCTTAATTTTCCTTGCTTCTTGTGAAAAGCAGCACCACTATGAAGCTACGACCTGTCACAGGCTGCCAGCTATCACTGCTAGCACGACTGGCAGTACACTGGATCATATGGATACCCATATGCCGGGGAGGCGGTTGTCGCCTCCCTCCTCTTCTTTTTACCACGTGGCCTGCCCTCTTTGGGTTGTAGGCGACATGCTGTGTTAACTACCAGTCGGTATACTCTCGATCATTGTATTGTTGCCATGATCTGATCAGCTTTTAGCCGGCCCGCTGGGTCGTAGGCGCCAGTGTTCTGTTTTACCTTGCTTTGTGTTCTGCCAATAAAATTGATTTAATACTAAAATATATATTTCTCAGCTGAAAAGCATTGAATAGTGTCAAAAGATACATTACTGAGCAGAAAAACATTGAATAGTGTCAATATTTTGTTCGTTGAAGCTCTGATCTTGAGCCATCTAGATATTCCTAAAAGGTCTGTAGAAGAGACTGACACTTCCAAATGTGAAGTGGTGGCCATTGTATTACTCCTGCAAGAAAGTGATGTACAAGAAAACACTTTTTTCTACCTATCCCATGTTTTGTTAGAAAGTGAACAGAACTGTTCAGATTTGATACTAAGATCCCAGAAACTCACAGAAACGTACAAATTCACAGATATGTCATTAATATTGGTCAAGAGGAAGACTGCAATGCTGTGGCACAGTGATTCCTCAAACCAGTAAACAAACGGGAAGACAAGCTTATAGAACAGCCTGTGCCAGCGGCTAATGACCTGACTTAACTGCATAGACTGGGTGGAACAACACTGAGCTTCAGAGAATGTGACTCCTTCCTATTAAAAATATATAAAGAGGATAGCAGGCCCCGTGAGTGTAACATGTACAGTGACCATAGTTTGGCAAATCATGAAAGGGCTAAAAGAGAAATGAGCAACAAATGCACACATTGTTGAAAACAATGCATAGAAGTTGCCATGCCACTCAGAAATGATGGCAGAAGTGGCAGAATTACAGAATTCGCACATTTTAATAAGAGGTATGCAGCCCAGCAAAACCAATTCCCCTTTGGGCCCAAAGCAGGAAAGATTACTGAAGTTCTAGTCTACTCCAATGTTGACCATTGTGTTATTTCAAAGATAATATCCATCAAAGACATTCTTTCTCTAAGTGGCTATAAATGCTGATGAATATCTGTACTCATGATGTGAGCTAAATGCCGCCCATTGTTGTTAAAATGCAGAGAAGAAAAAGTATATATATCCAAAAACAGTATGCCGTAGAGAGGACTAAAATAATGTTTCTACACTAATACTTCAAAGATGCAAATGGGAATTATGAGGACCAGAGGGCATGTCATGATGGTTTGTATTGGCTCAGCACAGAGCCAAGCGGCTACTTTTTGATCTGGGGCATCTAAAATTCATACCTTTAACCCATATTTACTCCAATTTAATGCATCAACTTTAGGCATAACAATTCGAAAACAGAGAGAGGCAATGTCAGCTCACCGATTTTGTCTTCTCCTGTCTAAAGTTCATGCATGAACTTGGAGAAATTCTGAGTTAGATGTATGAACTTTGGACACCTCTGATTAAAAAAATACAGGCACTTAGCCAATCATGATAGGATCATGTTACGGCCCCGATTTTACAAGTACACTTGGAAGTATCATGTAGTAGCATAGCCAGTGTGACATGAGCCCTAGTACAAGGAAAGGAATGGCCTCATGACTGCGGTTTGAGTGATACAATACAGCAATAATAGGGTTCAGTTGAGCTCTTAGGCCCCTGGGTCCCAGTGCCAATACCACTACACCTGCTGCACCAATGACAGCTACACCTGGAATCATGATCAGGGAAATAGGCTCAGAGCAGAGCCGAGTACCTGGTTTTTGTGTGTGAGTCATGTAAAGTTGAGACTTATAGCTCAGATTTCCTAAAAGTTAATCCATGAAATTTGGACCGAACAAGTTGGAAACTGGAGCAGAGATTGCCTCTCCATGTTTCAGACTTGATCAGTCTAAAGTTCTTGCATTAACTTGGAGAAATTCCAAGTTATATTTGGGTACTTTAGTCACCTCAATTACATAAAATGAGGCATTCGGCTCTCTGATGATCCGGCGTAGCTCTTTATGATATGATCTCTGTCCTCACACAGATGGTGATTGGTTCAGTCAGACTTCACCATTAGGAGGATGGAGGTGGACAAGTTAACAGGGAGAGCAGAGGCAAGGGTCAGCTCTGGCTCTAAGAGCCCATGCACAACCCAAGCCCTGAAAGTATTGACATGTAACTCATGCAACAAACATCATGTTAGAGTATAAGTTGTCTTCAAAATTCAAGAAAGTGTATTTCTTTAACACACAGAGGCATTTCACCTTAGTGCATCAGGTTATTGAGTTTTTAAAAATGACCTGACAAACATTCCAGTCCCTGCCCTGATGATAGGGCTCTTAGTAACCTAAGATGCAAGTCATTTATCATGTATTCCGTATATGTAGCCTTATTGTAGAAGCAAAACCAAAGGGGATGGTGGACGGAGTGTTCAACATTGCAAGCAATCACCCCCAGTCAACTGATCTGGGTTTAATCCATCATCATTCTTTATCTCACTCCGCCACCCCAGTTCGAACATGGCCATATGCAAATCAGTCTGACCCTGTGCCTCATGGGAACAGTCCAGCCCGAACTACAAAGCCATGTCTTTCCTGGACCGGAAACAAGCATCCTGGCAGCAACTTCATGGGCTATTGAATCAAGCAAAAGGCAGGTTTTTGTACAGGGTGCATCATGAACTCAAGTACTTCAAGGTATTCTCATATGTGATAATGAATGAAAAAGATGCTTGGTAAAATAAAGTATTAGCCTAGGATCACACAATTTGGTAAAGCAAGGAAGCTGGTATTGATCCCAGATTTCCCGATTGACACTGTGCAATTAGGTTACTAGTTTGGTATCTTTTTCTGCCACCAAAGGTTAATACTTTATGCTTAAATCTTGGAGAATGAGATTAGAGTTGGGTGACAGCCAGAATGCAGATTTCATTTTAAGCAGTTTTACATAGCGGGAAGCCGGGAACCATTTTCAAGGACATTAGAGCACTTCACACCAGATAAAGTCTACGTTACATAATCTTCATTTTAATTTTTTTGTCACAGCTAGATTTGCCCGGATTCTCATGATGCTGAACTGAGGTTGGGATTCGAGCTACAAGGCCACGTGGCCTGCCATTAAAACTCGGCTCGTTTTGGGCTCGAGTTTCTCAAAGGACCGCGAGCTGAGCCAGAACCAGGCGCGTGGCTCGAGCCTGCGTGTGCCTTCAGCAACTCACTCACCTCTGAGAGAGGGCAAGTCAGGGGAGTGAGGAACAGCTGCCTGCCTGCCTGGTGGCAAGCGCTACACACACTTTAAAAAAAATACTTTAAATGTACAAATTGTATATGTAAATGAACGATGCACATTTTATAGATAACCTCGCTGCTCTGCTGACATATGCTCATGAAAACAAATATTATCCCAACAGTCTGCTGTAGTGAAGTGAAGTGAAGTGAAGTGAAGGGGTTTTGTAAAGCGCAGCTGCTGCCCGAGGGCGTCCAAGCGCTACAGTAGAAGATGGGGCTAGGATAAATATATCCAGCACGCACAAAACAGTCATACTTTAAAAAGAGCGCTGCAAAACTTCCAGCCTTTAAAATAGGCAGAATGGAAAAGGTGATCCCTCTGACGGGGCCCTGACAAGTGAAGTTTGGCCAGGCCGGCAACATCTATTTTAAAACCCCATTAGGTTAACGAAGCGACGAAGCTCAACGTCTAAAAACAGCGCGGCCATCCAAAAATGTGTCGAAAGCCCTTTCCTCTGCAGCGTGTGTAAATTCTGCAGCGCGTGGCAGCCAAAACAACTTCAGTGCGGCGAACAGGTGCCAGAATTTTACTCCGGCATATACGTCCCCCCACCCTTTACAAACGTTGCGGCTATTAGTAAATTGGAATTAAACCTTTTACTGCGTGGTGTTCTTGTTTGTTGGCCACACATGCTTGCTGTTGCCTCCTCCCGAGAAGGATCGCTAATGTGGTGCACCAATGGTCCAAAATCTCCGGGGGCGTTCCAAATGCGAATACGTCGCATGACTCATCCTGGCACGCACATGGCCGGATTAACAAACCTACAGTAGGATTTGCAAAGCTGCTAGTTAAAAATGCAAAGAGTGAAGCGAGCCAAGACCGCTCCTCTCCTGACCCTGTGTAATAGTAATTCTATATGTTTTCTCTGATTTTCTTGGATCCCCAATCAAGTCCACAAACCGCATTCCAGAAAATGAAAACCATGAACACATGCCTGAGGTACTCTGCTTTAGTAACTCCCAAGTGTGGTGTGTTAGTTTCTGTTTGAGTCTCTAAAATACATTTTTAGGAGAGTAAACATTATTACTAAGAAAGTGATACTGCATATTAAAGCAAGAACAGTATTTGCATAGAACATAATTTAAAACTTATTTTAAGATATACCATAACAATAAATGGGTTGATTATCTTCTGTGACCAAATAGCCGAATAAAGTCGAAGTTTGAGTTCCTTCTTAAGGCTGTGGAACTCTGAGGAAATTTGCACTAACGTCTTATGGTATGACTGAGGGTCTTTTATTCAATATAATGCACAGTCATACCCAAAATCTTCCCCATACAGACTAAAACTTTCCTTATGTTCATTTATGTAACTGACCATAGCAGCAAAATGTTGACTAAATGTATGAAGAAATTAAATACACTAATGCAGGACGGTGTATTATAACTCTCTATCCAAACGTGGGAATTTAGAACACCTTGTTATATAAATGAGATCCCCGCTGAACAGTACACAGTACATTACTTATCTATAACCCATCTTTATTATTAAGAACATTGATTTAGTCCTCCTCAGAGACCAACAACACATCCATTTGTGGACAAAGATCTAAAATTTATAATAATA
This sequence comes from Lissotriton helveticus, assembly GCF_964261635.1. Lineage (NCBI taxonomy): Eukaryota > Metazoa > Chordata > Amphibia > Caudata > Salamandridae > Lissotriton > Lissotriton helveticus. Next base: position 1,588,587,562 of record NC_136067.1, on the reverse strand, counting down.
TAAACAGATTTCAATCAATATAAGAAAACAATTCACAATTTTCATGAAATATCGGAAAGAGCTCTTTAACAAATTATAATATAGAAAACCATACCTGTTCATTTGGTGCATAGGTAATTAAAAATACCAAGGGGCAGATGTAGGTGGCCAATTACCGGTCGGTAACGGCCGAATTCGGCCGTTACCGACCGGTAATTGGATTTTGAGATGTAGGGCCAGTCATTTTACAGGATCGGTAAATTTACCGATCGGTAAATTTACCGAATCTGTAAAATACCGAATCGGTATTTTTACTGATTCGGTAAATTTGATATGTAGGTGGGACTTTTCTGAGTCTCACAAGCCTTACAAAATCGGTATTTTACCATCAAATTCAATTTGATGGTAAAATACCGATTCCGGTGTGCATGCACATGTGTGCATGCACACCTGTGTCATATGACAGGCAGACCTGCCCTTAGGGCATGTATGCCTGCCACATGGCACCGACCCTGTTTTGGGGGTGCTAGAGGGTGTCAAAGTGACACCCCCTGCACCCTTGTGAAATTCGGTATTTACCGATTCGGTAAATACCGAATCGGTAATGCCCATTCATTCCTATGGGCTTCAAAGCCCATAGGAATGAATGGGCATTACCGGTCGGTATTTACCGAATCGGTAAATACCGAATATTACCGATTCGGTAAATGCACATCTGGATTTACCTACATCTCCCTCATTCTATTTTAACGATTCATAAATACCGAATCGGTAAAATTCGGTATTTATGAGTCGGTAAAATAGATTTACCTATATCTGGCCCCAAATCTTGATGCATGGTTAAGTTAAAATATTATAATAAATAAAATACAAAATGCTTTAAAAAAACACCACTTATTACCGGGTAAAGATGTAATATAGAAAAGAGGTTTTGAGGACCCAAAGCAGACACCTTACAATTAGCAGAATCAACTGGGGCTCTTGTTCTTCTTACTAATAAGCAGTTAAGGAGAAAATACCCCATCTGAAGGAGCTAAAGAAGGCGTTTCGCATTGATTGATATTTGATAAGAATTGAATGGGTTTCTTTCTGAAACGCTAAAGTGTGCTACCAGGCTACTATAAATGTTCAAATTTCTGCCATAATTTTGATCATGAATCTAACCTAGCTTGTCCAACTTTCAAAAAGTGGCGTAACTGACCAGTGGTCCACAATTTTAAAGCAGCCTTATGACCATTAAAGCACTCCAACCTAAAGGACAATTCTACAGCAAATGTGCTTTTTTCACCCAGTCCTTTTCTCAGACTTAAATTAAGGAGTGCCCTTAAGGAAAGTGCAGGTGCCTGGAGGAGTGTATACCCCAATTGATTATACTTGCAAGTGCTTGAAAGTAGATTCTGACAAGACCAAATTGAAGTCTGACCATGTGATGCTCTCGGGAACTCTGATGATGATCCTATGTTGCTGTGTGACGAGCTCGATGTCTGACGTCGCACACTGCTCCACCACAATGTGAGGAAAAGCCTCCGCGGCTCGGCCCGCGCCACCCCCCCTGCACCACGACCTCTACCTCGACCAATCAGGCCGGGTTTGGAAGACAGCAGTTTGTGGCTGCGTGAGAGGTCTGAAGCGGGCGGTTTGAAGGGGGTGGAAAGGACGAGGCGGGTAAGGCTAGGCCGTGGCAACTCCCGCTCTGAGGTGAAAACGGCCGGTGTTAGTTCGGTGTGGCTTGTCTTTGCAAGGAGACCGCAACCCCGCAATTTTCACCCTTGTCAATCACAACCAGCATCCAGAGTTCAACTGTTGATTTGTTTTGCTTCCTCCTTGTGCTTTTCACCCCCCGCTTCCCTGAAAAGTAGCATTACAAAATAATGGGGTGACCTATACTAGTCCAAGGACCTGGGTAATGCTCGGTATAGAAAACAATGGTTCTAGACTAATTGCCTTAGGAAGGTATTAATTAAGTCAAAATCTATGAAAATAATACACATAGAACTCAAGTTACATCATAAGTGTACCCCAGAAGTTTCTCAATTAAATTAAGTATATCCTCAAAAAGACACACAAGCACCATAAATAGCTTAAATAGTGACTGTTTAATCTCACAGTTATTATAACAAAACAGAAAAGAGGGTTACTCCAGGGGGAGTGTGGAAAAAGGATTGTGCTCGTGCGAATAGAACAGATGTATAGGGAGGGGAATCAGAGAGCAGTTAAAACAATCAATTACACATAGTAATGACCTTAGTAAACTGATCGTGGTTTACAGTAGCACCAGTTTTACAATGGGGCCTGCCTCTCAAACCCTTACAAACCGTCACCTGGAAAAAGCTAAAAATCATATCCTGGAACATAGCAGGAATAAAGAATAGTAGGAAGAAGTTGCATTACCTGAGTTCTTTAGAGGCAGATGTGGTGTGTCTCCAAGGAGACCTGGTGCATGGGAGAAGTGACTTGTGATAATAGTTTCATTTTAGATTGCAAACAACACCTTCAAGGAGGGGACATGCAAGGGGGGGGGGGTTGTCTACTGTCTAATAAAATCCAATTGAGACATGAATGTTATAAAGATCTGAGTAATTTATTTTTTTAATTTTGACAGCAACTCTAACTAATTCTGCTGGAAATCTGAGAATGCCCCCACTAATGTTGATAAATGCTTATATTCCACCAGAAGCCTATTATGATATTCTCTTAAGTGAGGTATTTTACAATATTGAAAAAGCATGTGATAAGGAGTTTCCTCCACATATAATTTTGGTAGGGGATCTGAACTGTAAGATTTCTAATTTTACTTTAGATTGGTTACGCGAGAAAGAAAAAGAGGAAGCTATGTGGATACCACAAGCCCCCCCCCCCCCCCAAATAAGGAGGACTAATTATAGAGGGAAAATGTTAACTGCTGAGTTAATAAAGGTTAATGGTGTCATAACAAATAAACGGTTACCAGCCAACTCTCCCGCAGCCTTTACACACAGAACTCATGGGGGGGAGTCCATTTTGGACTATGTGGTGGTGAGATATGCCTCCTTCTTTTCACTGGGTGATAAGGTCTCTGATTCTTTCCTTAGTGATCATAAGCTTCTAACTTCTCTTGTAAATTTAAATACATTTCCCATCCGCTCTTGGGTGCGAGATGGCCAGTCCTTTAGTTTTGATTAAAAAACAGGGAGAAGTCATTGGGATTATAGGGCAATTTTAGGCCTTAGAAGTACCCTAGAGGCCACTTTAGACAAGTTGTCCGGTTGGTCAGGAAAAGAAATAGAAAGTTTTAATACTCTTATACAGCAACTAGGTGAAACTGTAAAACAAGTGAATCCAAAGGCAAGTCTGAAAGGGGTTCCCCATCTTCTTCTCTGGTTAAATTGTAAAATAAACACTCTAGTCAGGGAACAATATTTGCAATATACCCCAGAAAGATATGCCAGAGTGTTGTAATTAAAAAGGAGAAGACACCGGTTGAAGGCTTGGTTAAGAAAGGAGGATGAAGATAGATCTGGATAAAAAGTAGGGAAGCAGTTCTAAAACACCAGACAATAATTATTTGGTCTCTTGTTGTGGAGGGTTGTGGAGCCATAGTTACTGTTATATCCTTCATATCTTTCCACTCAGCACCAAAATTTCGCGCCCAGAGTATATCTTGCTTAAGAACTCTATTATACCTTTCTACTTGACCATTTCCTTGAGGTTCATACAAAGGTGTGGTCAAATGATGGATATTTTGTGATTTAAGAAAGTCTTGCATCTCACAAGACTTCAACTGTACACCATTATCAGAAATAATCACTTCTGGATTACCTTCCCTGGCAAACACCTCCTTCAAAAACAAAATCACACTGCTGGTTGTGATTCTAGGTACTAGTTTGACTTCCGGCCACTTGGAATGGTAATCTACCATAACAATGGCAAATCTACAATCTTGTGGCAAAAAATTGAAAGGCCCTGCAAAATCAATACCCACTTTCTGCCATGGAAACTCTGGCCACTTAACAGGAATAAGTGGAGCCGGACTGCATCGGAGAGACTTTTCACTATTAACACACTCCGGGCACTCCCTAACCAACTTATCCACAAACCTGTCAACTCCTGGCCACCAAAACAAAGATCTAATAAGTATTTTCATTGAGGAGATACCAACATGACTTTCATGACTCAAAATCAAAAAAAATTCTCGTAAAGAAAACGGTGGAATACACTTTCCTTGTCTGTAAATAAAATCACCTCCAATAAAAACTTCATCTGAAACCTTCCAAAAAGGGAACAACTCCTCTGGAACTTCATTTTTGGAAGGCCACCCTTCATGACAGTACACCATAACTTTCTGCAAAACTTTATCTTCTATCATACTTTTTTTCCATAAATCCTCTGAAATACTTCCAAAATTCCCAGGTAACACATCAGCAATTCCTGCTACAATCTCAACATTGTCTAAATCTTCACTATTCACACAAGAAAGACGTGACAAACAATCCGCAGTAACATTGACTTTCCCAGGAACATATTCCACAGTAAAAGTATATTCTTGCAAGCGTGACATTAATCTAGCAATCCTTGCTGTGGCATTCAAACCTCCACCAGGAGACAGAACGGAAACCAAAGGTTTATGATCAGTCTCGATAATAAATCTCAGTCCCCAAATGTAATTCCTGAAGTGTTCTACACTCCACACACACGCTAATAACTCTTTTTCAATCACTGCATAGCGTCTCTCTGTTGAATTAAGAGTGCGTGAGGCAAACGCCACATTCCATTCCTCTTTATCTGAAAACTGCGAAAGAACACAACCTAGGCCATACAAGCTAGCGTCAACAGTAAGAACACATGTTTTCCCAACACAAAATGCTTTAAGAGATGGCGCAGCAATCATGTCCGCTTTAATCTTTTCAAAAGCCTTTTGCTGACTATCTCCCCATTCAAATACAACATTTTTTCTTATCAATTCTCTTAAAGGTTCCATTTTTTTTTTCTTTTTTAAAATTTTTATTTGGTAATTCACAAATGCAGAAGTATCGATATTTGTCATCAAAAACAAATTTACAGGGAGGAAACGAAAACAGGAAAAACCAAAATATTATTTACACCAGTGGATACATTCTAACTAGCACTTCTAATATTTGCTCCATTTCTCAATTGGTTTCCAGATCTTAATACCACGTGCTTGAGCTCTCAACCCTTTAGAAGCAAAGATCGCTTTCTCTTGATTATACATACCCAACAGTCTTGATAACCATATTTGAAAGTTGGGGGGATCTGTATCTTTCCACCGCGCTGTTAATATAATACGATACACTGCTGACCCCAAAAATAGTAGTACTTCTTCTTCGGTGGTATGTGATAATGTATTATCATATCCCAAAATAAACAAAGAGGGGGATTCAGCAACTGAGTGACTAAACACTTCCTGCCAAAAATCCATAATCATTTTTTTCAATACTAATAATTTTTCACACTCGTATAACATATGAATTAAATGTGCCGGATGATTTCCACATCTAGGACATTCTGAGTTAACTCTTTTCCCCCATGTAAAAAGTTTTGCGGGGGTAAAATATAAATCATATATGGTTTTATACAACTGTGCTTTTAAATTAGAAGACATAAACAATTTTGTTGACAGTAACAATATCTTATCGATATCAACATTAGGATTATTTAGTTTCCTTGACCAGCCCTGCTCCACCACATCGACATCATCAGGTTGGCTGTCTATTAGTACCTCATATATCGTACCAATCCTGGTTGATGATCTTAATAGACAGTCAAATAAAGGAATATTCTCCAGTGTAATATCTGCACTCTTTAAATCCAGTATCGTATTAATCTGAATGTACTTGAATACACTATTACTAGGGATAGAAAATTTAGATTGTAACTGTTGGAATCTTTGTCTGACAGGAGGCGACAGAAAGTCACCGACAGTCGAGACTCCACATGTTTCCCATTTTCTGGCGATTGTATCATATATAGCTGGTGGGAGTATGGTAGAGTGCCATAGCGACGTGTACTTATTGTGTTTAGTAATATTCAGTTGTTTTCTATTTTTTTTCCAGATACCCCAAACACTCAGTACAATCTTAAATTTGACTTTTTTGTAGTATGAAAACTCAAGCTGTTTTACTAAAAGGCCTCTCGCCTTATCTCCAATGATTAGTTCAAATATTGAGGGAATATAACTTTCGCCTACTTCAGTTCTCAAAGACCTTATACAAAACAGTGGCTTCATCTGATGTAATAAAGCTGCCAACATGTAGTGTCCCAAGTTAGGTATTGCAAGACCCCCTCTTATGACAGGGAGAGAGAGAAAGCGGATAGATCTCCTTATCTTCCCATATCCCCATATAAACTTACTCATCTGAGATTCAAGGGTCTTAATGGTTTTGTCGTCCACCAATAGCGGAATCGCCCGAAACAGGTAGAGAACCCGAGGTAAAATATTCATTTTAAGGAAATTACTTCTTCCAATGATCGAGAGATGTATACCATCTATCCGCTTTAAGTCTGTTGTTATTTTCTGTACTAATGGATCATAGTTTATTTTAATAATCTCATCAATTTTAGAGGATATCCGGACTCCCAAATACACTGCGCTATCTACTTTCCTAGAATCTATAAGTTGGGTATTTTGTGTACATATAATCATCGTTTTATCCCTATTTAAAGAATACCCCGAGACTTGACCAAATGCATGAGTAATTCGTTCGATTTCAGTTATTGCCTCCTTGGGGTGTGATGTTACTACCGCCACGTCATCGGCGTAAGCTAATATTTTAGTGTCAAATGAACCAAAGGTTATTTGTCTAATTGCCTCGGTGTTTAGCAATTTTATAATGAGGGGGTTTATATACAGTGCAAAGAGGATAGGGGAACATGGGCACCCCTGCCTGGTCCCACGGGATATATTGAAAAGACTTGATTCCTGACCCATCGCCAAAACTCTGGCCCTAGGTGAGAAGTACATTGCTTTTAAAGATTTCATTAGACATTGTCCCAAATTATTATGCTCTAACACCGCCCACAAAAAAGCCCATGACACCCGGTCAAAGGCCTTCTCGGCATCCAGGAGGACCACCGACATCCGGCCCCCCGCGACAGCCATGGCATCAAAAAGGGCAATGACCCGTCTAGTATGGTCCGTAGTATCCTTGCCAGGAATGAAACCATGCTGCCACGGAGAGACCAGACGCTCGATCGTCCCCCTGAGCCGATTAGCCAAGATCTTCGAGTACAACTTCGAGTCTGAGTTGATCAGGGAGATAGGTCGATAGGATGATGGCAATTTGGGAGATTTATCTTTTTTGGGGAATACCACAATATTCGTTTCCAACCATGATCTAGGGGGTTTGCCACTAACTTGAACTCCGATAAATAAATCAAGTAGTATAGGAGTTATAATTTTATCCAAAATTGTATAGAGCTCGAGGGGAATTTTGTCTGGGCCTACTGCCTTGCCCGAGGCCAATTCTGCTAAAGCTAATCTTACTTCACACAGGGTTATGTCCCTTTCTAGGTCTTGTCTAGTAGCCATATCTACCCCTGAAATACTTCCTGATTCAGCAGCCCACCTAGCCAGTTCATTTTGGATTGTATTGGGGTCGAGAGAGTCCTCATTATCATACAATTTCTTATAAACGTTTTTAAAAACTTCTAATATTGTTTCAGGTGTTGTATATTCTTGACCCTCTGACTCAATGCACACAATTGAATTGAGAGATTGTTTTTGCCGAGTACTGAGAGCTAGTTGCTTCCCTACCCTCTCTCCTGTTTCTTAAATCTTATTGCGGTGGGATTGATAAGTCTCCGCTGCCCTTTGAGTTAGTTTACTATTTATTGCTGCCTTGAGGATCGTCATTTCTCTCAAAATTAAATCTCCCTCTCCATCCTCGGCACCCTGGGCAATTATAGCAGTATGCCGCTCTTCTTTTCTAGCTAAATTTTGTAGCTGAAGATCATTTAGTATTGCAGTCTCTCTCCTGTGCCTGGCTACGTAGCTAATTGTCTCACCCCGTAACGATGCCTTAAAACAATCCCATACCATGTTTCTAGATGAGCTATACCTATTACAATCAAAAAATCCTTGAGCCCATACCTTAATGCGATCAATATATCCCCTATTAACGAGTAATTTTCGATCAAAAGTCCAGCTTGTCAGAGGTCTGGCCATATTTTCTATATTAATATAGAGTACTAACGGATTATGATCCGCTATAAGCTTTGGTAATTTACAAATTCTTGCCTGACTAACCCTGTTGCTGGACACCCAGATATAATCTATTCGGACGTATTTTTTGTGAGGACACGAGAAGTATGTGTATCCTGGATCTTGTGGCTGTTTTAGGTCCCATATATCGGATAGGCCTAAACTTTCCTTTAACTGAAGGAGAGCGCTATAAACTCTAGGCTTACGGCCAGTATATTTGTTACGAGGTTGATTGTGAGCAAATTCCATTTTTGGCAGGGAAATATTGAAATCTCCACAGAATATAAGCGCTTGAGGCCATGATGACAACTCTGTCTCGAGATCCAAAAATATAGAAGGGTCGTCCTCATTTGGGGCATAAATAGAGCATATTGTAATCCCCTGCTTAAGCTCCACAATAACCCACCTGCCAAATGAGTCAGCAGCTACGCGTTTGGGTTCACCCAAAAATGGTTTAGCAAATATAGCAACACCTCTAGTCCTTAAAGTATGAGAAGTACATCCCAACAAATTAAATCCAGGAACCCTTAATACTCCCCTTTCAGCCCAAGGGATATGTGTCTCTTGAAGACATATAATATCAAACGCATTCTGTGTTATTATCCCACACATTTGCTCTCTTTTTATCCTATCATTGAGGCCAGCCACATTCCAGGAGCAAAGTTTTATCCTAGCCATGTTGTGTTGTGTTTTGTTTTTTCCCCCATTCCTGATCCATTATATTGCCAAACATAGCTTTATTTTTTGCGTTACCAATACACATTCCTTTTCTGATTCTAATTCTACATTCATGATTACCTTTTTTAGATTTTTTCCCACGGCTGCTTCCCTGCCCATTCCCACCCTTAGACCCTTCCCCCCCCCGCCCTCCCCACCCTCCAAAAACAAAGGCATTTAGACTCCATTAGAGTCTGTGGTGATGTGCGTGCATTGTCACTCTGGTGCTCCCAGTCTAACAATTGATAATTATCCATAAGGTCCTAGACCCATAAGTGAAAAGAACCAAAACAAAAAATTGTAAGTGAGGGAATAAAATGTATAGTGAGCTAACAGATCTAGAAGCTTTTAATCGCCTCTTTTCCTTCTCATGAGAGACTATCTAAGTACTCTTTTGCCTGAACCTCAGAGGTAAAAAACTTTATTTGAGTGCCATTAATTACTTTCAGCCTAGCAGGATTATTTAAGTATGCCTGAAGCTTCTTGTCTTGAAAAGGTTTTATGAGCTGGCGCAAGCGCCACCTCCGCTCCACTGTGGTATGACAGAAGTCAGGGCGTACAAAATAGGTTATCTGCCCGCTAGTTTTTTTTTACTCTGGACGCGCTTTCTCCCATATTGCTTGTCTCAGCATAAAGTTACCGAAATATACAAGTATAGCTCTCGGGTAAGCACCGGTTTTCGGTGCATATCTCATGTTGAGAGGAACTCGATGTGCGCGCTGGACCTCTAGGTCCCAGTTCCAAGCTGAGAGTTCTGGTAGGGAGTCTTGAAATAGTTTGACCAAGAAGGGGCGAGCGTCCACACCCTCTGCTCCTTCAGGAACACCTAGGACTCTCAAATTATTTCTGCGTAAGCGGTTCTCCATATCTTCGAGCTTCCACATCACGTCAGAGAGCCCCTTTTCATGGTTGTCGATCTGCTCACGATTTACAGCAATCTCAGATTCATTACCGACCACCCTCGCTTCTACCTCAGTCATACGATCATTAAACGAGGTAATTTTCCTTGAGAGTTTGCGAACCACTCCTTGGACTTTCCGTAGCTCCGCTTGTGCCTTCCGCCCATCCTGAGACGTCTCTTCTCGATGTGCCGCGATGGCTAGCAGCACCGTCTCAATTGTAGGGGTGGATTTATCAGTTGGGGTCCCAAAATCCGGTTGTTGGGTCGAGCCATATAAGTTTGCTGATACTGCTGGCGGTGGCAAGCTACTTGTAGTTGCGTAGTCCCATGTTAATTCATCTGTACCATGTTGACTCCTTTTGTGTCTATGTAAGATTTTTTGAGCAGTTTTCACAACCTTAACGCTAGTTTCATCGTCACTAGAGTCACTTAAATTCGAACCTGATGTCCAACCGGGTTCGTCTGAGAAGGAATAGAAATCGCTCGGGTCCTTATCCCTTTCCTTATCCTTGTCTTTGTCCTTGTCTGTACCATCTTCATCATCGCTCCGATTACGTGACTCTACTGGGAAAGCCACCCCCTGTTCCGAATATGGAGCAGCTAGAGATTCTGTCTGCTGATTTATCTGAGCTTCTGTAGGCTCCTCTACAATTGGGACCAGGTTTATAGATTCCAGACTGCAAATCTCAGACTCAGCGGGAATTTCAGAGATTATATTTACTACGCTATGCTGAATATCTGTTTGCACAGCATTCTCACGGGGTATGTCGGGGTGTATATTGTGGATGCCATTCACTCTCTCAGTAATTATAGGCCCAGGGGTCGGCAAGCTAGTCTGCATAGGAGGAACAGGCAGTTCATGTGTGGTATTTGTAGCATTTGCAGCTACCAATGCTTTTCTATTCATGCTGTTCATACTCTCCTCACACCCCGCACTGGCATTGTCCCGGCTCACCATTTTATCTTGAGGTATTTCTCCTCCCTCTGTCAATGCGTGTCTGTGTGGAGCCCTTTCACTTTGATTGACACCAGCTGATTCAGCCAGACCAGCCTCCGCTGACGGCGTCTGAGGTATGCGCTCTGCTCCTGTCTGACTCTGCAGGCCTTGACCCGGAAGAAACTTCCCCGGGGGTTTGCGGAGGAGGTCGGCCACAGAGGGAGTGTTTTGCCCGCCTTTCCGAGCGGCACCAGCAGCTGCACCCGACTTGCCGGGCGTCCTCTCAGGGGTTCCCACGGCCGCTGGACTCTTCACCCCACCTCCCCTGACCAAAGCCTCCGGATTTTCACGAAGAGCAAGTCGGGCCGCTCTCGTCTTTGCTGCTGCCGCTACTGAGGCAGCATTCTTCGGCGCCATACCCTCACAGAAGTCCCGGTCTCCTGGCACACTCGGCTTTCTTAATGCAAAACAACACTCTCGCAACCACAAAGCAGTATGAAAATATGTAAACACAATTAACAATAAGGTAGAGAACAACAGCAGATCTTTAAGTTTCAATTATCCGGAGATTTTAATTGGATCCACATTCAGCCGACACGTGTTTCGTCGTGTTCAAAAGTGGAGTCAACACGACTCTTCAGGGCTGGAAAAAGACCCATGCATCTATGGGTAGATGCTAACGTCAGTGTAGTAGGGCGGTGAATCCTGTAGCTGAATTGTACGGTAATCCTAGCGCGAGTAATCCAATTGCATAATGTTCCAGGTTAGAAATTCGACCTTTCTATTTCAGGACGTAGGCGCTCGCTAAAGCGCGATAGTAAAGAGTCAAGAGACTAGACACGTGTAAGTGTCAGAGTGTACCGGGAGGGGATCCAATATACAAAGGACTGGAGTGTTCTAATTCGTTTTCTTTACACAAGTGGTACACTGAATTTTGGATCCCTCCTCTGTGTGTTCCCGGTCGCCGTGTTCCATGAACGGACTGCTCTCGTCTTTGCTGCTGCCGCTACTGAGGCAGCATTCTTCGGCGCCATACCCTCACAGAAGTCCCGGTCTCCTGGCACACTCGGCTTTCTTAGCTCCGACGTCAACTCTGCGTCCGCTCTCACAGCGCAGTTCAGGTAGGGCAGACAGAAGCTTTGATGTCTCCTAATAAGCTGACAATAATGCTGTATAAGAACGAGCCCAAGTGTCTTAGCCAATGTGGGGAGTTGGTTCTTTACTTGGCTCTTTACTTGCGTCGCCTGTTCTTTGTAGGGAGTGTCTGTGATCATCATGTGTATAGCCGCTTGTAATCAACGGCTGTAATTCAGCGTTAGCCGGCACAGACCTTCTCCTTCTCCTTAATATCTCTAAGTTGTAAATCTGCTCAGCGGTTTTCGTTCAGGATTTCTTCACGCTCATTCTAGGGTCAGTTTTCTTCCCAGAGAATTTTAGCAGAGTCACAGCGCCAAGACACCTACGGGTATATGCTGCGCTTTATAAATTTGTAAAATAAATAAATAAATAAATAAATTGACTTAGAGCACTGAGTGACCCTCCATTTTTGACGCAAAATCCTTAATAAATTTACTGTAATATTCACGAAGACCAGAAAAGGAAAGAAGTTTCTCTTTAGAATTTGGTGCAGGTGCTTTGAGAATGGCATCAACTAACGATTTTTTTGGAACAACACCAGTTTTAGAAAGTGTATGTCCTAAGTACTCGACAGACTGTTGGAAAAATTTACATTTTTTTTTTTTTAAAGTCAGACCATAATTCTTGAGGATCTCACATACATTATTTAAGTGTTTCGAATGATTATCTACATCTGGTGAGAAAATCAAGATGTCATCTTGAAAACACTTCACATATGACTGCATTCCCTTAAAAAGATGACACAGTGATCTTTGGAAAACTGACGCCGCAGAGGTAAGACCAAATGGCATTCTTTTAAATTGAAACAACCCTTGTGGTGTTATGAAGGCAGTCAAATGACGAGAATCCTTAGCTAGCTCTATCTGATGATATGCCGATCTCAGGTCTAATGTAGAAAAAACATTGGCCCCTCCTAGCGTACTAACAACCTCATTAATGTTGGGTAAAGGATGGCAGTCAATTAGAATGTTAGCATTTAGAGCACGAAGGTCTACACACAACCTCAGGGAATTATCCGATTTTCGTGCCAAAACGATGGGCGAAACCCATTCAGACGATTCCACTTCTTCTATCACTCCCTCACTCAACATTCCATCTAATAACTTTCCTAACTCATCTCTCACATTAATGGGTACATTCCTCAGTTTTTGGTTGACGGGAGAAGCTCCAGCCTTCGGTTTAATCTCATGACAAAAACCCTTAAGTTTTCCTAATGTATCAGTAAAAACTTCAGGAAACAGCTCATCAACTACAACAGAATAATCATTTATCCCAGAATAATAATCCATTTCCTCTACTAACATAACAGGTTCTTTACTTCGTGGATTGAGTTTGATACGAAGTTTCCATTGATCTCTCCAACCCAAAACATTGATACCTTTTTTAGCAACATACATCTTCACTTGAGCAGATCTCCCTTTGAATTCTAAATTCGAAGTAATATAACCAACAAAATCAATGGAAGATTCATTAAAACATTTGGCAACAATGTCAGGGCTAGTTAAATCATCCAGACTTAAAATATCTTTAAATTTCTCATGAAAATATTCTACAGTTATAATGGTCCATGGCGAACCAGAATCAGCCATAAGAATCAAAACTTCACCCAAACATTTGACATGACACTTAGGAGAAGGAAGATACTCTTCAACTGCACCCACATCTTGAATCGAGACAACCATCCCAATACAAGAATCCTCATCCACAGCATTCAAATCTCTCACAACTGAAACATCTCTACTTCTAGACCCCACACTCCTTTGAGGTTCTATAGGTCTTTTACGATCATCTTTACAAGCTTTAGCAAAGTGCCCAATCCTACCACACTTGATACACTCCTTCCCAATGGCAGGACAACATTTAAATGATGCCACATGGTTGGTACTTCCACATCTAAAACAGACAATATTTCTAGAATCTTTAACATATTGTGGTGTAGACTTCTTCTTTAAACTACACACTTCATCAATAGCTTTACTATTCGCTTTTAGCGTTGACATCATCCATAGTCTTTCTCCATTTCTCCGATTGTTCAAAAGCTTTTGCCGTGGATATAGTGTCATTGAGATTTGGATTTCCCAAAATCCATAACTGCTCTTGTGTTTTTTTGTTCTTCACGTTTACAATAATTTGGTCCCTTATCATTTCGTCTGCTTAATTACCAAATTTGCATGAAATCACAAGATTTCTGAGAGCAGTTAGAAAATCATCAAAAGTCTCTGAATCTCTCTGAGCTCTTGTATAGAACTTATATCTATTAAGTGCAATACTAGAAGAGGGCTTAAAACGAGTTTCAATACGCATGAGGGCTTCATCAAATGTTCCAAAATCACCACTAGCAACAGGGAGAGTTCTGAAAATAGCTTGCCCCTCTGAACCTAAACAATGTAAAAAGATACTTTTCTTCCTTTCATTACCCATCCTTTCTTCATCGATCGCTTTTAAATAAGTAAGAAATTCTTCCTTCCATCTGGACCAAGGAATAGGAGGATCTCCCTTAGATTGTAAGAACTTAGTAGGTGGGTCAAATTGCATAGTGGTAAGAACAATTAAAACTCAAAAATTGAATACATTTTGTAAAATGTTGTATTTGAATGGGGAGATAGTCAGCAAAAGGCTTTTGAAAAGATGAAAGCGGACATGATTGCTGCGATGGACATATGCACCGTGTGATGTCGACGCGCAGAAATTCCAAGCGTGCTGCCATAGTTACTTGCAGCGTTTGACGTCGACACACCTCGCAAGCGTCAGCGTCATTTCACGGCGCGTTGAAGGAAACAAACACGGCATTTCCGTAGCTTCTGTGTGTTTAATGGTTGCCAAGGTAATCCAAAATGGCCGCCGACGTGAAATGACGCTGACGCTTGCGAGGTGTGTCGACGTCAAACGCTGCAAGTAACTATGGCAGCACGCTTGGAATTTCTGCGCGTCGACATCACACGGTGCATATGTCCATCGCAGCACGTCAGGAGTTCCTCCGTTTCCAATGCGTCAGAAGAATTTTTTGCCTCGAGATTCACACGCGCATAACAGCAGCGCGACTTTTAAAATGATGCAGGTAATCTTCAAGAAATACCTCAAAATGTGCTAAAATGAATAACAGGCGATGGGAACGCATTAGAAGTCTCCAAACAGCATGTAGATATTACTCCGAGGGTGAGGAAGTTGAAACAGCAATAATAAATCCACGAATTCCATAAGAGAGAAAAAATGTTTTTTTTTTTAAATAAATCCCAAAAAGGTTGTACCGCTCCTGTGCTCCTTAAAGTAGCAGGTACAATCCCACCCTCGTTGCCAATATAAAATTCCAGGATCCAGTTTAAATAAAAATTAAGTTTATTCTTCTGGAGCACAGTACTCTTTCCAGCCAAGTTCATCAGTAGAAATCAGAATACAGATCTTAGTGATGTCATACATAACTGCTAGGCATGTGCTACAATTGCGATTCTCCTATTAACATGCCTAGAGAATCTAGATTTCATTAACGACACGGAGGCTCACATTATGCAATGACTTTTAATTGCAGATCCAAGCCAGTCGCATCACAATATAAAGGTTCCAATAAGAACACTGAGATAAAGTAATAGACAAAACATAGCAACCATCAGCCTCTTTTAAATCAGGCGAACAAAGAAGGTGTAGTAGTTTCCAGAAGATTCGAAGGCAAACGAGAATGAAGAAGTCAACCAGACGATTCCTTGAAGATGAAGCAACCAAAGAATCTTAAGTAGATGGATTACCGGAAAGAAAGGAGACAATGAAAATTGTATCCTAGATAAAAAGGTAATCATAAACAAACAAATCCTGAAATAAAAGGAGAATTGAACAATCATAAATAACATTTCAATTCAAATATAGAATACATCAAATTTAAGTGACATTCAGAATAAAAATATTATATCCACAACCAAACAGGGAACGGGATGGGTGGGATAATGTGAGCCTCCGTGTCTTTAATGAAATCTAGATTCTCTAGGCATGTTAATAGGAGAATCGCAATTTCATTACAAGAACGGAGGCTACATTATGCATGTTGGTAGCCCTGTAAAACTACATTAGACATGTGTTCAATAGGTTTACAATAATATCTTGCAAAGGTATTAGCGTTAGACCAGTCAGCAGCTTTAAGGATATCATCCAGCTTACCTCCGGACCAAAGAGACTTACTTGCCATGGCACCTCTAACGGAATGAGCTTGAAATCTGGATATATCAATGCCAGCTAGAGACATAGCAGATTGAACCCATCTGGCAATCGAGGTGGAGGAAATAGCCTTATGAGGTTTAACAAAGGAAATGAGGAGTTGATTCTCATTAAGCGGACGAAGGTTAGACATTGTAAAATCATACGCTTTCATACATTCAACTACACAAAGTTTTGGAGAAGGATCGAAACGAGGATAGAAAATTGAATCAGACATGGTCTTTGTCCTTCTATAGACCTAAAATTTAACCCCAAATAAATTATAAGACCTATTAGAGATCTCCAGAGCTTTAACATCAGAGACTCTACGACAGGAGATAAGGCAAAGAAGAGTTGCGAGTTTAATAGAAAGAAACTTCCTGCTCAAAATAGAATTATCCGGCCAGGAAGTGAAGAGATCTAGAATCAAATTCACATCCCAGAGAGAATCATATTTTGGTCTCGGGGGTCTCTTTAAACGAATGCTCTTCATTACCCTACAAACAATAACATTTTTACCAATTGACTTGTCATTAATAAGGACATGACCAGCAGAGATCGCCGATCTATAACAGTTGATTGATCTATAACTCAATCCTTTGTCAAAAAGTTCAGAGAGAAAATTCACTATATCAACAATAGGTGCTTGAGTGGGATCCAAATTCCTCTCCAAGCACCAACGAAACCAGCATTTCCAGATATTGTTGTATCTGTAGTGAGTTCCCGGTGCCCATGACTCTCTGAGGAGAGTAGAAGCTGACGACGAAAGTCCTGAGACCTCGTTAGATCGCCTGACACTCTCCAGGCAAGAAGGTTCAAACTCCCGGATAGGGTCATTAGGTGTGGATCTCCGTTTACGTCTGTAAGAAGATCTTTCAGGGAAGGAATGAGAAATGGAATTTCGAAGGTCAGTTCCAGAGCAGTGGGGAACCACGCTTGTGATGGCCAGAAGGGAGTTATTAAGACTAGGGAGCACAGATCCTGCCTCACTTTCTGCAGGACTCTCTGTATCATTGCGAATGGGGGAAAGGCATAGGCATTGATCCCTGACCAGTTTTGGAGAAAAGCGTTCACTTCCTGTGCGCCGGGGTCCGGCATCTAGCTGAAGTAACGCTCTAGTTGAAAGGTGAGACGGCTCGCGAATAGGTCTATTTCTAATGGACCCCAATAAAAATTTAATGAGTCGAAGACAGCGACGTTCAGTTTCCAATCGCTGTAGTCCGAAAGGAATCTGGAATTCCAATCGGCAGAAACGTTCGACTTTCCTAGGTAGTATTCCGCTCTGAGGGCAATTTTGTGTTCTAAACAGAACATCCAGAGTGTCCTAGCTAGGTTCGAAAGGTCGGCAGACTTCGTGCCTCCCAATCGATTGATGTAGGCCACTGCCAAAATGTTGTCCATTTTCAGAACAACCGATCTCCCTTGAATTGAGTGCTTGAAACTCATAAGGGCATATAGGCCAGCAGTAAGTTCTAGGAAATTGATGTGGTGAGATGACTCCTCCTGAGACCAGACACCACCCGTATTCTGGTCTAGGAAACAAGCACCCCAACCATGAAGGGAAGCGTCTGATTCCAGCACAAAATCCGGTTCTGACCCGAAAATTGCTTTCCCATTCCAGGCTTCCAGGTTTTTTAACCACCAGTTCAGTTCTGTTTTGGCCTCCAAATCTAGGGTTATTCGGTCTTCGTACCAAAGACCGGACCTCAACGCCCTTCCTTTTATCCTTTGTAAGGCCCGGTAATTCAGAGGACCTGGGAAGATCGCCTGGATGGAAGAAGATAAAAGACCTAGAAGTCTTGCCAGATCCCTTAAAGGGATGTCTTCCTGTCTTAAGACATGACGAAACTCCTTTTTGATCTTTGAGATTTTTGAAGGAGGTAAAAGGAGAAGGCACTTGGAAGTGTCTAGAGTGAAACCCAGGAACTCCAGAGATTTGGAGGGGGTTAGAATAGACTTCTCTTTGTTGACGATGAAACCTAGACTTTCCAGCAGATTCATAACCGTTTCTAGGTCGATGTGAATCTGAGGTAGGTCCTGGGACATTATTAGGATGTCGTCGAGGTAAATAATAAGATGAACACCCCGTTCTCTTAGGAAAGAGGCTACCGCTATCATTACCTTGGTAAAACACCAAGGGGCGGACGAAAGCCCGAAAGGGAGAGCCCTGAACTGATAAAGATGATTTTTCCAGAGAAAATGTAGGTAAGGTTGATGTATTTCCGCCATCGGAATGGTGAAGTAGGCATCCTTCAAATCTAGTTTGACTAGCCAGTCTTCTTTTTGAAGAAGGTCTCTCAGAAGATGTATCCCTTCCATTTTGAAATGCCTGTAAACGAGAAATTTGTTCAGGCCCTTCAAATTTATAACAGGTCTCCAACCCTTTCCTTTTTTCTCTACAAGAAACAATGAGCTTACAAAGGTCAATGAATCCATGGGAACTTCTAATATCGCTCCTTTTTGGAGCATAGAAGATATCTCTTCCTCTACTATTTTCTCCTTTTCTACTGAGATGGGAATATCTCTCGGGAATGAGGTCTGAAACGGAGTTTGAACAAAATCTATCATAAAGCCTATTACTGTGGAGAGTACCCACGGGTCTTGAGTTATTTCCTGCCATTTTTTTGAAAACAGTTTCAGTCTGCCCCCCACTTTTGGAGGGGTAGAAGGAGAAAGTAAATGAAGAGAACTTACTTGGAGGGTTTGATGAGAAAGATGATCGAGATCTACCTCCTCTTGCTCGATTTCCTCTTCCACGGTTGGAGGTATTGTAGTAATTATTCTGGTATGAGCCTCTTCCGAAGGGGCGTGATCTCTGGTTGGGCCTTTGGTTATACCGGCCGGAAGGAAGGCCCCTTCTTCCGGCCCTTCCAAAAACATTATTGGTGAACACTCTCTTCATATTCTTTTGGGCCTTATCAAGAGCAGTAAAAGTTGAGACGTACTTCCCCAAGGATCTAATAAGCTCTTCACCAAAGAGCAGCCCTTTTGGGTTCTAGGAAGGTTCTTTCTCAGCCATATCCAATAGTTTAGGGTCCAGTTTAAAAAGGATGAGCCTACGCCTTTCGGCGTTAATGCTAGTATTAGCATTACCTAAGAGGATGAGGGCCCTCTGACTCCAACCTCTAATAAGATCTGTATCAAGGTGGGTGCCCTTAAGGCAACATTCCTCAGCGGAATCAAGAATTCTGCTCAATGGGCCGAGCACGTCTAAAAGGCGATCTTGGCATCCTTTAAATGCTTTTTCAAGACCTTTTCTAGGGTCGCGACCAAGTCTGAATAGGTATTTGATTAATTCAGGATCTAGGTTGAGAGCATAACACGCTTTCTCATCGATTGATGGCCTTGAACATTCAGCCTTTAAAATATTCCTTGTCCCCCTTTCGAGAGGGAATCGAATCCATTTTTTGATAAATTTGGATACGTGCTCCTGAGGAGACCATTGTGTGGAGCGTGGGTGCTTTAGATTTATGGGGGAGAACATCTCTTCTCCCAAGGGATTTAGAATACTATCCTTGGATGTAGAG
This sequence comes from Lissotriton helveticus, assembly GCF_964261635.1. Classification (NCBI taxonomy): domain Eukaryota; kingdom Metazoa; phylum Chordata; class Amphibia; order Caudata; family Salamandridae; genus Lissotriton; species Lissotriton helveticus. The sequence goes on along the minus strand of NC_136067.1, from coordinate 1,588,567,985 downwards.
GGGGCTTCGTCCTCCTCATCAAAAATTCCAACATCCCCATCATCCAAGTCCAGAACGTATTCGTCTGCATCTAACTCATCATCATTATCCGAGCCCTCCTCGAAGTCTTGAGCACTTAATGGTAATGAGCCGCTAAGGGCATCCAAGGTGTTTGGGCCGTAAGGGGCACCCGATTGATGTGTGTCATAAAAGACATCTCTATTGTTTGAGGTGCGAAGATCATCCGAAATTTTTGTGGTGCTAAGACCACCAACAATATGAGAGGTGCTAGGACCTCCTGTGCTCACATGGGTCTCGGTAGCGGTGTTGTTACTTTTTTTGGTACGTTTTGCACCCAGTGTCTCACCATTAAAAACATCAGACATATCCTCTTGTGAAGGAATTGGTCTCTTATAAGGGGCGAATTGGGCAAAGGTCTCCCTAAGACAGGATTTCATTTCTTTCTGGATCATAGTCCGGAAATCCTCCCCATTAAAGTTAGGGATTGTAGCACTGTTTCCTTCTGAATCTGAATCAGAAAGGTTTTGCATACTGTCCTTCTAATATATACGATTAGTATTATTTTTTATTTATATTTTGTAAGAAACTATTTACCCTTACTATATTATATTCTCTGACTGTTAATATAGGTATCTGTGCTCACTCACTGTCAATACAGGTATAGGGGCTAATTAAGGATAGGTATTCTTAGGAAGGAGAATAGGCATAAAGGCACAAATATTCAAATGCCTAGACCTCTATACACTCCCCTTTTCCTTTTTTTTTTTTTTTTAAAATCTTTCCAGGCCACTAGCTCTGCCGAAAATTATTAATGAAGAAACCACGAAGCTCCGATGCCCAGAAACAGCTGATTTCCAACCGTCATGGGGGTGAGGAAAGTCCCTAGGCGAGACACTCACGAAGCGTGAGGTTCGCCAGGGGACTTTCCTCTAATATTCGCAATGCGCGTCTACACGCTGAGGGGGAAGCTCGACGAAGAACGAGACGGTAAGGGGCAGCGTTTTGCCAATCGAGTTGGCGCTTAAGGCTGGGTCCCCTGCGAGCCTCTCCGTTAGACCGCGGGCTGCGCGTGTGTCTGGAGCAGGCGCGCGGCTTACTGCGGGACTAGGGTTATCGTTAGGCAAGGTCTTTTAATACGAATACTCTTCATAACTCTACAAACAATTAAGTTTTTACCGACCGTTTTGCCGTTAACGAGAATATGACCCGCAGAGATTGCGGATCTATAACAATTGATCGATCTATAACTCAATCCTCTGTCAAAGAGTTCAGCCAAAAAATTTTACTACATCAACAATAGGTGCTTGTATGGGATCCAAATCCCTCTCCATGCACCGACGAAACCAAGATTTCCAGATATTGTTGTATCTGTAGTGGGTTCCCGGAGCCCAAGACTCTCTGAGGAGAGTAGAAGCTGATGTCGAAAGTCCTGAGACTTCGTTAGATCTCCTGACACTCTCCAAGCAAGAAGGTTCAAACTCCCTGATAGGGTCAGGGGGTGAGGATCTCCATTTACGTCTGTAAGGAGATCCTCCAGAGATGGTATCAGAAAGGGAAGATCGTAAGTTAGCTCCAGAACTGTGGGGAACCACGCTTGTGACGGCCAGAAGGGAGTTATCAGGACTAGAGAGCATCGCTCTTGCCTCACTTTCTGCAAGACTCTCTGGATCATTGCAAATGGGGGAAAGGCATATGCGTTGATCCCTGACCAAGATTAGAGAAATGCGTTCACTGCTAGAGCACCAGGATCGGGCATCCAGCTGAAGTAATTCTCTAGTTGAGAGGTGAGACGGCTCGCAAAGAGGTCTATTTCGAATGCACCCCAGCAGGAATTTAGTGAGCCGAAGACAGCAATGTTGAGTTTCCAGTCGCTGAAGTCCGAAAGGAATCTGGAATTCCAATCGGCAGAAACTTTCGATTTCCTTGGGTAGTATTCTGCTTGGAGGGCAATCTTGTGTTCTAAGTAGAACATCCAGAGTCTCCTTGCTAGGTTGGAAAGGTCGGCAGATTTCGTACCTCCGAACCGATTGATGTAGGCCACTGCCCAAACATTGTCCATCTTCAGGACGACCGACCTCCCCTGTATTGAGTGTTTGAAACCATTAAGGGCATACAGACCAGCCGTAAGTTCGAGGAAATTTATGTGGTGAGATGACTCCTCCCGAGACCATACGCCACCCGTATTTTAGTCTAGGAAGCATGCACCCCAACCATGAAGGGAAGCGTCCGATTCTAGCAAAATATCTGGTTCTGAACCAAATATTGCTTTTCCATTCCAAGCTTCTAGGTTTTCCAACCACCAGTTCAGTTCTGCTTTGGGCTCCAAATCTAGGGTAATTAGGTCCTCGTACCAGAGACCGGACCTCAGGGCCCTTCCTTTTATCCTCTGCAAGGCCCGGTAATTCAGAGGGCCTGGAAGGATTGCCTGGATGGAGGAATATAAGAGACCTAGAAGTCTTGCCAGCTCCCTTAAGGGGATGTCCTCTTGCCTCAAAACATGTCGAATCTCTTTCTTGATCTTCGAGATCGTTGGAGGAGGTAAAAGGAGAAGACACATGGAAGTGTCCAGAGTGAAACCAGAAACTCCAGGGATTTTGATGGGGTTAGAATAGACTTTTCTTTGTTGACAATGAAACCTAGACTTTCCAGCAGATTCATAACCGTTTCCAAGTCGAGGCAAATCTGATGCAGGTCCTGGGACATTATCAAGATGTCGTCGAGGTAAATAATAAGTCGGACGCCTCGTTCCCTTAGGAAGGAGGCTACTTCTCTCATTACCTTGGTAAAACACCAAGGCGCGGACGAAAGCCCGAAGGGGAGAGCTTGGAACTGATAAAGATGTTTTTTCCATAGAGATTACAGGAAAGGTTGATGGATTTCCGCCATCGGGATCGTGAAGTAGGCGTCCTTCAAATCTAGTTTGACTAACCAGTCTTCTTTTTGGAGAAGGTCTCTCAGGAGATGTATTCCTTCCATTTTGAAGTGCCTGTAAACAAGAAATTTGTTGAGGCCCTTCAAATTTATAACCGGTCTCCAACCTTTTCCCTTTTTCTCCACAAGGAACAAAGAGCTTACGAAGGTTAGAGAATCCAAAGGAACTTCTATTATCGCTCCTTTCTGGAGCATAGAGGAGATCTCTTCCTCTACTATTTTCTCTTTTTCTGTTGAAACAGGAATCTCCCTTGGTAAGGAAGCTTGAAACGGAGTTTGAACGAAGTCTATCATAAAGCTGTCACTGTGGACAGAACCCAAGTGTCTTGTGTTATTTCCTCCCATTTTTTCGAAAAAAGTCTGAGTCTGCCTCCCACTTTTGGAGGGATAGAAAGAGAAAGTAAATGAGGGGGACTTACTTGGAGGATTTTACGAGAATGAAGCTCGTGATCTTGCCCCGAGGGGGGGGGGGCCGAGATTGGAGTGACCCGCTAAAAAGGGGGGGGGGGGGGAAGGCGACATAACTAGAGCGCAGCAACCCAAAGGAGAGAAAGGGAAGTAGGATCTCCATAAATTGCAGATCCGGGGAGGTGGGAGGGTAGAGAGTTAGATAAACCTACATAAAGGTCGAAGGAAAACGAATTCAGCAGCAACATGATCTGAGAATTAACTCATCTTTAAATAAACCTCCCCAGATACTAAGATCTATAACAATATCAAATGACAATAGTACTAAAATTAGGGAGAAAAGTATGAGCTACTTATCTGCTTGGAGCCGCATTTAAAAGAGGCTGATGGTTGCTATGTTTTGTCTATTACTTTATCTCAGTGTTCTTATTGGAACCTTTATATTGTGATGCGACTGGCTTGGATCTGCAATTAAAAGTCATTGCATAATGTAGCCTCCGTTCTTGTAATGAAATCAAAGGAATACAATGTACCTAAAAAGTGAAATACATTAAAAGGGAAATACATAGAGTGAAAGATATTAAGGATATAACACATACTGCTCTGTACGGACCACTCCCAGGAAAATAAATAAAACGTATAATCAGAGGAATGCGTACTTCAGTGGCAATGAGCCCCAATGAAAACCAATTACTGTTATACAGCATAATGGTCCTATTTGGAGTAAAAATCTCCACCTGGTTTTTAAATGCTGATATGAACGAAAAAATGTTCCCCCTTCTTGGAAGGGAGTATCATAGTTCCACTATTTAAGAAAGGAGACTCTGAGCTACCAAAAAACTATTGTCAGATTGCACTTCTTGACGTGGGGGGTATAGTCTTCGCTTAATGCCTACTAACCCAGATTGGAGAATGGGCAGAAGCTCATAAACCCATAACTATGGAGCAAACTGGGTTCAGGACGAAGCATGGAACGATCAATACTATGACTGCCCTTCAGGTTTTAAATGTAAAATATGTTAAAGTTAGAAGGGGGAATGGTACATACAGCTTTTATTGACTTCTACGCAGCATTTGATAATGAAGATCATCCTTTGCTATGGAGTAAGCTTTTACATTTAGATATGCCACCCTTTCAGAGTTAGTTCATGCCCTCCATACTGATACTTGGTGTAGAGTTTTATTGGGTGGGACAGAGGTTTATCGCAAGCTATCCCTACTGCAAATGGATTAAAACACAGATGCCTACTTGACCCCTGCTCTTCTCCCTATACATTTCAGACCTCCATGAACATTTGGCCCGAAGTAGGGCTTGCCCTGACAATAGGTGGAAAGTCGATTGTGTGCCTACTTTAAGCAGACAACATAATCATTTTTGACCTGACTCCTAAGGGTTTAATTAGCCATCTGCAGACCCTCCAAAAATGTCCTAAGACTAATCACCTAATGTAAAATATGTGTATGTATAGGAGGAAGAAGCCAAAATATGGAAACTTTGCATAGTATCTAGGAGGTCAAAAATTAGAAAATGTAAAATCGTATACCTTTCTGGAAAAATAGTGTGTAGAAATGTAAGTGATACAGTCCATATAGAAAAGAATACGTCTAAAGCCATCTCTCAGGCGAAATGTCTGGGATCCCTTTTTAGGGCCACAGGGAAAGACACTTTACACTTTTATTGGAGGTCTTTCATGTTAAGATTCCTGCCCTTTGTTGTATGGTAAGGAATTGATTGATGTAATGAAATGTGGCTTTTAAACAAAGTGGAAGGCCGAATTTTCAGAAGCCTAGGTAGCCTCAGTTAATCTGTCATTCTCTGTGGCTGCCCTTAGGCTAGAATTTGGATTGAGAAGAACCTGGGCACAAGGCCTTGCAGGGGTAGTGCATTGGGACAAAGGTCTAGCAAAGAGTGACCATGGTACACTCAGGTTTTGGTTCCGAAAAGAAATGTTTGATGGTCTAAAAAAAATTGCATTAATCTATGGAAATATTATGACTGCAATAGATTTTAGCAATTAGACCTGTCTTTGATTTTTACTATGATGCCGCACCAGTTAAAAGCTACTCTGAACCTGGCCACATGGTCCTTTAGTTTTCATATGGACAGGGAACCTTGTACTTTAAAGAAGGGTTACCTTCTGGCTATTGATTCATGTTTGATAAATAAAGTACAAGCTTAGATTTCATTGAATCTGCTGCATGGAATGCACTGGTTTTGGTTACTATTGCGGCAGGGCATGCTTTCTTTAAATCCTCCCCTGGCCAAATGGTGCGGTTCATCAGTGATCTGTAACCTGTGTCAAGATATTAACCATGTATTATTAATCTGTCCTGCTTTGGTATTATGTAGGCGGAAATGGCAGAAGCCAATTTGTTTACAGTTATCTATCCCCTTAGACTCAGCAGTACTACAATCACTCTATGATCCTCCTAATAAAATATGTTCTAATAGAATTTTAAAAATGTTTAAATGCCTTTTACAATTATATTAAGGGGCATCAATCTGTAGGTTGTAGAGACGGATACTTACTTATGTGGGCAAATTTTATCTTCTATGTATCAGTCATTTGTATTGTTTGATTGTATTTTTGTGATATATAAATTCTTCTTCTCTATATATATATAATTAAACCCCTGCACTGATGGCACGAGAGTAACTTTATATTTTAATCTGCAATTATTCTGCTGTTAGTTAGAATCCTGTAAAATGAAACCATTTTGAACCTTGGATATTGCTTATGGTTGTCTGATCTCATGATGGGGTGAATATTTAATTATGTGTAACTAATTTTAAATTAGAATTTTATCTTTTGTACATTTATGTATTTTGTGATTTTGTGTGGACCTCTTTGGAGTTCTGTAATCATAACTAAAATAAACTTGAAACTTGAGTCTAAGGATCTGTACAGATATTGTTGAACTCAAATTGGAAAGTTTTCTTAAAATCGTACATTCATTCAAGTTTGAAAAAAAGACCCTCTAGACACAGGGGTATATTCCAGAGCGTATGTCAGAGTAGGAAGAGATGTTTGTTCTATATATTTCTAACAAGTTGAAATCTCTGTTCCCTAAAGCATAATAACATTTTGAAGAGCACGTGCATGGTGCACGAAGGCTTTTTTCCCTAGTTTGGAAAAGTGCAATATATCAAAGAGGTTGCTCACAAAGGTTTTTTCCAAGTAACAATAAATATTGACTACCTCCATTTTTTCTTAGTCCATGTACCAATGAAACTTTAAACCTTTCTTTTTCCCCCTAAATATTACTGCTGGAATGCTGTGTTGTCTGAATCTTCTAAGAAGACCAAAAACACCTGAGGGATGTGGAACCTGAATATTGTGACCTAAAATCGGTTGTCCTAATTGCTGTTTACAATAATATTGCGTCTTGGAGTAACAATGTTTTAGCCAGAAGATAATTTTGTTATTAATATTCTTACACACAGTTCACCTACGTTCTTCAGAACACTGAGCTATCTATTGCCATCTATGTGTAAAATGTACGCTCTAGGTGAAAAGATTTCACCAGCTGCTGAAATCAAAGTTAACTATGTTTGGGTACTAAAAATAAAGGAAATAGTCTTCCAAGCCTGGTTATATGAGCATGTAATTGTTTTGTTCTTTTTATATGCACGACATGAAGTGCATAGAGTGGAATCAGTTGATTATTTTATAGTCATACTATTCTTGATTACCAGGGATTGACTCCCACTCATACATTCTGGTTTCAAGATGTAATGCGTAAGTGTCTCTTTTGTGCTTGAATAACGTCTTTTTTCTTCTCACACAAGGTACCCTAACCATTAGGTCTATACCTACATATGTTCCATCCTTTGATTTTTCGGTCTGGCTGGACAGCAGACCTGTTACTAGACATTTTGGGATCAATCTAAAAAAGAGCTTTTAGAAGTACTACAGAAATGGACTTTGGCTCCGCACACATGTTTGTGGACAGGAGTACATGCTTTGATTGGGCAAAGGTTGTGTACTTCCAGAAAAAGGTGCTCCCCTACATGCAGCTATGATTATTTTTTTATTTATCCAGCTTCCAGAGTAAGCAGTAGTATGGCTGCGCCGAGAAAGCTCAATATTATGCATTTGGGGCCTGAATACAATGTCGGTTGGAAACTAACCCGCCCGACTCTTGTCAGATTCAGTTCTGACTGACTTGCAGTCGGCGGTTCCTACTGACCGATTATGATGCTTCTGAACACCGTTCGGAAGGACTCCCATAGACTTCAATGGGAGCCTGTGTTCCCACCGACAACACAGGCTCCTATGGGGAAAATGGGTGTCTGTAGAAAACCATGGACTCTGTGGCGGACACCCCATGGTGCCTGCCACACTGTGCATGGTTTTACAGTGTGGGTCCCTTGGATCCCACCTCGACCCCAAACGGGAAGACTCAGGATGAAAGGAGGCCTGCTAGGGGCACTCCAAAGTCACACGAGAGCCATTGGAAATTGCAATTGCGTTTATATAGCGCCTACTGCTTGGTTCTCCACTTTTAATTAGATAAAGTGAAAAAACGGGTGTGTATTCTATTTTTCACCTATTCAAAAGTCTATATGACCCATGAGAGCCAGGCGAATGTCTCTGTACACCTTGTGCGCGTGTGTCTACGGGTCACTCTTAAGGCGCTATGCCTCTCTTTATGACGGGATGCAAACGGGCTTCACTACAGAGGGTGAAGCAGGGCTGGAGGGGATCTCATTAAACTCCCATTAAGAAGTGTTTGGAGGGGGAGTGGGAATTCCATCCTGCTCCTCTTGGAACACCCGGCCCCGCCCCTGAAACTTACTTTAGCATCTGGGGTTGCAATTTGAAGCAGCGCTTAGACTTGGAGTGCCCCGGGTAAGCAAGAGAAGCCATAAAGAACTTTCTGGATTCTGGCTGGGAGCATCAATGCCAATTAAGTACAGTGATAAAAGATCGGAAGAAGCAACGGCAATTTGTGAGCACGACACAGTTGCAGGTAGGCAATTCTAACACTACACATGGCCAGCACTGCAGTGCGATAAAGTGTCAGTGAGGCAGATCAGGGTTAAGGAGAAGATGCAAACTAGCGCCCAAAGACAGCTCCTGAAGCACTGAGGCTCACCTCAAAGGGCGCTTTATGTTAGGCACAATGTCAGCTTTGTACAGGGACAGAACAGAGTGCAGGGAGAACAAGAACAAAATGTGCCCCCCTCTCCGCCGGTGCAGGACACTAATAACCCCATCGTGTGTGAACGTCGGAGACATTGGTATTTAGGCCAGTCCAAGCTAATGACAGGCCACGTGTATAAGTAATAAAAATATTACCATTCATAGCGCACGCATGACATTTCTTTTTTTTAAGTTCAAAATGATTTTATTAAATTATTTTGTAAACAGAAGAAATAGACAAATACAATACAAAAAGAATAAATCATACATGCGTAAATAGTGAAAATATTAGCATCAAATATAGTAAGCCAAAAATGAATAGGAAGGAGGGAAAAGGGAGGGGAGGGCGGGGGGATGTACATATCTTAGAATCATAAAATAAAACAATATAGAATCACAATCATATTGAAAACAAAAAAGGATTGCGAAGTAGGGGAAATTAATCGGCAAAACACATAAGAAAAGACTTAATCATATCATTGCAGAACATAAGAGTCAATAGGAGACCAAAAAGATTGGAATGACTGCGAATTGTGAATAACACCTTTGAGAGACAGCTGAGCACCTTTTCTTGTAAAGATAATCCATGACCACCAAGCATGCACTGAAAGAGAAGAAGCATCTTTCCAACAAAAAGTAATGGATTTTAAAGCAGCTGTGATTAAAAAATTAAATAATTTAGTTTCTGACTCATTAAGAGGATGGGAAAGGGCAACAGATTTACATATTAGCATAGCATAAGAAATATCATCTTGCAAAGGCAAAATTTTCAAAATGATATTCCAGACTTCTAACCAAAATTTCATAATAACTGGGCATTGAAATAACATATAACGAAGTACCCCAGAACTCGAATTGCAATGCCAACAGACATCAGAGGTTAACAATTTCGCATGGTATAGTCGAGATGGGGTCCATAAGGCATTAAATAAAACATAAGCATTAGTTTGATAAAGAGACACCGGAAGCCATCCAGAGATACTACTCAGCCATATGGAGGACCATACGTCTTCTGATAGGGAGAGAGAAAGTTCATTATTCCAAAAAGATGATATTGCTCCAACATTTGAGCCCTGGGAGGAGGTGAATTTTTTATAAAAAACAGAGACAGCTTTGGGGGAGGACGTAACAGCCGTAAGGTAAATTAATAGGTCATTAGTGGTGGAAGCGGGAATACCATTGGGAAAAGAGTCCAAAATTGAATTACATAAAGATTGGTATTTTGAGAAATCCGAAGCTGGGATATCAAATTTCAACTGTAGTTGGTCAAAAGGAATAAAGGTGTTTCCACAAAATACATCCTTAAGATAAAAAATTCCCTTTGAAATCCATGAGGACCAAAAATTAATGTTTCTGTTTAGCTTAAGTAAAGCACTATGCCATAAAGACAAGTGGACTGTAGAGAGCAAGGGTAAATCAAAGTTAGAATCCAAATCATTAATTATTAACCTAGAGGATTTGATTATAGATGATAGATGAACAACCTTAGATACAGAAGACATTGACATCAAAGAGGGGAGTGAAAAGGGACGAACAATTGAAGATTCAATATCAAACCAAATTGGAGGCTTCACCACATGTGAGTTTGTGAACCATAAAGAGCTTTGTTTCAAAATAAAAGCTTTATGGTAGAGGTAAAAGTCTGGAAGGGAAAAACCAGCCTGGGATTTAGAAAATTTTAATTTCTTGTAAGCAATACGAGGTACCTTGTTGGACCACAGAAATTTAGATAACAGTTTATCAATATCTTTATAAAATTTGAGAGGAAATTGAGTGGGAATCATGGCTAATGAGTAGAAGATTTTTGGTGCAATATTAATTTTTATAGCCTCCATTCTACCCCACCAAGTGAGATAAAGGGGCGACCATTTGGATGATTTGTCTTTGATATAATCAAGTATAAAATCACTATTAAGTTTTAATGTGGCTGGCAACGAGGAGGCAAATAGGATACCTAAGTATTTCAGTTTACTGCTCTGCCAAATTATATCGGTGTTTGGTAACATATCCGGGGTACAAAAAGCATTCAAAGGAAAAAATTCTGTTTTACTTACATTCAACTTATAACCAGAAACCATTGAATATTTGTCAATAATGTCTAATAATGAGGGAACAGAGGAAATAGGATTACTAATAAACAATAAAACATCATCTGCATAGGCTAAAGTTTTAAGAGTGACATCATTGATCGCAATACCCTGAATATTATCACAGAGTCGGATATAATTAAGAAAAGGTTCAATTCCTAGTAAAAATAACAGTGGGGAAAGGGGGCACCCCTGCCTAGTACCTCTAAAGAGGGAAAATTGAGTGGAAATTTGTCCATTAATAAACAAACGAGCAGTAGGGCCAAAATATAAAGCAGAAATCATACGAATAAAATGGGTACCAAAATTAAAAGATAATAAGGTTTTAAATAAAAATTGCCAATGAATTTTGTCAAAAGCTTTTTCCGCATCTAAAGCCATCACTCCCGCAGGGGAAGCAAGATGTGGACTCTGTTCAATAACATGTAATAGTGCCCTAGTGTTGTTAGCCGAGTACCTATTTTTCATAAAACCAGATTGATCTGGATGAATGATTGAGTGAAGGATGGGAGCTAATCTAGTGGCAAGGATTTTAGCATAAAGTTTACAATCCTGATTAATTAGGGAAATGGGACGATAATTAGCAACCTGGGTAGGGTCTTTATCAGGTTTGGGCAGAACAATGATTAGAGCTTCTGTAAAGGAGCCCGAAATAGTGCCAGAGGAACCAAAATGGGAAAAAAGTGCACTTAAATAAGGCAAAAGGTGAGATTGAAACTCTTTATAAAACTCAGCTGGAATACCATCTGGGCATGGGGATTTATTCTTGGGAAGTGACTTAATAGCAAGTAAAATCTCATCACAAGTAATTGGAGAGCCTAGGCCTATTCTGTCTGAGGGAGAAACTTGAGGTAAATTACAATTAGTTAAAAAGGAATCAATTAGAGAATCATTACAGGGGGTTGGTTTACTATATAGGTTAGAATAGAAACGTAAAAATTCCTGGACAATATCATTATGGGAGGTAGCAACTTGACTTTGAGGACCACGAATTGAAGTTATTTGAGTTTTATCCTTCTTGATTCGTAAATAATTTGCAAGAAGTTTTCCTGATCTATTGGAATTAAAGCGAAACTTAGCGTTAGAGTTCGTAAGTTGGATTCCTGCTCTAGTACTAAGTGTAGCATTGAATTCATAACGAAGCTTTTGTAATTTAAATTTAAATTGAGGGTCACTAGAGGAAATAAATAATCGTTCATATTTAGCAATTTGTTTTTCCAAATGTTTAATATTAGTGTTAAATTGTTTATTCTCATGGGCCATAATAGAAATAGTGGTGCCCCTAATGAAAGCCTTAAAGGCATCACATCTATTCACAAGGGAAGTTGATCCCTCAGGGTTGAATAAAAAATAGTCTTGAATAGCTTGTAAAAGTTTAGACTTATGTTTATCATTAAGTACTATATTCGTGTTCATACGCCAACGACTTTGCTTGGCAAAAGTTGAGGAAATATTTAAGACAAAAGAAATTAAGGCATGGTCCGAAATATCAATGTTACCTATAGTAGGCTTGGTGGCTGATTGAATTAGGGAGGGGGAAAGCAAAAAATAATCAATCCTGGAGTGAGAATTATGGGGATTAGAGAAAAAGGAAAACCATTTATCAGTAGGAAAATGTAGCCTCCAAATATCAGCGAGCTTGGTTGTATGAAGGAAAGATCTAAAGGCATAAAAAACTTTAGGAGGTCGGAATTTTGTAGTGGAAAGCCTATCAAGTAACGGATCAATAATCACATTAAAATCCCCCCCAACAATTAAAGGAACTTGTCCCAACTTCAGAACTTCAGATGTTAACGTAGACCAAAAAGAAAGATCGTCAGCCGTAGGACCATAAATATTAAGCAAAAAGAACGTAGAATCATAAATTTTAACTTTAACCACTACATATCTACCTTCGCATCCGTGAACTTACTAAGAATCTGGCAGTGCAACCTCTTTGCAAATAAAATAGCAACACCATTTTTCTTGTCAAGCGCAGGAGAGGAAACAATACTATCTACCCACTTTTTCTTCATATAGTGTAAAATTTTGTCATCAACATGTGTTTCTTGGATAAAACAAATATCAGCTTTGCACATACCCAGGTAGTCCAAGATTTTAGTACGTTTAACTGGATGCCTTAAACCTTTAACGTTAAGTGAAACAATTTTAACATTATGAGTATTAGCCATTAGGAGTTAGGAGGAAGAGGATAGAAGAATGAATCAGAAGAAGAGGAAATGAAAAAATAGCCATGGAAAAGAGCGACTCTAAGTACAGAGTAAGAAAAGGAAAGACACAAAAGGAAGAAACACAAAAGGGATGAAAATTGACAAACAAGAAACAAAGACACAAAGAAGAATACAGAGACGCACACCCGTTCCGCAAGCATGGCCAGAAAAACCGTTGGAGCCCGTGAAGAGAGAAATATTCAAATGCCAGGATAAATCAGATTATAAGCATTAAAGTAACCGGATCATGAGTGTCCATTGATGATGAGGCTTGCTGTTCCAGAAAGAGACGTAAATCTTCAGGACGGTGAAAAGATTTAGAAAAGGAGTCTTTCCAAACTCTCATCGTAGAAGGATCAAATAGACCACACTTAAAACCAAGGCTTCTCAATTGTGGACGGAAAGAGGAAAATTCCTTGTGAATAGCAACAGTTTCTTTAGCAAAATCTTGATGAATGAAGATTTTACAACCATTTACTAAGAGTGAAGGAATGTCTCTTGCTGCTTTCCTGATAAGGACCAAGTGATGGTGTCGCAGAACCTTAAAAATCATTTGCCTGGGCTTAGTGTGGCGGGGATTTCTATGCGAAGGGATTCTGTGAGCCTTATCCACTTCAAATTTTTCAGGGAATTTGATGTTCAGGAGGCCAGGTAGTAAAGATTCTAAATATAAGCGACAATCCGATCCCTCAATCTCCTCAGGCAGGTTGAAAATACGAAGGTTGTATTGTCTATTACGGTTTTCCAATTCCAGCAAGTGAGTACGCAGTGGTACTATTTGACTCACTAAGGGAGTAAAAGAATCCAATTTAGTTTTATTGTCCTGAATTTTGATAGCATTATCAGAGACTTTCATGGACGTAGAAGCCATATCTTTACGAATATTTTTCACTTCAGTCGCAATTGTATCAGTATTCATGCGCAGCGCTTGAATTTCCTACAAAATTAGAGTAAGTGACTGTTCAGAAGAGTCAATAACATTAGATTTGGATGGAGTAGGCGATATCTGTTTTTTCCTTTTAGGAGCAGCCAAATTTTTATTTTCCATTTTTGAGGTGAAAAAATAACCTTTTGCGTCAAGTAAATACACAATAAGAAAATACACCTCAAAATTTGATAAATATGAGGGAAAAAGGGCATGAAATTCCCAAAAAGCTCTTGAGAAGGGCTGGTGCAGCAGCTAAACTAGGTCGTGGGTGTGGCTAGGCCCAAGCCAGGCCCTCTCTTTGTAATTACTCCGCCCCTTATGCAGAGCAAACCGGCAGAAGCTAAAGAAGAGGCAGGGGAGAGGAACCAAGAAGCCAGCTGAAGCACTTCCCCACAGTAAAATCGCCCAAAAAGCAGTCACAAGGTAGGAAATAGGTATAGATAGGCAGCGCTGCGAAAAAATAAAATATCCTGACTGAAAAATCGTCGTTATGAGGCTAATTAAGCCTGTGAACTCACGGAGCTCCTGTGGCGGCGGCCATCTTGGTCGACGCGCTCGCGCGACTCCGCACGCATGACATTTCTAAGTGCTGAAAATAATGGCTGTTATTGTTACCCATTTTATTAGTACTCAATATATCGATCTCAACAGGGTGAAACACGAGAGTTGGCCATACATGGGCAAGTATGCACTAGTTGATTGTTTTTCTTGAGTATGTAGAAATGCATAGATTCTTTAGGATAGTAGAAAAGAAGCTCTTATAATGGGAAGGTGCCCCACGGGGCGTAGGCAGTGAAAAAAGGCACAAAATAATTGGTGATACTCTGGTGCAAAAGATCATGGGGGTGTGGTCTGTACATATACTGTACAGTAACCATGGTTCTAAAGGAAACCGATATGCACCTGTAATTTGTGGGAACTACTGCATGTATTTAACATTTTAATGCAGATCACTTTCAAAACTCGCAGCTTGGTTTAAAACAGGCAAATTGATTCTTGGTCTTAATTCTAAACTTCCAGCAGTGTAATCTACCTAAACACCTGAGAGTCCAGTCTAATCTTTTTAGCTTCAGGAAACAGTTTAAGGCTTGCTTATTTGCCTGCCCAATGTGAACTGATGTAAGCAGTAAACTTGAAGTCTGGGATTTTTCCGTACTCAATGTATTAGATAACAGCGCCAAGACTCCATTGGCATTCACGCGCTTTACATAACAAATCAATATCAATACTGAATAAACCTATGAAAATATTTGTTTATCAACTGGTGCTCTGAGCTGGCAGCACTCATAGGATCTAAGACTGAGAACAGCTCGCCTTTGGATCACCTGTTAAAGTGGTGTTTGCCATTGCCCCCCTCCCAGAGATGTATTATTGACTCTTCCAGCCAGTTCAAGCACAAAGCATTGAAGTATTACAGATCATTGGCAATAGGCAATAAGGCATTACAGAGTACTACTGGTGTCACCAGTAGCCCGATATAAGAAAATGATGGTAATTTATTAATATAAAGCAAACACAAGGAGATGATGGACGGAGTGCTGAACCTTTTCAGACACTCACCCCCTGTCACAGATCTGGGTTGAATCCATCATAATTCTTTAGCTCATTTCATGATCTCAGTTCAGATCCAGCTATATGCAAATTAGTCTTGACCCTGTGCCTCATGGGAACAGTCCAGCCCGATCTGCCAAGCCCTGTCTTCCCTGGACCGGAAACAAGCATCCTGGGACCTGTTGCCTATGTTTTACCCTTATTGGTTTCTTGATCTGCATCAAATGATTGAATAGGAGCCGGGTTCACCAAATCACTGAGCATTTCCGTTGTGACTCAAGATGACATGCGTGTCCCTGCAGGGTGTCTTTTAATACGAGATGGCCCATGGAAACAATCCTGGGATGAAAGATCTCACCCTAATGTATGAACAAGAAATAAACAGCGTGTTTATGCATTTATTTTGTGAAGCATCAACAAACAATTTCTTGCCATCCCCAGAACTAAGAAATCAGAATCCAAGTCATATTAAAACAAGCCTTTGCATTGCAATAGGTCTCGCATTTACACGAGTTTCAGCTATTGGCATTGTAAATGACAATGCCTTTTCTTTTTCTTTTGGTTTTTGAAACATAAATAAAACGCATTGTCATTAACAATGCCAATAGTTTAAACTTGTGTAAATGAAAGACCTATTGCATTGCAAATGCGTGTTTGCTTTGCCAAATGGTATTTTGTGTGCCAATGCAAATTTTATTATTTTTTTGGCTCATGGTTGCCATTTGGGAAAGCTTGCACTCAAAACAGTATGCCTTAGTGGGTTATGGTGACAAGCTATAGGCATGATTGATGCACTGTGAAAAGTTACGTCCGATGTCATAGGGCTGACCTGCTTATTATGAAAAGTCAAGACAAAGCCCGTAGGCCAAGTTATTGTGAAAAGCATTTCCTAAAGCCATTAGGTTTTTAATAGTGGGTAGTTATCACATTGTGTGACAGGCTATAGACATGTATTTTGCAACATGTAATCTCACAGATTACGGTATTAGGCAAGGATTTTGGTGTTGGCCACCCACTTTGCCAAAGCCTGGGTTTTTTAAAAGTGATGATTTTGGTTAGACCCTATTGAGAGGGGTTGTATATGTTCTACATATTGATCATTTCATAACTACATGCATGATAGTTGACAGATTATGTGCACTTAAATTGAACTGTTTTGGTTATGGTAGGAAGCGAATGCTAAAGGCTACAGGCCATATCAGTTAATTTGGAAATATTATGCCAGATGCCATAGGTTTGATCTGCTTATAATGAAACACTATGACAAAACCAGTAGGTCTGACTTACATATTGTGAATCGCATGTGGTTTTTTTTTTGTCCTCATAACCTCCATGTTGACAAGGTACCAAAAGGATCAGTGGAAAAAAGCTGTCTCAGTGTAACCAAACAACTGGAAGGGATAAAATTGTTGTAGGAGCCGCCTACCCCTCAGCTTTCCACCGTAATCCAGAAAGGCACTAAGTCATTGATACACCAACATATGGCGAACCTTGGAGTAGTTTTAACAGCCAGAAGGGGGGCCGGGCATGAACCGGATATCGGCTGTTCCATAGGTACAAAAAAGCACCCTGGGAAATCAATCATTGGACTCGGGAAAAAAAACAACAAAAAAACCCTGAGTTGATCACTGAAGCCATGCAAACAAGTGCCAGAAAGCTCTTTTACTATGATTACCGGATCTGGCCAAGTCAGAGAGTGAAGTCTGCAATACTGAGTTTTGCCAATCCCTAATCGAGGGAGGAAGAGGGTCCTTCCACTTCCTGCAGATCTCTCTTCTTGCAAGCAGGACGGAGTAAAAGATTAAACATCTGAGTGGATATTGAACACCATCTAAGACTCCAAAAATTATTAGAGACAGATCCATTATCACCGGTCTTCCTAAAGATTCTGTGAGGGAATTGCTAATATCCTGCCAGAATGTAGTTAATGCAGGACATTCAAAAAACATATGCGTATCCGAGGCAGCGATCAGTCCACATTTGGTACAAGACACTGACTGGCCAGGTGTAAATTTAGAAAGTCTTAGGGGGGAATAATATGCCCTATACAAAGTAAAAATGTGATTTCTACGCAGCCAGTAGGGCTTAACAATACTCCACAAGAGCTCGAAAGAAGATTTCCAACGCGTTTGCAGATCAAAATCCGTCATAACCGAACCCCATAAGGAGTCTGGCAAAATGAAATCTCCATCTGACTCCTCCAGAATAAAGTTATACCATTTAGAAATTTCTTTCTTAGCTGGATCACTGTTTAATAAGTCCATAATAAAAGAGCTGTGTCCTCCAAGCTTTAACTTGTTCTTATTGGCCGAAGATATTTTATAAGCTGCTGTCCAACTGTGGATCTGTATGTATTTGAAACGGGAGAAGTTAGAGCCAACCTTAGCTTGCAAATGTTCCCACGACAGTAAATCCCCCTCATAGAAAAGGTCGCCCCATACTAGCAAACCTGCCTCTCTCAGCGGGATTGCTAAGGCGTCATCCAGCCAGGGAGGATTTTCTGGCAAATCCCACAGTGGAGTTTTCTCAGAGAAGTAATTTACTTTTATGCATTTCGTTATTTCGTCCCATGTTCTAGCAAAACCTTGCAGAGTCTTCAGTTTAATTTTTTTAAAGAACTTAGGATTTCCAAATTTGAAAAGAAAACCGGAATGGCCGATTTTTTCCCCCTCCAACATAGCTGTATACATAAGACCCACCCCCAAAGCTGCGGGACCCTTCAATAACATACGTGAATGAGACAATTGAAAGGCCCAAGCATAAAATTTTATATCCGGGGCTGTCAAACCACCCTTATCACGTCGCCGTCTTAGTTTTTTCCAAGCGATCCGTGGAAGATGGTTATTCCAGATGAAAGAAGAAATGTTTGATTGGAATTTGGCTAGGGTTTTTGAATCAAAATGTAAAGGGATGGTATTAAACAAAAAAGAAACCTTTGGGAGAATAGACATTTTGACAAGATTAACCCTGCCTATTAATAACAGAGGGAGGTGTGACCAAGATTGGAGAAGCTTACGGCAATCTTTAAATACTGACGACAGATTAACTTGGACAATTTTGTCAATGTCTTTAACTATGGTCAAACCTAGGTATCTCATTGAGGTGCCCGGATGAAGATACGTTAGAGGGTTGACATCATTCCAAACAAGCATTTCAGTTTTGGCAGTATTAATTTCATAGCCAGATACCTGACCGAAGGCTTGAGCCAGTTTCACGATGGCAGGAAGAGCCGTAACGGCTTCTGATGTTAAAATAAGCACATCGTCAGCATATAGTGCCACTTTCCTCATCCAACCTTGATAACAAAAAGGTTTAATAGAAACCTCCTCCCTCAAATATTGGGCAAAAGGCTTGATGTAGAAATCGAAAAGCAAAGGGGAGAGCGGGCACCCCTGTCAGGTTCTCCTAGTAATTGAAAAAGGGCACGATAGTTCGACATTAACAAGAAGGGCAGCAGAGGGATTGCTCTACAAGAGGCTAATTACCCTACGGAAACGGTCTCCGATGCCAAACCTGGCCAAGGCCTCCGACAGATACACCCAATTGACTCTGTCGAAAGCCTTGGTTGCATCCAATGTAAGGGCCGCCAGTGGAAGATTATAAGATGTTGCAATATCTATGGCGCCGATGAGGTCATAAGTCAATTCGTATAATTGTCTACCCTTCAGGAACCCCTTTTGATCCGAATGTAGGACAGAAGGTGCAATGTCAGCCAATCTTGAAGATAGAACTGTGGTAAATAATTTATAATCCACGTTCAAGATGGAAATTGGCCTATATGACCCACACTCTTCCTTAGGCTTACCCGATTTTAAGATGAGAGTAATAGAGGCATTATCCCAGGATGATGGAGGGGCCATTCATTCTAGGAGTATTTGATTAAAGAGATTAGTTAGAAAAGGAGTGATCTCTGAGTCCAAGATCTTATATAGCTCAGCTGGCAGGCCATCTGGTCCAGACGCCTTTGCCTTCTTAGATCTCTTAATGGCAGATGTTACCTCACTCTCTGTAATTGGTTTATCCAAATATTGGGATTGTTCAGGAGAAAAAGAGGGCAGAGTAATTTTATTCAGCCAAGCTTTAGCAGATTCAACTGATACCACACTGTCTTCTCGGTATATTTCCTGGAAAAATTCTCTGAATGCCTGCCTGATCTCGTCATCTGAAGAGATCTTGATATTACCTACTTTAATGGATGCAATGTTGTTCCGGACCTGATCTACTTTAGTCTTCCAAGCCAGTAGTTTGCCTGCGCCTTCACTATATTCAAAATGAGCCAGCTTACTGGCCTCCCATCTCTGTTGGACCCTTAGATTTAAAATCGATGCCAAGCTTCCCTTCAAGATGACCAGCTGATTCTGAAGAGGATCTAAAATAGATCTCGATGCTGTACTGTTAAGGTCAATCTCATGTTGAACGCAGGTCATTTCTAATTCTAGAGAGGAGATCGATTCATTGTAGCCTTTCTTCCGAAAGGCAACCCTAGACACAATCAACCCTCTCAACGTTGCCTTAAACGAGTCCCAGATAATACTATTGGAGGCAGTTCCACTATTAGACAAAAAGAAATTATAGGTCTCTGACTTAAGGTACAGGATGTCTTCTTCCTTAGTAAGGAGAGAACGATCAAAGGACCATGTTGTCGAGGTTCTTTTACTACGGAGACCTAATACCAATTTAACCGCAGAGTGGTCTGAAAGATGCGATGGAATATATGTTATCGTTTTGACAGAATCAACCAATCTTTGAGTAACTAAAATATAGTCGATCCTTGATTTATGATGATATTTAAAATTCCTATAGGAAACCCCCTGTTGATTTCCCGACCTAAGTCGCCAGACATCCACAAACCCATGCAGTCTCATGGCCTCTAGTAAGAAAGATCTAGTTTTAGACAAGACCATAGATCTATTATTCGGGGACTTGTCCAAGATGGGGTCCAGGACAATATTAAAATCGCCGGCTAGAATTATAGGTCCAGAAATAGAAAGCAACTGTAAGAAGATTGATTTCAGTGAAGAGGGGTCGTCTTGGTTCGGACCATAATAGCCCACTATTGTGACTGAGAAGCCAGCCAAAAGAACAGAGGCTATGGCCCATCTACCCGAAGGATCTACCACCTGTGATATTAATTTGGCTTTAACTCCCCTTTTAAAGATGATAGCAACACCTCTTATATGAGAGGTTTGGGTGGTAGAGACAGAAAAATCAATCCATCTATTCTTCTTGATAAGTGCCTCTAGTTCAGATTGTGTAAGATGAGTTTCCTGCAACACCATGACCTGGGCATCCGAGTCCTTTAAATATTGCAAAATCTTGCTAGCTCGGGACTTGGAGCGGAGGCCATTGACGTTCCAGGAAAGGAAACCCACATCACTCATCTCCTAACCAAAAAAACAAAAACACGGTGAGTAGTGCCATACATAATGAAACAAAAAATGTTTATAATAATGTAGCAGACATGTATAGAATATGAATTACCATTCCAGAAGCTACCACTTAATTTTTTTAGGTTAATGAGGACTTTTTTTAAATTTTTGCCACCCGTGCACGCTCCCCCCCGCGAGGTGGGAGCCCCTCCCCCCTTGAAGAACTCCAACATAATCTAACCGGAACAATGTCCAGTAGATAGTGCCCCACCAATTGATCCCCTGCAAGAAAGCCTAATCAGTGCCTATTCAAGTGACTAGTAACAAATGAATAAGAACAGTTGAAACTAGATTTGGTTGGCTCTGTAGCGCCTTTAAGTAATGTGATGAATATATAATGCCTATATATATATACATATATATATACAGCTACCTTATGGTTTTCCCAAATAGAAAACATGAAAGAATATATAACGGGAGGCACTAGAAAAAAAAAAAAAGGGCGTCGAATATTTTAGCCAAAACAATGAAGCTAATGTTAGACCTTGCGACCCCCTTTGCCCAAATCCATTAATAGCTCATCAGCTGCTTGCACAGACCTAATGTTATACATCTTATTGTTGTACATTATTTTAAGGGCTGCCGGGAACATGAGCTGGGCTGTTGCGCCCAAGTTTCTAAAGGCGTCCAGCCGCCTCCCAAACTTCCATTGCTTTTCAAGAGTAATTCGGGAAAGGTCCGATCTAATCAAAAAAGTAAAGCCTTTTCCAGACAGAGATTTTTGTTTTAAAGCCATATTTAAGATGCGCTCCTTTAGTACGTAGGTGTGAAAGTTGACTAAAATTTTGCGTGGTTTAGACCTCTGTGGATTCAGTTTAAAAGGATCTCTATGTACTCTCTGGATATCAAGAGACAATTCTGCAGGAGTGCATTCTAAAGAAAGTGCTTCTTTCAGTAGAGAAACGATAAACTGTTTAATATCAGACCCTTCAGACCCTTCTGGAACATTCAAGATGCGAATGTTCCCTCTTCTTGCGTTGTTTTCAAGGGATTCCATCCTCTCGCTGAGGGCCAGGTCTTCCTTAGTTAGTTTCTTAATATCCTCAACCGCCTGGTCCAAATGGACCGAGTGGGCGCCAACAGTCTCTTCTAACACTCCAGTTCTTATGGTGAGACTTTCGATTTTGTTGTCGAGCGTTTCACAATAGTTTTTGAACTCTAGTTGGTTAGCGGATGACTCAGCAAATCCCTTCCTTATCTCTAGTGTAAGAGCTGAGAACATTTCCAGCACAGAGGCTGCTGTCAATGGAGCTTGTAAAGAAGAAGAAGGGGCCGATAATGAGTTAGTATCAATTTGAACAGGTTTAGCAGAATCATCTACATCTGGACCGCCAGATGCACCTCCCAATTCGTTGGAGTCTAATTCTTCAACCTCTTCAGAGAATACAGTAATAGGATCTTGAGGTAAGCTCCGTTCCTGCGATAAAGATTGGAGCTGGAATTGTCCTGGCAGGAGGAGCTGCTGATCTGATTCTGGATCTATAGTTCCTTGACCACTAAACCCTTAGATTGAGCTATTTCTGAGACTTGAGCTGAACTTTTTCCAGCGCTATCTGCCACCGCAGAAACTGAGGTATCCCCTAGTATGGCAGCTTGACAAGAAGATAAGGAGTTAGTCTCAAATGTAGATGCCATGTCTTTATCGTCTAAACCTTCAGGTAGATGTAGAATCTGTGGAATGGCTTTAAAGTAAGAGCGAAGAGAAGGAGTAATTTTGGAGCCTGCTGGAAATACTATTTTAGAATCCTTGGACTTCGCCTTAGCTTTAGTCTTCACAATCGGGGTTTTAGGTTTGAATTCGGTATTCAAAAAAGAGGATGACTTCGTTTTAGATGGTGTATTAACTCCCTTTGCTACTTCTAGTCCCCTTACTGGAGCGTCACTTTTATTTTCCTTTAATTTCCTTCTTCGTCCACGACCACGACCTCGTTTATGCTCCCCTTTCGCAGTATTTAGTATGACAGCATTTAGAGGGCTGACTGTAGTGTTAAGTACCCCAGGGAGACTTAAAATACTCTTGCAAGGAGAGGTGTGTATATGTCCCTTGCTATTAAGAGTATCAAAATGCGAGTCAGGTATAGTAGGGGTGGTAGAGATTGACTCTAACAGCGACAAGTCTGGAGGGCTACTACTGGCCAGGTTATTGCCAAAAGACCCCTCCACTACAGCAAGGGTAGGGGAGTCTTGTAGATTTCCAGAGTGGGAATGACCTTGTAGCCCTTCCTTAGAGGATGTGTTTTCATGAGAATATGTATCCAAATCTAAGGTGCTTCGAGGAGCTGATAAATGTCTCAGTCTCTTACCCTTTCTTAGCTCCAGTGCTGCTTCGGGGATCCTCGGGCTGGATGTTAAAATAGCTTGTGACAGTGGGCGTTCTACCAGGAGGGGTGAGCAGCTACTCGCTCGAAGGAGAGAATGACTGGTGTAGGTCTTAGTTTTATTTTTGCATCCTAACCTCTCCACAAGACAAACACCCTGAAAATTACAGTCCCCGGGGTTTAGCACGTCAAAACCCGACTTGCCTGTATTTGCTGAGCTCACTTGAACCCCATCATCAGACCCGTTACCTCCGAGGCTGCACCAAAGACCGCCGCCGTCTCCGCCTCGGTCTTCACCGCTGCAGACTGCTCCGCCGTGGCCGAGGTCGGGACACCATAGAGGTAGAGAGAGGACTTCCGCGCACCGCCGAGTGAGCAGGAAGAAACCAATCATGGATACAGTATGAGGGTATGGCGATATAAGTTTTACCGTAACCTCTGCAAAAAGCTGAAGCTGAAAAGAGATGCTGCCCGAAGATTGTTCACAGGACGTTTACTGACATGATTAAGGTCCGTCACGCATTGCAGTAAGCAAAAAAGGCGATCATTGCAGGGTGATCTGTGCGGAGCACCGCGGCAAGCTAACTAGCTGCCGCCATGTTCTCCCAATCCGTAATCCAGAAAAGGCAACCTTCGTGAATCGCATGTGTTAAAAACAATGGGCTTTTAAGGATTGATTGCTATTACACTGCGCTAAAGCCTGTAAACATGGATTTTGTTACATGAAATCTCACAGATTTCCATAGTAGGTACAGTTTTGGTGTCGGTTACTCACCCGAATAAACTTTGGAGTTAGAAGATAAGCACCATGATAATCCTTATTAGGATCTTTTCAGAAGGATTTTATTTTGTTTTGTCAACAGTAATTTTGTATGTATTTGTAATTTTATTATGATATACCTGATGGTTCCTTTGTGAGAAAGCGTATGCCCAACACAGTAGGTCTGAGTTGGTCGTGGCGAGAAGCCATTGATAAAGGTTATAGGCCTGATTGTTATGAAAAGCTATGGTAAAGGCAGTAGGTCTGACATTTTAATCGAGAAAAATATATGTTAAAGTCAATAGGCATTTAATAGTGGATTGTTATTAGTCTGCGTTAAAGTGTGCAGATAGGTAGTTTGTTACGTAGAATCTTGTAGATTACTGTAGTAGGCAAGAGTTCTGGTGTTGGTTGGTTACCCCTCTGAAAAGTCATAGGGAAGGACTTTTTGCACTGTGAGGATCCTTGTTAGACCTTCTCAGGAGAGCTAGTATTTTGCTTTGCTAATTCAAATTTTGTACACTTTTGCAGTTTTATGACTGTATGCCTGATGGTTGCCTTGAGGGTACGCTCAATACAGCAGGCCTGATTTGGTTATGATGACAAGCCAATGATAACAGCCTTAGGCCTGATTTGTTCACTACGAAAATGTATGTATTATGAAAAGTTACAGCAGCAGGACTGATGTATTTACTATGTAACAGATGTTAAAACCAATCGGCCTTTAAGGGTGGATTATGTTTGCACCATGTTAAACCATGAAGTCAGGTATTTTGTTAAATTAAATCTCACTGATTACCTTTGTAGACACGGCCAGACTGGGAACAGAAACCAGATCTGACAATTCTGCTTGACTGCACCCTCCTGCGTTGGGGGGGGGAGGCTGCTAGTGTCAAGCTCATCTGCCGCATTTGTTACAGGGGGCTGATATTACCACACTGCTGCAAAACTGGCCTCCAGTAACAAACCCGCCCCCCATAGGTCAAAGACCGCCCCCCACCCTTCCGGCCCACTGGGGAAACAACCCATGCCTGCTACGGCCAGTCTGGCTCTGTTTGTAGAGAAGGAGTTTGGTGATGGCTACCCCCTCTCAAACCCAAGGGGGGTAGAATATTTAAACTGTAATAATTCTTGCTAGAATCACTTTGGAATGCCTGACAAGTTTAGCTGTCTGCCAGGATTTTGGAAGAAAAAATCATTAAGAAAAATAGACATCCATATTTATAAATTCACTGAAAAAAACATAGGTTTCAGGCACATTATAGTTATAAATTAGCATTTAAAACACCTTAGAAATTCACTGAAAAAAACACAGGTTTCAGGGACGTTATAGTTAGTTGGACATTTCACTTGTACAAAACCAGAGAACTTCCGCCGTTATAGTTAGTTCAGCTAACTATAAATCGCGACCCCGCAATGCACTGCTAAGGACGTCACATATTACATCATTCAGGACATGGTCAGTGACATCACTGATGACATCTCAAATGGCATCACTGATGACATCACTGCTGACATCATCCATTTGATAATCTGATGCACCTCCTCTCACTCTAATATAACCTTTGATACACCCACTGTAACACCCAGGATGTCCAGCATTTATGGCATTCCAAAAATTCATAAAGATGAGATTAATCCTCCATTGAGACCAATTATAACGACCATTGGTTCGATTATGGCCCATGGCATGTTTTAAGTTGGGGGATTAGATTTCCTTGAATCCTGAGGGTCCCTGGGGGCCAACTAGCCCACCAGGAACTTCCAGTCAGTGCCACAGGGCTGCGTTGCCGAGAGGTGGTCAGAGGCCATGCCCCTTTTTACACCTCTCTGCAACGCTACTCTGCGGAGCTTACTGGAGGTACCTGGTGGGCTAGTTGGCCCCCAGGGACCCTCAGGATTCATGGGGACTTAATCCCCCAACTTAAAACACGCTACAGGACGTGTCTGCACTCATGTCACATCAGGCCCGCCCCGCCCTTCACCACTGTGCAAACGTGCCCCGTGGTGCATTTTAAGTTGGGGGATTAAGTCCCCTTGAATCCTGAGGGTCCCTGGGGTCCCTGGGGTCCAACCAGCCCACCGTTGCAGAGAGGTGTAAAAAGGGGTGTGGCCTCAGACCACCCTTCTGCAATGCAGCCCTGACGCATACTGGAGGTACCTGGTGGGCTAGGTGGCCCCCAGGGACCCCTAGTACTCAAGGGGAATTAATTCCCCAACTTACAACGCACCACGGGGCGCGTTTGCAGAGTGATGCACTGCGGAGGCGGGGCCTCCGGCGCAATGCCGGTTTTTATTTTTTATTTACAATTTTAGAAGGGGGCTGTGTGGCCCCCCTTCTTTTCCTATTTTTTGGGTCCTGGGGACCCCATCCCCCAAGGCCTAACCCTTATTTTTTTGTTTTTTAAATACACAGGAAGGGGGCCGGGTGGACCCCCTCCCGAGGCCATTTTCGGCCCCAGGTACTTCATCCCCCGGGGTCTGGCCACTTAGTTGGGGACCGCGGGCTCCCCGCCTCCTGCAGGAGCCGGCATTGCTTTTCCACAAGGGGAGCTGCTAACATGCAGCTCCCTTTGTGGAAAAGCAATCTGCTTTGGATTTTGGAAGCGAGAGCAGGAAACCTGCTCTCGCTTCCAAAATCCAAACCAGTGTTTGCTATGACAGGGCAGGAGCTACGTCGCTCCCCCCCTGCCATAGCAAACAGCAGTGTCCCGGTGGTGGGCACTCCGGGGCACTGCAGGAGCCGGCCCTGGGGGGTGGCGGTCCCCAGGGCCATGGAGGGCTCCAGGAGGAAGGCCGCATGGCCCCCCTCCCATCCATTGCAAAGCCCCGGGGAGGTGCTGGTCCCCAGTGCTCGGGGGTCCGTAACAAACCCCCGCATTTAAATTTTTAGTGCCCCGGGGAGGTGGTATTTCCCCAGGCATGTGGGGGGCTCGGGCCCCCCACACAGGTAATATATTAAAAATAAGGCCCCAGGGATGTGGCGGTTCCTGGGGCAGCGTGGGGGGATTGGGACCCCCCACGCATTTTTTTATTAGCCCGGGGTGGTGGCGGTCCCCAGTGTTGCGGGGGCCCCCCGCAGGCCCCGTTAATGAATTTATAGTGCCCCCGGGACCTGGCCCACTCAGGGGCTTGTTTTAAACAAAGCCCGATTTACGGCAAAATTATAAAAAGAAAATGCTTTTTTTAGCCCTGGGGCGTCCTTGTGGGATTCAGGCCTAGTGGGTTCGGTGTGTTTCTACCCTGCACCCTTTTCTTCTTTTTTAAATATTTTTTCTACTGTTTTCTTGTAAACAAGATGGCTGCCAACACTTCCTGGTTTGGAGTGTTGGCAGCCAATTAGAATGAAGCTCGTGGTCAGGAGGGTTCGCGAACCCACCGCGGCCATAGATATCGAAACGTATCCTTTTTCTAATGTCTCAGGAACTACTGAACGTATTTACACCATTTAACAAAAAGGACTCTTTCTGAACCAATGGCTAAGTTTTTGCCAAATTTGGTGTAATTCCTTTCCGCTGTTCAGGCTGTAGCTTTGTCAAAAGTGGGAAAACAAAAAACAATTATGGAAAATAGGTCCTAACTATAACTACCTACTGGCGACCACCAGTAGGTAATGTGTATCTATACAGAGGACCCTCGGCTCATCCCTGTTCTGCCACTGGTTTGTCTCAGTGTCATTCACACTCTGCTTTCATCCTTGACAGTATACTGCAATGGATAATGGTTCAGTCCACATCAGTCATTGGTTCTCTTGGCCTGTAAATTATGGCATTTTCTGATCAGATGTGTATACCCACCTGAAAATTAGTGTGTTTCAGTGACAGGACTGATTAGTCGGTCATTTTATAGACCACCCTTCATTTTCCTCCTCTTTTTTTAAAATATTTTAAGAGAATTAAAAAATTCTTTAGGCAGTGCTAATGGGCCACTTACTTGCCACTCATTCCGCTGCTCTAAACCAGGCGACCATTATGGAATGCTATTGTCCATAATGTATCATTGTTTTACCATTCTAAGAGGGCCAACACATAAGTTTTAAATGTGGTGATCTTGATGGAACTTTCAAAACAACAATAGATTATGTACAATACTTCTGCAAGGGGAACAGTTGCTGCTATGTTTTATTTCATTATTACAAGCATATTCGCTTTATGTTTAGATGGCAGTATGTTGTTGAGGTTCTAAATATGTTACTGTGGTTGTCTCAGACGGAGAATGCAAGAATGAGTCAGTGGATTTATGAATGGATGTATGAGTGAAAAGATGAGCGACAGCGTGCATGGATGAGAATTATTGGGTCATAGTTACAAGCCCCTATCACCACAAGAATGTCACTTTTACTGGCTTAACGCTGCCCTTGAAAATAGGCACCCTTTCACGCTGTACTTAGCGTGAAAGGGGAGAGCAATGGGTGTTGGGGTGGGCGTTCCACCGCAACACCCATTGATTTTGACCCCCCCTACCCTATTTCGAAGGGAGGCGTAAATAGGAGGCAGCACCAAAATTAAGACCAGGGAAAACCTGGTCTTAACAGGCGAAACAAGGAGAAATGCTTTATTTCTCCTCGTTTTTGCTGCTTCCGTGTGTGCTGCATTGTGCAGCACACATAGAAACGTTGAATTGCCATTGATCTTTTATGAAATGACTTTTTGCCACTTCTATGTGTACTGCATTAAGCAGCACACATAAAAGTTACAAACATCATTAAAATACTGTTTATGTGCAGGAAGGAAGGCCTTCCTGCACATAAACAATCTTCCCCTCAATGCAGACACCCTTGAAATATGGTGCAACGGTGCCTGTGTTGGCGCTTTGCTGCTGATAAGCGGAAAGCTAGGTGCATTTTATCTTTCTCCAATATTTCACGTCATCATCATCATCTTATGGGCCCACAAACATAGAATACATTTGATTTCTTAACAAAATAATCACCATCATAATTACCAGACCTTGATTCTCCAATGGATCTTTTTGATGAGCTAACAGGGACTTGTATATTTATAGAACATGAGGCAATTTCCATATGAGGACCTGGATTAAAGAAATTCCAAATACATGCCTATTTCATCACCATTACACAATTGTCACCAAATAGACATCCCTTAAGACAAGAAAGTTTGACTCCAAGAAATGAAACCCATACAATAACGTTTGCTCATAGAAACAATTATCTAAGGCCTCAATATGAATGGCCAGAACATGAAATCACAATTCATAATCAGATTTAATAACAGTTAATTAGTACAAATAGCCACACCATACAATACAGATTGAATAAGAACATTTGCTGGTTGCCCAGGAAAAGAGAGAAAACAAGAAAAATCGAGACTCAGCATTTGAAACATACAAACCAAATATGATTGAGATACTGTCCATCTTCAATAGGGCTCTGATCAGTCAGAACTGAATCACAGCATGCCATAGAGAGGAGTCATTTAACCCGTCAGCCAAAAGGTTATTTCCTGCTCAACTTTACCATCTGGCAAATTGCAGGTTCCAGATCAGTCAGGAAAGTTCAGTTCAAAGTCTTGGTATTAAAAGAAAAAAACCAAAGGCAATCCGACAGCATGCCAGGCAGGGAAAATGGAAAATGACAGCCAGTCCTGACACCTCCTCAAGGGGCAATTATACTTCCAAATATTTACAGTTTACGCCCACAAAGTATCTTTTCAGTCAGTCCATACGGTTTCCATTGGTTGTACACAGTGGGCTGCTCATGGTGCTATCAATACCTCACTAAAAAATCTTAAAGCATTAAATAATCCTTTTGCAAATTCATCAGGTTCCAATTATATTATATTTCCATCCTCTCCTGGGAAGTAAGAAAACTTAACTTTGTTCACAGTCTGTCTGTTCGCAGGCGCTCTCTCTGGGTTTGCAGTAGTATTGAGATATTTCTGTCAATTCGGTTGCTAAATCAAAAGTGAGTCCATTAATAATTGCATTTAGTCTTTCTTAATAAATTCAATCATTATGTTTCTTTAACGGTTATATATGGATATCAGGCACTGCAACAAAATTTGCATGTTTACCATTTTCAAAACAAATATTAACGTCATTCTGAAGTGAACGTTTCTATCACGTGACATTAGAATGAGCTGCACATTTACTTACTATCGATCAATTCTAAGTTAAGCATTTTAATCATTATTATGTAGACAATATTTAATTTTGACATATTTTTTTAGAAGTTATTGTCACCACACTTTCTACATTAATAAAGTTTAGTTTCTCAAACAACGTGATTATATGCATAGATAAATAATTATTGTTTCTCTCTTTATTTATGTTTTCACATTTCTATGTTTCAAACAATTGTCCATGCTCTTACGATGCAGTATGAAAACTCACGTTTTACGACTTAGCCAGTTTTTCATGTTTTCATCAAAATGTTTTTTTATTGTAAATCTCTTTTGATAGGGAGAATTGATAGCGGCAACCGTCATTTAACTTTTACCCTCCATCACTGCTAAATTTAGCAGCAGCACAGGGGGAAACGCAGGGCTGCGCCATATTGTTGTAAATAAGGTGCAGCCCTGCGTTTCTGAAGTGGAGGAGTGCGGCGTTAAGCCAGCAAGGCTAATGTCGCACTCCTTCACTTTGTTGTAAATATGCCCCATTGAGTACCTAAACGAATCACTGACACAGAAAGCATTTTCATTCATAAGCCAGACCTATTGGCACTGCCAATGCTGGTTTACCATTGTAATGACATGTGACTCATTGGTAATGTATAGTTTCACCGTCATTGTCACTGACACACTTGACTGCAGTTCGCAGGACACACGAAAACAGCATCTGTGCACTTTAACGGAGAGTGTATGACCCTAAATTACCTTAATAGTAACAGGGCTTGTAACCTGGATGATTTTAAATATTCATGGGTCTGTAATTTATTTCATGCTGCAGGTGTCAGTTGTAAGCCTGGGCGGAGCTGGTGGAACCGCACTAGGTGGAGGTCACCAACTCTGTGGAAACTCTGCTCCGCCGTCCGCCCCCACCCCCCAGGAAGAATCACATTTCGGGGTCGATTCCGATCTGGTAAAATTCTCATCCATACGAATCGCATCCGGAGCCGTCTCCGTACGACTCGTACACACACCGTACGACTCGACGAGTACGATCCGGACCGGGGTATCAGGACGCAATTCGTACGGTCCATGTCAGGTAAGGGCGATTCGTACGGAAATTTGCACGTTCACATACACACCGTATGGTGCGTACCCCCCCATGATCGCAGGGGTATGCACCGTACCCCTGCGATCATGGGGGGTATGCACCGTACACCCAGCGGACATGCGGTACGCACCGTACACCCAGCGTACATGGGGTACGCACCGTACACCCCAAGATCACGGGGTATGGTACTTCTCCCCATGATTGCAGGGGTACGGTGCGTACCCCTGCGATCATGGGGGGTACGCACAGTACCCGTACCTGTTTCAGGGCGAAATCTGCTTTTACGGCTGTTTTCAGCTCCCGTAGAAAAAGGGTTGTACGGTGCATACCCAACACGAATCGTACTTGCCGGTTCGGAAAAAGCAGCCGCGAACCGTATAGATGTCGCGTACAGTGGGTTCTGAGGGAGATTCATATGGGGATTTCATTTGTACGATCCCTGTACGATTCGTGCGGACTCCAACTCCTGGTACGAATCGTACTTCGTCGTACATACAGGGGAAGTTGCAGGGTACGTTTCGTACGGGAAAAACGCTCCGAACGGCAATTCGGAGTGCTTTTTACCAGATCAGAATCGACCCTTAAATATACTTTAAAGGTTAAACACTTACTTTAATTGTGGCGTCCCTGGGCTGCCGTCCTCCTCTTCCTCAGTTTCACGATGATCTGCGCATGCACGCATGTATTTCTCGCAAGGAATGAGCATGCACGAGGGCACGCGCATGCGCACGCATGCGCAGATCATCGTGAAATCAAGGAAGAGGAGGACGGCAGGTCGGGGAAGTTAAGGTAAGTGTTGTTTTTTAACCTTTAGAGTATATTTAATGTAATTCTCCGAGGGGGGGTGGAGGCGGTGGCTGGGCAACTCCGCTCCGCCACGGAGTGTGCCAAGTTGTGCTGACTCTGCGTTCTCCCCAGAACGCAGAGTAGGCACAACTCCGCACACTCTGCGGGCAGAGCGGATCTCTCTGCCCACGGTTAGTCAGTTGGTGTTTGTAAGTCAATGAGCTGGTTGTAAAAGCTGCAAACAATCATTAATAAAATAGCCAGGAGGTTCATGTTAATTCCCAGTGTCCTTTATCTATAGATTTTACTGACACCTCTAGTTAGCCCAGCTGCTTGTGGAGACAAGGAGGAGATGGGTATCCATAATCAGATGGCCTTGTTGAATGGTCTCTGGAACAGTTTGTTTTCTGTCCTCTTGTGAATCAAGGGTAGGTTGTTAGCATTTTGCCTAGTTCACAGTTGTTCCAGAGTTGTTCTCCATACCGTTTCAGTGTTCTTCCTCAATCATTGCTTGTTTGTCTTTCGGAAGACCATGTGGAACGTCTGTACCTTACCACCCTGAATGGAAAGCAGATACTTTGGATTGGTCCCCAAAAGGTCTCATTCAAGACTCACAACACCTTGAAATCAGAACTCTGTTCCACTGAGAGCCAGTGTGGTGTTTTCAAAGGTAAACAGTCAAAATATTGAGTAAAAAATATCGAATGGGCATAATATCGAGTTTAAAATATAGAATGGACAAAATATCGAATGGACAGAATATAGACATCAAAAATATCGTTTTTAAGGTAAGTAATGTAATATCGAATGTTAAAAATATAGAAAGTTAAAATATCGAAGTATATAATATAGGTTATTAAAATTATCGAATTTTTAATAATATCGAATTTTTTACAGTGTTTTTTATGTTATTATATGTGTGAAAAGTGTGTATTTATGTTAAAATTTATTTTAATTAATGAATTTTGATTTTTTAATTTTTGCGCAATTTAATTTTGTAGCGGGTTGTGGGTTTATAGGGGAATAGGGTGGGAAGTAATTTAATTATAATTAATTAAATATGTAAATTTATTTATTGGTAATCATTTTTAATTAATTGTTAAATATTTATATTTGGTAATTAATTAAATTTTAATTGGCAATTAATTTTAATTAATTGATTAATTGCTAATTATGTTAATTTTACTAATTTATTTTCTGTAGCGGGTTGTGGGTTTATAGGGGAATTGGGTGGTAAGTAATTTATTTATAATTAATTAAATATGTAACATTATTTATTGGTATTTATTTAGAATTAATTGATAATTAATTTTTTATGGGTAATTAATTACATTTTAACTGTCGATTAATTTTATTTAATTGATTAATTGCTAATTATGTTAATTTTACTAATTTATTTTCTGTAGCGGGTTGTGGGTTTATAGGGGAATAGGGTGGGAAGTAATTTATGTATAATTAATTAAATAATTCAATTTATTTAATTGTATTTAATTTGAATTAATTGTTAATGAATTTTTAATTGTTAATGAATTTTTAATTGTTAATTAATTAAATGTTAATTTGTAATTAATTTGTATTAATAGGTAACTTATTGTAATAATGAATTTTAATTTGGAATTTTAATTGATTAATTATTATATTATATTAAATTGGTAATTACTTTTAATTAATTTTATATATATATATTAGTGTATATTTTTTTTAATAATATATGAAGTATTTACTTTCCCTACTGTTGCACTCTCTGGAGTGGAAATAGTAATGTTTACCCCTACGCTATCCAACGCTTTCCCTACTGTTGCACTCTTTGGAGTGGGAGTAGTAATTTTAAACGCTACGCTCTCCAATGCTTTCCCTACTGTTGCACTCTTTGGAGTGGGAATAGTAATTTTAACCCCTACGCTATCCAACGCTTTCCCTACTGTTGCACTCTTTGGAGTGGGAATAGTAATTTGTACCCCTACGCTATCCAACGCTTTCCCTACTGTTGCACTCACTGGAGTGGGAATAGTAATTTTTACCCTTACGCTATCCAACGCTTTCCCTACTGTTGCACCCACTGGAGTGGGAATAGTAATTTTTACCTCTACGCTATCCAACGCTTTCCCTACTGTTGCACTCACTGGAGTGGGAATAGTAATTTTTACCCCTACGCTATCCACCGCTTTCCCTACTGTTGCACCCACTGGAGTGGGAATAGTAATTTTTATGCCTACGCTATCCAACGCTTTCCCTACTGTTGCACTCTTTGGAGTGGGAATAGTAATTTTAACCCCTACGCTATCCAACGCTTTCCCTACTGTTGCACTCTTTGGAGTGGGAATAGTAATTTTAACCCCTACGCTATCCAACGCTTTCCCTACTGTTGCACTCTTTGGAGTGGGAATAGTAATTTTTACCCCTACGCTATCCAACGCTTTCCCTACTGTTGCACTCACTGGAGTGGGAATAGTAATTTTTACCCCTACGCTATCCAACGCTTTCCCTACTGTTGCACCCAGTGGAGTGGGAATAGTAATTTTTACCTCTACGCTATCCAACGCTTTCCCTACTGTTGCACTCACTGGAGTGGGAATAGTAATTTTTACCCCTACGCTATCCAACGCTTTCCCTACTGTTGCACCCACTGGTGTGGGAATAGTAATTTATACCCCTACGCTATCCAACGCTTTCCCTACTGTTGCACTCTTTGGAGTGGGAATAGTAATTTTAACCCCTACGCTATCCAACGGTTTCCCTACTGTTGCACTCTTTGGAATGGGAATAGTAATTTTTACCCCTATGCTATCCAATGCTTTCCCTACTGTTGCACTCTTAGGAGTTGGAATAGTAATTTTTACCCCAACGCTATCCAATGCTTTTCCTACTGTTGCACCAACTGGAGTGGGAATAGTAATTTTTACCCCTACGCTATCCAACGCTTTCCCTACTGTTGCACCCACTGGAGTGGGAATAGTAATTTTTATGCCTACGCTATCCAACGCTTTCCCTACTGTTGCACTCTTTGGAGTGGGAATAGTAATTTTAACCCCTACGCTATCCAACGCTTTCCCTACTGTTGCACTCTTTGGAGTGGGAATAGTAATTTTAACCCCTACGCTATCCAACGCTTTCCCTACTGTTGCACTCTTTGGAGTGGGAATAGTAATTTTTACCCCTACGCTATCCAACGCTTTCCCTACTGTTGCACTCACTGGAGTGGGAATAGTAATTTTTACCCCTACGCTATCCAACGCTTTCCCTACTGTTGCACCCAGTGGAGTGGGAATAGTAATTTTTACCTCTACGCTATCCAACGCTTTCCCTACTGTTGCACTCACTGGAGTGGGAATAGTAATTTTTACCCCTACGCTATCCAACGCTTTCCCTACTGTTGCACCCACTGGTGTGGGAATAGTAATTTATACCCCTACGCTATCCAACGCTTTCCCTACTGTTGCACTCTTTGGAGTGGGAATAGTAATTTTAACCCCTACGCTATCCAACGGTTTCCCTACTGTTGCACTCTTTGGAATGGGAATAGTAATTTTTACCCCTATGCTATCCAATGCTTTCCCTACTGTTGCACTCTTAGGAGTTGGAATAGTAATTTTTACCCCAACGCTATCCAATGCTTTTCCTACTGTTGCACCAACTGGAGTGGGAATAGTAATTTTTACCCCTACGCTATCCAACGCTTTCCCTACTGTTGCACTCACTGGAGTGTGAATAGTAATTTTTACCCCTACGCTATCCAACGCTTTCCCTACTGTTGCACTCACTGGAGTGGGAATAGTAATTTTTACCCCTACGCTATCCAACGCTTTCCCTACTGTTGCACTCTTTGGAGTGGGAATAGTAATTTATACCCCTACGCTACCCAACGCTTTCCCTACTGTTAAACTCTTTGGAGTCGGAATAGTAATTTTTACCCCTACGCTATCCAACGCTTTCCCTACTGTTGCACTCATTGGAGTGGAATAGTAATTTTAACACTCTTGCTATGCTACGGTAATAATATAGTATATTTTTAATAATATTATGTTAATATATATATGTTTTAACAAATAAAATTGTATTTTTCTATAACTTTAAATAATTATTTAATATTTTTAAGGTTATTTAAGTATTTTTAAGTATATTTTAGTTATTTATTTTTAATATTTTTTTTATTTTACATTAATTATAATAAATTCGATATTTTTACAAAGTACACATTTTTAAACGATATTTTTGATTCGATGTTTTTGTACTTACCTGTTTGTAGATAGGACTTCGATATTTTTATAGTCGATATTTTGGAGTCGATATTTTAAATGCCTATATTTTTGTAGTCGATATTATGTAAGTGATCCGTTTTCAAAGCATGGTATGTGTTTTTCCATAAGAAACTCTCCTTCCAAAAATAGGGTTAAAGGAAGGACAGGACATTGTTTTGATTTTCTGCTTACTTCTCCGGGGGCTGGTGCCACCAAGTATTTTAGGTGTACATTTGAAACTTGACAAGGTGTAGATAATTGATCTGTGCAAGGTCATACAAGGATGGATTGGGCAATAGAAAGACAGGGCCTTTGCAGTAACTAACAGGTGGTCTTCTTTTTGCTTGACAACTTTTCACCAGTTTAGACTTTGTGGCACTAGTCTGTTGAGAAGTCCATAATCCATTCAAAGCCGTTTTTCCCAATACCCATCCATTTGCTCTGATGTCAATATCGCATTTGTTGCCAGTAGGTCCAGCAGTATATGGCCCACTAATCGATTTTCATCCAAGGAAGGGAAAAGGACCTCCCATTCCCCCCCCCCCCGACCCCTTCACCCACCCCAGCTGGTAGCTTTCAGGACTGATTCAGTTACCAT
This sequence comes from Lissotriton helveticus, assembly GCF_964261635.1. NCBI lineage: Eukaryota > Metazoa > Chordata > Amphibia > Caudata > Salamandridae > Lissotriton > Lissotriton helveticus. The sequence goes on along the minus strand of NC_136067.1, from coordinate 1,588,531,415 downwards.
GTTTGACCTGAAACCCAGCGGTGCTGGAATAATGTTTAGCTTAGGATGCTGCCATTGATGTTACATCACTGTAGTCCTACAGATTGTGAAAAATTCAAGCGTCACTCAAAAAACAAGTTTAGCAAATGTGCCACGTCTATTCAGCAGCAGAGTGGTAACTTGTGCTATGTAATTGGTGGTGTATTTGGGAGCAGTGGTGAGGTAACGCACTGTTATTTTCAGACTGTACATTTTCATTAAAATGGGCACTAAATGTTCATAGACATGCAGTTTTACTAGTAAAGCTATGTAGTGCATAAAATGATAATGTGTAGAAATCGGTTTTCAGTGAATATTTCTCATCTGTGCAACACCAATTAAAGGGTCTTGATTTGTTTTGTTCCTATTAAAATGTTTATTTCCATGGCACTTCAGAATTACAAAAACTATGTTTCATTTGTTCTTTCTTAATTGCTGATATATTTTAGTTATAGGTTATTCATATTTAAGTTCCTTTCCCTTCCTGCACCCCAGCAAGATTGTCACCTAGGTCACTTTTACAAAATCCTCTCACTTTGCAGTCAGAGAAAAACACATAAACACCAGTTTCCTAATAAGTGGCAATTTATTAGAAGACATAGCCTGAAATGTGACCATTGTTTTTGAACACACAACAACTGTGCCCTATTACTCATTCATCTTTTGAAACTCCAGCATGGCTCTTTTCGGGGGTGCTGCAGCCCCCCTGCTCCCCTACATCCTTCCAGCACCTATGCTGAAGCCCCTTTGGTGGTCATGAAGTAGGCCATTGAGCTCCACTTAAAGTTGCTTGATGATGTTGGTTTCCAGGTTCCAGTTCAGGAAAGCTAGAATAAAAATCATCCTGATGTTACAGTGGGATCCATTCAAGGTTTCTTTAGGACTGAAGTTAAGATAAGTTTTGGTTTAAAATATGTGTTATTGCCTTTGACAACAGGGCTTTTTTCTTTTTTTGGAGGACCATCATATCCAGAGAACTTGTGAGGGTGGGTACAACCTTTGCCAGCAGCTTGTTAGAGCTGGCTCTTTGCAAGTGAACGCCAATGTTTGATGGAATTTCCATCAAAGCCAGATCGGGAACGCCTATCAGAGATTTAAGCAGCATTGTGCCTCATAATTGATTAAACTGTTTTGGCTGAGAGGACTGGAAATTATTAGGGCAGTAGTGATTAACTTGTGGTCTTTAGTGAATTTCTTGACAACTGGCTTATAGATGACAATGAAATACAGAGTGTTACCCATTGTGTGGGTTGGTGAGTTCACAAGTGGTTGGAACAACAATCATGTTGTTTGATCTTCCATATTTACCCACATGCTGACATTTTCTAGAATCTTCATCCTTTATGCTCTCGCTTCAAATAATCTGCCTTTATTGAGCACAGTGGTAAAGAAAGTTCTCTTGAGGTGGAAGTTGTTTCATCGATGTTGGTGCAAGTAAGGCGGTTGGTAAGATTGAGTACACCTCTTCACCTCTCCATTCTTATTTGTAATCTGTGGATCGGGGATGGCATCTCATTTATCACTTTCAATTATTTAAAGATACTAGGAAAAAGACATTTAGCAGAATTGAATACATTCCTCGCTTCATGATTCCATGAAATGAGCAAGAGAGACTACCATACTGGTCAAAGCTGGAAACTTCAGTGTAATTTTAAATATTGAATAGCAAGACATTGACACACACCATTATTGCTTAAGTTTTTAATATTTACCTATTTTGCTTCGTTTAAGCAATCTGATCTAGAAAGTTCCCACCTGTGCTTAATATAAATGTAGTTTGAATAGAAGCTGCTACAAAGACTGACTGGGTGAATATAGCAAACCATTATGCGATTGCCATTCATCTATGTCATGGGTTGAGCTCAACAACTTGTGTTCATAACTTAGTTAATTTATATTCAGCTGTTAGCCATCATTCTGAAATTTAATACAGATGTTTCCATTATGAGTGGTAGGTGGAATTAACTCAGGCTGACTTGGCCCTTCCCTACATATCATGTGCAGTAATCAAGTCAATACAAGAAAACCAGGTTCCATCAGTATGGATGTTCCCAGTTAAAGTGCCTCACTGTGCAGCGGTGTTCCGTTGCTGCATGTCCTGATGCAGGTCCATGTGAATACTTCTCAAACTGAGAGAAACTGATCAATATTTTAAGAGTGCCAGTAGCAGGTGTGCTGCTCGCATGTGTAACGGCTAAGGCTGTTACTCAGAAGGCTTGAGCTAACAGGATGTTGAGCCCTCGCTCACCTGGGTTGCATGCTTCATTATTGGGTTAGCCAGATAAAGGAGTTTTAACTAAGGTGAGCTTTTTAATACTCTTTATGGAGCCTCAAATGATTTTGGAGAGTATACAATTGTGAGATATTTGTGATTATAATGCAAGCCAATGATGCAGCATAATATGCAAATCTCTTGATTAAAGAGGGAAAGTAAACAACACATTATGGTGTCAGTGTGTGACTATGAGAGGACCGACATCCAACATTTCCCTCTCTTACTGCTCCCTGCACAGATACGTTCACTGCACAATGCTCTCCTGAAAATAAACTTTACAACAAAAAAAATCACCATTTGTTTTTCTGCTTCTTTTTTCCACTTGTAAATTATAGCCTTAAAGCCCACAGCATAAATACCCTGAACCCAGGGCATATAAGGATGTTAGAAACAGAAAGACAAACATTGGAATGTTGGGGTGGAAGGCTTATAGCATCAATTATAAGCCCGGAGCCACTCCATTGTCTGCAATGCAGCTCTCAACATTTCAAAGTTCTCACTGTTTTTATTACCTCTCTCACTTTCTGTGCTTTTCTGGTGGAATCTAGTTAATGAATTTGCAGTCGTTCCAGAGTTTAGTGTTCTGCAATTTATGTACTTCTAATTGGGAGAACGACTTATCTCTTATTTTTCTTTCTTTCTATAAAACTTTGTAAATCTCCATTTTGTATGTGAAAGTTGGATACAATAAACATTCATCTTTGAGTATTGATTCTTGCTGCAGGATTTTTGGAGGACTAGAGAGAACAAATCTATATTAAAATCACCTTGCGGTAGACTAATAATGCTTTATTAGTATCTTCATGAGCACAAGTTATAAAATAAGAGGAAAACATCTCTTCACTCATATAGCCAACATGTTTCTGCCTAATTTCAAGCCAGTCTCTGTGGCATTCATCAGGACTGTGATCCTTATATGTACACCTTCACTGGCTACCTAGCGGTTTGTGAGGCTCTGGGTATGCATATTAAAATATAGAGATGTGTGTGAAAAACAATAAATAAAAAGTATTACACTAGGAATATATTGTTCAACTGGTTCATATTATTTGCAGTGCTCTCAGGGTCTAACCAGTAGCCTTTATGGAGAGAAACCATACAACCATCACTGAACTTCAAGAAATGACTTGTTCCAAAAGCATAGCAGTGAGGTAGGGTATGTGGGAAGCACTGAAAATAATAATCGGAGCTATGAAAAATAACAGCCCAATATTACTTTTTTTTAAGCATGAAAAACAAACCAACCTATGGGTTCCTGCAAACACATTTTGCAACAGTATACACTCCAATGCACTGTGAGTGAACATGCTAGAGTAGAAAAGAATTGGCTTGTATTCCGTGATTAACTTCAATGAATTACACTGTCAGCTATGGTACCACTTGCTCTCCCTTGGCCCAGAAAGCTGTTGGGGGCCACACGGGGTAAACAGAGGTGATCCAATCTAAATATCTAAACAGCAGTAGAAAATATATGCATGGGTATGCTTGATAGGCGTGCATTAAGAGAAAAGGCCATGGAGGTGTGTGTCATTATGGCTAAACAGAGGTCTGAGCTTGCTCCCAAAGGAAAAACATTTTTTGAATTGCTATTAACTTTGGTGACCTTTGACGAATCTTCACAAAAATGTCCAAAACAAAAGTTCATCCAACTCAGCTCCTTCCTGGGAAACTTCATGGTAATCTGTTAAGTGAGGGCCAAGAAAAAGGGGGGCGGGTCCCAAACCACTTTATAGCCCATGCAATTTCCATAGGAAAAATTGGACAACTATACAGATAAAAGAATGAACAGAATTACATCACATTTGACAGAAAGCTAGCTCCTTACTCAAAAAGTTTTCTTTTTGTGATTTGATGTAAATTTGTTCAGTGGTTTTATGGAAATTAAGGTTTAAAAATAGTGATAACCTTGCCAAGGGCTCCCTCGTGAAAGAGCATTCTAATTTGCTAGTCCAACTGGAAGAAGAAAAATGTTGCAGCCACCCTTACAGAACTCGAAGATCCGAGTTCTGAATTAGTTTTTTTTAAAGATATAAGAGGGCAGGGTAGGATACCCTGTACCTAACCTTTGTGTAGAGGTCCTGAAGGGACTCTTTGTGGGAACAAAACATTTACAAAAATCAGGTCATCATGGTCCTGCAGGAGTCTCCGGGAGCCAGCGTAGATCCCTGTGCTCCCATTGGTAGCCAAGCACTCGTGAGCGGTCAACCCAAAATAGACCCCCACCTTATATTCTCCCTTTTTAAGCTTCGCCTGTACAGCTCTTGCACTGTGCTTGTGAAATCTATTGTATTAAATATATCTTAAAAGGGACGTCCCTTCCTATTGGTCCTTGTCACTTTACTTTTTTTCTCGTTTCTATTGGTTGTAGGACTTCTATTTCTTGTTCTTCCATGTTTGTTTCTCTTATCAGTTTCCCATCGGCAAAGTACTGTGTTCATCCACTTCTGGGCAACTTCTTTTTATGTTTCACAGCACTTGCGCGCATATCCGACAGCTCTCAATGCAGCCCCCCCTCTCATATGTCTCTATGACGTGCATGCATTCCGACGCATCAGTTGCAGATGTGGCTACCGCTCAGTGTTAGCAACCACAATCCTTATACCTTGGGACAGGGCAAGCTGTGGGGTGCGTATGGCACTGACTTCATCCACCAGTCTCCCCAGTGAGTGTTCATACAATGAATCATACTCCCCATCATGTCTGGCTGCTCCCTCCGGATTGTTCTTGGCAGGTATTTATTTCAAATGCCCCTGTTATTACCGCGTGTGGGTTTTCTCTTTCCTCACATCCTGCAGCCCCCTAACTGATCAGTCTGGGCCCATCCAGGGCAGGCTTACTTTCCTTGTAGCAGCATACTTAACAGTACGGAAAGAGAAGAAGGGCTGCTTAGCAACCGTCCTTGAGGAAGGAAAAGAAGCGAATAGTAGTCATACATACGCATTGCTGGTTTTCCCTACATCCAATGTAGCCGCAATATGCATGTTTTATAAGCGCGCTCTAGTGTTTCAGATGGTGACAGCATAGGGTGTGATCACGTGGCAACCCAACATACCTGCGCCCAGTGGGCCATGGGCGTAGGAGACACTAAATTTCTGGGGGGGACAGGGACAACCTTGTGGACTTTCCAGTGACCCTATACAAATCGCCCATTGTGCGAGACCGTACGCGCGTTAAACGTATACAATCGCATAGTTATGAAGAGAAATATTGAGAAAGGCAGGCAAGTAGTCACAGTCTGCAAGTATGCTTTATTTTTATTTACATTCACAATAAAGACCTCTTCTTCTATTTAACGAATTGTTTTAAAAAAAAAACGCTTTTCTTCTGGGGAAACATTTTTTGAGTGCAACTTGCTTCAAACAAATAATAGAAAGCCACCTATTGGATAACTTGTGTTATTCTCCAATGAAGCGGCCTTGGGGTTCCGGTGATATTTACACCCCTCCACATGGCCTCGATGCAACTGTAATGTTGTAACCTATGGAATTGGAGGGAGGGGGGAGAGGTTATGCTTGTGCATGTCAGTGTGTGGATAGAGTCTATTCATGTCTTAAATCAATAGACCAAATTATGTGTAAATGGCACCAGAAACTATGAATCGAATTTTATTGCACAACATCCAGCGCCTGGTGTTCAGTATAGCGACCTCAGAAGGATGAAATGCTGAGTCAGCAGTGATATGTACATCAGCACATATATAACTTAGATGGCAGCAGGAAGTATTTTGTCGTTTATTTTAAGCCCATATTACATGAGTGCACACCCAGTTAAACAGCACTGAGATTGTGACATGATGAGAACATCTAAGCCGACACAGCTCCTCCTTTCAGCAGCGCACTGGTTGCATTGCATCATTGTGTTATGTTGTGTAATGTCATTGCTGGACAGCTCACTGGAGCCCCCATACACCCGCGAAGACCCCATTTCCACCTCTCCCCCCACCTGCCTGCGCCCGTAATGCCGGCCGTGACTGCATATTTTTCTAAACTGCATCCCAAGGTCTGATTTAACAAGGCTAAAGATATCCTGAACTCTGAAGGTATTGTCTGCACTGAATATTTTGAAAGCAGGAATACTTAAATGGGCTCGGAGTGATTATTGTGAAAATAATGGTGCTGCTGAACCGGAGGAGAGAGTTGAAGCGGCCGGTGCACGCCTACAATATTTCACCAACCCAGGCACGTGACCACAAAGCCTGCACCAGCCTCAGTGCCCCAATGAGAGGTGGCACGCGGACGGTACTGCAATGTCTGGAATTACCTTCCTTTATTATGGTTCTCATTATTACTAGTGATAACTGGTAATTCCCCAATCCCCACCCGTCCCTGCTACCCCTCGTCCCACCCACTCCCATCCCTTGCTAAACGTGTGTTGGAGAGGTGCTTGTAATGTGTGGAATAAATTATTGGCCAGGGATGATTACGGGACATTTTACGATTATCACAACTTTGTGTTAACTAATAATTTACACTTGTCGAACCACCGATTAATAACAATACAATCGGGCCTAGAATGAATAATACATATGCAAACACATGCTATTGACGTTCATTTCTGCGTGTATATGCATGTATCTGTGTGTGCATTTATATTTTTCGAAAGGGCTGTCATGGCTTCCCTAAAATTTGGCAGATGGCAAAGGTTTTCGTGAGGCCTATTTGGAATGGGGGGATCTGATGCAAACAGAGCACTTGCCCCTTTTCTGCTGTTAGCCAAATAATTGTAAGGATATTTAAAATCATTGACCCTCTGTGAAATCCAAGGTCATAGCTTTCGACCCGTAGGTTGGGCACAGATGTGTGCAGATGGATAGGTACTGTTGAGCTACAGAAAGGCCCAAGGGATCCGCATCACCGAGAGAAGCGAGGCAGAGCTGAATAGAGAGATGTAGAGGACCAAGAGAAGGATCTTTGTAGATCAAAGGGCAAGCAGAGTTTGGAGACAGAAGTCAAGACGATGGAAAGGAGTGTGGGGTAGCTGCGTTCAGAAAGAGAAATCACAAGGAGGTGTGAAGAGAACAAACTGGGCTCTGAGGAGGTGAAAAAAAGGACTAGCGTGCTGGTGAGGGATCAGGCTTGTGGTACTTTGAAGAGAGTGCCATAAATCAATAGTGCGCTTTCCCTGCCAAATCTCTGTTTCGCCTACTCTATATGTAAAGGCAGGCCTCATGAATGCGTACTGAAAAGCATTTCTGTGCATCCTACCAAATTATTGCACTACGGTTATTACATGAAGATAATTGTGTTTTGACTCTATCCAGCATTAAGCAGACCGTGGGGAAAATGAGCAGTTATTTTTGCATGGTAATGTCATATGCACATTTTGTTATTCCCTTCAGCCATTAGCAGGGCAAGTCAGGTTCGTTTGCTGTGCACTCTCGTCATAGTGCACTCAGTCACAACTTGTACACCCCACCCCCCCACTACTTTCAAATGTCACCAGGCGCCACTAACAATGCAGTCTAACAGCCCTTGCGGCTACTTACAAGTTAACCAAACGTCAGTCACTTCAATGGGATAGGTACTCACGCAGGAGGGACCTGACACTGCGTGGGGGCGTGCTGCTGCCTGCAGCCCTTCCGTCTTCAAGCACGGGGTGAGGAGTCCGATGCCAGCAAATCAACCAGAGCACTGGCTGCAGGCAGCTGAGGCGAGAATAAAATAATGCCTGGAGCCTCACAAAGAGTGCAAAAGGCCAGAGGCAGGGGGGCGAGTGGCCTCTGACGTCACCTTATGCTGTGACTATCGGATCATTGGCGGCTCACAGACAGGTAACTGGAGAGGCGCCAGGTCAAGTGCAGGGCCATTAGGTCACGCAGCACCTCTCGCACTTTTTTTCGCGCGCTAATGGCCTGCCAATCTCCCTCTCAGGAGGTAGAGGGGAAATTTGTTTGACCCCTCGTCCCCCCACCCTTGCCCCCTGTGTCCCCCCACTCCAAAATCTGGGGGGGATATGTCCCCCGCATTCCCCACAGTTCCTACGCCCATGCAGTGGGCTGTGTGCTGAACCTGAGCTGATGTCATGTTATCAGTGATTGTGTTGTTTTTTTGCGGATTCCTCATACTGTGTTGGCTGTGAAGTTGAAGGTGAGCCAGGGTCTTGCTAATGTTTATTTCAAGTCACTTCCCTATATATGTGGGTCATAATGAATGGCTGCAGGAAGGTTACAGGTGATTACTTGTGCAAACAGACATGCAAGCTTGAAAAGGTAATCCAGTTCAAATGTGAGAATAGGGAGATTCTGATTTTCTGTACAAGCAATTATGCTTCCTTCTCTTTTCCTGGCCAAGCTCACCCTTGTTGACTCCTAACCAGCAGCTTCTCAGATATGGAATGGCAGGTTCTACATGTACTCTGATTCTTACTAATCACAATTTTGGGTCAATCTCTGTCGCCTCTCTGCAAGCTACTGTTCTTTAAGACCGGATTATTATATGAAACTGCTTATCTCGCAAGCACATATGATTGTTGATGTTTTGCTCTGTAAATGCATATTGCTGACACAACGTGCATATTGCAAGAGGTATTTTATGTAATGTGTCATACTTAAAGGAATCCCCATTTTTATTCACTCACCTGCATTTCCTTGTGACCCTTATCAGATACTACCACACGTCTCAATATTGTTGTTCTGCCGACTAGTCTCTTTTGTGTAGTTTGTCCATATTCCTGACACCTCTCTTTGTGCTTATTTGGTTTTCCCTCCGCCCTTTACGTAACATCTCCATAGCTGCACCCATTTCAAGCGTACTTGTCTGGGGGAATGTTTTTTTCTCTTTCTCCTCTACCCTTTACCTAATTTCCCCAGTTTTTAGTATCACCAGTAACAGCACAATGTATTGCTTTCTCAATAAACAAGACATAAAACTTACATGGAATTTCAGTAACTTATATTGCACACCTACTCACCAAACTACAACAAACAATAAAACCGGCTTATTTATTAATCACATAGGCGAAACCTAATGCATTTATCAGACACAGCGTCTAACTGTGTGGGGACGCAAACACAACGATGCAATATGGCTGTGGTGACATGTGTATCTCCAAAAATTAGAGAGTTTCCCAGAAACCAGAAAGGACTGGGTATCAAGTATTTATCAAAAGAGAATCCTTTCTGTGTATTAATCTTTCCTTTGGTGACCAAAAAAGCCTACACATTCAAATCAATACCAGTTTTACAATTATGGTATTACAAAGATATTAAGTAAATATTCGTACTCCACACTAGAAAATCATTTTTTTACTCTCAAAAGTTTATTATACAGGAACATTTATATTAAAAACCATTGTTTAAAATTTCAGACAATTAGTATTCTACGTAGGGTGCTCTGGTACAATCTTAAATACTGTCTAACAGTTCCGATTACGGTATCTACCTCAGAGTCACTCCCTATTGGAAAAATTATTAAAAATTGTGCATTTTTATGCTCACAAATTAAATACAAAATACATATAAACCATATACATATTAAAAGTCCCACTGTCGACGCGTTTCGGTGCGTTGGTTATAATTATGGCACCTTCCTCAGGACGGACGAGTTTAAAACCACAGATTATTTCACTTCTTTCTAAAAAGAGAATACACATAATTAATACACTGTTCCTACAGAGAGTTTATTCTAGTTGTGGATAGATCTAATGAAGTTACTCTTTGTTTGTTAACTGCCCTTACTTGAAGTATAGGGGTAGAGGTCCTTCTATTGATTTTCAGGACATCTATATCTCCTTGTATGGTTGCGGATGGAGTCACTCACTACGAGGTCTTTTTAGGTCATTGACTTCTATAATAAAAGAGCATGGAATTATGTATCATGTTACAGAGACTAATGGCCTATTTTTGCATTTGTCCACAGCCACTTACTCGTAGGGTTCTGGTAGACACTTTATTAAATGGTGTCTGTCGAGCAGGTAAGTTGTATTGATGTGCACCGTCTGAATTAGGTTATCATGCCGTGCCTGTAAAGTGCACGTGTGTCAATGTAAACTTTAAGTGATGGATAAATGACTAAAAGGTATATATAGTAGTAGACAGATACATACCAATAGCCTTTGCGTCTGATGCGGACAATCAGGCTGTTCTTTCTTTCACCCCTTCCAGTGGTATCTTTGTACCTGTGCCAGATAACATGACACTGTGGTTTAGTATATATGTATGTGGGGATTCTAGATTGTCGTTTCCCTGTCTCACTAGATTATTGTTTGAGAAATTGTACATACCGATTAGGGGCTATAGTGTCCCTTTATCGCCTGATGTGCAGCGTTCTCTCCTTTTCATTGAGCGCTGTAAGATTCACTGTGGGGTGGGGGGATATTTTCAGTACAGTCCTCTCCCAACCTGGGCCATAAATGAGAGGTCGTTAGATTGATGTCATGGCCCATATCGAAATACAAGTTTATTATTAATGCTACTTATTCTTTTCATTCCCCTGGTTGCCAGACTGGCTGCCTGTAAAAGTGATCTCACCTGATGCTGGTGTCTGATCTGTAGTCTATTTCGCTTAACTATACTGTTTTAGCCAGGTGCCTTATCAAAGTCTTATAGATACATGGCATCATTATGGTATCGGACTACATATATACTAAACCACAGTGTCATGTTATCTGGCACAGGTACAAAGATACCACTGGAAGGGGTGAAAGAAAGAACAGCCTGATTGTCCGCATCAGACGCAAAGGCTATTGGTATGTATCTGTCTACTACTATATATACCTTTTAGTCATTTATCCATCACTTAAAGTTTACATTGACACACGTGCACTTTACAGGCACGGCATGATAACCTAATTCAGACGGTGCACATCAATACAACTTACCTGCTCGACAGACACCATTTAATAAAGTGTCTACCAGAACCCTATGAGTAAGTGGCTGTGGACAAATGCAAAAATAGGCCATTAGTCTCTGTAACATGATACATAATTCCATGCTCTTTTATTATAGAAGTCAATGACCTAAAAAGACCTCGTAGTGAGTGACTCCATCCGCAACCATACAAGGAGATATAGATGTCCTGAAAATCAATAGAAGGACCTCTACCCCTATACTTCAAGTAAGGGCAGTTAACAAACAAAGAGTAACTTCATTAGATCTATCCACAACTAGAATAAACTCTCTGTAGGAACAGTGTATTAATTATGTGTATTCTCTTTTTAGAAAGAAGTGAAATAATCTGTGGTTTTAAACTCGTCCGTCCTGAGGAAGGTGCCATAATTATAACCAACGCACCGAAACGCGTCGACAGTGGGACTTTTAATATGTATATGGTTTATATGTATTTTGTATTTAATTTGTGAGCATAAAAATGCACAATTTTTTATAATTTTTCCAATAGGGAGTGACTCTGAGGTAGATACCGTAATCGGAACTGTTAGACAGTATTTAAGATTGTACCAGAGCACCCTACGTAGAATACTAATTGTCTGAAATTTTAAACAATGGTTTTTAATATAAATGTTCCTGTATAATAAACTTTTGAGAGTAAAAAAATGATTTTCTAGTGTGGAGTACGAATATTTACTTAATATCTTTGTAATACCATAATTGTAAAACTGGTATTGATTTGAATGTGTAGGCTTTTTTGGTCACCAAAGGAAAGATTAATACACAGAAAGGATTCTCTAAGTGACATGTGTATCCCCTTTCTCCTCATCTCGTAAATCCATGATGGTGATGTGTATGAGTGTAATTTCATTTATGTGAAATGCTCCTAATGGAAGAAAGCATGCTGGCGAAAACATATTATTGAAAGTGTTGAAGGGAACAGTCCTCTTTCCTCTTAGCTCCTCTTGTACCGTGGAATAAAAGTAACTAACCAAGTTGTTGTTCTACCATGTCTGTAAAGTAAATCTGGGGTGGGTGACTACCCATCTCAAGGAAGAATTCTTGTCAGGAAGAAGCCTTAAAGTCTTTAAATTAACCTAAACACAACCCCCTGGCAGCTATGACAGATGAGATGTCAGGCTTAAATAAGGGCAATGTTTAAAGTATCTATGCAGTACCAAAACAGTAATAAAGTCAAAAAGCAAAAAAAATAAAAATTCTGAATTATAGAAACAGATAAAAATTAAATAAACAAAATGACACAAATCCAATAAGGGGAACCAGAGATAATTTTTTTTAATGTTTTTGGTAGGAATATCATCAAGAAGCACAAAGTGACGATGACAGTGAATGGTCCTGATAGACCGGACATAGGCGCAATTTGGTGATGGAGCGCAGGTCTGAAACAATAACCAGGCTCACCATGGTCAAAGATTTCACCCTCTGACTTAGTCCTTGAACTCCCAATCACCCACAGGCGCACAATTCTAAATGCCCCAGGACCAAAAGGGAGGCACTTAGAGACTCACAGCGTGTCTAGCATTGGCCAAGATCAGGGACAACTCCAGGTCCAGTTGCCACTGTTCAGTTGAGTTCTTCCAGTAAAAGGCCTTTTATAGCTTTTCCTATCCCTTAAGCTTGAACAGGAGGTTAGCCTTATGACCTTTGATGTCCAATTATTTGTCCTGGGTGCAAGAGGGAATACGTTCATTCAACTCAATTCAATTCAAGAATCTTTATTCGGTTTTTCAAGCAGAAAAAAACATAAAAGCACATTTACCAATAATAAATATTACACAGTAAAAACATAGTATGCAAGCATAAAATACACAGATAATATAATATATATTATTAGCAACAATCACAAATAAGCAGGTATAAAAATAGCAGCAGTAATTAAACAGTTAGCTTTCCCTACTGTTTCTCAGTCTTAGGGCAGATTTTAAAAAAATAGTCAGAAATAAAGTGCTTTCAGGGTTTAGCAGTTGCAAATAGTAAAGGGCTGGTCTAACTTGGGTTCAGTTTTTTTAAGAGGGGCTTTAAATAGAACCACCGAGGTAGGCCATAAAATGGACAGATAAATAAAAAGTTCACCAAATCCTGCGCGGACTCATTGTCGCAACCGCACGATGGTAGCACTTGGCCTCGATGAGAACCCCTTGGAACAGTTAACAGAAGGTGATAATAATTCAGCCGAAACCTGATTAACAAGTGCCACTCGAAACCCGACATGTGCCAAGATAGATAAGGCTCCAATGAGGGTGTGGTTTTCAGCATAGCATGGTTTCGGACACTGGGTTTATTTAGTTCCACCTCTTCCCGATTCATTTGTTGTAATAGAGAAAAAAAAATCCTCACAGACTCTACATCAGCGAATCTAATCGAATCAGGATTTGAAAAGAGTTCTGGGCGCCCCACGGCAAAAAAACAATCTTTTAAATATTTTAGCCATGGAATTTTGAGCATGTTGTCTAAAGATTGTGCTTCCCCTAGGAGTAGATGGTTTAAAATCATATCTTTATTTAGCCAACATTTTAGCCAAAAAATTAGTGGCCGTAGTGCAAAGGTATCACTAATGAAAGGTGTTCCAGTTTCATCATGCACTATTAGGTTGGAAGTCCCCATTGGAACCCCCAACAGTTGCTTCAAAAAGAGGTTCTCTGCCACCACAATATCGTTAGCTGCCACGTACTCCCAGAGTTCGCTACCATAACTCCATATTGCCACGCTCTTTGCCTGGTAAATCTTTAAAAGTGCAGCAATAGGTCGTTTACCCATTTTCCTGGCAAAGTTAAATATAGCGGCATTTGCCTGGGTTATCTCGCCCCTTTTCCTTTGGATTAACGGTCCCCATTTTAACTGGTCATCGAACAGAACTCCCAAATAAGAGAATGTTCTGGATGTGGGGACCCTCTCCTTGTTAACCCTGAATGGATAAGGCTTATTAATAGGCTGCCCCACCTGCATTATGTAAGATTTGGTGTTGTTGATAGATAAATCACAGGCATCCATAAAATTATAAAAAGCATTTAATAGGGTTTGAAGGCCTCTTTGGTCCTAGCCAGGAGGACGGCGTCGTCCGCATACAATAAAACAGGCAACCCCTTGCGACCAACACAGGGATAGTCAGCACCGGTATTTAATAAGAACTCCTCCAGATTATTAATATATAAATTGAAAAGAAAGGGGGCTAAAATACAGCCCTGCCTAACACCCCTGTGGACACTAAAATCCCTGGACACCCTTAGATCCTGAGAGTACCTCACGTTGGCCTTAGTGTCCTGATGCAGGTCCCTCAGAAGGTTGACCAGATTAGGCTCCACTCCCATGGCACCCATGGCTTCCCAAAGCTTCCCCCGGTTGACACAGTCAAACGCGGAGGAAAGGTCCATGAACGCCATGTGGATTGCACCCCGCCTGGTCAAGGTATACTTCCCTAAGACCATGTACAGGTTGAGGCACTGCGCTACTGTTGAGTGGCCAGGCCGGAACCCATATTGGATTTTAGAGATGACCCCGTGAACATTGGCCCAGGCTGTCAGTCTGTTCAGGATTACTCCTCCCACCACTTTGACCACGGAGTCGATGAGTGAGATTGGCCTGTAACATGTAGTGCTATTGCGGTCTCCTTCCTTAAATACTGGCACTATCGTGGATGTGCCCCAGGACCTAGGGCAGCCATGCTCTGCGGCTGCGTTAAGCACAGCTGTAATGAACCGGCGCCCAGAGAGATTTGTTTGATTTTATTAAATCCGGGGGCATACCATCTGGACCTGGTGCTTTGTTACTAGATAACCCCAAGATGCCTTTCTTAACCTCACTAATTGTAAAAAGTGGGAGAGTTACACTTTGTTCCCCTCTAGCCACTTCTGTCTGCGGAGTATTGCTATTAAAAATAAGACTAAAATGGGATACTCACTCATCTTCGGGGATGTTGGTGCCAATTGAATTGGTCCCCACCACATCAAACAGAGGTTTGTTGAAAATACCCCAGAATCGTTCACTGTTTCCGAGGGTATTAGGGTCTAACAAGTCTTGCCAAAAGTTGTCCTTTATTTCTGCCTTGCGCTTAACCAAGGCCTTTTTATAGGACAGCCGTAGTGACCTGATTAGTATGGGGTCTCTAGGAATAGTCTTCAAAGCCACCTTTAGCTCACGGCAGACTTTTGAACAGGAATGGTCAAACCATTTGGGGTCCCTACAACGAGGGCCCGAAGTTGGTACAGTTAACATATCGCCTACTTTTGAAACAATCCCGTCAAATGCTAAGAGAATATCTGGCAGGAGGGACGGAGGGGATACACATAATGATAACTCGGAAGCACAAGTTTTAGAAATCTTGTCATAGATTGTGTCCGAGTTCACCTTAGACCATTTTAAACGCTGTCTACCATCCGAGCAATTCAGAACACCACAATTTGGGATCTTTTCACGTAGATTTAGAAGATTGCCGACCAATGAGATACAAACAGGAATGTGGTCGCTATATATGGTTTCCTGGATTTTAAAGCCAGATATGATTGATTGTAGGCCATTGGAGAGAACAATATGGTCAATAAAGAACCCCCCTGAATACCCTTTGAATGTAGGAACGGGCTGGCAACTACAAGCGTCAACCAAGGATATAGCAGAAATTAGGTCGAATTAATTTAATAGCTGATTCAGCATATCTCCCTGGCCAGAGTGTTCAAAGTGAAGGCCTCCCATTCTGTGACAACCCGATATTCCCATTGCGGTATTCATAGGGTCCCCACATGGGTGCACATTGAAGTCCCCTGTGATAAGGATCCGATGGGAGAAACTTTCACAATGGTGCCTAATGAAATCGCCCAATTCAACAATCCTGCAATCCCCTCTTAGATTTACAGCGTTATAAAAATTAATCAGGGACACCATTTCGTTCCCTCTTTTTATGGTCACTGCTTGGATATCGGTATTATGTGTAGTTATTGTTTTGACTACACAGAGCAAGGCTATGTCAATGTACAAAGCCAAGCCCCCTTTGGCTCTACCACTACGTGACGGTTCAGCCGGCACGAAAAAGCTTTTGTATCCTTCTAGGAATATATCACACTCCACCAGCCAGGTTTCTTGTAAACAGATCACCGAGAAAGACCTTATGAATTCTACCCATTTTGGATCTTTAGCCTTTCCCGCCAGCCCAGCGAGGTTCCAGGAAATAACCGATTTCTTACATACAGATATTTGCGGCAATCGAGTTGCAGTCATACTCCCTAATGAATCAACATTATTATCTATATTAACGCCCCTGGTAGGCGATGGGGGGGGGCACAGGATATTTGGCTGATAAGTGACTCGGTGGCTTCCTCAAGGTGGACAAGGCTGCCACTATCGGTTTCCACACGGCTTTCATCCCTGGAATGGTTGATTCAATCGACCAAATCTAAACCACTATACCTATTTTGTGTTTGTATTTGACTAGGTATATGCGGTTGCACGTACCGGCCCCCAGCCGACCTTTCCAGGCCCCGTTGTTTTACCCGTGTCCAGTCACTTTCCAAGTCTGAGGGATGGGGTGGGGGGTAAAAGTATGATAGTGGGAGGGGTTGAATTGAGGACCCATGGCTGTAATGACTCCAGTTGCAGATATGCCCCACAGTGCGCGGGTCCCTAAAATTCACTAGCACGCAGTCACCTTGTATGGTTTTTGGCCTGTGCCCCACCCAGGACAACCTGCGTACCATCATGATTTCGCTAGAGATGTTACGGGGGAGTGGTCTGTTCCTGTTTAGCCAATCAGCGGCTTTGTTTTTTAAAGAGATGAACGATTCCTTGATAGGGTTAGTTATTTCAGGGACCCCAGTTAGGACTACCAGATATGGACTTGATTGTGGCGGTAAATCAATTCTAAGGTCCCCAACAGTGCCTACATCAGGTAAATCCCGGGAGGTTTCTTTAGACTTAACAACATTAGCCCCTGTTGTGGTGTTATCAGGTAGTAGCGCAGGAGTAGGTAATTTTGTAGAGGATACGTTTAAAATGGATGGTGCTAAAGGTGAGATAGGGTTATGTATCACATCCCCCCTTGTGCGTTATTCAGCTGAGCATCACCCAGAGACAATGTTTTTAACTTGATATTGTCCACAATCTCCGATGTTGCTTTCTCAATCTTGGTTAACCGCTGCTCAATCTGTACGAGTCTGTCTTCAAAAGATTTGAAGGATGACTTTAGCAGTGCTCCGAGATTGGCAAGATCTAAGTCCCCCGGTGCCAATGTTGTAGCAACAGTTTTGGGCCCTCCTGTAATAATTTCAGACGGTACTGCTGACCCACCTCTCTCTACATGAGTCAGCACCTCTGTACCCAGGCCGATGGATGTTGTGTTACTGTCCCTGACACGTTTGGCAATTTTAGGCTTCCTGCCTCCAACATCAACATTAGCCCCCCGCTTCCTCTTAGGTATCGCCCTCTCGCGCCTCCCTCACAATTGTCTGGTATTTGGTCTCTCAGGTGAGCTGCTGGTAGACACCATGGTGTTCTCTGTAGCCATGGATGTTTGGAGCTGATCGATTAATGAGGTGAGGCCCTGATCCAAATGGGTGGGTGGGCTATGGACAGTCACGGGAACATCGATGATGTTTGCACGTAACGTTGAATCTGGAGTACGGGCGTTGGCAAGATGTCCCATGGAGGATCTTTTAGCTAGAGCAAGGTCTTGAGAAACCCTGCGCTTCATAAGGATGATCCCCTGATCAATGACTGAGTTCGCCCTGATAATTAAATTGTCCAATGTCCTTGTCAGGAGCCCACCTGAGGTCGCTACTTTACTTCTATTTTCGTGCACTGACATTTTGCAATACAGGGGACCAGCCAAGCAGGTACTTACAGTTGAGCTAGATGTCCAGAATTCAGAAACTCCACTTAGAAGAGGGGTAGCCCGGTCCGGTCTCCTTCGGGCTTGAACAGGCCCGCCCTTGGCCCAAGCTCATCCCGGCGCGTCCCGCGCGCGTTCCAACACGCGTTCCCGCGAAGCGGGGGCTGTGCGTGATTTTACAGCGCCTCCGGGCGTGGGAAATGACGTGGGCGGCTCCCGCCGCTAGTGTGCCTGGGAAGTGTAGTCTCTCGGCGGCCGCCGTGATGGAACGTGCGGCGGCAGGAGAGCTACAGGGCAGTCACGATGGGGAATATGGTCAGCCAGCCAGCAGGTAAAAACTACAACAATGCCCCCACAAAGAAACAACAGCACCCGCTCCACCGGGGCTGTGCGCGATTTTACAGCGCCTCCGGGCGCGGGAAATGACGTGGGCGGCTCCCGCTGCTACTGTGCCTGGGAAGTGTAGTCTCTCGGCGGCCACGGTGATGAAACGTGCGGCGGCAGGAGAGCTACAGGGCAGTCACGATGGGGAATAGGGTCAGCCAGCCAGCAGGTAAAAAGTACAACAATGCCCCCACAAAGCAACAACAGCACCCTATACGTTCATTCCTTCAGGGCTCCTCTGAGACCACAGACAACAGGTCCAATCCTCTTCTGACCTTTCACAGGTCCAGAAGTGTTCTTGAGTGGGTGCCTGGAGACGACGCATTCATGCTTGGCACAAAGTAGTGGGTGGGGATGACTCCTGAGCATGCCTTAACCAATGTCGTAAAAGTTCTCAGGGCCAACCCTTCCCACTTTGGACATTTTCAAGATAGAGAAAGTGTTGGTCACATTATACCTTGGCTCTGAGGGCTGGGGGTGTGTTTGAGAAGTATTGTATGGTAATCCTAGTGTCCTTCCACATCGAACACCAATCTCCAGTTTGAAGCAGTCACTGTATTTACAATAAACTCAGAGGCAGAGGTCTGGTAGGACAAACGCAGTGTTTACCAGCATTCAGATAGTGAATACATAAGAATTGTCTTGGCATCCTGTTTATTTCCTTTAAAGTGCACCCGAGTGTTACATGTAAAACCTAGAGACTGAAGGCTGGTAGGACAAAAGCAGGGGTTTCCAGCAGCTGGACAGTGGATACCCAAGAATTGTCTTGGCATCCTGTTTGTTTCCTTCCTTTTAAGTGTGCCCCAAAGTGTTAAATGTGCATCCAGACATCCAGCAGGCTTTGACACTCAATCAGGATTTGACACTATGCCAAAACATGCTCACAGCCCCCACCCTTCTGCTGAGCTCAAAGAGGGCATCCCTGTCCATTCAGGTTGCCCTGTTAATCACAGTGAATTATTGTGTAGCTCCTAGGAGGCAATTCTCACCCTTTTCACACCAATTCAAATGCTAATCTCTGGCTGGAGATAAAATTCAACTTAGCCTTCTGGAACTTCAGGCTGGGAAAGGTAACATTCAAAAAGTTGTTTTTCAATTTTATTTATTACAAATCCAACATCACTATTGAATTAGACTTGTAATACCTATTAAAAGTAGTTGATTGATTATTGTTGTAGCTGCCTCCATTACCGAGATCCATTACACTCTGTTTTTTTTTAACATAGGACAGCTTAGCCTGCCACAGTGAAAAACAGCGTTTGGGTGTTACTCACTGTAAGGAAATGGTAATATTAAATTTCTACATGTCCTATTTTTAAATACCATTCATCCTGGTGTGTAATCTGCAAAGCGTACATGGGGATGACTTTTTAATATCTAAAAGGGAGATTTTTACCTGCCAAAAGGGTTTATTTTGACAAGTGGAATTGCGATATTGACACTGCTAAAGTTAACCTACGCAGGGTAGGCCTGAAGCCATGGTTGCACTGCCACTGTAGTGCTGCAGTCCACTAGTGGTATTTAATTTCCAGGCCCTGGGTGCACTTTATACCCTATACTAGGAATTTATAGACAAATTATATATACCAGAGTCACTTTACTACTGGTTAGCAGGGGTAAAGTGCCAGAATTCTAAAGAAAGCACAAATATAGAGTCTAGCAAAAGGTGAAAAATGTAGATTTTTCCCAACCTGCCTGGTAAGAAAATCTGGATTTTATTAAAGACGCGAAGGCTAACATTATTGCAATCTTCTTTATTTAGCTACCGCACAGTCACTTTAAAGAACTAAGAACACTTCCAAGAAAAAAATTCAAACCTAATAAAAGGACAGAACACTGTGATCTCTTCCTTCTTTTTTTCCTAAACTTTCAGAACATTACTTTTTGTAAACTATGTTCTAAAACAGCAACAAGAAAAATTAGAAAAAAACAAGTCCAAGTCCAAAATCCCCTTTCATGGACAATTTAATCTCCAACACCACAGCTTTGCAATAAAGGAATACTCTATGCTCCTTATCATCTTCTTCTATTGTTGACCATGTCGTGCAAAATAATATAGAAATGTAAATAAGCATTGGGTTCAGGGTGGGAATAATATCAGCCTCAGAGTCTTTAATAAAATCCAGATTTTCTGACCATTAAGATTGGGAACATTTTTATATTTTATGTCAAGACCAGAGGCTAACATTATTGTAAATTTAAAGCTTTTTAAACAAACAACAAGCTGCATTCTCAACAGGCTTGAAGTAAAATGTGCAAAAGACAAATGCACCATTCTACCAATCTGCGCATCTCAAAATATCTTGTAAAGCACTACCTTGCATATAGGCTTGTGAAGCAGACGCCCCTCTTACTGAATGCGCTCCAAACAAACTCACATCCACTCCAGAATTCCTCATCATCTCTTTCCCCCATCTTGCCGATGTTGCAGATGACACACCCTTATGAGGTTTCCTGAAGGAAATCAACAACTGTTTTACATTCGCCGAGCTAAAATGTAAGGTTCTCCTTTCATATCCCTTCACAGAGCGGACCTCACACAAATTTACATAATAATTAAAATAAGGATAGAATATAGTCTGCGAATTGGTCTTGTTCTTTTATTTAAATAGAAACACACACCATCATGAGAAAAAATTCTGTTTGATATTTCTAATGCTCTTACATCTGAAACTCTTCTAAAAGATACTAAACATAGCAACGTTGTTAGCCTGTGTGATAATAACTTTAGATATAATAAGTCATTTGCACCCAGGCCATCTAAATACCTCAGTATTTTCTATACATCTCATAAAGAATTATATCCAGAAATTGGTGGTTTTGATATTCTTATACTCCTCATAAGTCTCTTGACCAACAGATCTTGTCCTACAGAAGTACCATTTAATAGAGTATTACCAACAGCAATCGCCGGTCGATGAACATTGATGGTTCAATAAGATAAACCTCCTCCAAACATTTCTGACAGATAATTTGCTATCTCTATATATCCACTGAAACGGGATCAAAATTCCTTTCCACGCACCAGGAAACCCATTTTTGCCACGCCAATCTATACATCTTACGAGTTCCTGGAGCCCATGATTCCTTGATAAGATTTGATGCCCCCTGTTAAAGTCCTGGCACCTCCAATATTCCCCTGAAATTCTCCGTGCCATCATTCTCAACTGACCCTCTAGCACCAAGGTGTGGAGTTCTTCTGCTGGGCCTAACAAGATCTCTGGGAATACGGGCAACAGGATTGGGTAGTCCACTAACATTTCTAACAACATAGGGTACCACACTTGCAAATTCCAAAGAGGTATCTCCAGAACCACTGTCTCTTTCCATGTGCGAGCTATCATTGCTACCCTTGTTATTATTGAAAATTGTGTGAGGGCATATCTCATCAGACCCCTCCAATTCTTCCTGAAAGCATCTATTCCTGCAGACTCCAGGTCCACCTCCTCCCAGGCGCCCACGGGCCTGAACTCAGAGCAGACCGCCGAGATCTAGCATGAATCGCTGTTGGTGAAAATGGTCAAGGTCCTGAACGCAGTAAGAAGTTTGGCACAATACTGGAAAAAACCTGCTCTTCTTTAGAGGCAAATATAGATAAAGTGGCCATAGACTTCACACTGCTCCACGCAGACCATAAGAGGCTAGCCGACAAGGTGCAGGCCCAGGAGCCAGCCATCATGGAGCTTCACCCCGCCACCAGCTCAAATATGTCTAATGTGCTCAACCTCACGGCTAAGGTCCAAGCACTGGAGAAGAGGCTGGACGACGCGGAGGGCCGGTCATGGCTCAACAACGGGCAGGTGGTGGGGCTGCTGGAGGACTCGGAAGGCCGGGACCATGTGTCCAATGTAGAGCAAAGGATAAGGAGCATTCTGCACAAAGGCTCACTGTCCCCCAGTTTGTCGTGGAGCATGCACACAGAGTGCCAACCCGGAGACCCCTCCCCAGAGCACATCCCAGACCCCTCCTGATCCGGCTACTCAACTTTAGGTACAGGGACGTTATACTGCAGGAGACTCAGAGGTCCTCGGGCATAACAGTGTGTAACACTCACGTTATGATCCAACACCCTTGATCTCTTCTGATCCATTAGAAGGAGGTTGCATGATAAATATTCAGACATCCAGCTCGTTCCCTCAATAAGGCTGCAACCAGTCGCAGAGCCTTGGTGAAACACCAGGGGCAGAGGAAAGACGGAAAGGCAGACAAAAAAACGTCCACATTCTTCCACCCCACCTGAACTGAAGGTATCTTTGATGATCTTACCTTCCTATTTCAAGTCTTAGCACTTGACCTCTGCGCACTGTCGGTACTACGCAATTGCTAGAAAAAATTCTGAATGCTTTCTAACACATTAATAAATTCATATACCAATAATATGTGAAACTATACACCAGTATTCTGGTTCAAATGAATCAAACATTTATTCTGTTGTGAATCACAGAAAACAGTCATTCTTATTAAAAAAGAACAATCTTTTTGTGTATAGTTTCACATCTTATTGGTATATGAATTTATTAATTTGTTAGAAAGCATTAAGAATTTTTTCTAGCAATTGCGTAGTAGCTACAGTGCGCAGAGGTCAAGTGCTAACTTGAAATAGGAAGGTATAGAAAACTGGCATACCAGACAGCATGTCAGCCCCTGCAGCACGCTAGGTTTAAAATATTGAGAAAAGGTTCAATAAGTAGTTCAAAATAAAGGAGTGCTCCTCCTGTTCTCATTTATTTTAGATCCTTGATGATGTTCCCAAATAGGAATGGTCAGATATGCATCCTTTCAATCTCACCTTCTTAGCCAATTCCCTGATTGCAGGACATCCCTTATTAAATGTAAACCTTTTATTTTGGAATGATGATATTCTACCAATTCATTCAAGTTCTTCAAGTATATTACTGGCCTCATACCTTTGTCTTTTTTCTGTACAAAAAAATATTGCTAACAAACTCTTTTAGAGCAGGCCTCGCCTCTATAATGGCACCATTTTCTTTTAAATCTTGTATTTCCTTGTTCACCAATTTTGTTAATTCTTTGTTCAATCTTATAATTTTTGGAATATGATCCTGAATGGTTCTCCAAAAAAGTCTATGAGCTAACCCATTACCGTTTCCAACACCCAAGGACCTTTGTTACCCTTAACCAATTGTTGAAAAACTGAGCAAGTTTGCCGCTCAGCTTTATAGGGGTAGCAGAAAAGTCTCGACTTACCTGATCCACATGTATGACATTCTCCTCATGATCCTCTTCCTTTATATTCTTGTCTTTGAGGGTAAAACCGTCCGGACTGATATGGTGATTGATATAGGTTTGGTTTAAATCCCCTTAAAACGAGGTCCTAGTAATGCCTTGGCCTCGGCCTGGGAACTGAGCCCTCGTTAACCCGGCCCCACCAAAAACACGTCTGTCAAAATCCTTTTTAATCTCTCTTTAATATTGTTTTAGTGAGCTGAAAGCCCCCACATATTTCGATATCTCCTTAATGAAATTATCCCCAAATAGTAGGTCATTAGCCGTTTGCCCCTCCTCGTTATTGGCTAACTCCACCAATCTAAGGTCTATTTTTAGAGTGACGCTTTTCCTTCTTCCCACTGAAATGGCCATATTAGCATTAGACTGCTCTCTGAATCCGTTTGTCTCAATTCTTCTACATTATTTCCCACAAAAGTCTCCTCAGCCATGTCAAATATTTTTGTTAATGGACCTGATAGATCTAATAACCTATCTTTTTTTTTTTGGATTAATTTTATTGATGAACAAAGCAGATTTGCTGTCATCAGACGTTAGTAACAATCTCACATTGTACAATTGACTAGGCAATATTACACTGAATATTGAATACAAGTTTGCAATGCAACCCCATCTATGTGGCATCAAAGTAGCACATATCAAGTCCATGCCTCCAAGCACACCAACAGCATGTCGGAGTGGTTAGTCACTTAGGTCAGGGTCAGAGGGCTCCGCTGGAGGGGAGCATATGTTGCCTCGGAATGCGTTCCATCTGCCCCATACACGTGTCCATTTACGGAGGCAACCCCTGTGGATAAATACCATTTTCTCCACTACCATTGCCCTATCTAAGTCTTGACACCAATGATGGTGCTGAGGGGCAGTGGGCACCCCCCAGTGTTGTGCAATATTTTGTTTCGCCAGACTAATCTCCAGGGTTGCCCATGTTTGTGCTGCGTGGTTAAGATCGGTAGGCTCCCATATATTGAGGAGGCACCGCCGGGGTTCTCGGAGAACTTCGACCCTGGCGATAGTAGCCATGACTTGTCCCCAGTATCTTGCAATGACGGGACAGTCCCATAGCATGTGAAAAAACGTCCCCAGTTGCCCACAACCCCTTAAGCATAAAGGTGTCTCGGCCAGTCCGATCTTGTGAATCATTGTCCTAGTGTAGTATGTTCTATGTAGTATTTTCAGTCTGGATGGGATCGCTACCTCATGGGGGGATGCAAGGGCCTCCTGCCAGTCCTGATCGTCCATGTCTCCCACGTTCATCTGCCACTTCTCTCTCAGGGCGTGCCTAGGATCTTTCTGGTTATTCACCAGTTTACAGTACGTGAGGGAGATCGCCTTTTTGGTAAGGTGGTCTGTTAGGAGGCGATCTTCTAGTGGCGATGATTCGGGGAGATCGTCACCTTGGGAAATGGCTTTGGTGAGTGCGTGTTTGATTTGTAGGTATTGGAACTGTTCCGAATCAGCCACCTGGTATGTTGTGCGTAGATGAGCAAACGTCACTACTTCCCCCTTTTTCCACAGATCTCCTACTCTGGAGATCCCTATAATGTCCCAACAGGCAAAACCCTTACTATTACGGAGCATACCAAATTTAGGGGAGTCCCAGAGTGGTGTGTGTTGGGTAATCCTTACTTCCCAGCCCAGCGCTTTCTGTGCTTTAAACCATGTGTGTGTTGTATGAGCAATGGGGCCAGTCAATGTGCGTGTTTGGGCCTTGTTGTATAGTGGTCCCAAGAGTCTATCTGTACCTAGGGCATGTCTGTCCATACGCAGTGCTGGTTCCTCGTGTGGGGCGTGGAGTCACTGGTTCACTAATATAAGTTGGGAGGCCCAATAGTACAGCCGCACATTGGGCAGAGCGATCCGACCGTCATACCAGCTACTGGTTAGTTTGTTGATTGCTATGCGGGGGGTTTCCCGTTCCACAGGAGGTCACTCAATGCTACCTCAATGGCTTTAAAGTAGGAATCAGGGACTGGGGTTGGTGTATTTTGGAGGACGTACAAAAACCTGGGGAGGGCCATCATTTTAAAAAGGGCTGCTCGGCCCAGCAGGGTCAGAGGAAGGGAGTGCCAATGTTTCACATCGCTTTCAGTCTCTTAACCTCATCACTGCGGCACGAATTCCGCCGCAGTAATGAGCATTCCAATCACGAGCGTGGTGATGACCGCTCCCGGCCGTCATTAGCACACGCCCACAGTGACTCATGACGGCCGGGAGCCGTCATCAGCATCGAAGAGGCTAAGCGGGGGTGCAAGGTTGCGTAAATAGAACTGAGCGCTATCTGGGGTAATGTTAATGCCTAGATATTTAAATCCTCCGTCACCAATTTATATTGTCACGCCCCTGGGCAGCTGCGGCGGGGGACCGTGGAGAATATATATGACCGATTTTGTCCAATTGATCGTGTATCACAAGATTCTTCCATAGGATGCACATATATCTAGCAGGCAATTAATTGAGCGGCAGGGTGAGACCATGTACAACAGAATGTCGTCTGCTTAGAGGGAAATACAGTGCTCCCATCCCTCAGACCAATGCAGTCCCCTTATCACTAGGTCGTCCCTAATCCAGGCCGCGAGTGGTTCAAGCACAAGAGCAAACAATAACGGGGATAGGGGGCAGCCCTGTCTTGTCCCTCATCCCAGGGGAAAGTCCTCGGACATCCTCCCATTAATCACCATGTGTGCCAGAAATTGAGGCCGAAACCAAAGTTCTGTAGCACTGCAAAAAGGAAGGGCCATTCCACCCGATCAAACACCGTGCTGGCGTCTAAAGATAGGATAACCGCCTCTTCTTGTATCGTCGGCATGTGGGCCAATACTCCATGTAGTCATCTCAGATTCATTGCTGTGTTTCGACCAGGCATGAAGCCCGATTGGTCGGGTTGGATAAGGGACACAAGGTGGGGTTGGAGCCTTCGCCAATATTTTGGCCTCCACATTGAGAAGTGAAATAGGGCGGTAGATGGTGCATTCTTCAGGGCGCTTACCTGGCTTTGGAATCGCCACCAGAGTGGCCACTCTCTGGTCCCTTGGCAATAGTCCCGCTTCCGGGCTGTCTACATACATCTGTAGCCAGGGGGGCCCTAGAATGTCTGCTTCTTTCTTATCGAGCACCACAGGAATGCCTTTCGGCTCTAGTGCCTTACCCGGTTGGAGTCCTCTGATAGCTGCTGTAATTTCATCAGGTGTGAAGGGTGCTTCTAGTGTTTGTGTCTCAAGGGCGGTCAACTTTGGCAAACATATGTCTTTCAGGAAGGCCATGCTGTCTTGCACAGTGGCGTGTGAGGCTGGTGTGTAAACTGTCTGGTAGTGATGTGTGAAAACTGTGACTATGTCCTGCGGGTCCATGACTTCCTCCCCAGATAGTGTGTGTATCCGGGCCACCCAGCGATCTGCACATTCCTTTTTGTCCTGCCAGGCAAGGAGTTTACCTGCTTTGTCCCCTACTTCGTAAATTTTGTGTTGCGTTTGTCTACTTCGGCCTTGGCTTCCTCCCACGTGTGGTCCCTGAGGGCCTGTGTGGCGAGAGCTAGTTTGTGGGTTGTCTCATGAGTCGGATCTCTCGTGCGATCAGCTTCTGCAAGGCTAACTGCCCTCTCTAAATGTAAAAATGTAAATTGATACTTGTATAGCGCACTACTCACCCGCAAGGGTCTCAAGGCGCTTGTACGAATACCGCTGTGGAACCCATCCTGGCTTTCCCTGTGAGGTGTCCACTCCTGGGCACCCCCAAGGTGGAGGCCAGGCATCCTTAGTGTTGTGGGGCCGTTGTGGAGATTAAGCAAGCTATTGCCCAGAGTTGCAGAGTGGGACTCCATGATTGGAATAGGCACCGAGGCGAGAATTATCAGGTCTGTGGAATTTTGAGCCCACGACCCACCGAGGCGGGGAATTGAACCCTGGTCCCAGGCTAGACCTCTGCATCAGGGTCTGCCGCTCTAACCATTGAGCCACACTTGAGCCACTAGCTCCTGCACCTGCTGGTCTTTGTTTCGCTTGTGTGTAGTGATCAGGGAAATGGATTGTCTGCGTATGACTGTCTTGTACGCCTCCCAGAGAATGGTGGGAGAGGATACCGAGTGCATGTTGTCTTGGAAATAGTGTTCCGCGGTCTTGTGTAGTTGTTTACCTATGGTCGGGTCTTTCGCGTATCCCGGGTATATGGGGTAGATGGGCTGTCTCCCAGTATGTTGTAGGGTGTATATGAGGAGGATCGGAGAATGGTCGGATATCCCTCTGGGGAGGTGCTTAACATCTAGTATACGTTCAAGACTCGATGGAGACGAGAGGACATAGTCCATTCTGGACATACTGTTGTGAACCCCTGAGAGGTGCGTGTATTGAAGCTCCGTGGGGTGGTGCGTGCGCCAGATATCTACAGGCCAAGTGCTTCCATGAACTCTCGAAAGAGCGTGGGGGTGATCCCTTGACTGCGCAGAAGAAGCCTATCTAGGGCAGAATCAAGTATGGCGTTAAAGTCGCCTCCTACAATAAGTTCTCCAATGGGCAGCTTGAGTAGGAATTTCTCTAATGCAGGGATGGTAAGACTCTGAAGTGCGGGGGGCGCATAGTTGGTGACAAAATTGTAGGCACGCCCCTCCCACTGACAAGAGAGAGCTGCAAAGCGGCCCTGGTCATCTGTTTGGGTGCTCTGGATTACTAGTGGCCAGCCCCTTCGGAAAAGTATACCCACCCCTCTGGAACCGGAGGTGAATGCTGAGTGTGTTACCATCTTGAAGCCCCACCTATCAAGCGCCTTGGTAGCAGTTCACACTAAGTGAGTTTCTTGTAAAAGGATCACAGAGGGCGCGTGTCTCTTGAGATATTGTAGTATTAACCCTCTCTTTATTTTGTCGCCTAGACCGTTAACATTCCAGGAGATCATAGTAAGAGGTGGACTGGGTTTATGGGTGCCTCTTGACGGTGACTGTGTGAGGTCAGGAATTACCCCCTAGGGGCAGTAGTGTGATCGGTAGGCATTGGATGAGTATGTGGTGGTCGTTGGGTCGCACGTGTGCAAACCTGAGATTGTACAGCATAAGCAGTGGGCAGCAAAACATTAACAAACTAAAAAATTCAAACATGAACATAAACTTCGGTCTCTGTCGTCCGGTCATACATCTTAACCAAACGAGACATAACACCAATAACTGTCTCATATTTTCCTCCCCCCTCCCTGCCTCCCTGCGCGGCGGTCCCCAAACTGCCCGCCTCCCCAACTGAGCTGAGTGCTTTTGCCCCACAACTGGTACTTGGGTTGGGGGTGAGTGAGTGTCCGTGTCCATGAAAGCCCTCCCGGCCGGCGTCCCCATCAATGGCTAAAAGTCCTCATAGAGGCAGAACATCGGCCACTGCGTGTGTGGCACGCCCGGCGTCCGGGTCATTAAGTGAAGAAAAAGTGTTGTGGGACAGTGCGCGCCCAGAGAGGAATGTGTCTTTGGGCTAGTCCAGTGTTTGTTATTCTTGCCCTCAGGGTCGCGTGCCCTTAGTCCCCCTTGTCGCTGGATTCCGGCGATTGCGACTCGCCAAGTCGGTGGTGCTGCTGGGTACTTGGTTTCCGGGATCTTGCTGCTGGACGCCATCCCTCCAACCAGTCCCTGGCCTCCGCAGGCATGATGAAGAACCAGGTTTTTCCTTCTGCTTCTACCCTGAGTTTCTCTGCGAAGAGCATGGAATACTTAAGTTCTCTGGCCCTAAGTTCTCGATGCGGATCGGCGGGGCTATCCTGGCTGCCTGCAGAATGATGTCTTGATCTCAGAAATTGAAAATGCGAGGCAGAATTGCCCGGGGGTGGAGGGGGCTCCAGGGCGAGGCCTCCCACCTGGCACTCGGTGAGCCCTTTCTGCGGAGGAGAAGCTGGAAAGCCCCTGTGGTTGCAGCTGGTTTTTCAGGAGGTCTTCCACAAAGAGGTCTAGAGCTGGCCCGCCCATCTTCTCTGGAACACCGATGATGCGCACGTTGTTGCGGCGTGAGCGCCCTTCCTGATCATCAAGTTGGCTGAGGATACATTTGTTGTCTTCCTCCAGGCTGCGCAAGTGTGGCCGTGTCTGTGGATAGGGTCTCTGTTGTAGATTCTACCTCTGTTAGACTCCGCGATAACTTGGAGAAGTCTGCCCGGATCAGGGAAATGTCCATGGAAATCATGCCGATAGTAGACTGCAGTTGTTGGAGGGCGCTCATTACGTCCACCAGCGTGATTGTGTCAGGCTCTTTTGGAGCAGGAACTTCAGACTGCGCAAGGCTCGTCTGTGGTTTGTCCGGTGGGTCTTTGGTGTATGCAAATGTGTCCAACTTTCCAGTGGGTGCGCCCCGTGGGCCACGGCCTCCCATCTCTGCCACTGCAATTGGGGTCGTGCCAGGCACCATGGGGGAAAGTGCAGTAGTCACCGCTGCCTGCCGCGTTGTAGGATAGTACGCTTGCCCTTTCGGGTTTCCTACCCAGTCCTTAGTAGCCTGTGGTGTTACTGGTCGGGTCACAAGTCGGGTCTCCGCCTATCACTCTGCTGTGGGGCGAGGAGTATAGCAAGCGAAAGTTTGTGCTGTAGCATAGTTGGCGAGCACTCCAGCAAATTGGCCGGCGCTGTGGATCCGCTGCTCGCCCTGTACCCCCAAGCAGTGCCTCCTCCGCCCTAAACACACACCTTGCCTAAATGGTGGGGAACGCTGCCATCTGGCACATGGAGGTTCTTGTTGCCAGCAATGTCACTGGAGTGCTGTGTATGGAGGCAAGCTGCATAGAAACCGACCCCAGTATATTCGTGCAGGTGGGTCGCTGAGGTCTCCTACCTTCGTGGCTGATTGATATGTCCTATGGGGCCTGAGGCTGTTGCTCGTGTCAATGGTGCGATCACCGTATGCAGGAGCACTGCTATGCGCTGGTGAAGTTGGTATTAATGCAGGGGGCCCCTGGGGGGAGTTGGGTGTCACTGTTGTCACTGAGCAATGGATGAAGAGGGCTGGCTGAAATACTGCATAAGCAAGATTATAACACAGTTGTAGTAAAACCAAAGGTCTGTAGCTAACACGAGACATATTAAATCACTCATTGAGTTCCTCAACCAATTTAGCAAAATTAAAAAGTATTTTATGATTGAACTAAGACAAGAATTGGATCAGTCACTGTAGAAATCTAGAGCTTCAAAGTAACGCTCCACTTCTGCACATTTCCATTCAGTGAAAGTTCCTTCATCTTACTCAAAGTGGCCACTGACGGCTTCCTCCTGCTCCAGGAGCACAGCACGATGCCCAGATCTAGTCCACCTCTTGACTTCAATCAGGTCAGTGGAGTTGAATATGACACATTCGCCAAGTGCAGGCAGGCCCACTTGATAGCTTCCAAACTTCATAGAGTTGCTGTGGTGGTGTCTCTGATTTGTGATCTAACGCAAGCACAGCCTCTTGCAGTTATTCTGAGTCTGCATAAGGAACTGGTCAGTGCTCCCACCATCCCATTTAAATGTTCAGTTTTTGGTGCAGACACTGGAGAGTTCTCTTACCGGCTATTAGCCCACAGCGAGTGATAATTAGCTTAATCACTTTTTTAAAAGTTACAACAAAGAATCTTCCCAAAGATAGTGCAAACCGGGTTGCCGTAGGAGAACAACTGCCTCTAATCGGAACAATGTCCTAGAGATGTGAGTGTATGGTGGCTTTGTTATCCTTCCTGTCCCACACACTCACGAAGGTTGGCAAAACTCTGTGATGGGTGAAGCATCTTCCCAAATAGTACACTTACAAGCAATTACAGGAACTCAAATAAGTCTTTCAATCTCTCATCAAATTTTAAGCGAAACACATCAAATGTGAACTGGTTAGTGAACTCTCAATATTAGAGTCAAAGTACCAGCTCTTCAGTCAAAGCAAACAAATAGCACGACTATGTCAAAAGTGCTGTGATTTTTCACAGGTGGTTCGACAGGGTAGTTAAGATGGTGACACACTGGGAGTTCCTTAATGTTAGTATCTATAAAAGTAACCCTATTGGTGTTGCATGCTAGTTTTTGTCATGATGTATTATCTTCTTTGGGTATTGTCATTCTTTTTTTTTAAGTTTGAAGTTTATTGAAATAAAAAGAGGCAAGAACAGAACAGAAAATGAAGAAACAATCAAGAGTTATAAGAAACATGAAATCATTCTTACGTATTAGCGACATTAATGGAGGAAAAACTTATGCATAAAACATAGAAGAGGCATTGAATGAGAGGAGCATAGGGGGATGAGGAAATATCACAAATTATAAAAGCATAAAAGTAATATGGTAAAACAGTAGATGTAACGATAACATAGTAAACAAAATAAAGTAATGTAAGGCATTCATGGTGGTTTACAAACTTCAACATTACGTATCGGAGATGAGGGAGGAGGCCTAGCAACTTTGGATAAATAATCAGTGAGGGGAAGCCATAAAAGATCACGTTTGATTGCTAAAGAAATAGGAGATACAAAATTAGTGTCAAGTCTGTGATTAAAACAGACTGCGTTCCACCAAGCATCAAAAGAGACATCATTAGCTTGTTTCCAATGTGATGTAATATGGTGGAAAGCAATAGCTATACAAAGATCAAGTAATTTGTGTTTGTGATAGGAATCTGTAAAAACAGGAGAGAGGGAACCTAAGAAAATGTGTGTAATGGAGAATGGAATTGTGAAATTGAAAATCTTTTGTAATTGGGACCAAACTAAGTGCCAGAAACGTAACACAGGAGGACATTCGAATATCATATGGTTCAGATCAGCTAAAGGGGATGAGCAGGACCAACAAGTAGATGGAATGTCTGGGGAAAAGGATGACAGAAGTAATGGAGTGAATAGTGTACGATTGTAAATAAAGGGTATTGTCATTCTAAACGTCTGAAATTTCAGCAGGAGCTTAGGCCTAGGCCTCCCACTTACCTGTGACCGGTCCTCCGACAAGTCCAAGGCCTTTCGGGCATGGCTTCGCTGCCTTAGTCTCCCGCCTCATCTCTTTTGGATTTCTTTCGCACTCTCTCTCACTCTTGCATCTTCTCTCTCTCATCTCTAGGTCAACTTTTCCCTCTGCACTTCTCAAGCCTTTTCTGACTCACTTCAGGTATTTGTAGCTTTCTCCACATTTTTGCCTTTGTTTAGCTCTGTGCAGCTCTTTTTGCTCTCTTGCCCAGCACCCTCTGTTTCATCTTGTTTTCCCTTTTACTTTAACTCTTCTGCTTTCACAGTGTTTTCTGCTATTTTGCATTAGCTCTTTTCAGCCGTTTTTTTCTTCTGCTCAGCCCCCTCTGTCTCAGCTAGTTTCTACTTTTGCTCTTTTCAGTCATTTTGGTCTTTACCATCGGTTTCTGCCTGTTTTATTCTTTTCTTAAGCTATTTTCTGCTCTCACCCTTTTTGCTTTTTAGATCTTCTCCTCTATGTGCTCTTGCCCCCCACACTGTTTTCTCCTTGCCTACCGGCTCCCCCACTCCTTACCTGCTTCTTTTCTCCTGTGCTTTCTTCCTGCTCTGCTGTGCAGACCCGCCCACCACCCATACACACCTGTACCCTTTCAGGACCTACTTAAAAGTGACCGCTGCGTGTCCGCACGACAGAGCGTACCAAAGGCATGCCAAAGGCAAGCCCATCTGCATCCACCAGCACCTGGCTGGACAGTGCCCAGCACCACAAACCCTGGTCCAAACGGACCAGCAATACACTGCATCACTCAGTTTGCTCAAACACCTCTCCCCCGCTGCACCACACATCCCAGTGGGAGCCTTGACCTGTACCCTGTGCCACTTCCCCGGCAGCAACCTACCTGAACTACCACGACAGCAAGTCACCTACACAACTCCTCACGCAACATGCTACTCTAGACCTGCTTGCTCAGCAAACCCGCAACCGAAATCTGGGACCTGCTGAACAGCGACACACTGGATGTTATCTTCCTCATGGAAGCCTGGCTCAAACCAACATTGGCACCAACATTGCTATGCCAATCCCAGCAGGCTACAAGATTGCCCAACAGGACCACCACCAGAAACCAGTAGGAGGAGAACTCTTGATTATCTACAAAGATGCCATCACCTGCTCAACAACCAGAGAAATCCTCTCCATGGAACATCTGCACTTAAAGCTTCAATTTCCCCAAAAACGTCACCCTAAATGTAACCCTCTTCTACTGACTGCTGGGACCGCAAGCTCCCTCCACCAATCTTATCACAGTTTTCACTGCCACCCGCACCATCGACTTCAAAGCTTTCGTATTCCTTGGAGACCTCAACTTCCACCTGGAAGGCAGGGTCAGCCCCTGCTCCAGGGCACTCTAGAAAGACTAAACAACATCGGACTAACCCAGTTCGTCACAGACCTACAGACATCACTGGACACACACTGGGCTGCATCTTCACCACCTTCAACAACATCAAGTTCAACTCATCCTCACATGGACGAAGCACTCCATAATCCACTTCTAAATCAATGCAACGCAGACCAACACACCCACCAACTCCAAACTACCCAGCCACAGCTGGAGCAAAATTTTAGAATCAAAATGGCTCAAAGCCCTCCACACAGACACATCCAACCCCGTGGACAACCTTAACAAGAACATCAACAACTTTAACAAATGGATCAAGAACTGTGTGGACTCTATTGCACCTATCAAACTCAACAATCAGGGAAGATCCAACAAGCAAGCCAGTTAGTACACAAAGAATCTCCAGAACACCAAACAACACTGCAAACAGCTAGTGAGAAAGTGGAGAGCCAACCATGAAGACACCAACAGAACCACCTTTCAAGCTGCACTCAAACAATACCACCAGCAAATAAGAGAAACCAAGAAAACAGTGCTAGCTGAATGCAACAACAGACGCTCCAACAGCAACAAAGAAATCCATTGGATCATCAATGATTTCCCCACATCCATGGTGAAGGAAGCTGACTCTTTTTATGATATACCAAAATGAGGTATATTGGACAAAGAGTCCAGGAATTCCCTAATGAGTGGACAGTAGCTTGCTCTAGCAATCCCAAGGTGCTCATCTAGGAGGTAGTGTGGTTGAGCAGCCTTAGGCTTTTCAGAGAGGAGTGTTAGACATCTGTTGCGCACACGCAGCCAATAATTGATACACACAACTAAATAGGGAGATCCACACCAATTTACAAAAATAACAGTATATCTTTATATAACTTTAGGCACCAGGATCATCAAAATCAGGTACGTACTTTTAAAAGTAGCAGGTTTGAAGAAAACAGGTTTTTGATACTTTAAATCACAGTTGAATTACTTCACAACAGGGTTAACCTAAGAAGAAGCATTTAAAAATGACATTCGGGACCCTACCCCGGGACCGAAGGTGAGTATGGGGCATGGTCCAATGCAGCACCAACAGGTCACCTCGAGATGCAATGGGTCGCCTGGGTGCAGAGGTGTGTTTTTAAACGTCTGGTGATTTTGATACTTTAAATCGTAATTTAAGCACTTCATGATGATGTTAACCTATGGAAGAAAAACATGTATTGAATTCGGACACTTAACAGTGACTTAGAGGACCAGCCTTCTGGACTTAAGGTGAGTATGGGGCAAGGTCCAAGGCAGCATCAGCAGTTCACTTCGGGCAGCACCGGGGTGGTCAGGTGCAGAGGTGCCTTACGGCTTCTGGTGCCCCATTCAAGTCAATGGAGATTGGTCAGTCGGAAAAGAGGCTGTGGGCATGTACTGGGGGGCAGTTGGGCTGAACCAACAAGGGGGATTAACACTGGCGATGCTCGTGGACACCTTTGGTTGTTTTCTCCAGGAGCGACAGGTGCTGTGGTGTCTTTAGGCATCGCGTTTTCGTCACTCGGGGCACTTGCGTTAGAGGGGGCCTGCAAACAGAGCTACAGGTGGTGTCAGGAAGCCCACAATGGGCAAGTCCAAGGTGGGCTTTGTCTCTGGAGGGCCGGGTGACCACGCAGGCACCATTGGCCCACTTAAGCTTCTGCTAGGAAGCACAGGTGTAGTGGTGTTTTACGGCGTCAGGTTTTTGCAGTCCGGAGTGCTCAAAGTCTGAGGTGCTTGTAGGATGCAGGAAAGCAGCTCTGCTAACCATGGGAGTTCATAAGTATTTAGGGGCATATCCTCAAGGCCCGTGATAAAATTATCACCGCTTTAGCGTCCGTTTTCAGGCGAAAAGCAGCGATAATTTTATCGCACAATCAGCATGGACACGCTAACGCATGTTCCCATGCCTCAGCGCCGGTTTCCCTAACGCCCATCTTTGCATCGCCAATAAGATGCAAAGTGGGCGTACCCTGCCAAACTAACGTGGAGAATGTCGCTAACAGACGTATCTCCAATTACCAAGGTAATCGGTAACCTGCTTAGCGATTACAAAAGTAGCACTAACCACGCTTAACGCAGGTTTCTTTACGCCTGCTTACAATCTGACTTAGCCATTATATCCAACGGAAGGTGGGTATTATGGCTAAGTCTGCCCTGCCCTATCAGCAACATATCGCCTTTCTTTGTTTGATTATCGCTGGATTTCCAGCGATAATCTCACGATTTACTGCTAATGCTGGATATTTTATCACTTTTGATATAAACGTTGCTGATAGCGCGCTATCTCGGCGATAAAATCCAGCGATAGCTGGAGATAATCATCCTCGCACTAAGCGCGTTTAGCGAAAATTATCGCCGGCTGTTGCTGATATGCCCCTTAATCTTCCTGTCTGTCCAGGTGCCAAAGGGTTCTGGACAAAGGGGGGGAATGCATCCTCACCTGTGAGGGATGCCAGATTTGCATAGCAAAAGGCAGTCGGTTCTTTGAAGCTCCTGTGCCTTGGAATGCTAATCTGCACATTATCCTGTGGGTGAGGTGTAAACACCATCTGCTG
Organism: Lissotriton helveticus; assembly: GCF_964261635.1. Taxonomy (NCBI): domain Eukaryota; kingdom Metazoa; phylum Chordata; class Amphibia; order Caudata; family Salamandridae; genus Lissotriton; species Lissotriton helveticus. The sequence continues at coordinate 1,588,495,000 of NC_136067.1, read as the reverse complement.
TGGTAGGTTTTGTTTCTGACTTCCTGAGAGCAAAGGCCTCACCTTGGGGGTTCAGAAACTCATCTATGGTGGCAGGCTGCCAAAACCCAGTCAGTCAGAAAACCAGTAGCTGGTATGTTTTCGGCAGGCACCTCTAAAGTGCCCTCTGAGTTCAGGTATTAATAAATCCATCACTGGCATCAGTATTGGTTTATTAATACTAGATGTTTGATACCAAACATCCCTATTTCCACTGGAGCCATCATATAGATGGGGAACTCGTTTTCACCAGTGTCCAGCATGTTTTAAAAAGGTTTCATTGATCACTTGTACTGGCAGCAATGAAACTGACCAGCACAGGGGCTTATCTGCTCATGCAGATATGTCCTCACATGTAATATAAGGGATCCTGCCTTAGAGTTGTAAGATCTGCTTTAGGGGTGACTTACAAATCTTAAAAGCAGTATTAGGGAACAAGGCACACAGGGATGTGTGTCATGTCTTGTTTTCACTTTTGGGTCTGCACCAAAACATGCAGCCAGCAATGGCAGTCTTGCATGAGTTTGGTGAGGGGTCCCTTAGGGTGACACAACTGTTGCTGGAGCCCTAAGGGACCCACTTTACTACCTAAAACCCAGGGGTACCATTTACTAGGGGCTTACAGAGTGTACTAAAGGTATTGCCCATTGAGGTAAAATTGAAGTTTTGGGGAAAGAACACTGGTTCTAGGGACCTGGTTAGCAGGACCTCAGGGCACTTCAGTCAAAGTTGCTTCATATGCCTGGCAAAAAGTTGGGGGACTATTGCAATAAAATCCCAGTTTCCTATACATAGCCTCTGTCAATCACATCATCCTCCCTCAAGAACTCACAATGACCTATCCAACTTCTTCCACAGCAAGCTCACGAACATTTACAGCAACTTTGCACATCAACCAGATCTCAGCGAACTCATCAACAACTAGTTGATCACTATGGTATCTGCGAAGCCTGTGCATACACATGCAACACCAAATGTTTGAACATGGCTCTATTAAAGTGGAACTCAAATCATTTTCCAACTGCAACTCTAGAAATGTCATTTACTTTGTATGGTGTCCCTGTAAACCTCTATAAATTGGGCGGACGTCTCAACAAGTCACACATATGCCAATACCACAGCAGGATCAGGTATGAGGTGGTAACTGCACCCATCGCCGCTCATGTTGTTAAAAAAACATACAGCAGAGGCTTTCGTATGGCAGGCTGAGAGAGGTGGTGGCCTCACATAAATTCTCCAGAAAATTTAATGCAAATGGATTAAACTCTGCAATTCTATAAACCTAGGACTCAACACCACCCAGGAATGGCAAACTTGTGTAGCTTAATTGAACAATTGACCCTACCAGGCTTTACCAAGCAATACCTATCTACTGACGTTATTCCGTACCCCTATGCAGTAATTTTCCACTTGGATTGTATGGATTACTCTTGCAACTTACTGCCTGCAAGCAGCAGCTCCTTCATTATTACCTACCACCTTCTGTACTTGCATACTTGTATTGATTGCTCATCCACTGCCAACCATCTGAACATTGCCTCAATTACTAGACATGTCTTGAACGTTGATGCCTGCCATTTTTATCATTGTCAGCTGATGTGGTCATTGTTTATGGTTTATAAATGTAATACCCAATCAGGTTGCCTCTGCCATTTTACATGCTCATTGATTTATGTATTGTATTGCTGACACCATTGCACACTGTGGTTTCATTGTATTTCATTTTACTTATGTTTTATACACATACACTATCTTTCTTTTAACAGTTGGAGGTTTGCGTGCTTCCCACCGTCTAAACATTTTGCAAACATTCTAGCACGCAGCCCGAGTAGCATGCACCTCGGCGTCTAGGTTGCTGTGACTACCACTTGGTCACGTCCCACTTGTTTGTCTCTCATTGTACAATGTAGGCCTTGGAACACATCCGCTCCAAGTCTTGGTATGACTCCCCGTCAGTATCAATAGGAAGAACGCCGCAGCTTAACCCAGTTGACACTGATGCAGCGTCTAGTCTGGATCCTTGCAGCCAACTGTCTAGAGAGCATCGGAAGATTCTTCCCAACCTTGTGGTGCACGCTCAGCTACCGTAACTGCCGCTCACTGGTTAAGCCCCATTGTGGCTTCTTACTCTTTTTTCAACCAGCATCGATTTATTTGATTGGCTTTCTCATCTTGGGGGAGCTCCATGTCTTCACTGTGGGTCTGCATACAATCATTGAGTTACTCTCTGCGAGTCTGCCCATCATTGGTGTGTTCCTTATAAGTTTATTTACACATCTCATGTTTTCTTACCCAGCTACCACCTAGGGTGCTCCATATGAGACCCCTTCCCACATTCTTGTCACTTTTGGTGTGCACACTGGTTATTATTATTCTAGATACCATCAGGTTGGGTACCAACAAATAATTACTTTGACATGCCATTTTAAGGCTAACGCATGGAGTAGTCATGCTGTTTTTTCTTAAATCCTAAGTGTCCCCACATTCTCTTGGGTCTGATGAGACCCCATACTGTAGAGGGGGTCAAAGGGTCATCAACAAATAAAAACGAGCCAGCTATTTGGTCCTTTGATTTACACAAGGGCTCTTTTTTATTTGCTAATAATTTTTCTATGTGGTCATTCAATTTGGTTTTTCAAACATGTGAATATATGTGTGTGCTGTCTGTACAAATGTACTGTTGATTTCCTTTCTGTTCCGTTGTCCACGTAGGACACTTAGCACTATGCGTTTTTTTTGCCTTTAAGACAATACCATAATTTTCAACACAATGATTGTTTGACTATATAATTTTTTCCCTTATTTGCATCCTCGAGCAGTACTCTTCTATTCTACCATTGAACCTGTCTTTATATCGTTCATCCACATATATTTCCAATGAGAATCGCTGTTCTTTTGACAGAGTATCAGAAAGAACTACAGCACAGAAACTGCACTCATTGCAGCCACCAGTGATATCAGGACCATCCTTGACCTAGGAGAAACAGCCGCCTTCATTCTGCTTGACCTCTGTGCAGTATTTGAAACAGTCTCCCACAATTCACTCATCAGGAGACTCCACGAGCACGGTGTCCAAGGACAAGCACTCAACTAGATCTGCTACATCCTCACAGGAAGAACCCATAGGGAAAGTGAGACGGGCTCTTTTACGCTTAAAATGAATGCCAATTTTACAGTGAAAGGGCTCCTGGTTTATAGACCTCCTGGTCCCCCTACACGTTTCCTCCCGAGTCTGGTTGAGGGGATCACCCACTTGGCATTAAGACATGATAGGCTTCTGGTGCTGGGTGACGTGAACTGGCATCTGGAGGATCCTCTGGATAAGGAGGCCTTTAGCCTTCAGGACCTTCTATCGTTCCATATGAGCCTAAAATCCTGCACCCCTACACATCGGCAAGGACACACCTTCGATCCTGTGTTTGCCAGTTGGGAGGGTGTAGGAGTAACCCCCCCCTCCCGGTTCCCTAGTCGGATAATTGTCTGATCCCCTTCAAGGTGGGGGTGCCAGAGCTCGGAGGTTTCGGAAAAAGTGGTATGCAATCATCCACGCCGGAAATGGATAAATTTAACGCTGGATGATTTCAACCAAGCACTGATAAGAGGCGGGCCCCCAGGGGGCACAGATATTGAAAGTGCCTGCGTGAACCTGGAGAGGCGCATAGACACTGCTCTTAATACGGTGGCCCCGTTACTCCCCAATAAATCTGCGGGTAGGGCTCAGAAATTTGCACCGTGGATCACATTTATTATTTATTTATTTATTCGGCTTATAAAGCGCACTGTCACCTTGCAGGCATCCTGGCGCTGATGGCTACATGAGGGGAAGGAGGGGGAGTCTGGAGGGCAACTGGAACTAGGCCTGCACCTTGCAAAAGCTGAATGTAAACACCAGGAGAGGCAGTGGAGAAAGGGTTTCTTGTGCCATGACAAAGTGAAATACACCAAAAAATACTATGGCCTTATTAGGAGGGCAAAAGCTACTTACTATCAGGCGAAAATTGGGTCCGCAGATAATTCTATCAAAGAACTCTTTAAAATATATAAGGAGATCTCCTCCCTTGCAGCTACCGCCGCACCAGGATTGCGAACTTTTTCGCGGAGAAAGTGGAGAAAATGTGCCCCTCCTTTCCAGGGATTGGAATGAGGGGTGTGGATTTCGCGGAAAAGACTGGGGATGCTGAGGTGGGTCGGAGGTTGTACAATTTTACTATTCCCCCCCCTGAGCTTCTCAGGAAAATATGTAGTAGCATCAAGTCCGGTTCACCCAGGGACCCCGCCTCACCTAAGGTGTTGGGCGGAAGTGAGGATACTCTGGAGTCCTGTATCAGGCATGTTCTGGAGGTCTCATACGGTGCCTGGTAGGTGGAAAAGAGCCATTGTTCTCCCTCTCCAGAAGAAGCCAAACATCAGTCCAGACATATTGGATAATCTGCGGCCTATCTCGCTTCTGCCATACATGGCCAAAATAGCAGGGAAGGTGGTCAATCCACAGCTGATGACCTACGCTGAGAAATCCAGCCTCTTGCACCCGTCTCAATCGGGCTTCCGGGGTCTTCATTCTATGGAGTCTGCACTACTCCTGGCCACGGGGTCCATCAGACAGGAGGCAGACACTGGGCACACATTGGCCTTGGTTATGCTAGACCTTAGCGCTGCCTTTGACACTGTGGCTCACTACACCTTGCTGCAGTGTCTGCATAAAGGCGGTGTCTCTGGCCCGGCTCTGAAATGGCTAAAATCATTTTTGGTATAGCGAAGCTTTCAGGTCAGACAGGAGGCATATTATTCCAAGGATGTCAGGTTGGATTGGGGTGTGCCTCAGGGATCTGCCCTGAGCCCTACCCTGTTCAACCTGTATGTCACTGCCTTAGCTGAGATAGCGCAGGGTTTCGGAGTGGAGGTTGTCTCATATGCCGACGACACCCAGCTGGTGATCTCCCTATCTGGGGCACCGGTTGTCGCGGCCTCTAATTTCAGGGCACGCATGCAGGAGCTTGACAGAGGTGCTCGTGGTGGGGGGGAAATGCATCAAGCTGGATGTCGGCATGGTGGCCTCCTAGCTTGGGCCCCACTCCGGTTCCTTGTACCCTGGCAAAAAATCTCAGAGTCTGGCTGGACCCCACTCTTTCCTATGAAACACACACCAGACGTGTAGTGGGGAAATGTTTCGGAGTCCTCAAAAATGTACGGAAAACAATGGACCTTCTTCCCATTGAGGCGAGGAAGACGTTGGTGCACGCTCTCATTACATCCCGCCTAGACTATGGCAATATCCTCTATAAGGGCGTTACTGTTAAATGCCTGGGGAGATTGCATTTAGTGCAGAACGCCGCTTTGAGACTGGTACTGGCGCAGCCTAGGAAGGCTGCCTCCAAAAGAGCCCTTGATACTTTGCATTGGCTTCCAGTTAGGAAGCGAGTGATGTTCAAAGCACTGTGTACATGCCATCCCATTACCCAGGGCATAGGCCCCTCGTATCTGAGGGACCTTGTTACCAGCTATGTGCCTGGAAGAGCCCTGAGATCCAGTGGGACTGGTCTATTGCTGGTGCCTAAAGTGAAGAAGGCCAGAATGGGTGGTAGATCCTTCCGGGTTTTGGCAGCTCAGAACTGGAATAAACTTCCTATAAATCTCCGGATGGAGACCTCTGAAGCTAGGTTTAGGAAGGCGCTTAAAACCCACTTGTTCTCTGGCTAAGTTTGGCTGAGCGCCATGGAGCCGGGTCACTGACACTTTATCTCACCCTAGCGCGGGGACATGCCGAGATGGCATAACCATGCGCTTTATACATTTCTTTAGTATTATTATGATTATAGAGTCAGACTGCCACCTTTCACAACTGAGGCCAAGAAACTTGTATGTGGAGTCCCCCAGAGTTCATCCATCGGCCAGACCTTGGACAACATCTACATGACTCAACTCACCAACCTCATCAGGTATCAAGGCATCACCATTACCTCCAATGCAGTCGACACCCAAGTCATCCTCCCTCTTATGCACAAGACACCCTCCAGCAGAACCAACTTCACCACTTGCATGACCCTGGTAGCGGAATGGATGAGAACCCACTCCTTGCAACTGAAATCCGATAAGACTGAAGTACTGATCTTTGGAAACAAAAACTCCCCATAGAATGCCACTTGGTGGCTGACAGAAATGGGACCCAAACCAACACCCACTACCCATGCCAGAAATCTGGGGATCATCCTGCATTACAAGTTCAACGTAGTGAGCTTCACTTGCTTTCACATCCGACGAATGCTGCAAAAAATCTTCAAATGGCTTCCACAGAACATCAGATGACCCATCACACAAGCACTCATCACAAGCCGACTGGACTACGCAACGCACTGTACGCTAGAATTTCCAAGCAATCCCTGAACAGACTTCGTAGCATCAAAAATGCTGCCATGAGACTTGTACTCAAGCTTCCTTGCCGCTTCCACATTTCATCTCACGTCAAGGAGCTTCACTGGCTCCCCAACGACAAACGCAGCCAACTCAAACTCCTCACGCACACCTACAAAGCCTTATACAACACGGGACCTGCAAACCTCAACAGCTTCATACACTTTAACAACCCATCAAGACACCTGCACTTAGCATCACTCTTACTCGCACACAACCCTGACATTCACAAAAGTAGAGTAGGAGGTCGCTCATTCTCTTACATCACATCCAAAACATGGAACGATGTCCCACAACACATCAGAGCCTCTTCCTCACTACTTGAGTTTCACAAGAAGCTGAAGGCCTGGCTCTTCGATATGATTCTGCAAAGTCCACACGCATAAGCACCTGCCTGAATACCCTGGCGGGTGACTGGTGAGCTCTACAAATTAACATAACATAACAACATGTTTCTTGAACCAGTTGATATCTGTGCAGTTTCGCATATATTGTTAGATATTATCCTCAAAGTTCTCTTTAAGAGCTGAGGATACTGATCTCAACAGGTTTGAGGAGAAAGCAGGGACTTTGACTGATAAACCTTTAGAAAGACAATAACCAAAAAGGTGACACCTGCATGAGAGAACAGTCGCAACATTAAACAGCACACGACTAAGATGACGGACCATTTTTTAAAACTCAGACACAGTGAATATAATCTTAAATGGGCCATAATTGGAAACGTCATTCATGCCCTACTTATAATGCGTATAGATGGTTACATTGAAGAATATTACCAGATATTGCCCACTAACAGCTTGGGAAATATACGATTGAACAAAATTAATTTGTTTTATACCACTAAATAAATTAAGAGAACTTTTGCTCTACAATATGTTTCAACATTATGTTTTGGTAACAGATCGTGACAACTGACAAGCAGCTCTGCTTCCCGTGTACATCTCTATCGAAGGAAACAGCTAGTTAAATACACGTGATCAGCTGAAAAAGGAGGAAAAAGATGACTGTTGAAGCACCTGGACATCCAACTCATTTCTTTTTTCTGTTAATGAACAGCTAAGAGGCATAGTCATGCATACTTATCCACAGCTATCCAGCAATTTGACTGGCATTGCCTCTCCTTACCATGTGGGGCCCAGTGAACCTTTGCTTTGAGAGACTGGAAGGACTGTTGTCCTTAACATTTTAATTAATTGAAGTTGCAATACCACCTCTGAGGCTGCTCACTTCACCAGCATGTCTCATGTTTACTGAGTGAGTGTTGAGGGTGGTATGAAGTGTGTTTACACTGGGCTGGCTTCATTTCCATGCCTGACCCCCAAAAATATATGTATATTTGACATGTAAGTTCTATGATTTCATTTATTATTTTTAATGTTTCGCATGTACCCTACCTGAAACACTTGGGACTTATTTGCAAGCCCAGTGCGCCGCCAGTGCGTCACTTTTATTGACGCACTGGCAGCGCAATAGGCTTCCCAATATTTACAAGACCATTTAAAGTCACCCTGCATGACTTTTCATGCCCATGTAAATATGCTTCCCTTTCACACATAACTCTGGGTGAAAGTGGTGCTCCATGGGTGTTGCTGTAGGTGTTCCACGCAACATCCATGGGACTTGACGCAGTGCCAGATTTACATTTTGTAAACCTGGGAATGCGTCAGAATCCACGCCTCCCCAGGGGATGCGATAGGAGGCACAATGAGGAGAAATACCTTTATATCTCCTAATCTTTTCTATGCGTGCTGCAGAGAGCAGAACACATAAAAAGAGGAAATGCCTTTGATGATTGTTTTGGTGCAGGAAGGTGTCCCTTTCTGCAGGAAAACAATCATCCTCTCAGCGCAGGCACCCTTACAACATGACGCAAGGGTGTATGCACTGGAGCACGGCTGCTGTTTGTCTGCGGGCACTGGGGAGAACAACAGTAATGCGCTGTATCTTGTAGATAAAGCAAATTCCTTCCCTTTTATTTTGATACACTGCAGCGTAGCAGGAAGGCTTGCTGCGCTACCATGCATCAAAATATTGTAAATGAGCACCTTGTGTTTTCTAGACAGGTGATTATTTGGTTTGAAATGACTTCTGTTTGTGTTTTCTCTATGCAAGCATTTTAATATGGAATTTGACATGTATTTTTGCATCAGTGTGTTTCGTAATAGCATCCGCAAGCAGCGAATTTGCACTCACAATGCCTCATACTCACACATAATATTTAATCTATATGGTATGCCCGGCACCACAACATTACTGGATATGAATGAGGCTGCATCTGATTGAGAAGTGTGCTCTCTCCCGGAAGCATGAGAAATATTGTACTCTGTTTCCAGCTAACTGCAGGCCTCGGCCCTGTAATTTACAGACTCACATTGTGGCGAGTTACCAAAGGCTAACGAGAGCTGTGATAAACTGAGCACATCAAAAGTGCTATATGGAGGTCATATTCACCTAGAATTTGACTCACTCTCATAGATACATTCTTATCCAGAGGGGAGAATCGCCTATTTTAAAGGAGTGGAACCCCAGAGGAGAGGAGCGGCTAGCAAATCCAGTCGTCAGTTCACTAAATTGTGCCTCTTCACTATTACTTGAGCAGTATATAGTTTTTGTACGTAATAAAGTATTTTTATTTATTAATTGAAGCACTGGGTTGGAGACTCAGTTATTGCACTGCAGCGTGATTGTTGTCCCACATTTCCCTATGGGAGCATGTGTTATGGCCATAAACCATCCGTGAGACAAGCTCCCATAGTGAAATGAGAGGTTGTGTTAATCCCTGCACCCCATAGCAGGCACCTCATGGTGCCGGCCTCAAGGTACATGGATTAACGGGGGGGGGGGCACATAAGTGCCCCCTCAGCCCCCAACCATAAGCCACAAGGGAAAGTAGGCTTTGCTAGGGTCCCCCAAACACGCTTTCCAACAGGGTTTTCATGTCAGAAAGGCCGGCATAGAATCCCTGCCGGAAACCGCCGTCCATTTGGATTATGGGCCGGCTGTATTATAATCAGCCGGTCGGAATTGAAACCGACGATAAGTGTCAGAAAGCCTCCAATCTGAACTTGGGGGTTTTCCGACACCCATCGTAATCGGCCGCTTGATGTGAACAAATCTGCCCATTGTAGGGGGAAGTGGATTTGCCAGGGTAGGTGCGCCTTGGGAAGTTGATGTAAACACCTACAAACACATAAGCTTGTGGGTGCATTCCCAACCTGAATAAGTTCTGTGATTTACTCCTGCAAGGGCAGAAGGAAATCTATATCCAGGATGAAAATAAGGATGGAACAGTCCAAAACAGATGCAGTGTAAAGAAAGAGCAAAATACTTTCTTGTGAAGAAAAAAACACAGTTAGAATTCAATTTCACTTTATGTTAAATTTGCACATGTGCAATTATACCTTGTGTACGTTTACATATGCGCAAGTGGCACATGTGAGTAACGAAATTCACAAAAGAATTCCACAACATCACGTGGGAATCTTTTATGAATTCCATGGTAATCAGAAATCTACTCCAAATGCAGCAGCCTTTTCTGATTCATTTTCAGAGTTTGTGGATTTGATGTTAAAGTCGTTGAAAATAAAAGTTACAATTTGCCTTTTTTCATCACTATCTCTCTATCTTCTCCTCATGTAAAATCAATCAGGTGGTCCCAATAGTGATGCCAACTTGCACACACCTCCCTCATCTCAGGTTTACAAAATGTAACTTCTGTATGCACACAATTCGTAAACTGTTTACCGTACAGCTAGAAGTTGATCTTTCTGTAACCTTCCACCCTAGTTAACCCCTCCTGCACCCAATAAACTGTATTTAAATAGAAAAGAAGGGGGCGAGGGATGCTTTACAGCCATAAAACATTATTTATTCACTCGGGAAATGAGCCAAACATATCTTTGCAGAGGCGGACCAGGTCCTTCTTTAAATGTACTGAACTCTTACAGACATGTGATCCGCCACGAGTCAAGTCATAGCGTTGTTTTCAACAAAGAATAAAATGTGGACACAGAACCCCCACACAGACCCAGCTGACCAGAACAGCAGGATTCTTGTTTTCTAAAACTGTATGTGTTCATTGTGGATTTGAAAACTGTACGTGAAGGGTACTTTTGAATTCTCTTTATTATTATATAGCTTCTTTTGGTTTATCACAACTCCACTAAACATTCATTCCTGAATCTAATAAGGCAAAAAAAATCTCAAAATTACTTATAACATTAACACATACAGATCACATCTATATGTGTGGGTATGAATATATTTATTCCATCAGTCAAAGTATATTCGGCCTGATAAATTACTGCCATCGGGAACAATTATACTAATAAACCTGCCTTCACCCCTTGATTACTATAGGGCAAAGGTCAAATTCCACATCGCTCTGCCACGATATATGTAACTGGAGGACTCCCTGCTTTCGTCCTCACATATTACAGACAGTTTAAAGTGTAAAATAACTGATTCTCAAAACGCTAAATTAATGTAATTTTATCTCACAGTTTAAATTTAAAACCTTGTTTTCCAGCTTTAGGATGGTATTAGTTTATTCAATTTATAGTAGATTCTATGCATGAACAAACAGCTTGGAATTTAGCATATAAGCATACCAGCTCAGTGTAATATCTCCTTTACTACTGTTTTTATGGATGAGCTTGGGTATCATGATTCATGACCCAATCTAGACCCCACCTCCTGAGAGTCATAACCCCTTTCCTCACTCAGCATCGGTTGTTATTAGTATATTACTGTAATAGGCCAAGTGAATATGTTCAGTCTCGTCAGTAGCAGCCCCTCGTAGCATGAAGTGGTGAGGCTGGGGAGGTCAAACAAGTACAAATAATAAAAAGAAAACTTACCAGCTCCGGCGGGTGCCACCTTGCTCTCGACCCTCACGTCCTTGCCAGGAGCCTGCTGCACACTGTGCAGGCTCCCAGCTTCCAATCCCAGCGCTGCTCACATACTGGGAACGCTATTTCCAGCATGTGAGCAGTGCTGGGTTTGGTCTGAGCGCCTTGCAGCCGCGGTCGGCAGTAGGAGTTCCTGCAGGGCGGTGACGTGGGGAGGGGCAGGGTGGGGGGTAGTAATGTATGGATTACGGAGTTTAACAGGTAAGTAAACATATAAATAAATAAAACGAATTTCGTTGCGCGCACTGCATCACCAAATGCGATGCAGTGCGCGCAACGAAATTCGTTTTATTTATTTATATGTTTACTTACCTGTTAAACTCTGTAATCCTTACATTACTACCCCCCACCCTGCCCCTCCCCTCCCCACGTCATCGCCCCGCAGGAACTCCTACTGCCAACCGCGGCTGGCGCCTTGGTTTGACGCTCAGAGATAAAGTGGGAGCCTGTGTTGGCTTCTCAACTCAGCTGTACAACGCAGCTAGCTGGAGAAAGGGAAAGTGCGCATGACTGTTTTGCCGGACCCAGGGGGCCGGCCAAACTGCCATGAGCACTTAGCAGTGCCCACCACTCCCCCCTCCTTCTTTGTGCTGCAGCTGCAGTGTCAGGATGGGAGACCACGGCCCACCCTCGCAGCCTGCAGGGATCAAAATAAAATGATATTAAAAAATGTTTTATTATCATTTTATTTTTGTACTGACTCTTTTGCCTCCTCTGGCTTTCAGAAGGGGGGGGAGCAACACTCCTCCGCCATAACGGAGGATCCGTCCCTGAATCTCATACAGTGATTCGGTACTTAAGAGTAGTTCAAGTTTGCCGACTTAGTATCAGCGAAATCCTTGATGAGTTCATTGCCTGCAAATGGCATTTGCGTCAGTTTCTCTGTGCCTCCTCTTATTCTGGGAACTGAGTTTTACTTGAGGAGTCTGTTTTCAGTTGAGAGTCAATATAATGTGTCTCACAGCAGCTAAAAATCTAGTGCTTGTGTTTGTTTGGGACTATATTGGCCATGTGACTTCAGCTTACCAAGCCAGAGACTGTGTCGTCACAATGGAATTCTGAGGCAGCCTAACTGGGTTTTATGTGCAAAACAAAGTTTGAGTTTTGGAGAGAGAGAGAGCAGTGGGTTGTGCAGCGCTAACTGCTTTTGTCAGCTTGCTGTGAAGGTCTTCTGATCATGAAGATCCCAATGCAGCACTTGGCGAAAATATTACCCAGAGATGTCTCTTATGCTTATCACAGAGAGCCAGTGGTATACAGGTTAAAAATTTGAGGTGGTTGAATCCATCCTCTCAGTCAGTAAAGCATTTACCTGAATTGATACTCCACAATTATATTAGAGTGACACTGAGAAAGAGGCATCTACTGTGAACAGAAGACTGACATACAGGAAGGACAGAAGCAAATCAGAGTAAGGCGATTCAGTGAGCCCAGGGTGTTTTGAAGTGTGCTCCCTTATCTGTGTCAGAATCACACATAGTGTATCACTAATGTCTCACTGAGTAGAATTTACCTTAGAAAGTGGGCTTTTCAGTAACAGACTACACATGATGGGAAAAACTCTGACCCTCCTATTGGGAAACAGCTTGAGGCAGACTGAATGGTAAGTAAATCCTGATGTTCTATACTGGAGCAGTCAGGTTTCTATTAATAAAATGTGACTGTGCTAAAATTTGACTATTCTGACCCATACCTGTGTTATCCTGAAGTAGAAAGTGTACAGATAGAATGTAATGAGGTAATAAATAATTAAAATGATGGAATGGCTCAGAAGACACTATGATTAGACAGTTGGCTTTGGAAGAGGAGATATGTAGATGATGCAAACAATGGGTGTGTGGAAAGAACTATTACTTTTATTTCAAGAGTACTGACGGATGCAGACAAATTACTGCTGGCCTGATTTAGAGTTTCTTGAGCGGGTACTCTGTCATAAATGTGACTGATGGATCACCCACCCCAGCCTTGGAGTATGCAAATAAATACACCACACATGGAGCTCTGGATTGGATGTCCTCCACAAACAATCACACACTGTTCTCTTATTACTTGATAACCGTTAAAAACAACATCTTAACACCTCCCAGCAAGTTACCTAATTCCTATGTTGAGTCCACCCAGAACCGAAGGGTCCTAGAGCATATATTATCACAACACTACATATCCCTCTTGTTAAGTAAAAAGCACAAACAACAGTTACATCATATTTCTGCAATAAGTCGTTGAGGTGCTCGCACCAGTTGGACAGATCGAGTGACATGAGGTCGTTTAGATTCATTCTGATCATGCTTCAATGGTCCAGGTTCGGATGCTTGATCTGGCCTTTCGGACAGGATTGCCTTATTTGTAATTGCAGGAGCTAGCGTTTGTACAGGTAGGTGCTTAAATTGTGATGAGTCCTGAGAGATCGACTTTTCAGGATGATGCACTATAATCATATTTCCTTTGTATGCCACAACCCTCAGAGGATCAAAAATAAACAGAGTGTCTATTTTCCGTTTTCGTTTCTGCTTGACCAGGACCAAATCACCTTCCTTGAAGCCTGTTTCCTGGGTTTGTCAATGCCGATTGGCGTACATCTTCATTTTTCACTTTTGAGAAGTGTCTGTGACACAAACCTGGTCAGCGGTCAATGGTCAGTCTACTATCCACTGTGGCAGCTTGGTTCCGATGGCTCTCCCAGACAGCAAAGTGGTGGGAGTTTCACCAGTTGTGGAGTGAGGAGTCGAACGATAAGCATGGAGGGCTTGACACAGTGCTTGGCTTAACTCAATCCCCTCCATTGATGCTCATTGAATTACCCCTTCAAGGGCACCCATGAATCATTCCAATTGCTTGGGTCAACAGAGGTGTACTCATTTGGTGACACACCATTGTCAGATTTGAGAATGGTGGGAATAAACCACACTGCAAAGATGTTATCCAGCTGCTCGATTACTTTGTAATGAGCTGTTGACAACAATTCCTCTACTAAAGGAAAGGAAAGCGTGAATACTCATCAGTGACTACAGTGAGATGATATCCTTTACCTAGGGCCCCAAAGAAATCAACTGCAACTCTTTCTAAAGCCTTTGCAGGAAGTCAGACATTGCCAATGGATGTTGCAGCATTTTGCTGTTAGACTTTGAGTTAAAGGCAGTTGCAAAGATGGCACTCTTTTAGTTCCCTCTCAACTTGCTCGTCTAAGCCACACTCGGTCTCTTAGGGCTCTGATAACTGTCCAATAGTTAGGGTGGTGGGCGTACAGGAATTCACAATGAAGTTGAACTACTCCTCAGCTGTTTTGGATGCTGAACTTTGACCAAGGAGAGGTACTGTTGGAAAATAATCAGCAGGGTTCTGGTCTTTACCCGGTTTGTACAATTGCATAGTTGTACTCTTGCAGCAGCAAACTCCACCTCTCGATGCAAGGGGGCATCTTGGCTTTCGGATTTAAAAAAATGGTGAGCAGCACTTTGTGGTCTGTTACAATAGTGAAACGTTTTACATATAGAAACACATGAAAATGTTTGCAGGCCCAAACTACAGCCAGTCACTTCTTCTCCAGCTGAGAATAGGCACATTCTGTGTCAGACAGGCTTCAATTGGCATATCCAGGAATGTGTCTCTGAATATTTGGATGACCATTATGTTGAGCAAGAATTGCCTCCAGCCCCACTGGGCTTGCATATCTTGGGATCTCAGTCTGTAATTTGGGGTAAAAATAGGCCATCTCAGTCGCATTCTCAATTGTATGTTTTATTCTTTTGAAGCTTTGATCACATTCAGCAGACTATTGGAAAGGGACATTTTGTTTTGTCAATTCTCTCAATGGAGCACTCACAGTAGCAACGTTACAAATGTACCTTCAGAAATAACTGGCTATGCCTCAGAAGGATAGCAGCATAGTGACATATTGGGGGATGCAGTTAGTTGACAATACTTTTGCATTATCAGGTTCAGGAGTCATCCCTCCCTCAGAAAATATGTGTCCAAAGAATTTAAGTGTGGTCTTGTAAATCTCCCACTTTGCTACAATCAGAGTAAGACCTGCATCAGCAAGCAATTGGCACACTTTTGTAAGAGACCTTTCAAACTTGTTTTGCATTGCTCCCAATACCAGTAATTCGTAATTAAACCTGTAATTAAAAGCATTTGTGACAGGTTAAATTATTTGGTGTATAACATCCTGAAATATTTCGGCAGCTGACAACACTCCAAAACGTAATCTTTTGTATCTGAACAAACCAACATGAGTCAAAAAAGTAATGATGTACCTGTTCTCTTACAATTGGAGTTGATGGTACCCCTTGTTCAGGTCAAGACGGGAAGAGACTTTGACATTGTTCAGTTGCATGATAATGTCTGCTATGTGTGGACCAGGATGTCTTTCTCTCGTGATTGCCATGTTGGCCTGGTGCTTATCAACACAGATGCTCACTGCACCTCCACTGTACTTTTTTGGCACTGCCACTATGGGCAAAACCCATGGCGTAGGACAGGTGGCGCGCTCAATTATGTCATGCTTCAACAACGTTTCTAGTTCTTTCTCAACCGCTTCTGCAAAGTGAAAGTGACTCTGCGGTGCCGCTGAGTGACAGGATGAACTTCCTTATTGATGTTAGGTTGCACTTTCATTATCTTGAGCCTGCCTCAGCCATGAAATAATGACAGAAACTGACTCACATTTTCAGATTGAGAGTTGAGGTTGTAATTGAGAAAGATCAGTCCAATGTCAGCAGCGGTAGCAAAACTGAGTAGACATGCACTAGAGGAAGTTCCTTGAAGAACGTGAATTGGCGCTTGGACTGACACTGCTTTATGTCTCAATGTTGCTGTGAATGACTCCTGATTCTACAATGGTTTAGAAACAACCCACATGTATAATTTCGTGTTTGACGGGTTGAGGAGTGGCGCAGGAGATAGGTTGTTGAACTTTTTGACTGGCATGATGTTAATTGATGCATCAATGTCTATGATAAAGGTTATGGGACACCTTTGACCTTTATTGTAATCTTGGGGCAATACCAAACACATTTTTTTCTTTAGATTGGTGGATCCCCTTTGCCATTTGTTCTTCTATGCAAGCAGCCAAACCTACATGTACCTGTCATTCCTTGGCCATTGCCATCATCGTACATCCATCTTCACTGGCGCGCGTCAATGATATTGACGAGCCTTTGTAGAATTACCTAGACGATGACCTTATGGTTTCTACTTGTTGTAACTGATGTTGCTTTTTTGCTTTGTGGGTATGGTGAGAATGCTCCTGGAGCTTTCTGGCACTCATTTTCTCTTCTCAAAGTGATGTTGTTAGTGTCTCTTTCGCTTTCTAAACCATTATGAAGTGGGTTTCCTTACCACAACCTTTGCACATCTGTCCTATGGCTGGACATTTGCCTTCATGTGGAAATGAATGCTTTCAATGGAAACACAACGTTTTCTTCTATGGAGACAGCAACTTGCATGTATCTACTTTGTGCTTGTGCTCACTTTTCGTTATCAACGCTGATTAATTTTTCAATGTTACAGTTTCCCTATCAGCGGCTTGTCACTTACAGCCTGATTCATGTACAATCCGTTTTGCGTGGCCCTAATAGCGAATCATAGCGACTCGCTATTGAGGACACGCAAAACGGCATTCATGTAGGAATTGCTAATTAAATAGCGATTCCTACATGTTCTTTATTTGCGAGTAGCAATTTGCTACTCGCAAAAACTCCCCATTCATTCCTATGGGCCAAGAGGCCCATAGGAATGAATGGGGAGTATCCCTTATTTGCGAGTAGCAATTTGCTACTCGCAAATAAGATAGCGATTTTAAGGGTGCCAGGGGTGTCCAAAGGACACCCTGTTGCACCCCTAAAAAGTACATTTGAACAGGTGTTGCGCACACACATGTCCAAAGGACATGTGTGTGTGCAACATGCAACTTAGAAAAATGCTTTTAAAAGCATTTCTCTGAGTTTTTGCTATTTACCGAGAGGTCTGACCTCTCGGTAAATAGCGGCCCCAAAAGTGCTAAATCGCAATTTCTTGATGTGTCATGAATAGCATTTGAGGAATCTCTAATAGAGATTCCTTAAATGCTATTCCTCGCATATTTGCGACTTCTTAAATAGCGATTTTTGCATTTGGTATCATGAATACCAAATGCAAAAATCGCACTCGCAAAGGGCCAGATTCTCAGAATCTGGCCCTTTTGCGAGCGCTAATGGCTACATGAATCAGGCTGATAGCTCTTTCCTTAGCTCTTTCCTTGACCCTTGCAGTCATTAGAACTTTAGAACTTTTTCTAAGCTGAGCGTCTCTCTCAACATGCGTCTTCAGAAAGAGACTGAAAGACAGTCATCAATGAATCAGAGACGTATGGCTTATTCATCATTAAATTCACTAACCTTGCTCTGTTTGATAAGCATAGCAAGTCTTTCAACAAACTCATCCATCATTTCACCAGCTTGCTGTCATGCGTAATTGAAAATGTACCTTTTATAGTCGACATTCAGCATCAAATTGAGCTTGGCTTCCTTTACTTCCTTGATTTGATAGTATGATACTGCATCAGTTTGTGATATTTTCTTCTGCCCTTCTTTTACTCTGTCACCGGCAAGGTTCTTCAAATACTTCAGCATCAGCTGAAATGCTGCCCTATTCTTCACTGCTCAATGTACCACTCCACAGGTGCATCCCAGGTGAGCTCATCAGCTCGTTGGCTCAAGGGAGCCTTTTAAACACAAGAAGGGAGGGAGCAAACTGCCTCTCACCCTAGCACAGTTCACCCCATTGCATTCTGGTAAATGCAGTACACGTACTACCACGTTGTAGTTTTTCACCAAAGTTGGTGCAAGTAGTGCTGTTATCTTTAGACATGTGTTTCTGGGTTTAACCCTTCATCAGTAGAGAGAATAGGTAGTAGAGAGCAGCTAAAAGTCATCTGGGGTGCCTGAAATACTGCCCAAGTCTTCACAGGTCACAATACCACTCAACAGGCACACAAGGGCACCCCAAGTGAGCTTTTCAGTTTGTTGGCTCACAAAAGCCTTTTAAAAACCAGCATTTACAATGCAATGGTCTCTGCATCATTAAAGGTAGAGCTATTGGCATTGCTCATGACATTTCTTTTTTTTTTTTAAATCATAAATAAATGGCATTGTCATTTACATTGCCAATAGCTTAATCGTTAAATAAATGGCATTGTCATTTACAATGCCAATAGCTTAATCTCTCGCAAATGCATGACCTATTGCATTTACACCCACACAGAGCCACACACACAAAGCCACCCACACACACATACAGAGCCAACCACACAGAGCCACTCACACAGAGTCATTCACATAGAGCCCCCTACACAGAACTATCCTCACACAGACAGAGCCACCCACACATAGAGCCACCTACAAAAAAGCTATCCACACAGAGCCACACACACACACACACACACACACAGAGCCACAGAGCCACACAAACACAGAGCCACAGAGACACACACAGCCACACACACACAGAGCCCCACACACACACAGCCCCACACACACAGAGCCCCACACACACCCAGAGCCCCACACACACCCAGAGCCCCACACACACCCAGAGCCCCACACACACCCAGAGCCCCCCACACACACCCAGAGCCACATACACACCCAGAGCCACATACACACCCAGAGCCACATACACACACTGAGCCACATACACGCACACAGAGCCACATACACACACAGGAGAGGAAGCACAGCGAGGGGGCAGGGAAGCAAGCACAGCAAGGGGGCAGGGGAGCAAGCAGAGCCAGGGGGCAGGGGAGCAAGCACAGCCAGGGGGCAGGGGAGCAAGCACAGCCAAGGGGCAGGGAAGCAAGCACAACCAAGGGGCAGGGAAGCAAGCACAGCCAGGGGGCAGGGAAGCAAGCACAGCGAGGGTGCAGGGAAGCAAGCACATCGAGGGTGCAGGGAAGCAAGCACAGCGAGGGGGCAGGGGAACCAGGGGGCAGGGGAGCAAGCACAGCCAGGGAGCAGGGGAGCAAGCACAGCCAGGGGGCAGGGGAGCAAGCACAGCCAGGGGGCAGGGGAGCAAGCACAGCCAGGGGGCAGGGAAGCAAGTCAAACAACCGCAAAGGTGCACCACAAAAAGCAATAAACAGATTCAAATGTTATTAATGAGCAAAAAAGAATGTTATTCTTCAAGTAGTCTTTATTTTCAATTATTCAATACAATGTACAGCAGGGAAGCAAGCACAGCCAGGGGGCATGGAAGCAAGCACAGCGAGGGGGGCAGGGAAGCAAGCACAGCCAGGGGGCTGGGAAGCAAGCACAGCGAGGGGGCAGGGAAGCAAGCACAGCCAGGGGGGCAGGGAAGCAAGCACAGCGAGGGGGCAGGGAAGCAAGCACAGCGAGGTGAGCAAGTACAGCCAGGGGGGCAGGGAAGCAAGGCCAGCCAGGGGGGCAGGGAAGCAAGCACAGCCAGGGGGGCAGGAAAGCAAGCACAGCGAGGGGGCAGGGAAGCAAGCACAGCGAGGGGGCAGGGAAGCAAGCACAGCGAGGGGAGCAAGCACAGCCAGGGAGGCAGGGAAGCATGCACAGCCAGGGAGGCAGGGAAGCAAGCACAGCCAGGGGGCAGGGAAGCAAGCACAGCCAGGGGGGCAGGGAAGCAAGCATAGCCAGGGGGGCAGGGAAGCAAGCATAACCAGGGGGGCAGGGAAGCAAGCACAGCGAGGGGGCAGGGAAGCAAGCACAGAGAGGGGCAGGGAAGCAAGCACAGCAAGGGGGCAGGGAAGCAAGCACAGCAAGGGGAGCTGGCAGAAAGTACGTGCACAAAAATCCAGCCTCCTGGACAGAGAGAAGCAGCCGGGCGAGATGTTCCTGCGAACAGTGGCCGCCGCAAGCCAGCCGTATCCATGTTCAGGAGGAGAGGGGGTGGGAGGAGCTGCAAACACCCAGATCTAACCAGCGCAAGAAAGATCGACAATCTACCTCAACTTTCAACCTCTAAAGCATTTCTGTACAATACACTGGTTTCAGATTATTCAGCGGCCGAGGTTGCGACGGAGCATATATATATATATATATATATATATATATATATATATATATATATATATATATATATATCCATCACTTGCAGGTGCCCTTTGAAAAAAGCCACAAGAAGTTCTTAGTACTTCACTCGTTTTAATGGCAACTTGCAAACAGGTTCACATCCGAGACAGACTTTGAAAGTTCTAAACGCCAAACGTGTTTCGGGAGTGATCCCTTCGTCAGCGGCGTGCTTGTCAGGAAAGATGAAAGCATGTTTGTTCGCGCCCTCTTAATGATTAATTAGTCCCTGCCCAGTGGGCGTGGCCGACACTGCGGCCTTGTGGGATATGTAGTGCGTTACTTCGTAGTCCTCAGTGGGTATGCCTTTCAAATTTGCAATTAACAACTTAAAATCCCAAGTGGCTCAAAGTACACTCCGGCGGACACCTGTCCCGCTTTGTAGATGCCATTAGGAAGTGTTCCTGGCAGTCCCCTGCTGAGCGCCAGGTTCTCTTTTCCAAATGCTGAGACCCCTTGGTACCAGCCTGGACCCGCGGCTGCGGTGGGCTTTTATTCACGACCGGGCTGGCCGTCTTCAACATCCATCACTTGCAGGTGCCCTTTGAAAAAAGCCACAAGAAGTTCTTAGTACTTCACTCATTTTAATGGCAACTTGCAAACAGGTTCACATCCGAGGCAGACTTTGAAAGTTCTAAACGCCAAACGCGTTTCGGGAGTGATCCCTTCGTCAGCGGCGTGCTTGTCAGGAAAGATGAAAGCATGTTTGTTCGCGCCCTCTTAATGATTAATTAGTCCCTGCCCAGTGGGCGTGGCCGACACTGCGGCCTTGTGGGATATGTAGTGCGTTACTTCGTAGTCCTCAGTGGGTATGCCTTTCAAATTTGCAATTAACAACTTAAAATCCCAAGTGGCTCAAAGTACACTCCGGCGGACACCTGTCCCGCTTTGTAGATGCCATTAGGAAGTGTTCCTGGCAGTCCCCTGCTGAGCGCCAGGTTCTCCTTTCCAAATGCTGAGACCCCTTGGTACCAGCCTGGACCCGCGGCTGCGGTGGGCTTTTATTCACGACCGGGCTGGCCGTCTTCAACATCCATCACTTGCAGGTGCCCTTTGAAAAAAGCCACAAGAAGTTCTTAGTACTTCACTCGTTTTAATGGCAACTTGCAAACAGGTTCACATCCGAGGCAGACTTTGAAAGTTCTAAACGCCAAACGCGTTACGGGAGTGATCCCTTCGTCAGCGGCGATGTATGATTATGGCAATTTGAGCTCAGCAGAGTACGCCTGGTGTGGCCACAGTCACTTAGGAAGGCAATGATGCTTGATCTCCCAGTCACTTGCCCCTGTGCCCTCAGAAAAGCTGTACCTTTTCTTACTGCTAATGTTTACCTGCTCAGGATACCTGACTGCGCGTTTGGACAGCTTTTTTCCTCAGGGGCTATATCATATATTTGTAGACTAGAGACTGTACTTACCCACACGTGATGTGTGGGCATGGCTTGTTCCAATGACTTGGAATAATTCATGTTTTTTTAAGTTGTACTGCGGTAACAGTTTGTTGTGGGTTGTCTTTGATAGCAAGTTAATTTCAGACACAACCCCAGTTAGAAGCAGGAATAACAGGCTGCCCAGAAGAGTTTCCTTCTTTAACCCCTTCGCTGCTAGGCCTTTTCCCCCTCCTGTGCTAAGGCTTTTTTTGGTGTTTTGGGGTAGTGCGCGCTTAGGCCCTTGTAACTTTTTGACCACATAAGGGATCCGCGCCAAATTTGCGTCCTTTTCTTCCAACATCATGGGAATTCTAAAGGCGCCCAGGGTTTGTGGATTCCCTTGGATGGGTCCCAGAAATTAACCAAAATATAGTGTTTTTTTGTTTTTTTCAGAAAAATGGGAAAAACGGGCTGCAAATGAAAGCCTCTGGCTTTTTCCCTGAATATGGTATCAAAAAAGGGTTTGTGGGGCTGAATTCTCCATTTTCTCAGCTTTTAGGGAATGACAGTGTTTTGTCAGAGAACCGACATTTTTCACTCAGTTTTGGCATTTTTCTGGGACAT
The DNA here is from genome assembly GCF_964261635.1 of Lissotriton helveticus. Classification (NCBI taxonomy): domain Eukaryota; kingdom Metazoa; phylum Chordata; class Amphibia; order Caudata; family Salamandridae; genus Lissotriton; species Lissotriton helveticus. Next base: position 1,588,472,597 of record NC_136067.1, on the reverse strand, counting down.
AGCCTATTTTTGCTATTTTCAGAGCTTTCCACCTCCTTCCAGTTAATGGTAGAAATGAGTTTGAAAGCAATAATGGATCCTGGAAAGCTTTACATTTCCGAAAAATAGACAAAATTCTGAATTCAGAAAGGGGTCATTTGTCTAAATCCATGAAGGTTTCGTTATAGAAACTAACAGTTAGATATTGGAATATTTGAAAATTTGTTGAAAACAACGGCCTTTTGTCTCAACGTTTTCACCTATAACTTTCTCTAATTTTGACAGCTCTTGGAAAGCAATATACCGTTACATCCGTTAGACCTTCCTGGTTGTGGGGATATATGGGACTTGTAGTTTCACCAAGAACCCGACGAACCCAGATCCAAAAACTGAGCAGCAACTTGCAATGGTATTTTTTCATTTACTGGGTATAGTGCACTTTGTCTTGGAAAATGTACACATGGAATAATCTGTATGAAAGACACCTATGTATGTATGAATTGGGTACAAATTATAGAGTTCAGAAACAGTATATAATTGCACATTTTCAAAGTTGGGAATACTCATACTAGCATGAGAATTATTGGTCATTTTTCATAAAGTTTTTTTTTCTACACAATATCTTTCATTCAAAGGGAGAAATGCAAGAAAGCTCAATTGGTAATAACAGTTGATTTACAAATCTGAATTACCCCAAGTGTACCGATAAAAACGGTACCTCACTTGTGTGGGTCGGCCTTGTGCCTGCGACAGGAAACGGCGCAAAATGCAACGTGGTCACACCTAAATTTTGCAGTTACAAATTGACCCTTTTTTGGCAAAGTGCCTACCTGTAGTTTTTGCACCCTAGTTCTTCCGGCACCTAGGGAAACCTAGCAAACCTATACATTTTTGAAAAGTAGACACCCAGGGGAATTCAGGATGGGATGAATCGACTGCCTACCACCAGGTTTTGTTACCCAGAATCCCTTGCAAAGCTCAGATTTTGACAAAAAAAACACATTTTCCTCACATTTCTGTGGTGGAAAGTTCTGGAATCAGCGTGGATCAACAAATTTCCACCCACCCAGCGTGCCCCCAGGTCTCCCGAAAAAAATGGTACCTCACTTGTGTGGGTCGGCCTTGTGCCTACGACGGGAAACGGCACAAAATGCAACGTGGTCGCTCCTCAATTTCCCAGTGAAATCTTAAGCTCTTTGGACAAAGAGACTACCTTTTGTTTTTGAGCCGTAGCTCAACCAGCACCTAGGGAAACCTAGCAAACCTATACATTTTTGAAAACTAGACACCCAGGGCAATTCAGGATGGGGTGACTCGTCTGCCTACCCCCAGGTTTTGTTACCCAGAATCCCTTGCAAACATAAATATTTGACCAAAAAAACACATTTTCCTCACATTTCTGTGGTGGAAAGTTCTGGAATCTGCGTGGATCAACAAATTTCTACCCACCCAGCGTGCCCCTAGGTCTCCCGAAAACAATGGTACCTCACTTGCGTGGGTAGGCATAGTGGCTGCGACATGAAACCGCGCAAAACGCAGCATGGTCGCATCTCAATTTCCCAGTGAAATTTAGCACGATTCGGACAAAAAGACTACCTTTTGTTTTTGCGCCGTAGCTCTGCCAGCACTTAGGGAAACCTAGCAACCCTATACATTTTTGAAAACTAGACAACCAGGGCAATTCAGGATGGGGTGACTCGTCTGCCTACCCCCAGGTTTTGTTACCCAGAATCCCTTTCAAACAAAAAAACTTGACCAAAAAAACACATTTTCCTCACATTTCTGTGGTGGAAAGTTCTGGAATCTGCGTGGATCAACAAATTTCCACCCACCCAGCGTGCCCCCAGGTCTCCCGAAAAAAATGGTACCTTACTTGCGTGGGTAGGCATAGTGGCTGCGACATGAAACAGCGCAAAACGCAGCATGGTCGCACCTCAATTTCCCAGTGAAATTTAGCACGATTCGGACAAAAAGACCACCTTTTGTTTTTACGCCGTAGCTCAGCCAGCACCTAGGGAAACCTAGCAAACCTATACATTTCTGAAAACTAGACACCCAGGGCAATTCAGGATGGGGTGACTCGTCTGCCTACCCCCAGGTTTTGTTACCCAGAATCCCTTTCAAACAAAAACATTTGACCAAAAAAACACATTTTCCTCACATTTCTGTGGTGGAAAGTTCTGGAATCTGCGTGGATCAACAAATTTCCATCCACCCAGTGTGCCCCCAGGTCTCCCGAAAAAAATGGTACCCCACTTGCGTGGGTAGGCATAGTGGCTGCGACATGAAACAGCGCAAAACGCAGCATGGTCGCACCTCAATTTCCCAGTGAAATTTTGCACGATTCGGACAAAAAGACTACCTTTTGTTTTTGCGCCGTAGCTCTGCCAGCACCTAGGGAAACCTAGCAAACCTATACATTTCTGAAAACTAGACACCCAGGGCAATTCAGGATGGGGTGACTCGTCTGCCTACCCCCAGGTTTTGTTACCCAGAATCCCTTTCAAACAAAAAAATGTGACCAAAAAAACACATTTTCCTCACATTTCTGTGGTGGAAAGTTCTGGAATCTGCGTGGATCAACAAATTTCCATCCATCCAGTGTGCCCCCAGGTCTCCCGAAAAAAATGGTACCTCACTTGCGTGGGTAGGCATAGTGGCTGCGACATGAAACAGCGCAAAACGCAGCATGGTCGCACCTCAATTTCCCAGTGAAATTTAGCACGATTCGGACAAAAAGACTACCTTTTGTTTTTGCGCCGTAGCTCTGCCAGCACCTAGGGAAACCTAGCAAACCTATACATTTCTGAAAACTAGACACCCAGGGCAATTCAGGATGGGGTGACTCGTCTGCCTAGCCCCAGGTTTTGTTACCCAGAATCCCTTTCAAACAAAAATATTTAACCAAAAAAACACATTTTCCTCACATTTCTGTGGTGGAAAGTTCTGGAATCTGCGTGGATCAACAAATTTCCATCCACCCAGCGTGCCCCCAGGTCTCCCGAAAAAAAAGGTACCTCACTTGCGTAGGTAGGCATAGTGGCTGCGACATGAAACAGCGCAAAACGCAGCATGGTCGCACCTCAATTTCCCAGTGAAATTTTGCACGATTCGGACAAAAAGACTACCTTTTGTTTTTGCGCCGTAGCTCTGCCAGCACCTAGGGAAACCTAGCAAACCTATACATTTCTGAAAACTAGACACCCAGGGCAATTCAGGATGGGGTGACTCGTCTGCCTACCCCCAGGTTTTGTTACCCAGAATCTCTTACAAACATAAAAATTTGACCCAAAAAACACATTTTCCTCACATTTCTGTGGTGGAAAGTTCTGGAATCTGCGTGGATCAACAAATTTCCACCCACCCAGCGTGCCCCCAGGTCTCCCCAAAAAAATGGTACCTCACTTGCGTGGGTAGGCATAGTAGGTGCGACATCAAACCGCGCAAAACGCAGCATGGTTGCACCTCAATTTCCCAGTGAAATTTAGCACGATGCGGACAAAAAGACTACCTTTTGTTTTTACGCCGTAGCTCTGCCAGCACCTAGGGAAAACTAGCAAACCTATACATTTCTGAAAACTAGACACCCAGGGCAATTTAGGATGGGGTGACTCGTCTGCCTACCCCCAGGTTTTGTTACCCAGAATCCCTTTCAAACAAAAAAATGTGACCAAAAAAACACATTTTCCTCACATTTCTGTGGTGGAAAGTTCTGGAATCTGCGTGGATCAACAAATTTCCATCCACCCAGCGTGCCCCCAGGTCTCCCGAAAAAAATGGTACCTCACTTGCGTAGGTAGGCATAGTGGCTGCGACATGAAACAGCGCAAAACGCAGCATGGTCGCACCTCAATTTCCCAGTGAAATTTTGCACGATTCGGACAAAAAGACTACCGTTTGTTTTTGCGCCGTAGCTCTGCCAGCACCTAGGTAAACCTAGCAAACCTATACATTTCTGAAAACTAGACACCCAGGGCAATTTAGGATGGGGTGACTCGTCTGCCTACCCCCAGGTTTTGTTACCCAGAATCCCTTACAAACATAAAAATTTGACCCAAAAAACACATTTTCCTCACATTTCTGTGGTGGAAAGTTCTGGAATCTGCGTGGATCAACAAATTTCCACCCACCCAGCGTGCCCCCAGGTCTCCCGAAAAAAATGGTACCTCACTTGCGTGGGTAGGCATAGTAGGTGCGACATCAAACCGCGCAAAACGCAGCATGGTTGCACCTCAATTTCCCAGTGAAATTTAGCACGATGCGGACAAAAAGACTACCTTTTGTTTTTACGCCGTAGCTCTGCCAGCACCTAGGGAAAACTAGCAAACCTATACATTTCTGAAAACTAGACACCCAGGGCAATTCAGGATGGGGTGACTCGTCTGCCTACCCCCAGGTTTTGTTACCCAGAATCCCTTTCAAACAAAAAATGTGACCAAAAAAACACATTTTCCTCACATTTCTGTGGTGGAAAGTTCTGGAATCTGCGTGGATCAACAAATTTCCATGCACCCAGTGTGCCCCCAGGTCTCCCGAAAAAAATGGTAACTCACTTGCGTGGGTAGGCATAGTGGCTGCGACATGAAACAGCGCAAAACGCAGCATGGTCGCACCTCAATTTCCCAGTGAAATTTAGCACGATTCGGACAAAAAGACTACCTTTTGTTTTTACGCCGTAGCTCTGCCAGCACCTAGGGAAACCTAGCAAACCTATACATTTCTGAAAACTAGACACCCAGGGCAATTCAGGATGGGGTGACTCGTCTGCCTACCCCCAGGTTTTGTTACCCAGAATCCCTTACAAACATAAAAATTTGACCAAAAAACACATTTTCCTCACATTTCTGTGGTGGAAAGTTCTGGAATCTGCGTGGATCAACAAATTTCCACCCACCCAGCGTGCCCCCAGGTCTCTCGAAAAAAATGGTACCTCACTTGCATGGGTAGGCATAGTGGCTGCGACATGAAACAGCGCAAAACGCAGCATGGTCGCACCTCAATTTCCCAGTGAAATTTAGCACGATTCGGACAAAAAGACTACCTTTTGTTTTTGCGCCGTAGCTCTGCCAGCACCTAGGGAAACCTAGCAAACCTATACATTTTTGAAAACTAGACACCCAGGGGAATTCAGTATGGGGTGACTCGTCTGCCTACCCCCAGGTTTTGTTACCCAGAATCCCTTGAAAACATAAATATTTGACCAAAAAAACACATTTTCCTCACATTTCTGTGGTGGAAAGTTCTGGAATCTGCGTGGATCAACAAATTTCCACTCACCCAGCGTGCCCCCAGGTCTCCCGAAAAAAATGGTACCTCACTTGCGTGGGTAGGCTTATTGGCTGCGACATGAAACAGCGCAAAACGCAGCATGGTCGCACCTCAATTTCCCAGTGAAATTTTGCACGATTCGGACAAAAAGACTACCTTTTGTTTTTGCGCCGTAGCTCTGCCAGCACCTAAGGAAACCTAGCAAACCTATACATTTCTGAAAACTAGACACCCAGGGGAATTCAGGATGGGGTGACTCGTCTGCCTACCCCCAGGTTTTGTTACCCAGAATCCCTTGAAAACATAAATATTTGACCAAAAAAACACATTTTCCTCACATTTCTGTGGTGGAAAGTTCTGGAATCTGCGTGGATCAACAAATTTCCACTCACCCAGTGTGCCCCCAGGTCTCCCGAAAAAAATGGTACCTCACTTGCGTGGGTAGGCATAGTGGCTGCGACATGAAACAGCGCAAAACGCAGCATGGTCGCACCTCAATTTCCCAGTGAAATTTTGCACGATTCGGACAAAAAGACTACCTTTTGTTTTTGCGCCGTAGCTCTGCCAGCACCTAGGGAAACCTAGCAAACCTATACATTTCTGAAAACTAGACACCCAGGGCAATTCAGGATGGGGTGACTCGTCTGCCTACCCCCAGGTTTTGTTACCCAGAATCCCTTACAAACATAAAAATATGACCAAAAAAACACATTTTCCTCACATTTCTGTGGTGGAAAGTTCTGGAATCTGCGTGGATCAACAAATTTCCACCCACCCAGCGTGCCCCCAGGTCTCCCAAAAAAAATGGTACCTCACTTGCGTGGGTAGGCATAGTGGCTGCGACATGAAACAGCGCAAAACGCAGCATGGTCGCACCTCAATTTCCCAGTGAAATTTTGCACGATTCGGACAAAAAGACTACCTTTTGTTTTTGCACCGTAGCTCTGCCAGCACCTAAGGAAACCTAGCAAACCTATACATTTTTGAAAACTAGACACCCAGGGGAATTCAGGATGGGGTGACTCGTCTGCCTACCCGCAGGTTTTGTTACCCAGAATCCCTTGAAAACATAAATATTTGACCAAAAAAACACATTTTCCTCACATTTCTGTGGTGGAAAGTTCTGGAATCTGCGTGGATCAACAAATTTCCACTCACCCAGCGTGTCCCCAGGTCTCCCGAAAAAAATGGTACCTCACTTGCGTGGGTAGGCATAGTGGCTGCGACATGAAACAGCGCAAAACGCAGCATGGTCGCACCTCAATTTCCCAGTGAAATTTAGCACGATTCGGACAAAAAGACTACCTTTTGTTTTTGCGCCGTAGCTCTGCCAGCACCTAGGGAAACCTAGCAAACCTATACATTTTTGAAAACTAGACACCCAGGGGAATTCAGGATGGGGTGACTCGTCTGCCTACCCCCAGGTTTTGTTACCCAGAATCCCTTGAAAACATAAAAATTTGACCAAAAAAACACATTTTCCTCACATTTCTGTGGTGGAAAGTTCTGGAATCTCCGTGGATCAACAAATTTCCACTCACCCAGCGTGCCCCCAGGTCTCCCAAAAAAAACGGTACCTCACTTGCGTGGGTAGACATAGTGGCTGCAACAGGAAACGGTTCAAATCGTACGGTGGGGAATTTACATTACCTTATTGCAAAACTACCTTGATTTTGGGGGGGGGGATCTGAATTTGTGGCCCGGGGCTCGGTGGTATTATTTGCAAAGTAGCAAACCCAAACAGTTCTGAAAACTAGACACCTGGGGGAGTCCAGGGAGGTATGGCATGCATGGGTCCCCCAATGTTTTCCTACCCAGAACTCTCTGCAAACCTTAAAATTAGGTAACAATTGCCCTTTTCCAAACTTTTTGGCGTGTGATCGCCGTGCCGGCAAAAAAGTCGTACCACCCTGCGTTCCCCTTGTTCTCCCGAGTAAAAAGATACCTCACTTGTGTGGGTGCCCCAAAGCAGAACACCCCAAAAATGAATTTTGAAAAAAGTAGTTTTTACTCACATTTACGTTTTACAAACTAAGCACCCCAGCCTAAGTCACTTGCCTTTGGCCCACCCACACAAGTGAGGTATCATTTTACTCGGGAGAACAAGGGAAACGCTGGGTGGTAGGACATTTGTTCCGGCAGCGAGATCCCACCCAAAAAAGTATGGAAAAGTGGGTTTTTGGACCAAAATTTCAGGTTTGCAGGGGTTTCTGGGTAGGAAAACATTGGGGGACCCACGCATGCCATACCACCCTGGACTCCCCCGGGTGTCTAGTTCTCAGAACTGTTTGGGTTTGGTAGTTTCCAAAGATGCCTGCCAAGCCCCGGGCCAAAAGCTCAGGTGACCCCCTCAAAAAATAAGATTATTTGGCTAAAGGTAATGTTTTCGTCTCCACAGTATGAATTGGGCCTTTTCCTAAAGCAGCCGCTATGCCTAACCACGCAAGTGAGGTACCATTTTTATCGGGAGACCTTGGGGAACGCTGGGTGGGAGGTAATTTGTGTGAGCCCAGTGATGCCACACTTGCCCACACTAAAACGTGTGAAAAAAATGATTTTTTCCAAGCAAAAAATGAGGTTTGCAAGGGTTTCTGGGTAAAGGAACGTTGGAGGATCCACGCAAGCCATACCTCCTTGGAAGCCCCCGGGTGTCTACTTTTCAGAAATGTGTGGGTTTGGTAGGTTTCCCTAGACGGCTGTCTCGCACGGGGCCAAAAACCCGGGTAACCCCTCTTGCAAAAGTTGGTGGACATGAATTCTCCAGCTTTTGCAAGAGGGGTTACCTGGGTTTCTGGCCCCGTGCGAGACAGCCATCTAGGGAAACCTACCAAACCCACACATTTCTGAAAAGTAGACACCCGGGGGAGTCCAGGGAGGTATGGCATGCGTGGGTCCCCCAATGTTTTCCTACCCAGAACTCCTTGCAAACCTTAATTAGGTAAAAATAGCACTTTTCCAAAAATTTTGCCGTGGGATCGCAGTGCCGGCAAAAATGTCCTACCACCCAGCGTTCCCCTTGTTCTCCCGAGTAAAAGGGTACCTCACCTTAACAGAGTTACTCAAAAGTCAAACATTCAAGCACGGCTATCTATTCCTCAAAGACACACACATACAGGTTGGATTTGGCACGAGGGCGAGTGATGGTTCAGTATATAAAATTTTATTAACAAGATATTTCAAAAAAATGAAATGCTCTGTCAATAAATAAATGCATAAAAACCGAACCAGTGACTCGCAACTCGTGAGCTGTAAAGCCACGACAAGGCACCAACCGTTTTACAGGCCATTCACGCACCTTTCATACCTGATACAAACAAGACCACTGACACCATCTGGAATAAAAGCAACACATTACAACAATCACAATAAGGGACAAGGTACACCCTAATGCAGAAAGAGAAAAAAAAACAATTATTACTGCACACCCATCTAATCCGCAAGCACACACACATACTGGTTGGATTTGGCACGAGGGTGAGTGTTGATTCAGTACATACAATTGTATACGCAAGTAATTTCACAAAAATGAAATACACTGTGTATAATTGCAAGTATGATAAACTGAACCACTGACTCACAGCTCGTGAGCTGTAAAGCCACGTCAAGGCACCAACCTCTTTACAGGCCATTCATACACCTTTCGTACGTGTGACACATTCAAAACATTCACAACGCCAGCCGCGGACCCATCACATTTCAACACTCACACCAGCAAACAGCGCCATTCAAGGGCCCATCACTTTCACACGCCCACATTTCTGACACTGGAACTACACAAATTGATGGACTGCGTGGAGTGTCACTCAACAAGCAGTGTGTGCAGTGACCAACAGAAAGTAACTACTCACACACCGCCAGCCGAGCGCCAGTCCACCCACACCACCAGCCAAGCACCAGACCATGCACACCGCCAGCCAAACACTCAGCGCACACCACCAGCCAAGCGCCTCTCCACGCACACCGCCAGCCAAGCACCACTCCGTGCACAGACAGCTAAACACCGCTCCACGCACACCCTCCAGCCAAGTACCACTCCACAAACACCACCAGCCAAGCGCCACTCCACACACACTGCCAGCCAAGCACCATTCCACACACACTGCCAGCCAAGCACCACTCCACACACACCGCCAGCCAAGCAGCACTCCACACACACCGCCAGCCAAGCAGCACTCCACACACACCGCCAGCCAAGCAGCACTCCACACACACCGCCAGCCAAGCACCACTCCACACACACCGCCAGCCAAGCACCACTCCACACACACCGCCAGCCAAGCACCACTCCACACACACCGCCAGCCAAGCACCACTCCACACACACCGCCAGCCAAGCACCACTCCACACACACCGCCAGCCAAGCACCACTCCACACACACCGCCAGCCAAGCACCACTCCACACACACCGCCAGCCAAGCACCACTCCACACACACCGCCAGCCAAGCACCAGCCGGCACAAACCACAAACACATTTAGAATTCTTTTTTTGAAAATAACACTAAACAAATGGAAATACCTACAAATCAGGTAACACAAATTCTTAAAATAAAAACTTTGCACTAATGCCAATCCTTGAAACAAACTAAAAATGTTTTACAGAATGCAGACCAGGCAATTCACTTTACAGCTCATTCAAACTCCCAATAGTTCTTTTGCGTGTGGTACGATTTAAAACAAGCTGACATACACAATGCAGGCTTAGAAGGACAGTCAGGACAGTATATACGAGACTCCTTCCGCACGCCTCTTCGCCAACAGACTCTGCATCTTCTAGTCGGAAAGTCTCTAGCAGTAGTGGAAGGAATAGATTCAGGAAAGTGGCGATCTTGCAATCTAGCCACTTCCTCCACCACTCCAAATCTAGGAACACTTGCCTGCTGCACAAGTACAAGGCTGCCTATTATAGACTCCTGAAACTTAAGAAAAGTCATCTTCGTCCCAGGACAAGACTTCTGGTACACAACGAAAGCATTAAATGATGCCAAGTGGAACAGATGGATAGCCAACTTCTTGTACCAAACGTAAGCCTTTCGAAGAGCAGCATAAGGTTCCAACCTCTGATCTACTCTGTCAACACCACCCATGAACTTATTGTAAGCTAGAATGCACACAGGTTTGCGCACTTCAGCACCCTGACCCCAAACAGGCACAGGTACAGTACTTTCATCGTGGATAGTAGTCAGCATGTACACATCTCTCTTGTCTGAATACTTCACAGCTAAAAGCTCCCCACATCGCAATGCCGTAGACTGTCCCCGCACAAGCCTTTTGCAAACAAGTTCCTTTGGGAAACCTTTACGGTTACTGCGCATTGTGCCACAAGCAACAGTGCCCACTTTGGCCAACTCCTTGAACAACTGCACACCAGTGTAGAAGTTATCTACATATAAATGATGGCCTTTGTTAAATAATCCTCTACCTAGTTCCCACACAATTTTCTCAGTTACTCCAAAAGTAGAAGGACAACCAGGAGGGTTAATGCGGGACTCCTTACCAGTGTACACCCTGAAATTGTAGACATATCCAGTCTCACTGTCACACAGCATATACAGTTTGATTCCATAGCGTGACCTCTTACTAGGAATGTATTGCCTAAAAACCAAGCGGCCCTTGAACAACACCAAAGACTCATCCACTGCAATTTCTTTACCAGGGACAAAAATCTCAGAAAAACGATCAACAAAGTGATCAAGGACAGGCCGAATTTTAAACAAACGGTCACAATCAGGGTGATCGCGTGACAACGCTAAACTATTATCAGCAAAATGCATCATCCGAAGAAGAAGCGTATACCGATCACGACTTATGACTGCTGGAAATATAGCTGTTACCATCAAGGGACTAGTGGACCAATATGAAGTAATTGATGACTTCCTTATCAAGCCCATCAAAAAAGTTAATCCCAGAAACTTCTTCATCTCTTCAACATTGGTGGGAGTCCACCGGATTGCTCTACAATAGGGCTTAAGGCTGGCACTGTTGGCCCTCAAATATTGTTCTGCATATAAATTGGTTTGCTCAACAATCTCTTGCAAAAACACATCGTCAAAAAACAACTGAAAAAAATTAATTGGCAGAAAATTCTCTGTATTCACTCTACACCCAGGAACACCAGTGAACTCTGGCAATGCCGGCTGCACCAAGCCAGGGGGAACCCAGAGGCCATCCCTATCAACGGGGGGAGCAGCCACCCCAGCCTGCAGCACCGAAACATCTTGCTGCTGTTCTCCAACGGGAAGCCTAACAGCCACAGATACTTCTGGCTGCACAACACCAACAGAAGACGTAGCATCCCCAGAGGGCTCTTCCTGCACTACACCAACGGGAAGCCCAGCAGCCTGAGATGCTTCTTGCTGCACTACACCACCGGGAAACCCAGCAGGCCCAGATGCCTCTTGCCGCTCTACACCAATGGGAAGCCTAACAGCCCCAGATGCCTCTTGCTGCACTACACGAGCAGGAAGACGAAAAGCACCAGATGCCCCTTTGCGCACCACAGCAATGTGAAGCCTTTTGGGTGCAGGCTCCAGCCCACATGCCTCTTGCCGACGTAAAAAGAAAGGAAACCTTGCGGCCCTAGGCAGCAGCACAGGTGCCTCTTGGCCCACTACCGGCAACACAATGTCCTCCTGTACCATAGGCCCTTCATCAGCACTAGAAGAAGAGTCATCATCCGATGATGATGATTCCATGCGAAGAGAAAACTCACTGCCTGAATCTTCTGCCGCTTCCTGGGAGTCCGAATCGGACTCAGACTCTGAACCATGGTCCGAGGAAGACTCAAAAAGCAAACCAAGAACCTGCTGAGCAGTAATCCTGCGACTAGCCATTATCCTTACAAAGCAAGAAGACTGCACACACAAGTGAACAACAACCTACACTGTGCAAAGTAAGAAGTAAACAAGGTAAGGCTTTCACTAAAAGATAAATACAATCCAAAACAATTTCACTCTTACAAAATATAGCTACACTCACCAGCACCTACTCTGTTGAGACACAGCGAAAAGAAATGAAATCCCACTAGAAAGAAAAAAAGAAATGACATTAGAAAACAAAGTGCACATCAAACACTAATGCTGAAAAAAAAAACACAGAGCCACACAAACTGCTAGAAGTACAACCTTTTTCAAAAAGACAAACATCAAGGAGAAGTAGTACAAAATACATTCACTTACCAAGCACAAGCAACTACACAAGCTGCAAACAGACACGCAACCTACAACAATCCAAACAGCAAAAGCCTGGAACAAGACAAAAATAGAGAAGAAAAAAAAATTACTACCACATTTCACAAACAATATAACAATTAAAAAAAAACAACACACAAATTTGCCCCCCAAATTAAAATTCGGCCAGATGGGCCATCAATTAGGGCTTAGACCAAATGAGATTAGATGAGGTTTAACATCAAGACACTGGATAATTTTTTGAATTTTTTTAAAGTGCCTGACCACTTTGGTGCCAGTCAGTCTTTTGCTACTACCAGTACCCATAACACACAGGGGCAGTAAGGACATTCATACACCTTTTGTACGTGTGACACATACAAAACATTCACACCGCCAGCCGCCCATCACTTTCACACGCCCACATATCTGACATAGCAACTACAGAAAATGATGGACTGCGTAGAGTGTCACTCAACTAGCAGTGTGTGTAGTGACCAACAGAAAGTAACTACTCACACACCGCCAGCAGAGTTCCAGTCCACCCACACCACCATCCAAGCACCAGACCATGCACACCGCCAGCCAAACCCCACTCAGCGCACACCGACAGCCAAGTACCACTCCACGCACACCATCCAGCCAAGTACCACTCCCCACACACCGCCAGCCAAACACCACTCCCCACACACCGCCAGCCAAACACCACTCCACACACACCGCCAGCCAAGCAGCACTCCGTGCACAGACAGCAAAGTAGCACTCCAGCACACCACCAGCCAAGCGCCACTCCACACACACCGCCAGCCAAGCAGCACTCCGTGCACAGACAGCAAAGTAGCACTCCACGCACACCACCAGCCAAGCGTCACTCAACACACACCTCCAGCCAAGCAGCACTCCGTGCACAGACAGCAAAGTAGCACTCCACGCACACCACCAGCCAAGCGCCACTCCACACACACCGCCAGCCAAGCAGCACTCCGTGCACAGACAGCAAAGTAGCACTCCACGCACACCACCAGCCAAGCGCCACTCCACACACACCGCCAGCCAAGCAGCACTCCACACACACCGCCAGCCAAGCAGCACTCCGTGCAGACAGCAAAGTAGCACTCCACGCACACCACCAGCCAAGCGCCACTCCACACACACCGCCAGCCAAGCAGCACTCCACACACACCGCCAGCCAAGCAGCACTCCGTGCAGACAGCAAAGTAGCACTCCAGCACACCACCAGCCAAGCGCCACTCCACACACACCGCCAGCCAAGCAGCACTCCGTGCACAGACAGCAAAGTAGCACTCCACGCACACCACCAGCCAAGCGTCACTCAACACACACCTCCAGCCAAGCAGCACTCCGTGCACAGACAGCAAAGTAGCACTCCACGCACACCACCAGCCAAGCGCCACTCCACACACACCGCCAGCCAAGCAGCACTCCGTGCACAGACAGCAAAGTAGCACTCCACGCACACCACCAGCCAAGCGCCACTCCACACACACCGCCAGCCAAGCAGCACTCCGTGCACAGACAGCAAAGTAGCACTCCACGCACACCACCAGCCAAGCGCCACTCCACACACACCGCCAGCCAAGCAGCACTCCGTGCACAGACAGCAAAGTAGCACTCCACGCACACCACCAGCCAAGCGCCACTCCACACACACCGCCAGCCAAGCAGCACTCCACACACACCGCCAGCCAAGCAGCACTCCGTGCAGACAGCAAAGTAGCACTCCACGCACACCACCAGCCAAGCGCCACTCCACACACACCGCCAGCCAAGCAGCACTCCGTGCACAGACAGCAAAGTAGCACTCCACGCACACCACCAGCCAAGCGCCACTCCACACACACCGCCAGCCAAGCAGCACTCCGTGCACAGACAGCAAAGTAGCACTCCACGCACACCACCAGCCAAGCGCCACTCCACACACACCGCCAGCCAAGCAGCACTCCGTGCACAGACAGCAAAGTAGCACTCCACGCACACCACCAGCCAAGCGCCACTCCACACACACCGCCAGCCAAGCAGCACTCCGTGCACAGACAGCAAAGTAGCACTCCACGCACACCACCAGCCAAGCGCCACTCCACACACACCGCCAGCCAAGCAGCACTCCGTGCACAGACAGCAAAGTAGCACTCCACGCACACTAACAGCCAAGCGCCACTCCACACACACCGCCAGCCAAGCACCACTCCGTGCACAGACAGCAAAGTAGCACTCCACGCACACCACCTGCCAAGCGCCACTCCACAAGCACCACCAGCCAAGCACCACTCACCGCCAGCCAAGCACCATCCAGCCAAGCACCACTCCACACACACCGCCAGCCAAGCGCCACTCCACACACACCGCCAGCCAAGCAGCACTCCGTGCACAGACAGCAAAGTAGCACTCCACGCACACCACCAGCCAAGCGCCACTCCACACACACCGCCAGCCAAGCAGCACTCCGTGCACAGACAGCAAAGTAGCACTCCACGCACACCACCAGCCAAGCGCCACTCCACACACACCGCCAGCCAAGCAGCACTCCGTGCACAGACAGCAAAGTAGCACTCCACGCACACCACCAGCCAAGCGCCACTCCACACACACCGCCAGCCAAGCAGCACTCCGTGCACAGACAGCAAAGTAGAACTCCACGCACACCACCAGCCAAGCGCCACTCCACACACACCGCCAGCCAAGCAGCACTCCGTGCACAGACAGCAAAGTAGCACTCCACGCACACCACCAGCCAAGCGCCACTCCACACACACCGCCAGCCAAGCAGCACTCCGTGCACAGACAGCAAAGTAGCACTCCACGCACACTAACAGCCAAGCGCCACTCCACACACACCGCCAGCCAAGCACCACTCCGTGCACAGACAGCAAAGTAGCACTCCACGCACACCACCTGCCAAGCGCCACTCCACAAGCACCACCAGCCAAGCACCACTCACCGCCAGCCAAGCACCATCCAGCCAAGCGCCACTCCACACACACCGCCAGCCAAGCGCCACTCCACACACACCGCCAGCCAAGCAGCACTCCGTGCACAGACAGCAAAGTAGCACTCCACGCACACCACCAGCCAAGCGCCACTCCACACACACCGCCAGCCAAGCAGCACTCCGTGCACAGACAGCAAAGTAGCACTCCACGCACACCACCAGCCAAGCGCCACTCCACACACACCGCCAGCCAAGCAGCACTCCGTGCACAGACAGCAAAGTGGCACTCCACGCACACCACCAGCCAAGCGCCACTCCACACACACCACCAGCCAAGCAGCACTCCGTGCACAGACAGCAAAGTAGCACTCCACGCACACCACCAGCCAAGCGCCACTCCACACACACTGCCAGCCAAGCACCACTCCGTGCACAGACAGCCAAGTACCACTCTACACACACCACCAGCCAAGCGCCACTCCATACACACCGCCAGCCAAGCACCACTCCGTGCATAGATAGCCAAGTACCCCTCCACGCACACCGCCAGCCAAACACCACTCAGCGCACACCGACAGCCAAGTACCACTCCACACACACCGCCAGCCAAGCACCGCTCCACGCACACCATCCAGCCAAGTACCACTCCCCACACACACCACCAGCAAACATGCCCAAGGGGTCGCTTCCTAAAAACTTTGTGTTAGTGGGCATTTTCCGCCCCCCCTGGGGGCAAAACGGCAAAAAAAACAGGCCGATTTGCCCCCAGGGTGGACAGAAAAACAAAAACACAATCATGTCCACCTGGAAGCGACCCTTACCCAAGGGGTCGCTTCCCAAAACAAACACATTGCCCCAACAAAAATCCCTGGTTCTAGTGGGTAATTTCTGCCCCCCCTGGGGGCAAAACGGCCGAAAAACAGGCCGATTTCCCCCCAGGGGGGGCAGAAAAACGAAAACATACTCAGACCCCGCCTGGAAGCGACCCTTGCCCAAGGGGTCGCTTCCTAAAAACTAAAATTATATCCCTGGTGTCTAGTGGGCATTTTCTGTCCCCCCTGGGGGCAAAACGGCAAAAAAAAACGGGCCGATTTGCCCCCAGGGGGGACAGAAAAACGTAAACAAAATCAATGGCCGCCATCTTGGCTAAAATCAATATCCCTGGTGCTAGTGGGGAATTTCTGCCCCCCCTGGGGGCAAAACGGCCGAAAAAACGGGCCGATTTCCCCCCAGGGGGGGCAGAAAAACGAAAACATATTGCCAGCCCGCCTGGAAGCGACCCTTGCCCAAGGGGTCACTTCCTAAAAACTAAAAGTATATCCCTGGTGTCTAGTGGGGGCATTTCCGCCGCACAATCGCGACGCTGTGCGCGATCGTGAGGCAGAAATGCCCTGCAAAGAGACATCAGGGGAAAGGAAAATCTCTTTCCTCTCCCCTGATGCCTCTTCGCTGCCCCCAAACCCCCGCCAGCCTCGAGAAACCTACCTTCTTCCAGCGCGGTCAGGAAGCAAATGGCTTCCTGAGCGCTGGGAATCCCTGATGATGTCAGCGCGCGCTGTGCGCGCTGACGTCATCAGGGATTACCATGGGGGGGGCGGGGGCGGCAGCGGAAGCTCTTCCGCTGCCGCCCCCATTGCAAAACCGAAGATCAGAGAGCCTCGGGGGGAGCGCCAGCGCTTCCCCCGAGGGTGGGGCTGATGACGAGCTGGCCTTGTCATCCGCGCAGGACAGGTAAGCGCGATGACGAGCCCAGCTCGTCATTAGCCCCGAAGGGGTTAACCATTGAATGAGCATAAGGCAGCTTGCATCAGTGTTGTGGGAAAAGTCTTGGATGAAAGCAATCACACCCTCCCCCTGTACAGAGAGCCACATGAGGGGTACTGACTAGAGTGCAGAATGGGTGACTTATTGCACTGATGTATTTCATTGGCTCACTCCTCCTAAATGTTCTGGCCTCTCCACAGACAATGTCAGGGTAGTCGTGGCGATCACACTGTCCCTCCACAGGTTTTTAAACCACGGTCACAAAACTTCCTGTGGCATCCGGTGTGCACCCACCCACCTCACATTAACCTGTTTTTGCTCCCACAGGCTTCAGCTGCCTCCACAGTGCTGGTGAGCAGTATTGAGAACCTGTCCCACAATAGCTTCCAGACTGGCGCAGCACCACACTTCCCTACCACATAGTCCTGGCACTGCACTTTAGCCTGGAGTGGACCATAGCAATGTCAGCACTTCAACTGTACAGAATAAGTGAAAATGTGCTTTCCACATGTGGACGTGTACAATTGCTGTTCCAAAAAATGATAAGTAAATAGATAACATTTGATTCATCATTGAGTCACATTTCCAATAATAAATGACTGAACCAAAACCCCTCTCTATGTATGAGTCTTTAATTGGGATATATTAATTTCGACTATCTGAAGCAGCCACTCCAGACCTAAAAATACAGAGTTGAAAATTGAATTTGTCTCATAACTCCTCCAGCTCGCAATGTCCTGCCTCTTCTATTAATAGAGGGAAGGTTGATTAACATTCTGGTACCAAGCCCAAGAGAACCAATGCTCATCATTTGTCCTTTATTCTTTTTGGGAGACTGGCGTGCAGAACTGATTATGAACTGGCATGACTGAAGCCCATTGGGATCTCTCTTGTATGAAGGCAGCATGCACAGAGGCATGGGCATGAATCAATCAACATGCACTATAGAGATACTATCCGCAGCTACTGAACACTGAATACAAGTCACTGGAGGGCCACTGGTCAGCATGAAGTAGAAGGCTGGATTTATATTTCCAAAATTGAAATGCATGTTTATACCCTATGTCCCAACTGATTACCATTACAAGCAGCCCCCTCTATTTCAAATAAGGGTACAGTTTAGGTCGCAATCATTATAATTAACACCATTAATGTGTAATTACCATGCGCCAAAAAAATTAAAATATTGAGGAGCTTCTTTAAAGTGTCTGCCTAGAGAATTGTTCTGTTCTCTAGAACCAAATGAGAATGGACCATCTTCCCCACTCAGGAATCCTCTCAAAGGTGTTATGCAACATTGAAAACAGTACTCCGTTACAGTTCAGCGTTTCACTAGCATGGCCCTTAAAACAAATGCAAAGAGTTGTCAAAATGTGTGTCTTTGGCAAACTAAATAAAACCGACAAAAAGTTATATCTAAAATATAATATATAAATATGAGCACAGCGTCATCAAGCTCTTTTTGTCTTCCTTGAGACTGTGAGAGAGGGGTGGAAAAAGTAGTAACTCACTCACGAGCAACATGCAGAAATGTGTACCTTCCACCTATAAAAGATAACTGCATGATACATGTAACTTGAGCGTTCTTTAGGGCCCATTGTGTTTCTTTTTATGGAACTAAGTTGGTGTCGGCCTACAGCTGCTTTGCCTGTAAAACTGGTACATATTTATAAATCTGTATAAACATTTATAAATATGTAACGACTGACAATAAATAGGTAATTATGGAATTTCTCTTTTTATTCACTTTTCAAAATTGTTTGTCTATAAATTGCAATGGTTTGTCCATTTTCTGGTACCCACCACGTATTTGGCACAAAGGTATCATGCCTATAGGCTTTCACAAGGGTGCAGACTTTTACAAATCTTTGAGTGCGTAATGGGGTATGTGGTTTGTGGTCGGGACTTCTCCTGAGTGGTTGACACGTCTGAGAATGTCTTCTTGTGGGCTGCTCAACTTCCGCATTTTATTTTTTAAGTAATGCTACAGTACGTTAATAAACCAATTCAAAACACTGCTCAATAACAAACTGGGGTGCATATTATCAATAGACAGCGATAAATATCGCAAAGCACGCTTAGCGCTTATTTATTTATGGCCGTCTATCACTGGAATTTATCGGCCAGTTAGCGCGTTATAAACAACACGTATCACTGAGGTGATCAAAATTCCAGCGATAGCGGGGATATCGCCATTTTCCAAGGAACAACGCTGGTTTTCCAGCGATGTTCAGCGGAAAATGGCGATATGGTTGATGATAGGGCCCTGTGTTCTTAGCCCCACAATCCACCTCCCATGTTAGGTATGCCTTAGTCAGGAATTTAACAGACGTTAAATACCTGCATTAAGGCTGAGTTAGCGCAAAAAAGATCAGCGCTACACCGGATGGGGCCTCGTTGTAAATATTGCGAAGCACCGTCAGTGATATTTTACACTGAAGTTTTACGAGGCGCGCCTACCTTGCATCTCACTAGCGATGCGACGTAGAAAGAAACCGGGAGCTAAGGCAAGGAAACACGTGCTAGCATGTCCTTGTTAATAAAGCGATAAAATTATCGCCGCTTTAGCCCTTGATAATATGCCCCTTGATACAGAGCTGTCTGGCAGAAGGAATAGGTGAGAAGCAAAGGTAAGAAGGTGGGAGGAGGAAGGGAGGGATAATGTTATAACGGGTCCCAAAACCCAAGCAGAGTAAGGTGTCTGTTTCTGGTGATTGTTATAGATGCCGGAGGGGTACAAAGAGGTTATTTTTTTCTACACTGGATAGCCCCTCTAAGAGCCAATAAGCTGTGTAAAAGCGAAAATGTTCCCCTGGAAGAGCATAAAGGGAAACGCATTGCGAGTGAGGTGAGTACCGACAGAGTCGCAAATTTATCCGCATTCACAAAGGTTTTTGAGAGTCATTTCAGCATGTATTTGTACTTCTATACTTGAACCAAAATAATAAAAATGTATGAACTGTAGAATTGTGTGCACTCTCTAGTTTTCACATGATATGTGTAGGAAAAAAATAATTTAATGGAAAAATTATTAATATGCATGCAACGTCTAAATAAAATAGATTTGAAATTTCGTAGGGTGAGGAAAAAACGCGTTCAGGAAGTATAAGCACCACACCTTTCTCGTGTGTAAGTCACAATACATACATGATCACATCCAAATATATGTCACATATATTCATGACTGGCTATCATGATTAGACCTGTAGTAATTTAGCGTGAATCGGAAAAAAAAACTACAGTAATACCAAGCCCACCTTCCTCACCTCTCCCTCAATGCCCTTGGCTCTCTACAAGCCCACAGGAGCTGTACATTTCTATTGCTGCAGTCCAGAAGGGTAAGTGCAAACCACCACTGCTCTATGAGTAGCCACTGAGCAAACTCTTTGGAGGGTGCAAGTGTTGCGATTGGGTTATTCTGGTTGTCACTAGCCTTTGCTTTTGACAATTTATTCGCCACAAACGTTTGCCATGAGTCACTCCACTATACATCCACACCATTAATGATGTGTGTAGCCCTCATAAACTGACGATAAGAACTTTCACCTGCATATTTTCGTAGTTTATACAATAGCGAACTTCCATACTATAACTGTCGGGTGCTTCTTTTAAGGCTTCCTACATTTCTGTCTCATGGCTTGACAGATCCACTGGTTCACTTATTGGTGACATGCACTTGAGTTTGTTGTGTTGTACCCCTATTTTGGTTTTATCTCGATGCACAATACAATTTAATTTTTTTGATTTCTATGGATACAATGTATTTTACTTTGTTTCTAGGAGTCCTTTACTATATGTTGTCCTGAATATGGTTTAACAGATGTATTCACCTGAGAGACTGAAACACTGACAGCTCTTCCACATCAACCTTTCAAATTCAAACAAGCGTAATATTTTGGACTCTTAACGAAGAGACTGTTTGCTCAGTCTGAGTGGTTGTTACATCACTTGAAATCATTCAGACACACTTGCATTCTTTATTTCACCTGTCCTTGTTGGTGTATATCTACACATGACTCATCACCTCCTCGAAAAACGTTATATTAATATATTTTACTACTGTGCAGGCAGACACAATTGCAGTTATCTTGCAGTTAAAAGGGGCTCAATTTGAATGGTGTAGCAGGTGCGGTGGCATCAGAGCCAAAAATCTAGGGACCCCACTAAACACAGAATATTGCAAAACTTTACTACTAAACAGGCAGTCATAAGTGCAGTTATCTTGCTGGCACAAGGGTGAATGTTGAAGCAGGTGCAGTGGCACTGGGCCCAGAATTTGCTATTACATCAATTAATGCTATTATTTCCCTCTTTCATTTCATTTTTCAAAATCTTGCTATTACTTACCAGCACTATACTACTAATATCGGCACAGTATATTGCCTTTTTGTACATAAACAAGTCATAACACTTTAACAGACTTTCTGTAACTTATATTGTACAACTACTCAGCAAGCTACAATTTACACCAAAAACTGCTTATCATTAATCACATAGACGAAACCTAATACATTTACCAATGCTTGTTCTACATTGGTGGAGTATGGAAAGTTTTGCTGTGATTTGCAAAAGTGGAGCAAAGATAAAAGGAGGACCCAATTCGCATTTGGGCACCAATGCCTTTCTCCGATGACGTTGTACTCAAGCGGAGTAGCCACAGGCCCTGTTGGATTTACATTAAATTTGGCAGGATTACACATTATTGTATGTAGATTATCCTTTTGGATAAAACAGGTGAGTAATGTAAGTATTTTGAAAGTTATAAGGCTTTTTAACTTAGTGATATCTGTTGTCTCAGTAGTGTTTTTCTTTCAACTTCGCAGAGGTACCACAGTACACAAGGGTGAGAAATCATTATGTGGTTGGCTAATGACTGCCTTTGCAAAAGTTAAAGGTAGCTATTTTTGGTTTTGGCTATGTTCTGTGTTTCGCCCTTAAATATAGGTAAGTATAAATAAGGTTTGATATTTTCCCCTACTTATTACCACTTTATTAGAGTTTCAATACATTTTTTTAAAAAAATGTACGTAGTATCACGGTACTGCCTCAGGAGTGTCTTGAAACTTCAAATCAATTAAAAAAATATATTACCTAAAACATTGTGCTACACTACATTTTACAAATTGTGTGTACTACAGTGTATTTTAAATTTTTAACATATTTAAATCTTCACAAAAAAGTCTACGGAGTACCACTGGAATGCCTGCAAATTACTGCACTACTAAACATTTTTATGTTAAAAAAAGTAGTTTTCTCAAAACTGCTGGAAAATTATTTTAGAAAATTATAAATCCATTTTTCTATCTAGTATCTCTTTTCTACAGTTATAACAGGTAGGGAACAAATATATACCCTAACATTTACCTGTATATACAAGGCCATAGCCCAAAACACAGTAAAAGTGTGCTGAAAACTACATGGCTGCCTTTCACATTTTCTAAAGACAGCCATTAGCCAATAAGATACTGCATTCTTATCATCATGCACTGATGTACACTGAGTACATACCATTGTATACTGTGGAACAATATATTACTAAGTATTTTAACACATAACTTTGCCACTACTTACACTATTTACACATACTACCACCAAACATTTGCATTTACACCTAATAATCTAGATTCCTGGCTCATTAGATCTGCATGTTTTCAACCACTTTCACACTATGTCTGTTTCAAGAACCACACTCCACTCCACTGTACGCCACTCCACTCTATGACAATCCACTCTATGCCACTCCACTCTATTACATTCAATGCCACTCCACTCTGCATCACTAGACTATATGCCACTGCACTCTGGCCTAATTCACTGTACGCAATACCACTCTACACTGATCCACTCTATGCAACTCCACTCTACTACACTCCACTGTACGCCACTATACTTGAATCCACTCCACTGTATGATATTACACTCTACCCCATGCCATTCTATAACACTGCAGTGTACACCGCTACACTGTAGGACCCTCAACTATATATTTCTCAACTCACTGCTATTCCACTGTACGTAACTGCACTCTACACCACTACACTGTGACTCACTCCACTCTACACCACTCCACTGTATGCCATTTGATTATACACAAATCTACTGTATGCTATTCCACACTGCGCAACGCTACTCCACACTACTCCATTCTACCCCACTCCACTGTACGCTAGTCCACTGTACACCACTACCTTCTATCATGCTCCACTCTACAACACTCCAGTCTACACCACTCAACTGTATGCTATTTCACTCTACACTATTCCATTGTACCCCACTTCAGTCTACACCACTCCACTCCATGTCAATCTACTGTCCGCTATTCCACTGTTCGTAACTACACTCTACACCACTCCACACCACTTCCCTTTATTCCACTCTAGTCTATGCAACTCCACTGTATCTAACTCAACTGTACGCCAATCCACTATAAACTCTTCCACTGTACACAATTACACTCTACGCCACCAGACTTTAGACTATTCCACTGTATGCTGCTCCACTCTACGGAACACCTCTCTACGCCACTCCACTGTATAATATTCCACTCAATGCTACTGCACTGTACAACACTACAGTTTTCGCTACACCACTCGTCGCTAGTCCACTATACCACACTCCATTCTACACCACTACACTGTATGCCACTCCACTGCCCACTACTCTGCTGTCTGGCACTCCACTCTACGCCAATCCACTCTATGCTATTTCACTGTATGGCACTCCACTGTACACTACTACACTCTATGCCATTCCACTTTACACCACTCAACACTATTTCACTGCACTTCATGTACATCACTCCACTCTATGCTATTCCAGACTATTGCACTACACGGTATGCCATACCACTCTATGCCTTTCCACTCAACGCCGATCCGCTGTAAGCTATTTCACTGCATGGGAATGCGGCAAAGGTCGGTTGTGCAGTTCAAGGGCTGAAGAGCCCAGGGCAGGGTAACTGTCTGGCGGCCTACTCAGGGAGGAAAGGCCCCCACATCTGCAGAAATAGCTTGGTATGGTCCTGTAAGTTGTAAATGACACATTTGTGCGAGGCAGTTTCGATCATTGCCACCAACCAATCTTCCTGGGCAGAGTGGAGGGACGCCTTCCACTGGTAAAGAATACATATCTTGGCTGTAGCCAGGGCCGTGTGATGGAGGCGGCCTACTGCGGGTGGGAAAGATCCGGGGAGTCCCCCTTGTTGTGGAGGAGGATAGTGATGGAGCAAGGTGGCAAAACAAAATTTTGTGTACCCCTTGTGAAATCAATGTTCCATAACGTTAACATTTACTAATGGAGTGTTGTGTTGAATTAATCAACAATAGTATAAGATGCACAAACATGCACACGTGGGAATACTAATCTTGCCTGCATGAAGCAATATAATTAACTAATTTGTATTGTTTTGTGTTGTGAACTAATGCACAGCTTAAAAATAAATAAACGCAATATGAATGTGCTTATTGTACACGTTATTGTGCTAGAAAGTTGTCGGATATGTAAGTAAAAAATGCATTTATGTGGCTTATTTGCTAGGTAATAAATAATAGGGAAACATTAGTATGGTGGGAGGTAAACAGAAGGGCTTTAGTTCCATATTTAACAAGAATTTGTGTTTGTTTCTATGATAGTTCCAAAAGTGACCTCTGAGGCCTAGTGAAAACATGGCTGCTCTGGTAAACTGCGAGCAAGTGCTGGACTGCGCGTGCGTGCCCAAAGCCGAAGTTACGAGTCAAGGAAGTGACCAGGCCAAAGACTGTCCTAAACAATACCCCTTTATTAAAATGCTGATTCGCCGTGAATATGATGTTGTAATGGTGAGGAGATGCTCACGCATCCCAAATGTGTCCAATCAGAACCCGAATTGAGGATGTTAGATACTTTTTAGATAGATTAAGTTAGGAAATTAGTGTATAAAAAGCCCTGATTTTGCTTAGAGGGTGTCACTCTTTCGAAATTCTCTCGAAGTGCTGTCGGATTTCAGATCGATTCCTGGATGTAAGATACTTTGATTTATTTCTTGTTTGCTTTGCAGCACTGAAGGATAAGATGAGGGCCTTAGCTAGGTATGTTAGGAGAGAATGAATTTGGAACTATCTATTCTTTCCTAAACTTTTAACTGACTTCTAAATAAATGACTGATTTCTGAGCTCTAAATAAAATGATCATTCTGAAATAAAGTTTTAGATTTTTACTGAATAAAGAATTAATTAATGCCTAAATGTCAGACATATTAAAGTTTTGCTTTTAATAAAATTAGGAAAATGGAATATTAAAGCTGGTCTTGTAATTTTTCCTACGCCTGATTTTCTTTCTAGCAGACCCATTGCCACTATGGTGGTGTGTCTGAATACAATTCATGTTTGATTACAACCATGGTAAATCGTATAAAACTGTAGGTGTAAATAATAACTGGTTAAATAGGTTTAGACTCTCCGCCAAATGTTACAGCATTACTCCTTTGTGATTCACCAAACCTTGAAGCCGTATGGAGTGAACAGAGAAAGTGTGCAGTGTTATGGGCCCCACTGATGAATAAATGTGTGTTAGGAGGTTTCAGGATAAAGGTGATGCTAATTAGAAATGATTTTTGGAGTTCCGCTGTAGCAGTTATTTCTTGGTAGCAGAGTAGTGGTTGCTAAGGAAATTAGCTAGGGTTATGTATAAAGTACTTTCTAGAATTTAATGTACAGAATTATGAACTAACATCTGTTGAGTTCGTATTACGTCATATGTAGTTCTGAAAAGGCTTCCAAGTGTTGCGTGAAGCTAGTGCCTCTGTCTGCAGGCAGAGGAATTGTGGCAAGTAAAGTCGCACTGTGCATTGGTCTGTTTCAAAAAAGTAGTATCGTCATATACTGCGGTGGTATTGTCGCATATCACTGTTTAGGGACATTAGGTATGAAAGGATAAATGTATAGTGAGGACAGTCTATAAAATCTTAGCATTCAAGTACAGGGATCATTGCGTATCCTGATTAAAACTTACTGCTGGGAGAGTAGTAGGACTTAACCCAAGCTTGATAGAAGGGTAAAGGAGTGGTGTCTACTTTACTACTGATAGAGCAATTCTGTGGTGGGCTAGAGGGCTAGAGGTAAGCGCTGCCTACTGGTGATACAGAGTTCATGTATATCTGAGCAGGGATTTCTGTATGAACGTGTGTAAATGAAATTGCAATACGCGTTCTGGTGAAACTCTGGGATTGTCTCTAAGGAGGTGAAAAAGATCTCTGTATGTGCTCTCCTGGAGAAATGAGTTCGTTATTGCCTGATAGAAGGGTGAGGTAGAGGGTAGTGCTGCTTTATTGACGAGTTAAAAAATTCTGTGGAGATAAGCGTCGTCTACTCTATATACAGAAACTTGTGTGATTGAGAAAATCTTTCACTTTGTTTAGCGAAACAGGCAAATGGTATTGTTTCCTGTAAGTTACTAACTGATTTTGTAAAATATCTTGTAAATGCGGCTTCTTGAAAAATCCTGTAAAGGAGGGGTCAGTCAGCGCTGCAAAAGCCGGAGCGATGGTGACTTCAAAAGTGTCGCGCTGGGATTGGTCCTTGTGACCAAGACGGAGAAAGGGCTGATTGGTGCATCACAGAACGCATCGAGAGCTATTGGTTGAGCACTATAGTGACGTATCGTGTTCTAATTGGTATGTTAGTGTGAACCGCGCTGTGATAGGTTGGTGTTACGGAAACAGCAATAGAATAGTACGCGATCTTTTGAAAACAGGAAATTTGTTGAAAATGGCTTACTACTATTATGACGAAGACAAGAAGAAACCTTCATGGTTTAAAAAGTTGAAAAATCTGTTTGTAAAAGACAAATAGGGAGTTACGAGAGAGGGAAAAATACTTCCTTCGCCAAAGACATCTGCTTCTCATATGTTGTCAAAATATGGTTACCATACGTGTGTTTGGTACGAGAATTGGGTACGGTATACCAAGGATGATGGTGTGTTAGCTTTTCCAGAAGGAGGATCTTTTGATTTGGCAATTTTGAGAAATCTGAGAGACAGAATGATGAAGCTTGAACCGAGACCTAGACCAACTCAATTTAAGGGCACTGGTCGAATGGGAAGATGAGATGAATGAATTGGAAAGTGAGTGGTTAACCAGGCATATCAGACCACGAGGTAGAGGTCGAGATTTATGGGGAGAAACACATGAGAGTAGAATGCCTAGATGGAGAAATGGTCAAATGTGTGATGGCATGTATCCAGTTAGATTAGTGGAAGAATATGAGGGACGGAAATGCACAGAAAAGAAAAAGAATGTGGAGATAGGGAACCAAAGTTATGGTGAAAGTGAGTCAGAGCATTCTGTATTGGAAGAAATATTAAATAGGAGACTGCCACCATATCAACCAGGTTCTTTATGGACTACCCCGAATGCTCCAATAGCAGATGAGAGAGTTAGTGAAACTCCGAGACAACCATCAAATTTCCGAGATTTCCCTGAAAGAGTAGAGACAATATATATCCCAAATACACCGATAGGAGAAGCTAGAATTTCGGGTACTCCTGTACAAAGTAATGATTCGCATAAAACTGTGCAAAGTGCTGAAAGGCGAAATGATGTACAACCAGATATGTCTGATTATGAACGTTCCACACGTGAGCTGCTTCAAAACCTTACTCAGAATATGGAAGCAGTAACTGTCCCAGTAACAATAGGACCTGTAATACCAGTATTCGAAAATCAAAAATAAAAGAGCCAAGCTTAACAATTCCATTACAACAGAGTTTGCTGAAAGTAAAAGAGAATATTTATCCTGATTTGTCAGAAATAAAACGGAATACAAATGTGAATCCACCTGAATTGACTTTTAATCAAAGTTCGTCATGCAGATACCCAACTGGTGCAGAATCTGACTCTGCAACTCCAGAGAGAAGTGTAGATAAAATTGAACTAACGCAAACACCTGTAGGACCATCAGATAAAGAATTAAGTGATTGGATTAAAACTTTAAAATTAAAGGAGCAGGAATTAAAAGTGCTGGATGTGGCCAAATTAAAAGTAGACATGGAAGAAATAATCATTGGAACTATTGGAGCAGACAGACTAAAAACGTATCAGGATGATGAGCTTATGTTTTGGTGTAAAAGCATAACATGGAAGGCCAAAACGGTGTATGATCAATTGGAAGAATTGGCAAGCGAATTTGGAATAGAATTTTCAAAAATAAGATCATTGCAGAAAAAATATCGAGTAGATTTTGCAGAAAGAGATATTGAGAACATGAATACTGCTGGGAGGTTAGCACAAATAAAAGAGTTGATTGTGCTATTATGAAAATGGGGGGAAGTAAGTAAATGGAGGGTTAAGTGGGCAAAGAAGAAAGAAGAAATTAGAGATAAATCCACATTAGCTTTTCCAATCAGGGAAAAAGAGACAGTGACAACTGAGTTTCCCATGAGGGAAATACCTGGAGGAGGATATGTATATGTTCCTTGGAGCAGACAAGATATATTGTCATTTACAAATGATTTTCCTAGGCTGAGAGAGAAACCAGTGGAATGGTATCATCCGGTAGACAGATTTGTAAAAGTGTCAAAAGTTTTATGGATCGATTTGGATGGATCATTTGACATAGTGGTGCCAGCAGATTTATGGACAGAATGCAAAATATCTGTAGATTGGCCAAGAGAGGAGTATCCCAGAGATAAAGTAACAGGAGCTCCATCACCAGATGTAATGCGAAAGTATGAACAAGTGATAGTATGGCTGAAAAATAAAATACCTCCAAAGGAAACTGATTGGGTCAAAATAGACAGGGCCACACAAGAGCCAAAAGAAACTATACATTCATCCTATGAAAGATTGTTGTAAGTTTTCAAACAGTATAGCGGTTATGAGGAACTGAATGAAAAAGATTTGAGCCACTTTATATATAGATTCGTATATGGTTTGAGACCAGAAATTTCAGACATGATTAGACACAGCATGATAGGTTGGCAGTCGAGCTCAATAGATAAAGTACTGAGACAGGCAAAATATTGCAGTGAAGAAATTGATGCAAAACAGAAAAAGCTGAAAGAGAAAGCCATGTGGACACAAGTGAAGGTAGCGGAACAACAAGTAGCGCAAATGGAGAGCAAGAATGCAGAGAATCAAGGAAGTTTTACGGGAAACCTAAATTAGTAGGAAATATTGATGAATTGAAAAAGAAATTCCCATGTTTCAACTGCGGCAAGTTAGGGCATTGGAAGAATGAGTGTAAATGTCTGCCAAGAATTAATGTGGAAAATACATCATTGAATCCGCAGGTGCAGTTTGAGGTAAATCAACAGCAACCGCAACAACAGTAGATAGAAAATCAGCAAAGTCAGGTACCACAACCACCACTGCCATACAGTGTAAACCAGCAGAGTTACAGTGCAGAGACAGGATTCAGCAGAGGTGAGCAGGTAAAAAGACCGCAAAGAGTGAATGCGTGTCCTCAGTATTGGTTACAAGAGGAGGATGGCAGTGAGCCGGATGAAAGTTTCTGACGGTGCCTGAGAGAGGAAGAAGAGTGTGTGCTTGGAGCCACTCTTGAGGTAGATCCGTCAGGTCCATTGGTGAGTGGAAAGGTGAATGATGTAGAAATGCCTTTACTAGTGGACACTGGTGCTACCCGTTCTACTGTTAGATCAGTGGAAGTTCAAAATCTTCCTCTCTCGGGAGAGACCATTCAAGTTGTAGGTGTAACTAATAGACAGATAAAAGCTCCCTTGACAAAACCAGTTGAAATAGAAATTAGAAATTTCAAAGATATGCATCGATTTGTGGTGTGCGATAGTAGTCCTGTTAATTTGTTAGGAGGGGATATATTGTGCAAGATGAACTGTGCCATATATTGTTCACCGGATGGCATAGAATTGCAAACTCCAGATGAGGATAGATTGTATAAAATGACAATGCTCATGATTGAGGCAGAGCAGGACAAGCTATTTCCCGTTTTTGACAGAGAAAAGATTCCTGTTGAATTGAAAGAGGCAGTGAAAGAAGGAGTATGGGATTTCACTGGAAAAGATATAGGATTGATGAAAGGCCTTGATCCTGTGAAAGTCACAGTGAAAGAAGGTGCGAGTTACCCAAATATACCTCAGTATAAGATGACTACAGAAGTAATTGAAGGAATAACTCCAGTGATTGACAAAATGATTGAGCAGAGAATACTGAGAGAAATAGCAGTGCTTGTAATTCACCAATTATGGGATTGAAAAAGCCTAACGGAACATTTAGAATTGTGCCAGACCTTAGAAAGGTTAATAAGATTGTTGTCCCATGTTGTCCGATTGTTCCGAATCCAGCATTGATTCTGTACCAAATTCCTCATGATGCAGAATGGTACACTGTGATTGACCTGTGCAATGCGTTCTTTACTGTTCCATTGCATCCAGAAAGCCAACCAATTTTTGCGTTCCGATTCCAAAATCGTATCCTAGCATGGTGTAGAATTCCGCAAGGGTACACTGAGAGTCCATCGATTTTTAATCAGCTGCTAAAGAAATCATTAGAAAACTTGAGCATGCCTGGAGAGTCTGTGTTAGTACAATACATTGATGATCTTTTGGTTGCATCGAAAACAAAGGATGCATGTGTAACTGACACCGTAGCATTGTTGAATCATTTGGCCGAGGAGGGACATAAAGTGTCTCCATCAAAATTGCAGTTTTGTCAAAATGAAGTACAATACTTAGGTCACAAGATTGCTAAAGGAATCAGACAAGTCACAATAGAAAGAATCAAAATGATACAAGGACTGCAGCCACCTAAACCTCAAAGACAGGTGAGAATGTTCTTGGGAATGGTAGGTTATTGTAGACAGTTGATTAGTGGATTTTCATTGATTGCAAAACCATTACAGAGACTGACAAAAGCAGATATCAGAGACCCCATTGTTTTGACCAAAACAGAGATGGAAGCATTTGAACAGCTGAAAACGAAACCGTGCGAAGCACCAGCTTTAGGAATGCCTGATTATGAGAAGGAATTTGAACTGTACTGCAGTGAGCGAGAAGGATGTGCATTGTCAGTGTTGGTACAGAGACATGGAAAATTGAGAAAACCAATTGTGTATTTCTGAGCTGTTTTGGACCCTGTTGCAAAAGCTTTGCCAGGTTATCTGAAAGCAGTAGCAGCAACTAGTGTAAGTTTGGAGGAAAGTGAAGGAATAGTGATGGGATTTTCTGTGAGGGTGTATGTACCTCATTCTGTGGAGATTCTCCTCACTAGAGCAAAAACACAGTATATGACCAACAGCAGAAGGACCCGATATGAGAAAATAATTTTGGGAGCTGAGAATGTGACCATTACCAGATGTGTGAACGTTAATCCCTCAACATTGTTACCTGTCACCATTGAGGCAGAAGTGAAAGGTGAGCTTGATCACAAATGTTTGGATGTTCTTGAATACTGCACAAAACCCAGACCAGATATCAGAGATGAACCTTTACCTGAATCAAATTTTGTGATGTTTGTGGATGGATCATGCCTGAGAACGGAGAGTGGTGTTCTAAGTGCTGCTTATGCTGTTTGTACTGTGGCAGAAGTATTGGAAGCATCTTGTCTGAAAGGAATTCATTCTGCTCAAGTGGCGGAATTAATTGCTTTGATACGAGCATGTGAATTGGGAAAAGAGGTGAAAGTAACCATAGTGACTGATAGTCAATATGGCTACGGAGTTGTTCATGATTATGGACAGCTTTGGTCCCAAAGAGGTTATTTGACTTCTGCAGGAACACCTATCCGGAATGCTGAATTTGTGAAAACACTAATAGATCTGATCCATTTACCTGAGAAAATAGCTGTTGTAAAATGTTCAGCCCATAAAAAGAGTGAGGATTTCATTAGCCGTGGAAACAATTATGTGGATGCAATTGCTAAGCAATGTGCGAAAAATCAAATTTAAATCAATCGAGAAAAACTTAAAGAACATGTTCTGAGTCCTTTAATGCTAACTACTGTAGTTAAAACTTGGCAGGAAGTGAAACAGATACAGGAGGAGGCAGAAGCAGAAGAAAAATATATTTGGCTAAAAGCAGGATGCAGGCAAAGAGAGGAAGATGAAATTTGGGTTTACAAAGATGAAATACCATTAATGCCCGATAGCATGATCTCAGACATGGCCCGAATGTACCATGGTCAGGCCCACATTGGTAGAGATGCTATGATTCGTCTCTTCAGGAAGACATGGTATAATCCCAAGTTCAGGATGATTGCTGAACGCTTGTGCCAAAGGTGTTTGGTATGTCAGCAAATAAATCCAAACAGGAGAACCATTGTAAGTTTGGGAACCATAGGACGGGAGGGTGGTCCATTTACAAGGGTGCAGATGGATTTTGTAGAGTTGCCCCCATGCAATAGGCTTAGGTATGTTCTTGTGATAATCTGTTTGTTCTCCCGATGGGTGGAAGCTTTCCCCACAAGAAGAAACGATGGATTGACTGTTGCTAAACTGTTTTTACGTGAGATTATACCACGTTTCGGTTTCCCGGTGACGATTGAGTCAGACCGTGGACCGCATTTCCAAAATGAACTTATGTAAATGATCTGTGAAGCACTGGACATTTGACAGAAGCTGCATTGTGCTTACAGACCTGAGGCTTCAGGAGTAGTGGAACAGGTGAATGGAACAATTAAAAACAGAATTGCAAAAATGTGTCTAGCAACAGGACTTAAGTGGCCCGATGCCTTGCCGCTTGTCTTAATGACACTAAGAAGCATACCTGACAGGAAAACTGGACTAAGTCCCCATGAGATTTTGATGGGCAGGGTGATGAGGCAGGCCTATGTATCTGTTGATAAGTTGTTAACAATTAATGATGACATTATACTGGATTACTGCAAAAATCTGTCTGATGTGGTAACTTCTGTGCTCCACCAGGTGGGAACTGAGTCAAATTCCAAAGAGAAAAATCCAGCTCATGATCTAGTCCCTGGAGACTGGGTTCGAGTGAAAGTGCATCGCAGGAGAAATTGCTTGGTACCTCGGTGGCAAAAACCACGACAGGTTATCTTGGTCAGTACTACTGCAGTCAAGTATGCTGGACTGAAGAGGTGGGTGCATGCAAGCCACACCATTCGTGTGCCTGCACCTGAATACCCACACGACGGTGAAAGTACAACTGACTCTGATTCTGAAGCTGAACCAGAAAAAACTCCACATACTGAAGATCGACAGGAACGTCGACATCTGGAAGTATCAGAATCCAGTTCTGCGTCTGAAGGTGAAGGTGAAAGGGAGGTTGTGGAGATACCAGATTCAGAAGATCAATCTGAAGATCGAGAATTGGTAAAACAGACACCAGTAAAGACACTAAAGAAAGTGAAGATAAAGTTGTTGAAGAGGAGAAAACTGAAGAGAAATCTGAAAACTCTGAAAGCAGGAACGGGGAAGAGGAAGTAACTCACGATAAGGATGAGATTCCAAGTACCAGTTATGAAGGTGTTCCTAACAGAGTAGCAGAAAATAAAGCTGAATCCGATAAAGACAAAGACATTGTGAAAATTATAATCAATGATACAGCTGAAGATACTGAAAGTGAAACTGATGACAGTGCAGATGAAACTCCATTAAGAAAAAGCCCAAGGAAAAGAGCTTGGAGAGTGGAGCATAACACAGTAGAGCCAAAGACTAAGAAAGTCTGTAAAGGAGACAATTGGCCTAAAGAAACTGGTGGATTGAGAGTTAAACTAGTGAACAAAACAAAAGAGCCAGAAGAGCAAGTGAATGAGATCACTAGCCAGAAAGAAATACTGGGAAAGAAAATAGAGATTATTCAAAGGCCAAAAAGAGTAAGACGGTCCAACCAGTAGTATAAATCACCTGAGTGGACATACATTGTCCTACCACCAATTGTTGAGGTTAATAGCAGCCAAGAAAACTTGTACTGCCCAAAGACAATTTGGAAAAGTGAGTAAGAAGTCAATTAAGAGAAAAGAGATAGATGCTCAAAGTATATGATAATAAGTAAAAATTCTGAAGTCCTGTGAGACCGATATTGTAAATATAGAAGAGGTCGGAGTTGACATAAGGTCGAAGAAAACCTGTTAGAAAAACTAACTATAGTATAATTTAGAATAGAACTGACACAAGGTCGAAGAAAACTTGTTAGTGAATTGAGTGCTGTACAACTTGTAGGTGACACTAGGTCGAAGAAATTGTGTTAGAGAAATATGGCTATCAGTAACCACAAAACAAAATGTTCTATTTTTAGAAAATGGTGTAGATGTTGCTCAATATGCATGGGATTGTTGATAATATTGTAGGTAATTTTAGCTATTGTTATTCCTTTCCAAGATAGTTTAACGAAACTGAAACCAAATGTGAGTTCAAATAAGCCAAGTGAGAAAGAAAAAGTTCATGAGACTCATGTGTACAAACCAGAGGTGCATCAGGATAGGTCAATTAGTGACTACACAAATAATACATTTTCAAAGTTATTACTTGAGTATATTAAAACTATGAATCTTGATGATTGTCATGTTTGTGTAAAATTGCCAGCATCGGTGTCAGAAGGGGTGACCTATCACCACCTTCCCCTCACATATGGAGTGACTTGTAGTGTAATTGCAAGCTTGTTTTATCAGACTGGGAAATTGGAATATCATTATTCCAATGTAAATGAAATATTTGCAAAATTAAAAATTGATAGTGCATTGAACAAAAGGAAACCTGCAGAAGAGATGGGAGAGTATTTCCTAGAATTAGATGAGCTGACACATGAAAATGCTTTAAAGAATAATTTAACATGTAAAATGAGAATTGAGGAGAAAGCATTTCTGAATATGGTTGAGGAAAGAAGGGTTGCTTACAAACGAAGTGAGAAAGTAAAACATGCGAAATCCAAATATTGGACATTTTATGATGAGAATCTTGATGACAAAAATATGAATGTGGCTATAAACATAGATACTCCAATGTTAGGGAAATTTTGTATTAGAAGAGAAAATTCTATGTATGATAATTATTTTGTGGGTGCAAGTCAATGTAAAGACACCTATGGAATTATAGGGGGTTGGGGATTTAAAGGAGGAGATGATCCTGTTTTTCCTGGAATATATTTCATCTGTGGGAATAGAGCTTACTATAGGTTACCAGACCACTGGTATGGGACCTGTTATGTGGGCTTGGTCTTTCCTAAAATTTTCCATGTAGATAGAGGTACTAATGGAAAGCATGAGATAGGTAAACTATTAAGTAGAAAAAGAAGAGAGAGTGTGATGGAAATAATAGGTGATGTTTTTGGCACACTGATACCAGCAGTGGGAATTTTGTTGCAAATAGAATCAGAAAATTGTCCACAATAGTTCACCGCAGGAGGATTCCTGATGGTTAGTACTGAAATGGTTGCAATGAGAGCTATGGTAATGCAAAATCGACTTGCCCTTGATATAATTTTAGCAAAAGAGGGAGGAGTCTGTGGATTTTTAAAAGTGCAACATTGTTGTACTTACATTCGGATAAAAGTCAGAATCTTGAAAAGTCTATTATAAATATTACAGATTTACATAAAGAAATTGAACCACTGGAGGTTGAAGGTGTTCTTGAAAAGTTAGGTAAAAGTTTCTCAGCAATTAAGCATTGGTTCCAAGAAATAGGTAGTTCAATTATAGGTAAAATACTAATTCCAATAACAATTTTAGTGATAGTGATTTTCCTGATAAGATTATGCTGCATATGCAAAGGTAGGAGAGATTTTAGAAAAGCGATAAAGAGAACAAATCAAGAACGAAAAGCAAGGAAAGAGAAAAGAATGAAATAGAAATGGAAGAAATCAGAGAGAAGATTTTCAAAGATACAAAGGAGAAAGATACAAGAGTGTAGATCATACTAATATGAAGAATTCGAAACATGTTCTGCTAAAAATTATCAACATTTTGAGAGATGTTTGGTGCTAAAATCACCAAATGAGGGAATTGATGGAGCAAGGTGGCAAAACAAAATTTTGTGTACCCCTTGTGAAATCAATGTTCCATAACGTTAACATTTACTAATGGAGTGTTGTGGTGAATTAATCAACAATAGTATAAAATGCACACACATGCACACATGGGAATACTAATCTTGCCTGCATGAAGCAATATAATTAACTAATTTGTATTGTTTTTGTGTTGTGAACTAGTGCACAGCTTAAAAATAAATAAACGCAATATGAATGTGCCTATTGTACACGTTATTGTGCTAGAAAGTTGTCGGATATGTAAGTATAAAACGCATTTATGTGGCTTATTTGCTAGGTAATAACTAATAGGGAAACATTAGTACGGTGGGAGGTAAACAGAAGGGCTTTAGTTCCATATTTAACATGAATTTGTGTTTATTTCTATGATAGTTCCAAAAGTGGCCTCTGAGGCCTAGTGAAAACATGGCTACTCTGGTAAACTGCGAGCAAGTGCTGGACTGCGCATGCGTGCCCAAAGCCTGCAAGCGAGAGCGAACTGCCTGTGCTCGGATGGGAAGTTCAAGGCTACCGTGCCCTGGAAGTCAGGATGTTTGCCAAGACATGGACAGTCGAGTGTTCTGAATGTGGGAAAGTAATGCGAAGTTACAAGTCAAGGAAGTGACCAGGCCAAAGACTGTCCTAAACAATACCCCTTTATTAAAATGCTGATTCACCGTGAATATGAGGTTGTAATGGTGAGGAGATGCTCACCCATCCCAAATGTGTCCAATCAGAACCCGAATTGAGGATGTTAGATACTTTTTAGATAGATTAAGTTAGGAAATTAGTGTATAAAAATCCCTGATTTTGCTTAGAGGGTGTCGCTCTTTCGATTCCCTCTCGAAGTGCTGTCGGATTTCAGATCGATTCCTGGATGTAAGATACTTTGATTTATTTCTTGTTTGCTTTGCAGGACTGAAGGATAAGATGAGGGCGTTAGCTAGGGATGTTAGGAGAGAATGAATTTGGAACTATCTATTCTTTCCTAAACTTTTAACTGACTTCTAAATAAATGACTGATTTCTGAGCTCTAAATAAAATGATCATTCTGAAATAAAGTTTAAAATTTTTACTGAATAAAGAATTAATTAATGCCTAAATGTCAGACATATTAAAGTTTTGCTTTTAATAAAATTAGGAAAATGGAATGTTAAAGCTGGTCTTGTAATTTTCCTACGCCTGATTTTCTTTCTAGCAGATCCATTGCCACTATGATGGTGTGTCTGAATAAAATTCATGTTTGATTAAAACCATGGTAAATCGTATACTGTAGGTGTAAATAATAACTGGTTAAATAGGTTTAGACACTCCGCCAAATGTTACAGCATTACTCCTTTGTGTTTCACCAAACCTTGAAGCCGTGTGGAGTGAATAGAGAAAGTGTGCAGTGTTATGGGCCCCATTGAGGAAAGAATGTGTTAGGAGGTTTCAGGATAAAGGTGATGCTAATTAGAAATGATTTTTGGAGTTCCGCTGTAGCAATAGCTAAGGGGGTGACAGGGGTTTGTAGCGGCATGGAGGCACCCAAGACTGTTTCAATATGCAACCAAAAGGGTTCGATCGAAGGGCACTCACAGATGATGTGCGTTATGTCGCAGTGGGGGGAAACATTGGTTATATTGCTGTGTTCACACCGCAATACCTTTTCAACACGAGCCTTACAACGCAAGTCATTACAATGACTTGCGCTGGATGGCGCTCTAAGCTAAGGAATAGTATGATTTACTATTCCAACACCTTCCTTCTGTAACGTAGGCTGGAGTTGGAATAGTAAATCATACTATTCCTAAATCCTGCGCCCTCCACAGAAGTCGGCCTGTGTTGAAAATGTATCGCCGTGTGAACACTGGGATGTAACATTGTATATTCTGCAGTAGGTGTTTGCGCACCACCAGCAGTTCGCATGGGGAAGGAGTCCTCCTCTGTTTAGTTTTGTTGGTGACAAATGCAGTCGTGGAACGTTTTGAAAAGGCAGAACCTCAGATGGACCTCTCTCGTGCCCTTATCCAGGGCTTACAGGATGTCCACCCAGTCTTTGTCCTACACCACTAACTTTTAGC
The DNA here is from genome assembly GCF_964261635.1 of Lissotriton helveticus. Lineage (NCBI taxonomy): Eukaryota > Metazoa > Chordata > Amphibia > Caudata > Salamandridae > Lissotriton > Lissotriton helveticus. Next base: position 1,588,434,476 of record NC_136067.1, on the reverse strand, counting down.
CATGCTGAACACACAACAGCAGCCACACTGGTGTACAACTTGACTAAAACACATTTAAAAAACCAATAGCTCTTGCATTTGCGAGACCTATTGGCTTTGTCAATGGCTGTCTTTTGCCATGATCATTCATCCCCACCCCATACCGCCCTAAAAGAGTAAATAAGGAGGTACCGGGCAGGCCCCCACCAAAAAACACAAAAAATCATGTGCGCATGAGCTGGTGGCTTCTGATTTGAATGAATTTGGTGCAGGGCAGCCTGGACCCCCACCCACTGCAGCATTAATATGCCAGTGCTCAATTTGAGCCAGCGTTTTCAGGTGGGGCCCACTAGTACTGTCTTTTCCACTTCAGTCTTTGACCCAGAGCAAGAGAGAGAAAAATACAAAAGCAGGAAAGAAGGATAAATGAAAGACAGTAACAAAGGACGAAAGCAGGGATGAAAAAGAACCCGCAAGAGTAAAATAAAGGAGCAATGGATGGCGTCGGGAGAAAGTGGCATCAGGTGGAATGGAGACTAGCAGACTTGGGGTTCAGCAATTCTGATATTCTCAGCACTGGCAATGGACTTCTGAGAAATACTTTGGGCACAGGCACTTGTTATTTTACAAGTTACGCACTGCTCTTAGCTACGTACCTAGAAAAAAAACGTAGGTGTGCGAGCCGCTGAAGACTCCAGTCTGGCTGTCTCTGTTCGGCTTGGATGCTCCAGGAATCTCGAACTTTCTTCTGAGTTCTGCCTATTTCCCCAAACCCCCAAATGTGCTGCAGAGGAGGAGCTGGCCAGCATAGGAGTTCACATTTATTAAAACTTCTCCTAAAGCGCTAAAATGTCATCCTATTTCGGTATGCTACTAAAACTGAGCTATTGGTTCTATGGTTGAGTGTTTGAATCCGTGGTTTGCGGTGGATGAAGGGCCGAGGCACCGAGTCCAAATATCGAACTCTGCGGCCAGAGTTCTGATTGTCAGTCGAGAGGGTTCGGGAGTGATCCTGAAGCTTCGATTGATATGAATGTAGCGAGGCGTTTAATTAATACATAAACAGGAGATCGTTGTTGCCGATCTGGAAAAACCTACATGCATGACAATCGTCAACCTGTTGACATTGAGACCGAGGCACACGAGGAAAAGCACTTTAACAATCATCTTATTTCTGTCACATTTTACCACAGTGAACAAAAAAGGTCATTTCAACACCCTGGCACAAACTCTTCGAGACCCATAATGTGCAGTACCATGTGTTAGTATCTTGTCGTGTCCAGATTTTTTGTTTTTGCATTCTGGGAATTGTAGTTTTTTTTTTAAAAATCCCAATAGGAAACAAATGAAGACTACAAGTCAAAGACGAAACACTGACTGGATGAGCTACTCTCACACATGGCCTTGGGACACCTGAAAACAATGTTCAAGCTATGCCTTTCAAAAATATAGTGAATCAAAGCTACTAACCTACAGGAAAAAGTCTAATACACTACTTACTTATCTACAAACAGGCATTATTTGTATGCTTAGTAAGGTCCGGCATAGTGCTTTATGTGACCAATCAAAGCCATTCTTTTTGTATATGCATGAGAGAAAACCCAGCTGGCTTGCTCTGACAGAACACTAACCTGGCCTGCTCAAAAGTGAGTGATGACATCGGTCTATTGGCACTTTGGTTTAGGGTTATGTTGGGGTCTTTGGAGAGCATGAAGCACTGTGCATGGGAAACAACCTTTACAACGCAGTCATTACATTGCACGGCATTCACAACACAGTCATTACATTACAACATCCTTTACAATGCATGTCACTACAACGCAGCCGTTACATAACATGTCACTACAAAACATGTTATTACAATGCAGGCATTGCATCGCATGTCATTACAACGCATATGATGACAACGCATTGTACCCCTACACTATCCAACACTTACACTACTGTTGCACCCCATGGAGTTAGAATAGTAATTTTTACCCCTACACTATCCAACACTTAACCTACTGTTGCACCCCCTGGAGTTAGAATAGTATTTTTACCCCTACACTATCCAACACTTACCCTACTGTTGCACCCCCTGGAGTTAGAATAGTAATTGTTACCCCTACACTATCCAACACTTACCATAAATGCAATGTAATGGTATGCGTTGTAATGGTATGCATTGTAAAGGTTTAATGCGATGTAATGGAATGCGTTGTAAATATAGTTTAAACAAATTCGTTGTAGTGGAATGCGATGTAAATATATGCGTTGTAAAGGATGTTGCGATGTAAAAACGGCATTGTAAAGGCATGCGTTGTAAATGTATGCGTTGTAACATCATACATTCATCAATGCATTTTGGGTGCTGTAGTTTGTGTCCATTTAAACTGAGCCAATCAAACATAACTCTTCAATACAATATTATGTAAGTGCAAAGTCCAAGAATGGAAAAGTGGTGCCCCTGTGACATGGAGTCATCTGGTCATTCTATGTATGGGCAGTTATGTAGTCAGAAAGGAGTTGGATGTGCTCAGATGGATTCCTCCTGCTGATAGCTTAACGGGATGTGGAATGTGGGGCTCAGAGCAATTGGAAGATGATCTTCAAATCATTATTAACCTTTTTTTCACTGTTGTCACTCCTGATTGGCTGAGAAGCTATCCCTAGTCAAGCATATCAGTGAATTCGAACTTTTACAAGGATAGAGCCAAGTCTTAAAGCAAAGAATAGTTTTCAACAGGCCATAAAACCCCAGTGAAAAATATCGTTTCTTACACATTAAGCCAGTCCAAGTATTTAGGCAGCTGCATTTTGCATTCTGCGTCTATTCGTTTTACGCTTAGCCTTACAAGTATTGGATTAAAAACTATAAAAATCTTTTTTTTGGCGTACATTTTGTTTGCACACTTTATCACATTGAAATTTCTGTGATTTAAAAAAAAAAAATAATAAAATAAAAAGTAACAATTCATAGGATGATTTTTTTTCTCTCTCGGTTTGTGTTTTAGTTACCTACTGCTAATTTGCACCTGTGACTCGGTTCCTTGCAATAAATTTCCCAGTTTGCTCTACGCTAATGCATATACATAGACAGACAGAAAGATGCATGTAAACATACCGTGACTATAATATGAACAATTATAATGATATTTTATGTTTTTGTCACGGGAACTTTGATTGGCTGTTAACTGGGAGGATATCCTTTGCATGCAGCTCTGCGCACTGTAAACATCAGCTGTGCTGAACTGCAATACGTAGGGTGACCAGATGGCTCTGGGTCACAGGGAAACAACTTTGCCATCCCTCGATAGTGCTTTAAAATATCATTGTTATAGGGTGTGTTGTTCCTGAAGGCTTAATTAAGAAGAACAACACAAAAAGATGACGGACGGAATGCTGAACTTTGTCAAACATTCACCCCAATACCGAGATATGGGCCAGAATCCATTGGTGTTTTGCTTACCATGACATTCCAGTTTGGACCTAGCCATATGCAAATCAGTCTTGACCATGCTCCCCATGGGAACAGTCCAGCATGAACTGCAAGACAAGGTCCTCCTGGGACCAGAAACAAGCATCCTGGGACCGTTTTCAGGGTTTCACCCCTTATCAGCCAAGTTAGTGTGAATCCAATGGCATAGTGAGCACGGGACCCACATATATTTACTCACAGACTCATAACAGTCGCTCACTCAGCTACTCACTCACCCATACAGTCACTCATGCACCCACTCATTCACCAAATACAGACAGTCACATACCTACTCATTCATCCATAAACCCACTCACACACTGAATCACTCACCCATACAGCCACTCACACATCCAGTCACTCACCCATACAGCCACTCACACAACCACTCACTCACCAATACAGCTAGTCACATAGCCACTCTCACACCCATACAGTTACTCACACACCCATTTACACACCCACGTATTCACCCACACTGCCACTCATTCATCATTGCATCCACTCAGATGTCCACTAACACACGGATACACACAGTCACACTGCCACTCACATAATATATTTTTAGAAATAGTAGTACACAAAGTATAGCAATTTAACTTTTGTAGTACCTTAGTATATATATTTAACACTCATAAATGTTTAGAAAACACTCACAATCACTGAATGATGTCTTCAGTGATGTTAGTGATGTCATGAGTGATGTCACTGACCATATCATGAGTGATATAGTATGTGAGGTCATAAGCAGTGCATTGTGGGGGCATAAGTTATAGTTAGATCAGGTAACTATTGAAGTTTACTAGTTTTGTATGAGTGAATTCTGAGCCTAAGTATAACGTACCTGTAACCTTTATTTTTTCAGTGAATTTCTAAGGATTTATAAAATTCTATTTCTTAACTATAACGTCTCTGTAACCGTTGTTTTAGTCAATGATAATCTAGGTTTTTTCAACGTCAAGTAAGATGGCCATCGCAGCGCAGGGTGGGGGGTTGGACGCAAGGTGTGGCCTACCATTGTGTTGCCCCCACACAAGCTTGGTATAATAGATTCGCCAGAACAGACCCCGTTTTTCACTATCTCCCCAATGCATATTTCAGTAAATTTAGCACCAGGCGATGTCTGGTGTGGAGTGTGGAAGGAGAGGCAAAGGTTGAGGTATGCAGGCCTGGCATTGTGGAAGGCCTTGAGGGCATGTGTGAGGAGCTTGTAGGTGATCCTTTGGTTGACCAGGAGCCAGAGGAGGTCTCTCAGGTAGCAGGTGATGTGGCTGTGTTGGGGGATGGTCAGGATGAGTCTGGCAAAGGCGTTTTGGATGTTTTGCTGCTTTCTGAGTTTTAGCGTGGTGCCAGCATAGAGTGCGTTGCTGTAGTCGAGTCTGTGGCTGACGAGTATTGTATTGTATTGTATTGTAATTGCATTTATACAGCGCTTACTACCCCGACGAGGCGTCGAAGCGCTTTTTCGGCGGATAGCACGCTACTCCGGGACCCACAGAGGATTAGTGTTGAATTAGTATAGTGAAACATGCAAGTACATTTTAAGTGGTGGATAGGTTAATCAGTTATTTGGATTTGGAATGATAGCAGAAGGATAGAGTAGGATAAAGGTTTGTATTTATTTATCGCTCGCTTGTTGACGCATGCTATTCAGGAAGCCTATAAAGGATTAGTGGTGAATTAATATGGTGAAATATGAGGTTATTTCAGTGGTGGATATTAGTCTGCTACTTGGAGTGAGAAGGATAGCTGATGGATAAAAGGGGAAGAAAGATTTGCATTCATATAGCACTTGTTACCCCTGATGGGTGTTAAAGCGCCTTTCTGGCGAGTAGCACGCCACTCCGGAACCCATAAAGGATTAGTGTTGAAAATTAGCATAGTATAAATATGAAGTAATTTGAGTAGTAGATATGTTATTCAGTTATTTGGGCAGTATATTAGTATAGTTGAATATGGAATATGGAATTTGAGAAGTGAAACATGTTAGTCTGTTAATTTTGATTGAAAAAGCATAGTGGAGGGATAAAAGAGTGAAGGATTTTTTTGTTTTTTTTAAAGTCTTAGCAGTAGGAAGAGGCTTTTGAATGAGTAAAAAGGAGTTTTGGAGGGAAGGAGTCAGAGGGGAGAGTGTAGAAATGTTTGTTTTGGGGGATCGGTGTAGTAAAAAGAGGTGTCAGATGATGCAAGGAGGGGTAGAGCAGGAGAGAGTCTAGAAAAGGTTATTTTGGCGATCATAGTAGTGGTATGGGGATTGGAATAAATGAGAGAGTGGATGTAGAGGATATATTGATAGATCTATAGGATGAGAGATAGGGTAGTGCATTAGAAGGAGTAGTAGAAAGAAGTTTGAGATGAGTCAGAAGGTTGGGCTAGAAGATATATTGAGCGAAGTATAGGCTGAGAAATAGGCTAGTGCATTGGAAATGCTATATTAGAAGAAAGTGATAAATATATAGATCCATAAGTACATTGAAAGTATATAGATACGTAAAAGAAGTAAGTATATTTAGATTAAATATATTGATAGAGGCACAGGATGAGAAATAGGGTCGTGCATTGGATATGCTTTTTCAGGAGAAAAGTAACAGACACACAGATCCAAGTACATGGAAGGTACATAGATATACAATGGAAGTATGTACATGTAGACCAAAAATGATTTTTATTTATTGATGAATATTATTATTATTTTTATTATTATTATTTTCTTTTTTTTCTTCTTTTAACAACATAATTGTTTTACATGTTTTCTAAAGTAATAAAACAAAGATAGGTACAAATCTATAGTGAAAACAAATGCTTATATACAGAGGGATATGCTGTAAATTTCTATTTCCGCATGGTGCTTATGTGGGGAAGAGCCAGATCTTGAGTAATTTTCTGAAGATAAGGTGGTTGTCGGTGGATCTTATGTTGGGGGGTAAAGAGTTCCATAGTTTGGCTGCTTGAACAGAGAAGGATGTGCCACCTATTGTTTTTTTCCTGTATGGTGCGATTTTGAGGCGAGATGCTCCTTTAGAGCGTAGGTTCCTTTGTTGAATGTGTTTGGTGATTTTATTCCTGATGAAGAGTGGTCCTATTCCATATATTTCTTTGTGGGTAATACAAAGCAGCTTGAACGTGGATCTTCTGGCAAACGGTAACCAATGCAGGGCTTTCAAGGCAGGGGAGATGTGGTCTCGTGGTTTGATATGCAAGAGTAGTCTGGCAGCCGAGTTCTGAATCCGTTGCAGTCTTTTCATGGTCATTAAAGGTGATCCGTGGTAGAGGCTATTAGCGTAATCGAGATTGGATAGAACAAGGGAGATGTTAGCTTGGACCTTGTGTGGAAATCCCAAATGAGGGAAAATTTGTCGCAGCGTTTTTATAGTAGCAAAGGTTGATCTTGCTAGTTCATTCACTTGGACATTCATTGACAGCTTGGAGTCCATGGTCATTCAGAGGTTTCTTACTTCCTTCGATACTTTAGGCAGTGATCCCAGTTCATCAGGCCATGCGGCAAGCGGGTTGTAATTTTTCCAATCGCCACACGTGAGTATTTCAGTTTTTGAAGCATTCAATTTGAGATAGCTCCAAGTCATCCACTGATCCACGGCTCTGAGACAGCTGAAAATTGGTGATTTTCCAATGTCTTTGGGGCATTCCAGTTGAAGGAGTATTTGCGTGTCATCTGCATAGTTGTAGCACGTGAGGTGAAATTTATTGATCAGTAATGGTAAAGACTTCATGTAGATGTTGAAAAGCATGGGCGAGATGATAGAACCTTAAGGGACCCCTGCCTTTGTGGAGTACGGTTTGGACGAGAAAGGTGGGGTGTGGATGACATTAGTTCTGTTTCGAAGGTAGGATGCGATCCAGTCTAGAGCAGTTCCCTCTATGCCGGCTTCATAAAGTCTTTGTTTCAGAGTGTCATGGTCAACCGTGTCAAAGGCAGCTGAGAGGTCCAAGAGGAGTAGCGCAGCAACCCAGTTGCGGTCAACTGTATTCTTTAGGTCATCCCAGATGGCAAGGAGGGCAGATTACGCGCCTCTTCCCGGACGGAATCCTGTTTGGAAATCTGAAAGTATGTCATTCTCTTCAATGAATTGTGACATCTGGGCGAACGCTGCTCTTTATATCAGTTTGCCCAGGAAAGGTCCACTTGTAATGGGTCTGTAGTTGTCGAGGTTCAGCGGGTCCAAGTTTGTTTTCTTCAGTAAAGGGCGTATGTATGACTTTTTGAGTTCTTCTGGAAATATTCCAGTAGTTAAGGAATCGTTGATGATTCTTCTTACTGGAATGGCAGCAGAGGTTGTTAAAAGAATTGTCTTGAAAGTTTGTGGCGGACAGGGGTCAGAAGGGCTGCCGGCAGGCCTGCTTGCTTTGACCAGGTCCATACATTTATCGTGTGAGATGTATTGGAAGGAACGGAGAGGCTTGATTAGAGCATTCTTGGATAGTTGTTTTGTACAAGGGTTAGTGCTGGTGCTTTGTTTCTGTTGTAAGTACGAGTCCAAAGTGTCTGCTTTGTCCGTGTAATGATTTGCCAGTTTGTCTGTGAAATCTTGAGTAACAGGATGAGTTCCTTCTAGGCAATTTGTTTTTCGAAATTCATTCAGTATTTTATAGAATTCTTTATTCGCACATTTAGCGTTTTGAATTCTGTCTGAATAGTACCTTTTCTTAGCTTTTTTGATAGCCCACTTATATAATCTGTTCATTTTTTGTAGGTGAAGTTTGTCTTGTTTGGTGTTTGTTTTGAGCCAGGTATGTTGCAGCTTTCTAATTTGTTGTTTTATGTCTTTTAATTCTGTTTCTCCAAGGCGCTTTTTTCCTTTTGTTCTGTTGTGTGGTTTTGAGTGGTATCAGGATGTCAAAAGCTTCTTGTAGCCACTCATATAGATTCTGAACAGAATTTATGGTTTCCAGATTTATACTGGATTTTAGTTGTGTTTCCAAGTGTTCCAAATTGAGTTTGTTCCCCGGCCGATAGGTGGATGGATGTAAGGTAGTTTTAGGTGAGTCGATTAGTGTTTAAGCATGGGCGTAAAATCCGCTCCGCTCGCGGATTTTTCGGATTTTCGTCAAATTCGCAATCCGCGAACGCTCGCGAATTTGTCGAAAATCCGTGAATCCGATCGCGGCGGATTTTTTGCTTGGTTGCGGCGCGCGGCGTGGTGCACGGCGTTCACTTTCCGTCATTTTAGCGTTTGCCGAGTTGTTTTTCTTTGCGAGTGACGCGCCATTTTAGATCTTGCTGCGTGTTCCCGCGGGAGTTTGTCGCCCGCGAATACGTACTCGCGGCTTGCCACCTTGCACAGCACACCTCGCGAGAGTTCGCAATTGCGAACACGTAGTTGCGGCGGAAAGGAACAATCTCGCACTTGCGAAATAGAGATTTTGCAATTTCGCACAAGAAAATCACCAGCAAACAGGATAAACCTTCAGAAAATTATGATTTTTATCAGAATCACTCCTCAGGTTGACATTTGCATGGCCTTTTTTTTTGCAAGGAGTCCATTTTGGGGGGGGGAGGAAGGAAGTGCCCCACAGTCTCCAACTTCCTGTTCCTGTCCAGCAGGCTCCTCCCAGTGCTTTGTCCATCTCCTGGTCACTTTCATTTGGATCTGGAGCTGGAAGGATTACTTTTTGTGGGTGCTGCTGGATATTTGGATTTGAGGCCTTTTTGACTGTCTTTGGATCACTTTTGGATTAGAAATCAACTTTCACAAGTAAGTTTGTTTGGGGCATTACAGTTGCTGCAAGTACAATTTTGGAACTTTTTCAGAAAATTAAATAAATTATATTGTGGGTAGCCACAGTATCCAGTAGGACCAGGGTTGGTTATGGGTGCATGATACAACTGTTTTGTTGAATTTAAACACCATTGAGGCCATGGATGGGCTGGGATTGTGCAGATTTTATTGTTTTTGTCGTTTTTTTGGGCCTGCTGGTGTAGCCCTTTGCCCAGGGGTGGTGAGTGTTGCATGGGCCTAGTCTTTCTGTGGGGTGTCTTCTTGAATTTAAACACCATTGAGGCCATGGATGGGCTGGGATTGTGCAGATTTTATTGTTTTTTGTCGTTTTTGGGGGGCTGCTGGTGTGGCCTTTTCCTTGCCCAGGGGTGGTGCTGGTGCATGGACTGAGTGTGCCTGTGGTGTGGTCTCACTCTCTTTGATGTAAACATCATGGATGGCATTGGATTGTGGTGATTTCTGGCTGTTTTTCTGTTTTTTGGGGGTGTACTGTTGATGTGGACTGGCCATGTGGGTGGTGGTGGTGGCCATCTTGAGTGCTGGCTGGTACAGGCAACATGTGCTTGGGGTGTAAGGGGGCCATTTTGAGGAGAGGCAGTGTCTGAGGCCTGCACTTATTATGCCTACTTTTCATCCCTTATGCCCAGGGGTAGTGAGTGTTGCATGGGCCTAGTGTTTCTGAGGGGTGTCTTCTTGAATTTAAACACCATTGAGGCCATGGATGGGCTGGGATTGTGCAGATGTTATTGTTTTTTGTCGTTTTTTTGGGCCTGCTGGTGTGGCCCTTTGCCCAGAGGTGGTGAGTGTTGCATGGGCCTAGTCTTTCTGTGGGGTGTCTTCTTGAATTTAAACACCATTGAGGCCATGGATGGGCTGGGATTGTGCAGATTTTATTGTTTTTTGTCGTTTTTGGGGGGCTGCTGGTGTGGCCTTTTGCTTGCCCAGGGGTGGTGGTGGTGCATGGACTGAGTGTGCCTGTGGTGTGGTCTCACTCTCTTTGATGTAAACATCATGGATGGCATTGGATTGTGGTGATTTCTGGCTGTTTTTCTGTTTTTTGGGGGTGTACTGTTGATGTGGACTGGCCATGTGGGTGGTGGTGGTGGCCATCTTGAGTGCTGGCTGGTACAGGCAACATGTGCTTGGGGTGTAAGGGGGCCATTTTGAGGAGAGGCAGTGTCTGAGGCCTGCACTTATTTTGCCTACTTTTCATCCCTTATGCCCAGGGGTAGTGAGTGTTGCATGGGCCTAGTGTTTCTGAGGGGTGTCTTCTTGAATTTAAACACCATTGAGGCCATGGATGGGCTGGGATTGTGCAGATTTTATTGTTTTTTGTCGTTTTTTTGGGCCTGCTGGTGTGGCCCTTTGCCCAGGGGTGGTGAGTGTTGCATGGGCCTAGTCTTTCTGTGGGGTGTCTTCTTGAATTTAAACACCATTGAGGCCATGGATGGGCTGGGATTGTGCAGATTTTATTGTTTTTTGTCGTTTTTGGGGGGCTGCTGGTGTGGCCTTTTGCTTGCCCAGGGGTGGTGGTGGTGCATGGACTGAGTGTGCCTGTGGTGTGGTCTCACTCTCTTTGATGTAAACATCATGGATGGCATTGGATTGTGGTGATTTCTGGCTGTGTTTCTGTTTTTTGGGGGTGTACTGTTGATGTGGACTGGCCATGTGGGTGGTGGTGGTGGCCATCTTGAGTGCTGGCTGGTACAGGCAACATGTGCTTGGGGTGTAAGGGGGCCATTTTGAGGAGAGGCAGTGTCTGAGGCCTGCACTTATTTTGCCTACTTTTCATCCCTTATGCCCAGGGGTAGTGAGTGTTGCATGGGCCTAGTGTTTCTGAGGGGTGTCTTCTTGAATTTAAACACCATTGAGGCCATGGATGGGCTGGGATTGTGCAGATTTTATTGTTTTTTGTCGTTTTTTTGGGCCTGCTGGTGTGGCCCTTTGCCCAGGGGTGGTGAGTGTTGCATGGGCCTAGTCTTTCTGTGGGGTGTCTTCTTGAATTTAAACACCATTGAGGCCATGGATGGGCTGGGATTGTGCAGATTCTATTGTTTTTTGTCGTTTTTGGGGGGCTGCTGGTGTGGCCTTTTCCTTGCCCATGGGTGGTGCTGGTGCATGGACTGAGTGTGCCTGTGGTGTGGTCTCACTCTCTTTGATGTAAACATCATGGATGGCATTGGATTGTGGTGATTTCTGGCTGTTTTTCTGTTTTTTGGGGGTGTACTGTTGATGTGGACTGGCCATGTGGGTGGTGGTGGTGGCCATCTTGAGTGCTGGCTGGTACAGGCAACATGTGCTTGGGGTGTAAGGGGGCCATTTTGAGGAGAGGCAGTGTCTGAGGCCTGCACTTATTTTGCCTACTTTTCATCCCTTATGCCCAGGGGTAGTGAGTGTTGCATACTTGCATGTCCCTAGTCTTTCTGTGGGGTGTCTTCAATGTAAACATCATGGATGGCATGGGATTGTGCTCATTTTTCTGTGTTTTGTCGATTTTTTGGGGTGTATAACTGAACTGATGTTCCTCTGTCTTCCATTGCTTTTAGGTGCACAAGAAGACTCAATAGAACCACCAGTGCCAGGAAGAAGTCCTGCAGCGGTGTGTGCAGCATAACGTCACGCGACGTCACGTCTGGACACAGAACCCTCTGCAACTCGTGCAACTGCTGCCTGCTGACCTGCTCTGAAGAAGATGGCCCCAAAAAAAGTAACCCGTAGCTCCTCTAGCAAGAAAGGTGCCAGTAAGGAGCAGAAGAAGCAAGTTACCAAGGACACTGGTGTGCCGCCCGCCCCTTTTTTTGGGAGTAAAAAAAAAAGTATGCCTGCAGCAGCTGCAGCGGGATGTGCTGGGGACCAAGCTGGCAGCAGCACCCCCGCTCCATTGGGCTCAGTGCCACCACCACCACCACGCCAACTTAAGTCCAAGCCCTTGAGTGCTGCAGAGGCAGCCAGTATACTTCTTCAATCACCATCGACCAGTGATGTTGGCTCATCGCAAGAAAGCAGCAGCAATGTCCCTCAATCAACACAGGTTGTTGTAGCTCATCTGACGAGTGTTGAACAACCACAGCCGCAACAACAATCACATGTGCAAGTACAAGCCCAAGTACATGTGGAAGGAGAGGCAGCGCAAGGAGATGCGCAAGCAGAGGTGCATGGAGGGTCACAACAAGTGCCCACAATAGTTGTTCCTCCCGAAGTAGGGGCACATCAGGAAATCGACAATCAAGGCGAGGTATCATTTGAGGAAGCCACTCCTCCTGATGATCCTTCATTGTCTTCCACACCCCTAGCAAGGAAGAGATCAAGGGTGGTGTCTACATCCTCTTCAAGCACACCTCCTTCTGATGATACGGATCAAACTTGGGAACAAACAAAGGTAGTTAAGCGTAAAAGGAAGCTCGTCCAAAGTCTCAGAGTTATGGAGTGTGATGAGTCTCAACAAGAAGTGGCGGATACTGCTGCTGATGAAGACTCTGCCAACGACGACCCAGTCATCATAAAGGTCACTGCAGCCCCAGCGGGCATGCAGCAAACAGACATTTTGACCCTAGCCCGAAGAGCTGCTGAGCGTGATGATGATGTTGTCGATGAGGAGGCAGTGGAAACACCACAATCATTGGAGTTAAGTAGTACACCAACTCGTCCCGCTTCCATATTTCTTTCTGGCAAGAAGAGACCTCCGTCAACCTCGACCTTAATTAGTGGCGGTGAAAGTGCAAAACGTACAAAAGTTGGGCAATCCACATCCTCCACTTCATCTGGCATTAGCTTCATGACCACCACCACCAGTATCGCCGCCTCCTCCATGTCCCACAGACACTTCAAGTCCCCAGTTTGGGACTTCTTTACTGTTTGTCCAAAAAATCCAAAGTTTGCCATTTGTACCATTTGTAAGCAAGCAGTTAGTCGTGGTAAGCCAGGTACCAACTATGGTACCGGAGGCCAGAGAGGTCATCTTAGGAGACAGCACACTGTCAAATGGTTTGCGCACCTAGATGCGATCAAGAAAGGCCAAATTCAAGGAAACGTTGATGTTTCATCTGATGATGACGAGCAGGAAGAAGACGTGTCAAACACTTCCCTTACACCCAGTACCCCTGTCAGCAGCACACCCAATGTGAGGCACACTAAGAGTGTTGGAGCGAGTGAGACACCAACGCACAAAAGTTCACCAGCGAGCAAAATTGGGTCAACGAAGTCATTATCAGCCCGTAAATGCTTGGTCCAGGGCAACATTAGAACAATGCTTACTTCAGACGTGCCATATGAACGCAACCACCCACTGACGCGTCTGTATAACACTAAGCTGGCTAAAATGCTAGCTGTGGACCTTCTACCTTTTTCTTTTGTAGAAGCGGTAGGTTTTCTTGAATTAGTGGCAACGCTCTGCCCTAAATGGAAAGTTCCGAGCCGGTTCTATTTTGCCAGAGTTGCGTTTCCAGCACTACATGAAGATGTGCTGCAGGCGATTGGGGCAGCTTTGCAGAAGAGTGCTGTTCACACAATACATCTGACAACAGACATGTGGACCAGTGGCCCAGGCCATGATTACATGTGCATCACTGCACACTGGGTCTCTTTTTCAGGTGTTAAAGCAAAGCTAAACGCAGGTGTTGACCCGGACAAAGTTTTCAAAGCTGCTCGGAAACATGCAACACTAGCCATGTTTGGCTTGGAGAAAAGTCACACAGCAGAAAACCTTTTGCAAGAGTTTAACAAAAAGGTCTTGACAATGCTATCCCCCCTAAAACGCAAGATTGGTTATGTTTCCACGGATAATGGCTCCAATGTAGTTAAGGCCATGTCGGAGGGTGGCTATTTCAGAGTGCCATGTTTGGCGCACTGTATCAACCTGGTAGTTCAAAAATTCTTGAGTGATAGAGACAGTGCAGCGTTCGCGGTAATGGCCACCTGCCGCAAAATGTCCAACCATTTCAGCCATTCTTTTAAGGCCCGGAAGCATCTGCGGAGACTGCTACTTCAACGTAGAATGCCAGTGAAAGCACTCATCCAGGAGGTGGCAACACGTTGGAACTCAACCTTCTACATGCTTGAGCGTCTGTATGAGCAGTATACGGTACTCGATCACTATTTCTTCACAGAGGGTAAATCTCAGAAGGAGGACCTGCGGATGACTGCGGCGCAATGGGACATAGTTAAAAGCCTGACAGACATGCTTCGTCCTTTTGAGTTCTTCACGCGTGCAGTCAGCCAGGAGGACTGTAATTTGGGAAAAGCTATCCCATTGTTGTGCATGCTGGAGCACCAACTGATGGCGGTGTCTTCTGAGTTTGAAAAAGAAGATGAAGAAAAAAAAAACCATTTCATTTTGTCAGAGAAATTATTAGAGCGCCTACGTGGTGATGAACATCTTCAAAAGATCAAGTCCGATCAGCATTACATTTGTGCTACTATTCTGGATCCACGCTACAAAAAGGCGCTGGCAGACGAAGCATTCTTTCCTTTTGATGATGCAGATGTTCAAAAGTACAAACATTGGTTAGCCTGGTCAGCCAAGAGGTTTGAAAAAGAACGGCAGGTTATTGAAGGAGAAGCCAGTACATCAGCATCAGCATCAGCAGGCCATCCCCAGTCACAAGAATCCACTTCTGCACCTGTGGCTGGGGCACAAGTGACCTCTCAGCCGTTAAAGACACCGGCAACTGGATCATCTGCACCACACACAATGACAACACTAACAGTGGCTGCGGAGGAGGATTGGCTAAGTTTGATGGGGTATTGTTCTCGAAAAAATGTCACAGCCACAGCAAAAAGTAAGCAAAGTGGAGGAACCGTTGATGACCTTGAGTCGATGGTGCAGGACTATATGAATGACTCAACAGTGGTCTTTCTTAATGAGGAGCCATTGCAGTATTGGCATGGCAAAAAACAATTGTGGCCACAGCTCTACAACCTGGCTATAAACTATTTGTCTTGCCCACTCGCAAGTGTGTCTTCTGAACGTGTTTTCAGTGCTGCTGGTGGCATTGTAACTGCCAAACGGAGCCGCCTCTCGCCCAAAAATGTGGAGCGGCTGACAATGATCAAGATGAATCAGCACCTCATACCACCTGATTACAAAGTACGAGAAAGCACGCCGCATGAAGACGAGGAGGACGGCAACGTAGATGAGGGGATTTTTTCTCTGTTCGGTGGCACTGACCTCATCCAGCCTGAATTCGCAGAGTATGATGACGAAATCTTGTTCTTATTCCCTGACACCGAGCACTGAAAATGAGACAATCAATCAAGAACTTTCTTTTTCGTCCTTATTCCCTTTTATTCCTGTGTGCTTTGTGTCTCTCTTTCTTTGTTTTGCACAGTTAATTTAATTCAAACTTTAATCACCTAATACCAAAAACAAGACCATCATCAGAACTGTCTTCACTTGTTTGCTTATTGCTTTGAAGGTGCCGCAGTCTACATTCCTCAGGTTCACAAGTTCCGAAGAACATGCTCCTCTATCCTCCTCCTCCAGACTGCGATTTCCCTCCAAGCAGAGTGCTGGATTACGCCCAATGAAGAAAGACTCAGCACTTGTGGGGGTGTTGTACTTCTTTGCGGGTGAGTTGACGGATTTGGGCCCATTGCTGTGAAGCTCTAATAATGGACAAAAGTGTTTTGGACCAAATATGAGGTGGAAATTTCTTGCCGTTTTTGCTGACTTGCTTGCCTTTGAGGTGCTCTTTGGCGGGGTTCCGGGGGTTTGTGGGTAATTTTTGGTGTCTGTCGAAGCACTGCTGCGACAGTCTAATCTTGATTGCATTTGCTTTTCAGGAAATCCGTGGTGGAAAACAGGAGTTATGATGATTGATGATGATGACCTAGCTGAACAGCGCCGCATTTTGACCGAAGGCCGAGAGATATTGTAAGTATGAGATTTAGCTTTTTCGCTGTTTGGGGGTGTTGTCGGTTGTTTTTTTGCGGGTGGGTTGGCGGGTCTTGCCTGGGGCATTCCTGGGAAGGTCTAATACCGGATAGAAGTGTTTTGGACAAAATCCATAAGGAACAGCCTTTTTTTTGCTATTTCTTCTGACATCTTGCTCAATGTAGCGTTTTGGGGGGCTTCCTGCTGTTCGTGGGTGGGTTGCGGCCGGGGTCTCTGTCGAAGCACTGCTGCGACAGTCTAATCTTGATTGCATTTGCTTTTCAGGAAATCCGTGGTGGAAAACAGGAGTTATGATGATTGATGATGATGATGACCTAGCTGAACAGCGCCGCATTTGGACCGAAGGCCGAGAGATATTGTAAGTATGAGATTTCGCTTTTTCGCTGTTTGGGGGTGTTGTCGGTTGTTTTTTTGCGGGTGGGTTGGCGGGTCTTGCCTGGGGCATTCCTGGGAAGGTCTAATACCGGATAGAAGTGTTTTGGACAAAATCCATAAGGAACAGCCTTTTTTTTGCTATTTCTTCTGACATCTTGCTCAATGTAGCGTTTTGGGGGGCTTCCTGCTGTTCGTGGGTGGGTTGCGGCCGGGGTCTCTGTCGAAGCACTGCTGCGACAGTCTAATCTTGATTGCATTTGCTTTTCAGGAAATCCGTGGTGGAAAACAGGAGTTATGATGATTGATGATGATGATGACCTAGCTGAACAGCGCCGCATTTGGACCGAAGGCCGAGAGATATTGTAAGTATGAGATTTAGCTTTTTTGCTGTTTGGGGGTGTTGTCGGTTGTTTTTTTGCGGGTGGGTTGGCGGGTCTTGCCTGGGGCATTCCTGGGAAGGTCTAATACCGGATAGAAGTGTTTTGGACAAAATCCATAAGGAACAGCCTTTTTTTTGCTATTTCTTCTGACATCTTGCTCAATGTAGCGTTTTGGGGGGCTTCCTGCTGTTCGTGGGTGGGTTGCGGCCGGGGTCTCTGTCGAAGCACTGCTGCGACAGTCTAATCTTGATTACATTTGCTTTTCAGGAAATCCGTGGTGGAAAACAGGAGTTATGATGATTGATGATGATGATGACCTAGCTGAACAGCGCCGCATTTGGACCAAAGGCCGAGAGATATTGTAAGTATGAGATTTAGCTTTTTCGCTGTTTGGGGGTGTTGTCGGGTGGTTTTTTGCGGGTGGGTTGGCGCCGGCGGGTCTTGCCTGGGGCATTCCTGGGAAGGTCTAATACCGGATAGAAGTGTTTTGGACAAAATCCATAAGGAACAGCCTTTTTTCAAGGTCAAATTTTGTTCTAAAACACAGTAGTACACCTACCTTGAGGGGAAAGATCCGCTATAATATTTTGGCCATACTTATTGATCCTTAAAAAGGTGACTCAGACAGAGCACGCAATTTCTAAAATATTGTACTGTCTATTAGGGAAATCAAAGTGTGACTTTTTGCACCACACAGCGTACATACCTTTTATTTATTTATCAGTGGTATTGTAATAGCACTTCCTGTTTTCCGTTCAATAATTACAGGCCGGGTTTCAGTCAACATCCGCCAGGCAGGCAGTGGACAGGGTGTCTTCTGTCAGTGGTCACCACATTGATGGACGAAGCGTCAGCTGGAATGGAGGAGTGCCGCCAATAAGAGGAATTGTTTGCTGCATGCTTATTACTTACCAAATTCAACAGGACAACTCCAACAACATACGCAATACAGATACAGTATCCATTGTTGTCTTTTATTCTATGAGTGTGACTGCATGTGCTTACCTTTAGTTTGTAACCAAAGATTGTCTGTATCTTCAATTATTGTTTGTCCATGCTCTGCTTTTTTTTTCTTCTCTCAACAAAACCTACCCAAAAAGAAACCCCCATTCCCATCCATTTTACAAACCCTAACCCTCTTCCCCCGGGCTGTGTTGTTTTGCTTGATGTCTGACTAAAATGACATCAATAATTCCACACACTTGCTGGGGAGGATAAGGTCATAGCAGCAACAGGCTGGTGAAGGAATACGAGGATATCTTCTAGACTTACTCAGCTTCAGTACTATATCTTCTAGTAGTAGTAGCCAATGTCAAATAAATTCAACGCAAGTACTAGTTATACTTGCAAGCAAATACTTTACCATTTGTTAGGCTACATTATGGCACTGTTCTAGTGTACTGTCACCTGCTATTTTCTCGATTGTACCGTAACCGTTGTAATGCTACAGTAAGGAGGACAAACAAGGTTTCGTTTTCTTTTTTTCCATAGGCATGCAACTGCCACTGTGTCACATCACTAGTACCACCGCAATGAGGAAATGTCACCCGCCCAGGATTGACAACGTTAATCCCCATTTCACCTGGAGCCAGCCCTGGGCCTAGCCCTAATTTCTAACACAAATTACAGGTAAGATAAGCGTTTGGTGGGAGGTAGTATAATGGAGTATTATTTCGGAGTAGACAAGAGATTGACGGTTGTACTACTAAAGTCCTACGACTGTTCAGGAAAACAAAGTTACTGTTACACCCCCGCCCCCCACCCACCAGACTGAAAAGCAGTAAAAAACAGGTATGGTCAGATAAAGTTGAAAAATATATTTATTTAGCCCTAACAAAATAATCTCCCTCACCCACCCTAACCCCAACGATTGTCTCTGAAACGTCCCAAAACGATCCCAACTCCCAAATCCCACCCCCCAAAAGTCTATAAAAAAAGGGCAAGGGACACTCCACTACTGGAGGGTGCTGGTGCTGGTGCATGATGCGGCATGGGCATCATACTCCTTGCGGAGGGTGGCAAGCTCGGAGCGGAGGCCCTTAACCAAGTTCTTATACCTCAGGACCTCCTGCTCCAGGTTGGACATGCGGACTCGTAGGCGGCGTTGGCGTTCCTTGCAGCTCCTGTGGGGGGCAGCTGGTATTTCGGTTGCTTGGCGGTGGCGGTCGTCTTTCTTAGCCCGGCTCGGTCCCGCTGGCTTAGTCACGGAGGAGGATGCAGTGGTCACAGTCGAGGATGTTGCCCCGCTCGACTGCGTGTCCTCCTCCTCCTCCAGGGCCACCAGCCGCCGATATTCGGCGACTGTGGCCTCCAGCCTCCGTTGCCGGGCCAATCTAGCCTGCTCCCTCCTTGTTGTTGATTTGGAAGGAGCAACTATATGAAGAAAGAAAGACATAGTCTGTAACCAATGCTCCTTATTAATAACACAAAGTGATTGAGCCGAAAGTTGGGTCACAGAGTACAAGTAGCAAATTGAAAGCACAGTACATAACTATTGAGGACAGTATCTATGTAACCTCCCACTTCTGCATCCTTGCTCTAACAGTAGTGGTAGTTTAATGAACTAATTCTACGACCACTATGGACTTCCATTACAGTCGACTATGACAGTACACCAGTCTTATTCTTCTTCTTCTCTCTTGTTTAGGGAAATGGGTACGTTATCTTATGCAAGCCGGCAGAATGACATGGACACAGCACAGTGAACTTGCACCCGAGAAAAAAAGTTGCACACCATGATGAGTGAGACAGACTTGCGTTACTGTACCGGTCCAGTACATGCAGGTGGTGAAGCTATTACTTTTCTATTACGGGTGGCACTGAGAATACTCTGTTACAAGGGCTACTGCTTAATTAATTTACCTTTCACCCTACAGTGCAAATGAGTACTAGAAAAGGAAAATGAAGAAGCTAACTAATTTGATTATCTATCACTTCACATGGGACGTATTTAATGACAGATGAGATGACTTTAGGTGCTTTGCTTAATATTGAGTGAACAGTGATACACCCACACATGAATGACGTACTACAAGTAAACTAAAGTTATTAAGAGAGGTACGGAGTGTCCACCGTAATAACCAGATATATGCTGTGAATGCAAACGCAATACAAAGTACTGCTACTATTCATGGTAGTATTGGACACATTTACAATTTCTTTTCCTTGCCTTCCCTGCACTGGAACGGTCGTGCGGGTGCGGTGGTACATGCTCTTCAAGGTAACACTTACTTCACCTGGCGACCATCTACTCTCTCTAGATACACATGTGCTATCTAAGAGTCAGAGAATACCATGCTCCAGGCATCCATTCAGTCAAAGTATACGCACACATACAGTTTCTGTTTCACACACCCAGGCTGCTGTCCTTCCACCCATCCTTGCTTCATCATTGACCCAGCCATGCACCATACCATATTCTTTCCTTCCCAGCCACCTCGGGGGCCAAGCAAACACATATCGTTCTTCTTTGCCAGCCATCATACAAGTTCGCGTCCCACTTACTTACACCCTTCTTTCGCTTTTCGTTCATCCCATCCATCACGTTCATCTAAGAACTTATTGGGATTCTTCTCACCAAAAACTTCACAGCTAAGTCGAAGTACATTTCGAGGAGGCTACTACCTGGTTGATTTGTAATTGTAATACACCCGTGCAGAAAGCACACTATGCAGTCTTCAATCTCAATAAGTAAGGAATATATAGCTTACCTGTTTCCGCCACCACCGTTTGATCCCCCACAGGAACGTCCGCCAGCTCTTCTACCGCCGCCTCCTCCCCAGAGGCCTCCGAGTCCTGGTCCAACACAGCCACCTCCGCGCTGGCCCCTTCACCAGATGTTACACCTACAAAGTACATTTAAGAATGTTAGAATACACCACTCACTACTATATAATATTTGGTCTAGGAGAAATGTTAAAAAAACAGAATACAATGTAATAATTTGTGACTGTCTACTCCATAGTAAAAATGTCCCATTTTCCAGGGAAGGCTGTTGTCTTGCTGCACTTTTATGCACAACTGATGAATGCTTGCTTTTGATTTTTAACACGCACCACTTTTTCTCCTAACAGACAGAAGCTTGACTCCTGAGTCCTAAGAACACGACCAGGATCAAGTTCAAACCAGGTGAGAGTTCGGCTCGACCACAAGAAATGTGTCCAATTAATCGTCAGCACTAACCACTTTTCCGTTTACAGTTAAATAGTTTTATGACAAAGTAGATTTTAATAAATGTGTTTACTTTTAATAAAGCTTTTAAACTTAAATAGACTCTGTGGTTTTTGTTCTTCTAGACTAGAGTGGATGAGCTAAAGGTTTTGGAATTTTTGCAAGCATGAGTGCCTCTGACACTTCTTGACTGTGCTGTGACTCCGTACTACTCTCTTGTCCTGCGTACGATAATCTAGAGATCATTGGGGATCTATAATCGGTGACTTCGGGAGCTGAATGACTCTGCCACACTATCTAGTCAGTAAGGAGACAGTGCATAGAGGTATTGCTGAATATAATGGGAGTCCAATGGAATTGCCAAATGTCCAATCTTAGTTAGCTACACAGACAGACTAATAAGAATAGTCTAGTAATACCACAGGGAGTCATATTCGAGGCAGGATAAGAATTTATATCCAGTCTACAAGAAGATCAAAGACGATTTAGAAAAAATCGAATGAGGAACGCTAGGAAAAAATAGGTACTGTTTATTAAAATGTAAACTTACTGGGGCCAGCAAAGGAGCCCTCGCCTGCCCGATCCTGGCCTGCATCCTCAGCACCCTCCTCCTGTGTCCTCTTGCCCTTGGGGGGAGCTGATGTACAACATGAAAGAAAGAAAAAACAGAAAACATGGATGAGATTTTTCAACCAAATCAAACATTTCAAAAGAACAATAACAACATATTTTGGAAAAATAGCAAATAGATAGACAACTATTCCACGGGATCTATCTCATGTGGTATACTACGTTATTCGTATTGCCTGATTTGCGGAACGTTGACTTAGAAAGTTCCTATGTAACTCAATAAACAGACTACTAAAGAGGTTTGCCTAGGCCTGGCACTGCAGGCAGCAGTGCGCAACACGTGACAGACAAAGTCCATCCTGCTTGCAGATCAGTGAATACTCAAACTATCAATCCACCCACCACCGCCACTATTTCTTCTTATAGCCATGTGTCTAAAGGAAGGACTGGACTTCAGTCTGTTGGGGCTGATTTAGAAGTCCCTTGCGGAAGTTGCGGCTCATTTTCCTCCATTGTTGCGTGCCTTTTCTGACGCAGCGGCAGAACAAAAGACTCGCCATGGTGTTGGTGCGGCGTATATATTAAAAAAAAACCACATATGGGCATATGGGCGATGCATCACGTTGTAAAGCCCTGCGCCATCAGGGGGCGTTCCGGCGCAAGGGAGGGCGTACCTGCGCAGGAACGAATCCTAAAAGTGGCTGAGGGAAATCTACAAGATGTCAATCAGTCACTTTTAGGACAATGATGCATGACTCAAACCCTGCGCGCTTGAAGCCGACGTACGGCTTGATGCAGCATTGGGGAGATAGGGTACCCCAGAGCATTGCTGGAGCTGCGCCATCGTTGGCACGCAACTCCAGCAATGCGCTGCCTTTACGGCACAGATGCGTAAGGCTTCTGTGACGTTTTGGGCCAATGGGTGGTGGTGGCATGGCACACAATTACTGCCGCATCCCTGCTACTTTGCAGGGATGCGCCGGTAATTGAAAATATGACCCTTACTGTCTAGCATTACGCAGTTCTTTTCTTTACAGTACACTCATACATAATTTCTCAGGCCAATGAAATGCTTCTGAACACAACATACAAAACAAAGAAGCATAGTAGCAAGCAAGGCTACTGAGAAGGAGAGCAGTGCACCTGAAATGCATAGAAGATTTTGAAATATAATTTACCTCAATGTAATCGGCAGCATTATTGCTCTTGGTAAAGAACAAAGATTTGCAAATAACAGAGCAGGATAAAACAGAGTAGTAAATGTACTACTACTACTACTCACCAAGCCCGGGGACCTCTACGCCGAGCGCGTCCAGCAAGTCCCGCTCCCGGTCCATGACATCGGTCCAGCGGTGGGTGGCCTGGTTATATGTGCGCCGGACCCCAGAGATCTTGTACATGGCCCGGCACACCTTCTCCCACCGCTTGCGACGCTCCCGGATGCCATAGCCGGTCGCGATCTTGCCGCCTCCCAGGATCGTCTTGGGGAGGCGGCGCTGGACGTGGAAGATCAGTGCCGCCACTTCCTCCGCGCTGAAGATCTCCCTCGGGACCACTTGCTCCCCCCTTAAACGCCCGCACGGGAGCCGGGCACGGGGTGCGGGACCCTTCCCCTTCTCAGGGTGCTTCCCGGCTCCCTTTACCATGGTCTGGGCAGAAATAAACTTAAATGATAAAGAAGAAATAGAATAGTGAAGAAGAAAAGAAAAGAGTTTAAAAAAGTAGTTTAAAAGTAACTAAAAGCTGCAGAAAACACAAAAATATAGAGGTAGAAAAATAGAGGGATAGATAATAAGTAAAATTAGATCAAAAAAACTTCAAACAAGCAAAGGATGGCAGAGATTGAGAGAGGATAGAGAAAGCATGCCCAGAACCATAGCAATGAATGAGAAACAAGATGGCCGCGCCCGTTCACGACCGCGTGGGTAAGTTCGCGCGAGATTTTCCTTGCGAGTACGCGCGAAATTGTACTAGCGAGCAGCACACTTTGCGAGATTACACATAGCGGGCGGAAACGGAATTACGTCACGCCAACAAGATGGCCGCGCCCGTGTACGACCGATAGGGTAACTTGGCAAACGTATAGCTAGAAGCGCCTCGCGAACACGCGCAAGATCACGCGAACATACACGTCGCAAAAAAAACAATTTTGTATTCGCACGTATTCGCGGCTTCCGAAATCAATCTCGCACGGATTCGCGCCCCAAAAAACGCGCGAAATTGCAGAAAAAACGATTTTAGCTAAACTGAAAGCAATGAGCAGGTGCAAAAGTTCAAACTTAACATTAGTAACATTCAAGGTAGTGCTTCCTGATGGGCCCCTCCAGAGTTTGCAACTATTCTATGACCCTGCTATGACCCAAACAGCAGGCTCATAGAATAGCTACAAGTAGACCATAAAGGTCCTGTGAAAAAAAAATTTCACTGCAACAAAAAGCAAATTACAGATAAGGAAGGAAGCAGGTGCCAGCCAGACTGGAACTTTCAAAATTACTGACACATTAATGAAACACAAATTAATTGATGGCAGTTGAAGAAGGGCAGGTGTGCTTGCTTTTTTCAACCACCATAATCTACAGTGATAAATAAACCTAATAGGTGCCAGTGAGGATGTACCAGAGGGTGGCATGGGTGTCCCAGAGGGTGGCAGTGGTGAAACAGAGGGTGCTGTGAACCTGTGATGATAAACCAGACGTAGAAACAACATAGTCGCGGCCGTTGCGAGCCGAAAAGTAAGTTCGCAATTGCGAACTTGTCCCAAAATCGGCGCGAACACGCGCCAACACAAAAAACGGAAAAATCCGCAAATCCGCTAGAGTTCGCGGATCTTCGCGGATTGCGAATCCGTAAATCCGCAAGTTCGCGTACGCGAGATCCGCTAGATCCGCCCATACTTATTAGTGTTGTTTTATGTTGGAAAGCAAGCAAATGGTGATATGACCATGTGACTGGAGTTATAGTTTGAAAGGCAACTAGTTCAGTATTAGCAAAAATGACATCTAGGATATGTCCAGCGATGTGTGTCGTATTGGGGACAATCTGAGGCAGGTTCAATGCGTCTAGGCCAGTGATTATTGTTTTTAGATGGGTCATATTGGTTTTATCAAACCAAATGTTAAGGTCACCCAGAATGCACAGGTCAGGGTAGTTATTAGCATCCGCATCACTAACTGTGAGGAGCTTATCTCTGCCTTTTTCTTCAAAGGAGAGCCACAAGATAGCTGCCCACTGACTCTGGGGGACCTGCTGGACTTTGCCGGCCCTTTCCAAAGCAGTTATCCACTTGTGGATGTCATCCCTAACTTTGTAGGGGGGCACTATCTTACTCAGGTGCCTAGTATTCTCATGGGACCTGTCTTTATCCTTAGGGATATTGCTGCCACCGGTGGATTGTGACCAACTCAACTTCTGCTCTCTAGCTAGGGCAAGCTTCTCTTTGACAAGGGCAACTTCTAGTTCTTGCCTCTCAATCCTTAGATTAGCTTCCCTCATCCTAGCCTGATGTTCTCTCCTATCACGAGAGGTCATCCTTCTCTGAGCAAGGGTATTGGATCCCCTAGAGGCATTAGAGTGGAGGGACTCGCCTGAGTGGGACCTTCTCCTCTCGTACCCCTGGTTAAGTCTACTAATAGGTCTGTATGGGGGCTAGCCCATTCTCAGCCCCATGTAGGCTTAGGTTAGCCTGGCTAAGTCTCCCAACTTGGACCTGGCTATCTTCTTCAGATTCTTCCTCTTGTTCATCTCCTTCTTCACCTATGACAGTGGGGTCTGATGCATCATCTGTAGAGGGTAAGACCTCTTCTGCATGAACTGAGGGGACCTTGTCTAGAGGCCTTCTCAGCATCAGCCCTCTCTAAGAGTTCTATTAGGTGGGAAATGGTAGGGTTGGAACCCTGTTTCAATCTCCTTAAGGTACACAAGTGTCTCATCTCTTGGAAATTGAGCATTTCATATCTAGAGGGTGCCCTGGGAGGGTCACCCCCCACAGGAAGAGTCATACTTGGCTCACCTGTGGTAGACATGATTATAGTGAGTTGTGGTGTATGCACCTACCTACACTATGTGTTTCCTACTAGAACCTCTCTAGGAGTTGTAGTCCGGGTGTGCTAGGCCCTTTGGTCTACAACAACTAAGTTCAGTAGAACTTATGTATTCTAAGTCTTGTTATATGTACCTATGGTACCTAATGTGATCTTTCAAATGATATCTCAAAGATTACAATTGGTAAAACAACAGCAAGCTCAAATCCCAACCGCTGCACACCAATGTGAGAAGTTGGCCTGATATGTGATGTCCACTATTCTAGTGGGCACCCTGTATCAGTCCAAACAACCCTTATGGTGATGGTTGTAAAGTCAACCTTATAGACCAGCTATCCTAGTGGTAGCATGGACAAAAGCAGTCTTAGGCTAAACTCAAGAGGACATGTGAAGCCAGCTGTTTTACCATATGCAATCCCTTTAATACCAAATGAAAGGACACCACACAGGTTATATATTCAAAATATATGTATTTATTTCTAAATCAATCCTCTGAACTCTTTATGAGGGCAGAGGCACAAGTGCATAACAAGTAACTCAATATAACATACAATAAGTTGCACAAATATGGATAGGCCCTGGTGGCCCGCTAAACCATATACTAAAATAGTGGTATAAGAACCACGTCACGAACAGTTTAAAGGCCTAGGGCCTAGAGAATCGCTGGGGCTACACTGGACTAACAGTAGTTAGGAAGCAGGAGGCCCACGGGATGCGGGTGAAGAGTCTAAATTATTAACGTTCCACACGTGAGCTGCTTCAAAACCTTACTCAGAATATGGAAGCACTAACTGTCCCAGTAACAATAGGACCTGTAATACCAGTATTCGAAAATCTAAATAAAAGAGCCAAGCTTAACAATTCCATTACAACAGAGTTTGCAGAAAGTAAAATAGAATATTTATCCTGATTTGTCAGAAATTAAACGGAATACAAATGTGAATCCACCTGAATTGACTTTTAATCAAAGTTCGTCATGCAGATACCCGACTGGTGCAGAATCTGACTCTGCAACTCCAGAGAGAAGTGTAGATAAAATAGATCTAACGCAAACACCTGTAGGACCATCAGATAAAGAATTGAGTGATTGGATTAAAACTTTAAAATTAAAGGAGCAGAAATCAAAAGTGCTGGATGTGGCCAAATTAAAAGTAGACATGGAAGAATTAATCATTGGAACTATTGGAACAGACAGACTAAAAACGTATCAGGATGATGAGCTTATGTTTTTGTGTAAAAGCATAACATGGAAGGCCAAAACGGTGTATGATCAATTGGAAGAATTGGCAAGTGAATTTGGAATAGAATTTTCAATAATAAGATCATTGCAGAAAACATATCGAGTAGATTTTGCAGAAAGAGATATTGAGAACATGAATACTGCTGGGAGGTTAGCACAAATAAAAGAGTTGATTGTGCTATTATGAAAATGGGGGGAAGTAAGTAAATGGAGGGTTAAGTGGGCAAAGAAGAAAGAAGAAATTAGTGATAAATCCACATTAGCTTTTCCAATCAGGGAAAAAGAGACAGTGACAACTGAGTTTCCCATGAGGGAAATACCTGGAGGAGGATATGTACATGTTCCTTGAAACAGACAAGATATATTGTCATTTACAAATGATTTTCCTAGGCTGAGAGAGAAACCAGTGGAATGGTATTGTCCGGTAGACAGATTTGTAAAAGTGTCAAAAGTTTTATGGATCGATTTGGATGGATTATTTGACATAGTGGTGCCAGCAGATTTATGGACAGAATGCAAAATATCTGTAGATTGGCCAAGAGAGGAGTATCCCAGAGATAAAGTAACAGGAGCTCCATCACCAGATGTAATGCGAAAGTATGAACAAGTGATAGTATGGCTGAAAAATAAAATACCTCCAAAGGAAACTGATTGGGTCAAAATAGACAGGACCACACAAGAGCCAAAAGAAACTGTACATTCATCCTATGAAAGATTGTTGTTAGTTTTCAAACAGTATAGCGGTTATGAGAAACTGAATGAAAAAGATTTGAGCCACTTTATATATAGATTCGTATATGGTTTGAGACCAGAAATTTCAGACATGATTAGACACAGCATGATAGGTTGGCAGTCGAGCTCAGTAGATAAAGTACTGAGACAGGCAAAATATTGCAGTGAAGAAAGTGATGCAAAACAGAAAATGCTGAAAGAGAAAGCCATGTGGGCACAAGTGAAGGTAGCGGAACAACAAGTAGCGCAAATGGAGAGCAAGAATGCAGAGAATCAAGGAAGTTTTAAGTGTAAACCTAAATTAGTAGGAAATATTGATGAATTGAAAAAGAAATTCCCACGTTTCAATTGCGGCAAGTTAGGGCATTGGAAGAAAGAGTGTAAATGTCCGCCAAGAATTAATGGGGAAAATACATAATTGAATCTGCAGGTGCAAGTTGAGGTTTTTACTACATTAGATGTAAGTATTTTGAAGCAAGAAGAGGGGTTATTATGACAAGTTTGTAACAAAAAGGTTTATTTAGAACTGACTTACAATGCGTTTTTTCGTGTTATCCACAGATATATTTTTTTCGCCGAATTTATCTGCTTGAAACCTCTAAAGGTCTTTGAAACTCGGATTTTAAATGTAAGTCTGTCTGCGCGGGCGCTACTTTATCTCAGAAGGGTAGGGTCATATTGCTCTTTCACTATTTAGATGTCTGAGAGCTTCGAAATCAGAGGAAGTGAACTATAATTTGACATAATTTTTGTCTTCCCCCATTTAGTTGCGGAGTTATATCTCTCTGCAGCCCTACGGAAAGAGGGCATAACGTCCATGTAAACAACAAGTGTCTGCCTCACGAGGGTGACGTACCTAGGATATAAGGTGGGTGTACGGGCATTCTCGCTGAACATTTGGTGAGAAAGAGGGATAGCCGTTAGTTCTTAACCAGTATGAGATGTGGTTATCATACCACCTGGTACTCTTCAGAATGAACCATGCTGAATAAGGATAAAGAGAATATGAAATGTAGCATGTTATCCAGGTTCTTGTATCACTGAAGTGAAGTCTACAACTATCATGTTGAAAATAGTATGTAATTAATATGTAGATGTACACATTCAAGTAATAAGAAATGTGGTTGTAATTACTGTCTATGTGGATAAATCTGAGTTGTGTGTAAAAATTTAATTCTCTGTGTGTAAAAAAATTTCTTTGATTTGTCTGATAATTCGTGTTGGAGTACTATGGAAAGGCTGTGTTATTCTGAGCAAAGGCTGGGTTTATTGTAAGTGATACTGTGTTTGAATTTAATGTACAGGTTAATTTTAACTATGCCATGGTGTAAGCACTAAGACATTTTTTATGTGATTACAGATTGCTTGGGAATACAGACTTTATTTCCTGATGAAGACGGCGATAGGCTAAATGTCCGTCGAAACGCGTTGAATTGGAGGGAATAATACCATTAACCTTTGATTTAAGACTTTTTGTATATTTCCTGGTGTTAGGTGTATGAATTTGAGTAGGAGTATTTGCGTTTAGATTCACCCCTGTGCAATATTTTCTGTGTTCCCAAATTTATTGTGTTTTTATGCATTTTTATCAATATTTTTATAATGAATAAACTGTGCTTATTTTGAAATCACTATTATCTTATGTTTTTTAAACCTTTGCATTGCTCTTAGTTTCCTAGTCTCCAATTGGTTGTAACTGTGTCTTTTGTCTTAAATATATGTTGTTCTTCTACGTTATTGAGAAGTTGATGTTCGTTAAATATATTTACCTAAAGGGAAATTTTCTTGACATAAAGTCGCAAGTTGAGGTAAGTCAACAGCAACCGCAACAACAGCAGATAGAAAATCAGCAAAGTCAGGTACCACAACCACCACTGCCATACAGGTTAAACCAGCAGTTACAGTGCAGAGACAGGATTCAGCAGAGGTGAGCAGGTAAAAAGACCGCAAAGAGTGAATGCGTGTCCTCAGTATTGGTTACAAGAGGAGGATGGCAGTGAGTCGGATGAAAGTTTCTGACGGTGCCTGAGAGAGGAAGAAGAGTGTGTGCTTGGAGCCACTCTTGAGGTAGATCCGTCAGGTCCATTTGTGAGTGGAAAAGTGAATGATGTAGAAATGCCTTTACTAGTGGACACTGGTGCTACCCGTTCTACTGTTAGATCAGTGAAAGTTCAAAATCTTTCTCTCTCTGGAGAGACCATTCAAGTTGTAGGTGTAACTAATAGACAGATAAAAGCTCCCTTGACAAAACCAGTTGAAATAGAAATTGGAAATTTCAAAGATATGCATCGATTTGTGGTGTGCGATAGTAGTCCTGTTAATTTGTTAGGAGGGGCTATATTGTGCAAGATATTGTTTACCGGATGGCATAGAATTGCAAACTCCAGTTGAGGATAGATTGTATAAAATGACAATGCTCATGATTGAGGCAGAGCAGGACAAGCTATTTCCCATTTTTGACAGAGAAAAGATTCCTGTTGAATTGAAAGAGGCAGTGAAGGAAGGAGTATGGGATTTCACTGGAAAAGATATAGGATTGATGAAAGGCCTTGATCCTGTGAAAGTCACAGTGAAAGAAGGTGCGAGTTACCCAAATATACCTCAGTATAAGATGACTACAGAAGTAATTGAAGGATAACTCCAGTGATTGACAAAATGATTGAGCAGGGAATACTGAGAGAAATAGCAGTCCTTGTAATTCACCAATTATGGGATTGAAAAAGCCTAACGGAACATTTAGAATTGTGCCAGACCTTAGAAAGGTTAATAAGATTGTTGTCCCATGTTGTCCAATTGTTCCGAATCCAGCATTGATTCTGTACCAAATTCCTCGTGATGCAGAATGGTACACTGTGATTGACCTGTGCAATGCGTTCTTTACTGTTCCATTGCATCCAGAAAGCCAACCAATTTTTGCGTTCCGATTCCAAAATCGTATCCTAGCATGGTGTAGAATTCCGCAAGGGTACACTGAGAGTCCATCGATTTTTAATCAGCTGCTAAAGAAATCATTAGAAAACTTGAGCATGCCTGGAGAGTCTGTGTTAGTACAATACATTGATGATCTTTTGGTTGCATCGAAAACAAAGGATGCATGTGTAACTGACACCGTAGCATTGTTGAATCATTTGGCCGAGGAGGGACATAAAGTGTCTCCATCAAAATTGCAGTTTTGTCAAAATGAAGTACAATACTTAGGTCACAAGATTGCTAAAGGATTGAGACAAGTCACAATAGAAAGAATCAAAATGATACAAGGAATGCAGCCACCTAAACCTCAAAGACAGGTGAGAATGTTCTTGGGAATGGTAGGTTATTGTAGACAGTGGATTAGTGGATTTTCATTGATTGCAAAACCATTACAGAGACTGACAAAAGCAGATATCAGAGACCCCATTGTTTTGGAACTGTGCGAAGCACCAGCTTTAGGAATGCCTGATTATGAGAAGG
Source organism: Lissotriton helveticus (assembly GCF_964261635.1). NCBI lineage: Eukaryota > Metazoa > Chordata > Amphibia > Caudata > Salamandridae > Lissotriton > Lissotriton helveticus. The sequence continues at coordinate 1,588,403,450 of NC_136067.1, read as the reverse complement.
AATTTGAACTGTACTGCAGTGAGCGAGAAGGATGTGCATTGTCAGTGTTGGTACAGAGACATGGAAAATTGAGAAAACCAATTGTGTATTTCTGAGCTGTTTTGGACCCTGTTGCAAAAGCTTTGCCAGGTTGTCTGAAAGCAGTAGCAGCAACTAGTGTAAGTTTGGAGCAAAGTGAAGGAATAGTGGTGGGATTTCCTGTGAGGGTGTATGTACATCATTCTGTGGAGATTCTCCTCACTAGAGCAAAAACACAGTATATGACCAACAGCAGAATGACCCGATATGAGAAAATAATTTTGGGAGCTGAGAATGTGACCATTACCAGATGTGTGAACGTTAATCCCTCAACATTGTTACCTGTCACCATTGAGGCAGAAGTGAAAAGTGAGCTTGATCACAAATGTTTGGATGTTCTTGAATACTGCACAAAACCCAGACCAGATATCAGAGATGAACCTTTACCTGAATCAGATTTTGTGATGTTTGTGGATGGATCATGCCTGAGAACGGAGAGTGTTGTTCTAAGTGCTGCTTATGCTGTTTGTACTGTGGCAGAAGTATTGGAAGCATCTTGTCTGAAAGGAATTCATTCTGCTCAAGTGACGGAATTAGTTGCTTTGATACGAGCATGTGAATTGGGAAAAGAGGTGAAAGTAACCATAGTGACTGATAGTCAATATGGCTACGGAGTTGTTCATGATTATGGACAGCTTTGGTCCCAAAGAGGTTATTTGACTTCTGCAGGAACACCTATCCGGAATGCTGAATTTGTGAAAACACTAATAGATGTGATCCATTTACCTGAGAAAATAGCTGTTGTAAAATGTTCAGCCCATACAAAGAGTGAGGATTACATCACCCGTGGAAACAATTTTGTGGATACAATTGCTAAGCAATGTGCGAAAAATCAAATTTAAATCGAGAAAAACTTAAAGAACATGTTCCGAGTCCTTTAATGCTAACTACTCTAGTTGAAACTTGGCAGGAAGTGAAACAGATACAGGAGGTGGCAGAAGCAGAAGAAAAATATATTTGGCTAAAAGCAGGAAGCAGGCAAAGAGAGGAAGATGAAATTTGGGTTTACAAAGATGAAATTCCAGTAATGCCCGATAGCATGATCTCAGACATGGCCCGAATGTACCAAGGCCAGGCCCACATTGGTAGAGATGCTATGATTCGTTTCTTCAGGCAGACTTGGTATAATCCCAAGTCCAGGATGATTGCTGAAAGCTTGTGCCAAAGGTGTTTGGTATGTCAGCAACTCAATCCAAACAGGAGAACCATTGTAAGTTTGGGAACCATAGGACGGGAGGGTGGTCCATTTACAAGGGTGGAGATGGATTTTGTAGAGTTGCCCCCATGCAATAGGCTTAGGTATGTTCTTGTGATAATCTGTTTGTTCTCCCGATGGGTGGAAGCTTTCCCCACGAGAAGAAACAATGGATTGACTGTTGCTAAAGTTTTTTTACGCGAGATTATACCACGTTTCGGTTTCCCGGTGACGATTGAGTCAGACTGTGGACCGTATTTCCAAAATGAACTTATGCAAATGATCCGTGAAGCTCTGGACATTCGACAGAAGCTGCATTGTGCTTACAGACCTGAGGCTTCAGGAGTAGTGGAACAGGTGAATGGAACAATTAAAAACAGAATTGCAAAAATATGTCTAGCAACAGGACTTAAGTGGCCCGATGCCTTGCCGCTTGTCTTAATGACACTAAGAAGCATAACTGACTGGAAAACTGGACTAAGTCCACATGGGATTTTGATGGGCAGGGTGATGAGGCAGGCCTATGTACCTGTTGATAAGTTGTTAACAATTAATGATGACATCATACTGGATTACTGCAAAAATCTGTCTGATGTGGTAACTTCTGTGCTCCACTAGGTGGGAACTGAGTCAAATTCCAAAGAGAAAAATCCAGCTCATGATCTAGTCCCTGGAGACTGGGTTCGAGTGAAAGTGCATCGCAGGAGAAATTGCTTGGTACCTCGGTGGCAAAAACCACGACAGGTTATCTTGGTCAGTACTACTGCAGTCAAGTGTGCTGGACTGAAGAGGTGGGTGCATGCAAGCCACACCATTCGTGTGCCTGCACCTGAATACCCATACGACGGTGAAAGTACAACTAACTCTGATTCTGAAGCTGAACCAGAAAAAACTCCAGATACTTAAGATCGACAGGAACGTCGACATCTGGAAGTATCAGAATCCAGTTCTGCGTCTGAAGGTGAAGGTGAAAAGGAGGTTTGGGAGATACCAGATTCAGAAGATCAATCTGAAGATCGAGAATTGGTAAAAACAGACACCAGTAAAGACGCAAAAGAAAGTGAAGATAAAGTTGTTGAAGAGTAGAAAACTGAAAAGAAATCTGAAAACTCTGAAAGCAGGAACGGGGAAGAGGAAGTAACTCACGATAAGGATGAGATTCCAAGTACCAGTTATGAAGGTGTTCCTAACAGAATAGCAGAAAAGAAAGCTGAATCCGATGAAGACAAAGACATTGTGAGAATTATAATCAATGATACAGCTGAAGATACTGAAAGTGAAACTGATGACAGTGCAGATGAAACTCCATTAAGAAAAAGCCCAAGGAAAAGAGCTTGGAGAGTGGAGCATAACACAGTAGAGCCAAAGACTAAGAAAGTCTGTAAAGGAGACAATTGTCCTAAAGAAAGTGGTGGATTGAGAGTTAAACTAGTAAACAAAACAAAAGAGCCAGAAGAGCACGTGAATGAGATCACTAGCCAGAAAGAAATACTGGGAAAGAAAATAGAGATTATTCAAAGGCCAAAAAGAGTAAGACGTCCCAACCAGAAGTATAAATCACCTGAGTGGACATACATTGTCCTACCACCAATTGTTGAGGTTAATAGCAGCCAAGAAAACTTGTACTGCCCAAAGACGATTGGGAAAAGTGAGTAAAGAAGTCAACTAAGAGAAAAGAGATAGATGCTCAAAGTATATGATAATAAGTAAAAATTCTGAAGTCCTGTGAGACGGCTATTGTAAATATAGAAGAGGTCGGAGTTGACATAAGGTCGAAGAAAACCTGTTGGAAAAACTAACTATAGTATAATTTAGAATAGAACTGACACAAGGTCGAAGAAAACTTGTTAGTGAATTGAGTGCTGTACAACTTGTAGGTGACACTAGGTCGAAGAAATTGTGTTAGAGAAATATGGCTATCAGTAACCACAAAAAAAATGTTCTATTTTTAGAAAATGGTGTAGATGTTGCTCAATATGCATGGGATTGTTGATAATATTGTAGGTAATTTTAGCTATTGTTATTCCTTTCCAAGATAGTTTAACGAAACTGAAACCAAATGTGAGTTCAAATAAGCCAAGTGAGAAAGAAAAAGTTCATGACACTCATGTGTACAAACCAGAGGTGCATCAGGATAGGTCAATTAGTGACTACACAAAGAATACATTTTCAAAGTTATTACTTGAGTATATTAAAACTATGAATCTTGATGATTGTCATGTTTGTGTAAAATTGCCAGCATCAGTGTCAGAAGGGGTGACCTATCACCACCTTCCCCTCACATATGGAGTGACTTGTAGTGTAATTGCAAGCTTGTTTTATCAGACTGGGAAATTGGAATATCATTATTCCAATGTAGATGAAATATTTGCAAAATTAAAAATTGATAGTGCATTGAACAAAAGGAAACCTGCAGAAGAGATGGGAGAGTATTTCCTAGAATTAGATGAGCTGATACATGAAAATGCTTTTAAGTATAATTTAACATGTAAAATGAGAATTGAAGAGAAAGCATTTCTGAATATGGTTTAGGAAAGAAGGGTTGCTTACAAACGAAGTGAGAAAGTAAAACATGCTAAATCCAATTATTGGACATTTTATGATGAGAATCTTGATGACAAAAATGTGAATGTGGCTATAAACATAGATACTCCAATGTTAGGGAAATTTTGTATTAGAAGAGAAAATTCTATGTATGATAATTATTTTGTGGGTGCAAGTCAATGTAAAGACACCTATAGAATTATAGGGGGTTGGGGATTTAAAGGAGGTGATGATCCTGTTTTTCCTGGAATATATTTCATCTGTGGGAATAGAGCTTACTATAGGTTACCAGACCATTGGTATGGGACCTGTTCTGTGGGCTTGGTCTTTCATAACATTTTCCATGTAGATAGAGGTACTAATGGAAAGCATGAGATAGGTAAACTATTAAGTAGAAAAAGAAGAGAGAGTGTGATGGAAATAATAGGTGATGTTTTTGGCGCACTGATACCAGCAGTGGGAATTTTGTTGCAAATAGAATCAGAAAATTGTCCACAATAGTTCACCGCAGGAGGATTCCTGATGGTTAGTACTGAAATGGTTGCTATGAGAGCTATGGTAATGCAAAATCGACTTGCCCTTGATATAATTTTAGCAAAAGAGGGAGGAGTCTGTGGATTTTTAAAAGTGCAACATTGTTGTACTTACATTCGGATAAAAGTCAGAATCTTGAAAAGTATATTATAAATATTACAGATTTACATAAAGAAATTGAACCACTGGAGGTTGAAGGTGTTCTTGAAAAGTTAAGTAAAAGTTTCTCAGCAATTAAGCATTGGTTCCAAGAAATAGGTAGTTCAATTATAGGTAAAATACTAATTCCAATAACAATTTTAGTGATAGTGATTTTCCTGATAAGATTATGCTGCATATGCAAAGGTAGGAGAGATTTTAGAAAAGCGATAAAGAGAACAAATCAAGAATGAAAAGCAAGGGAAAGAGAAAAGAATGAAATGGAAATGGAAGAAATCAGAGAGAAGATTTTCAAAGATACAAAGGAGAAAGATACAGTGTAGATGATACTAATATGAAGAATTCGAAACATGTTCTGCTAAAAATTATCAAAATTTTGAGAGATGTTTGGTGATAAAATCACCAAATGAGGGATTTGATGGAGCAAGGTGGCAAAACAAAATTTTGTGTACCCCTTGTGAAATCAATGTTCCATAACGTTAACATTTACTAATGGAGTGTTGTGGTGAATTAATCAACAATAGTATAAGATACACACACATGCACACGTGGGAATACTAATCTTGCCTGCATGAAGCAATATAATTAACTAATTAGTATTGTTTTTGTGTTGTGAACTAGTGCACAGCTTAAAAATAAATAAACGCAATATGAATGTGCTTATTGTACATGTTATTGTGCTAGAAAGTTGTCGGATATGTAAGTATAAAACGCATTTATGTGGCTTATTTGCTAGGTAATAACTAACAGGGAAACATTAGTACGGTGGGAGGTAAACAGAAGGGCTTTAGTTCCATATTTAACATGAATTTGTGTTTGTTTCTATGATAGTTCCAAAAGTGGCCTCTGAGGCCTAGTGAAAACATGGCTGCTCTGGTAAACTGCGAGCAAGTGCTGGACTGCGCATGCGTGCCCAAAGCCTGCAAGCGAGATCGAACTGCCTGTGCTCGGATGGGAAGTTCAAGGCTACCGTGCCTTGGAAGTCAGGATGTTTGCCAAAACATGGACAGTCGAGTGTTCTGAACGTGGGAAAGTAATGCGAAGTTACAAGTCAAGGAAGTGACCAGGCCAAAGACTGTCCTAAACAATACCCCTTTATTAAAATGCTGATTCACCGTGAATATGATGTTGTAATGGTGAGGAGATGCTCACCCATCCCAAATGTGTCCAATCAGAACCCGAATTGAGGATGTTAGATACTTTTTAGATAGATTAAGTTACGAAATTAGTTTATAAAAATCCCTGATTTTGCTTAGAGGGTGTCGCTCTTTCGATTTCCTCTCGAAGTGCTGTCGGATTTCAGATTGATACCTCGCTGTAAGATACTTTGATTGATTTCTTGTTTGCTTTGCAGGACTGAAGGATAAGATGAGGGCGTTAGCTAGGGATGTTAGGAGAGAATGAATTTGGAACTATCTATTCTTTGCTAAACTTTTAACTGACTTCTAAATATATGACTGATTTCTGAGCTCTAAATAAAATGATCATTCTGAAATAAAGTTTAAGATTTTTACTGAATAAAGAATTAATTAAAGCCTAAATGTCAGACATATTAAAGTTTTGCTTTTAATAAAATTAGGAAAATGGAATGTTAAAGCTGGTCTTGTAATTTTCCTACGCCTGATTTTCTTTCTAGCAGATCCATTGCCACTATGATGGTGTGTCTGAATAAAATTCATGTTTGATTAAAACCATGGTAAATCGTATACTGTAGGTGTAATTAACAACTGGTTAAATAGGTTTAGACACTCCGCCAAATGTTGCAGCATTACTCCTTTGTGTTTCACCAAACCTTGAAGCCGTGTGGAGTGAACAGAGAAAGTGTGCAGTGTTATGGGCCACATTGAGGAAAGAATGTGTTAGGAGGTTTCAGGATAAAGGTGATGCTAATTAGAAATGATTTTTGGAGTTCCGCTGTAGCAATAGATAAGGGGGTGACCGGGGGTTATAGCGGCATGGAGGCACCCAAGACTGTTCCAATATGCAACCAAAAGGGTTCGATCGAAGGGCACTCACAGATGATGTGCGTTATGTCGCAGTGGGGGGAAACATTGGTTATATTGCGGTGTTCACACCGCAATACCTTTTCAACACGAGTCTTACAACGCAAGTCATTACAATGACTTGCGCTGGATGGCACTCTAAGCTAAGGAATAGTATGCTTTACTATTCCAACACCTTCCTACTGTAACGTAGGCTGGAGTTGGAATAGTAAATCATACTATTCCTAAATCCAGCACCCTCCAAAGAAGTCGGCCTGCGTTGAAAATGTATCGCCGTGTGAACACCGGGATGTAACATTGTATATTCTGCAGTAGGTGTTTGCGCACCACCAGCGGTTCGCATGGGGAAGGAGTCCTCCTCTGTTTAGTTTTGTTGGTGACAAATGCAGTCGTGGAACGTTTTGAGAAGGCAGAACCTCAGATGGACCTCTCTCGTGCCCTTATCCAGGGCTTACAGGATGTCCAACCCAGTCTTTGTCCTACACCACTAACTTTTAGCCATGCTGAACACACAACAGCAGCCACACTGGTGTACAACTTGACTAAAACACATTTGAAAAACCAACAGCTCTTGCATTTGCGAGACCTATTGGCTTTGTCAATGGCTGTCTTTTGCCATGATCATTCATCCCCACCCCATACCGCCCTAAAAGAGTAAATAAGGAGGTACCGGGCAGGCCCCCACCAAAAAACACAAAAAATCATGTGCGCATGAGCTGGTGGCTTGTGATTTGAATGAATTTGGTGCAGGGCAGCCTGGACCCCCACCCACTGCAGCATTAATATGCCAGTGCTCAATTTGAGCCAGCGTTTTCAGGTGGGGCCAACTAGTACTTACTTTTCCACTTCAGTCTTTGACCCAGAGCAAGAGAGAGAAAAATACAAAAGCAGGAAAGAAGGATAAATGAAAGACAGTAACAAAGGACGAAAGCAGGGATGAAAAAGAACCCGCAAGAGTAAAATAAAGGAGCAATGGATGGCGTCGGGAGAAAGCGGCATCAGGTGGAATGGAGACTAGCAGACTTGGGGTTCAGCAATTCTGATATTCTCAGCGCTGGCAATGGACTTCTGAGAAATACTATGGGCACAGGCACTTGTTATTTTACAAGTTACGCACTGCTCATAGCTACGTACCTAGAAAAAAATGTAGGTGTGTGAGCCGCTGAAGACTCCAGTCTGGCTGTCTCTGTTCGGCTTGGATGCTCGAGGAATCTCGAACTTTCTTCTGAGTTCTGCCTATTTCCCCAAACCCCCAAAGGTGCTGCAGAGGAGGAGCTGGCCAGCATAGGAGTTCACATTTATTAAAACTTCTCCTAAAGCGCTAAAATGTCATCCTATTTCGGTATGCTACTAAAACTGAGCTATTGGTTCTATGGTTGAGTGTTTGAATCCGTGGTTTGCGGTGGATGAAGGGCCGAGGCACCGAGTCCAAATATCGAACTCTGCGGCCAGAGTTCTGATTGTCAGTCGAGAGGGTTCGGGAGTGATCCTGAAGCTTCGATTGATATGAATGTAGCGAGGTGTTTAATTAATACATAAACAGGAGATCGTTGTTGCCGATCTGGAAAAACCTACATGCATGACAATCGTCAACCTGTTGACATTGAGACCGAGGCACACGAGGAAAAGCACTTTAACAATCATCTTATTTCTGTCACATTTTACCACAGTGAACAAAAAAGGTCATTTCAACACCCTGGCACAAACTCTTCTAGACCCATAATGTGGACAGGTGCACAGCAGCTGGTGACAAAGACAGGGTGACCTGATGACTTCGTGTCACTGGGACAACCGTTTTCCATGCCTCGTCCCTGCTTTAACATACTAATGAATTGCAGGAGTTGTAGTCTTGGTTTATTCAAAAAATTGGATTGGGCCAGTACTACTGATAAAAATGTTATATAAAAACAAAGGCCTGGATTTAAAAAAATGATGTCGTGGTCTGCCTAGCCAGAGAGCTCCCTATTCAGGAAAACAAACCATGGCAAAATAAATAAACAGATGTCAATGTTAACACTTTAATCTGACACCCGTACTAATAGACTTTAACTTTGCACAGATCTCGCGAGGCTTGCAGTACCATGTGTTAGTATCTTGTCGTGTACAGATTTTTTGTTTTTGCATTCTGGGAATTGTAGTTTAAAAAAAAAATCCCAATAGGAAACAAATGAAGACTACAAGTCAAAGACGAAACCCTGACTGGGTGAGCTACTCTCACACATGGCCTTGGGACACCTGAAAACAATGTTCAAGCTATGCCTTTCAAAAATATAGTGAATCAAAGCTACTAACCTACAGGAAAAAGTCTAATACACTACTTACTTATCTACAAACAGGCATTATTTGTATGCTTAGTAAGGTCCGGCATGGTGCTTTATGTGACCAATCAAAGCCATTCTTTTTGTATATGCATGAGAGAAAACCCAGCTGGCTTGCTCTGACAGAACACTAACCTGGCCTGCTCAAAAGTGAGTGAAGACATCGGTCTATTGGCACTTTGATTTAGGGTTCTGTTGGCGTCTTTGGAGAGCATGAAGCACTGTGCATGGGAAACCACCTTTACAACGCAGTCATTACATTGCACGGCATTCACAACACAGTCATTACATTACAACATCCTTTACAATGCATGTCACTACAACGCAGCCGTTACATAACATGTCACTACAAAACATGTTATTACAACGCAGGCATTGCATCGCATGTCATTACAACGCATATGATGACAACGCATAGTACCCCTACACTATCCAACACTTACACTACTGTTGCACCCCATGGAGTTAGAATAGTAATTTTTACCCCTACACTATCCAACACTTAACCTACTGTTGCACCCCCTGGAGTTAGAATAGTATTTTTTACCCCTACACTATCCAACACTTACCCTACTGTTGCACCCCCTGGAGTTAGAATAGTAATTTTTACCCCTACACTATCTAACACTTACCTTAAATGCAATGTAATGGTATGCGTTGTAATGGTATGCGTTGTAAAGGTTTAATGCGATGTAATGGAATGCGTTGTAAATGTAGTTTAAAGAAATTCGTTGTAGTGGAATGCAATGTAAATGTATGCGTTGTAAAGGATGTTGCGATGTAAAAACGGCATTGTAAAGGCATGCGTTGTAAATGTATGCGTTGTAACATCATACATTCATCAATGCATTTTGGGTGCTGTAGTTTGTGTCCATTTAAACTGAGCCAATCAAACATGACTCTTCAATACAATATTATGTAAGTGCAAAGTCCAAGAATGGAAAAGTGGTGCCCCTGTGACATGGAGTCATCTGGTCATTCTATGTATGGGCAGTTATGTAGTCAGAATGGAGTTGGATGTGCTCAGATGGATTCCTCCTGCTGATAGCTTAACGGGATGTGGAATGTGGGGCTCAGAGCAATTGGAAGATGATCTTCAAATCATTATTAACCTTTTTTTCACTGTTGTCACTCCTGATTGGCTGAGAAGCTATCCCTAGTGAAGCATATCAGTGAATTCGAACTTTTACAAGGATAGAGCCAAGTCTTAAAACAAAGAATAGTTTTCAACAGGCCATAAAACCCCAGTGAAAAATATCGTTTCTTACACATTAAGCCAGTCCAAGCATTTAGGCAGCTGCATTTTGCATTCTGCGTCTATTCGTTTTACGCTTAGCCTTACAAGTATTGGATTAAAAACTATAAAAATCTTTTTTTTTTCGTACATTTTGTTTGCACACTTTATCACATTGACATTTCTGTGATTTAAAAAAAAATAATAATAAAATAAAAAGTAACAATTCATAGGATGATTTTTTTTTCTCTCTCGGTTTGTGTTTTAGTTACCTACTGCTAATTTGCACCTGTGACTCGGTTCCTTGCAATAAATTTCCCAGTTTGCTCTACGCTAATGCATATACATAGACAGACAGAAAGATGCATGTAGACATACCGTGACTATAATATGAACAATTATAATGATATTTTATGTTTTTGTCACTGGAACTTTGATTGGCTGTTAGCTGGGAGGATATCCTTTGCATGCAGCTCTGCGCACTGTGAACATCAGCTGTGCTAAACTGCAATAGGTAGGGTGACCAGATGGCTCTGGGTCACAGGGAAACAACTTTGCCATCCCTCGATAGTGCTTTAAAATATCATTGTTATAGGGTGTGTTGTTCCCGAAGGCTTAATTAAAAAGAACAACACAAAAAGATGACGGACGGAATGCTGAACTTTGTCAAACATTCACCCCAATACCGAGATATGGGCCAAAATCCATTGGTGTTTTGCTTACCATGACATTCCAGTTTGGACCTAGCCATATGCAAATCAGTCTCGTGCTCCCCATGGGAACAGTCCAGCATGAACTGCAAGACAAGGTCCTCCTGGGACCAGAAACAAGCTTCCTGGGACCGTTTTCAGGGTTTCACCCCTTATCAGCCAAGTTAGCTTGAATCCAATGACATAGTGAGCACGGAACCCACATATCCACTCATAGACTCATAACAGTCGCTCACACAGCTACTCACTCACCCATACAGTCACTCATACACCCACTCACTCACCAATACAGACACTCACATACCTACTGATTCATCCATAAAGCCCCTCACACACTGACTCACTCATCAATATAGCCACTCACACATCCACTCACTCACCCATACAGCCACTCACACAGCCACTCACTCACCAATACAGCTAGTCACATAGCCACTCGCACACCTATACAGTTACTCATACACCCATTTATACACCCACGTATTCACCCATACAGCCACTCATGCACCTATACACCCACTCAGACGTCCACTTACACACGGATACACACAGTCACTCACATAAAATATGTTAGAAATAGTAGTACACAAAGTATAGTAATTTAACTTTTGCAGTACCTTAGCATATATGTTTAACACTCATGAATGTTTAGAAAACACTCACAATCACTGGATGATGTCTTCAGTGATGTCATTTGAGATTTCATCAGTGATGTCATCAGTAATGTCACTGACCATATCATGAGTGATGTAGTATGTGAGGTCATAAGCAGTGCATTGTGAGGGCATAAGTTATGGTTAGATCAGGTAACTATAACCGTTGAATTTGACTGGTTTTGTATGAGTGAATCCTGAGCCTAAGTATAACGTCCCTGTAACCTTTGTTTTTTTCAGTGAATTTCTAAGGTTTTTTTAAATTCTATTTCCAAACTATAAGACCTCTGTAACTGTTGTTTTTTTAAATTATATTCTAGGTTTTTTTAACGTCAAGTAAGATGGCATCGCAACGTAGGGTTGGACTCAAGGTGTGGCCTGGCATTGTGCTGCCGCCACACAAGCTTGGTATCATAGATTTGCCAGAACAGCCCCAGTTTTTCACAATCTGCCCAATGCATATTTCAGTAAATTTAGCACCTCCTAGTTTTCAGAGCTGTGACAAAATATCAATGTTAAACTTCGTAGAATGGGGTAAATTGGGTAAAACCTGCAAAAGAACACAGTAATTACATCTCAAGCAGGTTATTCTCAATTGTGGGAATTCTGACTCATTATCTGTGTTATCTCATGGGGAAATATTAGCTGAAATCATTATTTCTGGCTCTGGTATCGGCTCACAGAGCTAACAGGGAACTCGTAATGGAAGCCATTGTGCCTTATAATAATATCCAAGACTAGCTGAATATGGTATATTTTAGGAAGTATGATCTTTTCAAGCTAAGACCTTTTGACCACAGGATTTGAAACAGAGTTTTCAACACTATAAGCAGACCCTCCAGGATTTCGCGGTTTCAAGATTGGCAAAAAATAGGCAAAATCTGAGATTTGGAAAAATGCAGTGATTTTTACAAAACTGCCTGCGAAATTTGGAAAATTTGATCTTTTTATTTTTGGGGGACGAGGCTGACAAAGGGCTGTGAAAAGATAACAGTGAGGATGACACTGCCGGACTACACACTGGGACACTCTGTCACTATCCCAGCAGCTGCAACCAGTGTTTTATTCTTTTTTTTGCTTGAAGACATAATTGACTGATCCCTCAAATACTACAGTAAATGTTTCTGCTTTCCAATTCACTTAAACTACTAGACTGCACATGCTTTAATCACCAAACCCGGGACTCTGTCCCAAGCGATGACCAAGTTGAAGCCAGGCAAAGCGTCTTCTTTTATTCTGAGTTATCGATCCCATGGAACTGATACCCCTACGTGCAATCTGCCTGACTATAGCATGGACTCTGCTCATAGTGTAGCAAAGTGTTTAGATACGAGACCCATAAACACATCCCCACATGTTGCATCGCAACAAGAAGGGAAATAATGTCACAGCGCTATTTTAGCGGGCATCTTGGAAGGGCAATTTCTCCATCTAAATGGTACATGGTTTTCGCCAGCAAAATCAGGAAAGAACCTTTATTTAAAACAACTATACAACTCCAGCGCGAACATGTATCTATTGAAATATTGATGTCTTAAAGACTGTTTAAGTAATTTTTTCCATCAATTTAAAAAATCTTAGTTTCAGTCCGCTTTGTTACGGGCGGGGCTCAATCTTCTGTCTTCATCTTGAGGAAAATTTCAAGCGACAGGTGTAAGAGAGGTGAAGTGTTTAACGTTTTCGCGACAACAACGAAACTACTTTCCGTTTATGTCAAGCTCATTTAATAGTTTATATTGCATTTTGTAATATATTCTCTGTACTATTTTTTACCGTTTTCCTAAACTCACATAATAATCAACAGTTTCTCCAATCAGTGGCTTTTGTGATACATATATCATGATTATATGGATTAGCGGATTAGTGTGGCTCACTGGTTAGAGGCGGCAGGCCTGAGAGCAGAAGTCAGCCTGGGACCAGGGTTCAATTCCCGACGCGGCATGGTCGTGGACCTTGGTCAGCGGACTCGATAATTCTCGCTTCGGTGCTTACTCTAATCAGGGGTACCACTCGGCAACTCTGGGCATTAGCTTGCCTAATCTCCACAACGGCCCCAACAATTCCGGGGATGCCTGGCTCCACCTTGGGGACTCCCAGCAAGGGACCATCCCACAGGGAAAGCCAGGACGGGTTCCCCAGAGTTATACAGCGCCGGGACGCCCCGTTGCTGGGGCAGCTGTGCTCTTTACAAGTATACTACATTTACATTTACATTATTACACAAGAATGTGTGTAATTATGCAAAAGCAGTAGACGCAGGGACTAACTCATAAAATTTCTTGAGATCAGCATATGTAATGTGGCATGGATGATCAGTCATTTTAGGACAATGGCCAGGCACCAGTCCTGGTTGATCCTGCCTGCTGACTACCATCACATCCATTTTACTCTAGCTTTCCCCTTTTTCCTGGCTTCTATCCTTTTTTTTAAAAAACTTTATGTCCTGTTCATTGTTGCTGTGTTTATTTTCATTTTTTTGCTTAGACTTCTTTTTTGGTGTTTTTACACTTGACTAAATTTTTTTGCAGGCGAAGGAGAGGGGTCCTGCTAGCGCTGAATGGGCATTACGCCTTGGGAGGAGAAGGTGGAGGCACTTATTTTTTAGATTTATATAGTTTATATTGCATTTTGTAATATATTGGAATGATGATAAGTATTCAATCTTAAATTATCATCAAGTCCAAAAGAGGAACCCATTTATATTCACCATCCTCACCGCCGTAACCTTTCCCCATCTCCAATATTTGATGGTTCTACCAGCTAAATGGGCTCATTTTAACTGAACGGGTAAGTCTTCCTAGATTTTTGTATAGTGCCTCAGGTAAACGTCTAGCAGTAATTAAATGAAAATCGAAATACTTTTTCTTTCCCTCCATCCAGGAAACTGTTATATCCTCTAAGAACATGCATGTTGTCATTATCATTAACACCTACTGATTTTGGTAAATGATTGTAAAAGCCTGAGACTGCATGACACCGATGTAGCCAATAACTAGAGCTGATACTGTGAGTAACAGATTAGTCAGCGTGAGTATGAGATCACCCACAATTACTGAAAACTTAAATAACTTATCTTTCACGTTTACTCTCTGGATATCTGAATTGTTAAAGTGCCAGATCAAAAAGCAAGACCAACGTTTCAGACTTTTGATCTTTGAACTAGTAAGTAAATTTGTATTTTTATTTGCACAATTAATTAAAATAGTTGCACGATGTACAGTCAAAGAATAGCCTTTAAAAATTAAAACTTTAGAAATTTAAAAAAGAAGAACAATATAAAAATCAATTAAAGAACAGAGAAGTTACTAGTTAAATTAAAAAGAGCGCAGAAATGTCACAAGGGGAAAAAAGAATTCAAGCTTTGACAAAGGGGAGTTTCAGGGAATTAATTTCGGTAATAAACTTAACAAAACGCGCTGCCAACTGCGGTGAGTCTCCCCTCATACATGCATCTAATGCTTCATGGCAAGTCCTGATATTTAGTAGGAGCCAGAGTGGACACAACCAAAAATTTCTTTGGGCTCGGAGTTCTCGGCAGATGCACAGGATATGGATAAGGTTTTCTTCATCCTGTTTGCAAAAGCGGCATTGTGGAGATGCTTCTTTCCTGTAGCCTTGGCCGAACTTGTATGCCATCAGTGGTATTAAACCAAAGCAGAATCTCATCAATTGAAGTTTTATGTCGACTTTCACAGAGGATGCAAGGTACGATGGAAGGATTTCCGAGGTGTATAATTTGGAGGCCCAGGAGCCATGGAAAAGTTGATTTACCCGCTGCTCATCAAAATCATTTGAAATAATTTTTGCTTGCCTAGTTAAGAGTTTTGTTTTCGCCTCAATGGGCAGCGAAGAAAGCAATATGTCTTTTGCCTCGAGGGATTCGAGGCATGACATCAAATATTTGTTCCACAATGTTTTTGGGTTGCTGAAGACTGTCGATAGACAGCTCTTTAAGGTATGAGCGCTGGCTTGTTTAGTTTTTAAGCAGTAGCTGATGAAACGTGCACTCATAATCCATCGCTGAGAGTATAGCAAGAATTCTTTTCTAATTTGGGCATGAGCAGTTGAATTAGGGAGTCAAAAAACCCTGCGATAACAAGACGATTGCGCTCTGTCCAGCCAAATGTTCATTTTATCCTTAAAGATTATTGCTCCAAAGGAGATTGTGGGGAGTAGTTTTGCAGTAATCAGTTTTGTTAATGGTACTAAATCCTGGGAGTGCAAAGTACTTTTTGTTCTTATGAAAGCCCCTTCTAGGCTTCGTGCAACAGCCTGCATTTCGGTTATGTGCACGGTGGGTCTCCCTTTGTGGTCGATCCACACGCCCAAGTACTTGTAGGCAGTGACAGTTTCCAATTTCTTCCCTTCAATAACGTGTTCTTTTTGGTTTTTCCAGTGGATATTGTCATTGCTTTAGTTTTGGAGACATTTATTTCGAGCGTGTTCGTGTTGCAGTACTGGGCGAGGGAATTAAACAGTCTTTGAAGACCCACCTGGGTTTGATCGAGCAGAATGGTGTCGTCCGCGTATTGCAGAGTTTGAATCTTTCTTGATTCTATTCCCGGAGGGAAAGCACGGGAACTTGACAGCCATTCGTGGGAGGTCTGCAAGGTACAGATTGAAAAGCATTGGTGCAAGAGTGCACCCTTGTTTTAAACCTCTGGTGGTATAGATTTTATTGGAGGTAGACCATCTTGATGTAACTCTCACTTTAACCCAGGTGTCAATGTGTAATGCAATTAATGCTTTCAGTAACGACTGCGGGATGCCCCATCTTGCGAGTTTTTCCCAAAGTTTTGGTCGGCTTACGCTGTCAAAAGCTTTGCGAGAGTCTATGAATCCAAGATGTAATGATTTCCCTTTTGCAGCTAGGGTGGTTTCGATCAGATGGGCAAAACAAATCAGATTGTCTTCAATGTGGCACCCTTTTTGAAAGCAGGTTTGGGTGAATGGGACTAAGTTGTTAGTTTCCACCCACTTGGTGAGTGCAGTTAAGAGAATACTGGCATATGCCTTCCCGTCCACATCTAGAAGGGCTATCATCTGATAGTTATCGGATTGGAGCGCGAGCCCTTCTTATGGAAGGGAAAAAGAAGTGAGCCTTGCCAAGACCCCGGGATGGGGCCACCCAATATTGCAGCTTCAAAGAGTGGTGACAGTATCTTGGCCCATTTTCCAGCAGAGGCTTTAAATATTTGGGTCAGAATTCCGTTAGGACCAGGAGCACCGCCCAAACGCAGTTTCTTTATTATTCTTGTTATGGCGTCGGTAAGTATATTGGCGGTGGGGAAAGTTCCGTCCTGATTAACTAAATGATCAAAGAAGGCCGTACTATTGGTGATCTGGCCATGCGGTGCTGTGTAGAGCCTTTTAACATAAGTCTCCCAGTCCTCGGGGGAAATGTTGGTTGCAGTAGGGGGTTTCGTAGCTTTGCTGGCCTTATTAACCCAGTTCCAGAATTTTCTTTGGTATTTAGATTTTAGAATCTCGAAAGCTGTTACCCAGTGCCGCTCTTCTTCCAATTTCTTTAATAAAAATCGGGCCTTCCTGTAAGTTTTCCGCGCAGCCATGATGTCTTCCTTCAAGCGCTTATGTTCACTTTCATTATTAACGTTTGTTCGTTGTAACTTATTTTGTTTACTCTTTGCAGTAATTACATGTTGTTTTTGCGCTGACAAAGTTGTCGTAGTTGGAATGTCCTTTGAAGGGTTGTTAATAAGTTTTGGATTAAAGCGATCTCTAAAATTGGTCAGTATAGTTTCCCAAGTGGGAGCCGTCACAAAACTAATACCAGCCAGGGGCCATCTGGTTATGAGCATGTCCACCTCCCTTTCAATTGCGTCCTGGTTACTTTCTGACCATCAAAGTTTTCTAACATTCTGTAAACTTGAAGCTGTCTCTATCGTGTTTGTGTTCGGGAGATGTAGTGGGCTGAGGGTGATACTACAAGTTAAAATGGCATGATCGCTGTCGGGAGATGATGTTACCGTAAATTGGCATACCAGGTGGAAAGCCGTAAGCGATATCCATATGTAGTCTAGGATGGCCATACAGAAAGAGGATACATGAGAATATGCGGCCGGTTGGTCTGTGGCAATCCTTTCATTGAGGATGCGTACACCAAGGTGATTCAGCATTGTTGCCAATTTCGTTCCATTAACATCCTTTCGGTGATACTAGGATTTTATCTCCGGGATTGCCCACATTACATTAAGTGATGTTATTTGAGAGGATTGGGTGAAATCGATGTCCATTAAATTTGCGTTGAAGTCGCCCATTATCAACCACAGGTCATTTGGGTATAAAACTTCAAGATTATTCATTAATGGTAATATTTTACTCAAAGTGGACTCTCGTCTCGTTTTTGTTGGGTGTAAATAGATACATCCAAAGATCATTTTTTGCTTTGGTTTCCCCTTTACTTGGCTCTCGATCTCAGTCCTGATGAAAATATAATCGCCAACTCCACTATGGAGAGTTTCTATCTTCGCAGTCAGTAAGTTCTTTATGGTGATCAGCACGCCCCCGGATGCATGACCACCTACTTTAGATGGGATGGCGGTAGATTCTATTACTGTTAAGTCTTCCCAGATGGTGTTTTCCAAGGCCCACGTTTCTTGGATAGCAAAGATGTTGTGGGAGAGATTTTTAAGAAAGAAGGGGTATTGGTAAGGATGTAGGGGCTAGCCTGGATGCCCCATTCCTTCAGTTGTTTTATGTTCTTCATCAACGTTGCCCCCCGTTCAGGATTGAAGAAGGTTACCAATGTGGACTCGTTTCTTTGTCCCGAGGCGGGATCTATGAAGGCCACTGTCTCAATATCCGTTGAGTTCACACTTTCTAGAACTTGCAGGTGAGAACATAGCTTTAGGATATTACCTCTGTTTAGTATGTCCCATTTTCCCTGGGATTCATACTCCGGGTATAGCAGTATTTTTCTGTGCTGAGGTTGTCCCGGCATGGGGCTCTTGATGCAGCAGGGCCAGGTTGAGACTGGGTACAACGGGGTCAACGGGGTCATTGCCAGGAAACTCCGAGTTGTTTTGTGTACTTGATTTTATAATTAATGGGTAGGCCCTTCTAGATGGATCATTTCCTATTGAAGGTTCTTTGGGGGGGGGACGTCTTATTGCCAGTGCTATCCGCAGCCATAATTACTTTGTGGCAATTCTCTTCCTCTTCTAATTGTAACAATGGAGTTTCCTCAGTAGTTGTTCTTGGTTTTAGACTTGGCTCCTGAGTAGTAGAATTATGTGTTTCAACAACTGTAAGAAGTGGACTTTTATCAGATAATTTACTAAAATTGTCATATTGCTTCAGGCGATTGCCGAGAGGGTTGTGGTATACTAGAGGATGCACATCGGTTAATGAGGCTTCCAGATTTTCAGTTTTGACTATTTGAGGTGCTGCTGGTTTATCGTCCAGGTTAGTCGGGTCAGTGGATGACTCTCCCGTGTTTGTTCCAAGCCATTGTGTTAGCGCATTGCCCTTTTTCTTTGCTTTGTTTAATTTCTTCAGTTTCTTCTTATTCTTTCTGGACAGGAAAATTCCTGTCTGTGAATCTTGATTGATCTTGGTTATGGGGATACGGTGGCTTGGTCGGGTAGGTCCGTGTGCTTCAGTGTTGGATTGCGTGGTTGTTTTTACAGCGTTCGATGTTTGTAGGAGAGGATTAATGACAGGGTCCAGAGGTACTAGGGAAAGCTGTTTGCAATGGTTGTTTAATGCGGCTTTGTGCGGAAACTGTTCCAGTTGAAGACTGATGCTGTTGTTATTACAACAGTTTAAGTTGTTAGAGATTGTTTCTAATGGTCTGTGGGTTTCCGAAATTCGGAGTTGGGTGGGGGGAGTACTAATACTCTGTGTTTTGGGTTGGGTCTTTGGCCTCAGGTCTTCTATTAGTGTGGACATTATTTCAGGTAGTGTTTCAAGTTTTTTTAATAGAGGCTCACATATGCAGCTGCTTTGAGCGTGATTTGGGTGAGCAGTTGCATTTACAGTTGGTTCCAAGCTCGAGTTCACATCGAGGGCATCGCTATGAGCCATATTTTTTTGAGCTCTTCGTATTAGCGAATTTAGTTGCTCTAGTTTTAAATCTATTCCTATTATAGAGTCGGCAACTAATTGTAGAATAGATATCTGGGTGTCGAGTTTATCGGCATGCATGTGGGCAACATTATTCATGGCGCTCAGTGCTTGATTGGTGACTGCCAGAAGTCCTTCGATTTTAAGCATTCCTAGATTGGGTTGGGAGACCTCATGCCCAGGATCCATTGCGAGGGAATTTTTTCCAGTAAGATAATTGTGGTCCAGGGATGAATTGATGTGTGTATTAATTTGTTCCTTTGAATTGTTTTTATTAAAACTTGTGGTAAAACTACAGTCTTTGGTGCCAGTATTAAGGCTACTGCTGATTGCTGATGGCACTTTTAATGGGCTTTCTTTGGTCGCCGCCTCGAGCAGAGCATTGTTTCTGGGTAGAGCGAAGACTGGTACCCCATAGACAAATGGAGTGGATGTTTGTGATGGAAGATCGAAGCTGTGTGTTTGGGGGGAGGTGTTCGAAGGGCCATTCGGTGGGCTTATTGCATCTTCCCGCGCTAGTCCATGTTCTAATGGTGAAGGTCTTGAGGCCCTGATTGAAGGATTGATTGATGAAACCCAGATTATAGAGTCGTCGTTGCCACGTGCCGTGCGTTCATCTTTGTAATTACAATTTCTGTTTTCCGACTCGGGGTGAGGCGTTCTTTCTCAGACTCAGAGACGCTGGCTAGGCTCTTGGTGGGCAGTAAGGCGAAGGGAGCTGGCACTGCCAAAGAGCGTGGATTTTCAGCTGGTTTAGTGGTGCTTGGCTGAATTGACTGGAGCTCATGGGGAAACAGAGATGGTATAGGATCAGAGGAAGGGCGTCTTGATGTGGGTTTTTCCAGCTCAGGGGCAATGGGAATAGTTGTGGTCTTGCATTGAATAATTATTTCGGGATAGACGAAATCAGGCTGGGGGATGCTAATGAAGTTTTGTATGGCGGATTTTGCATCCGAGTCACATTCGGGGTGAGGCACGGATTGATTTAATTTGTTAATCCAAAGAAAGTGCTCTCTGATATCGGCGCTGCTTTTGTTTTTGATTTTTAATTGGTGTTGCGAACGAGCAGATTGCGTGTGAGTGATAGACATTTTGTCACCCTTTAAAAGACCCAATGAAGGCTTTGGGGGGCTCTCGGCCGCCTCTTCTGTTATATAGCAGTTTAGACTTCTGGTGCTTAGCAGACTTATGGGGGCGGTGAGTATTCTGTAGTTGAAGACTGCTCCTAGTGCGCATTGTTGCTAGGAGAAGAGGGAGACCTGTCTTGCTTCTAGTTATTAGAGGTATTTAAGAAAGGTGTTTGAGAGGTATTTTAAAAGAATGAAATATTGAGATATTGACGCTTCCCGGGGTTTTTAAAGTTTTTTGAAGATTTCTAGCAATTACTGGTGATTTTCTTATGTTTGTGGAGATTTTTCTGTTACTCTGGTGCTCGGGTGTTTTGAAAAGGAGCTTTTTATGGAGGGCCGGGCCTTTCTAATGAGGATAACCTCGTAGATCGCAGAAAAAGCAATGTAAAGGCGAGCGGGGCACACAGGGGTGGGCCACGGGCAGAGTTGGACCTGGTCAGCTCTGCCAGGCTCACCGCCCCCCAGCTCTTACTTGGCAGCCACCTCTAATGGCAGCAGCGCTCGCAGTCCCAAGACCCAGGACTCACCTCACTTTGTGTGCTCTGTGGTCTGGCTTGGAGCAAGCCCCTTTTGTGGGGCTTGAGAAGGCTTACGATGCGGGCTCACAGGCACAGTACAATGGAGCCTCGGGTGGACGGCCGCCGCGCCTCCTCCGTGCCTCCTCCGCACCTCCTCTATGGTCCGTAGTCCAGTTCCAGCTCAGCTCGGCTCAGTCACGGAGCCTCCAGACACAGAATCAAGTCGAGCACAGCACAGAGCTGCACAGATGAAAACGGGCAGCGGGGTCCAGGCAGGTCCAGCAGGAGTGGGTGCTGCTTCCGTAGCTTTTTCAGCGGGGATCTAATGGGACTTAAAAACGGCTCCAGGCAGGTCCAGGCAGGAGAGGGTGCTGCTTCCGTAGCTTTTTTGGCGGGGGTCTGATGGGACTAAAAAAACGGGCTTTCACGGCTTTTCGCGGCTTTTGCGGCGCTCCACGGCTTCCACAACTCCCATGGCTGGGGGGGGCAGCGGCCCAGTAGCCGGAGCTGATGGCCGGAGCCAGAGCCGGTAACCGGTAGCCGGTAGCTCGTTGTCTGCAGCTGCAGCTGCAGTTCGGCCGTTTGGTCCGTTCGAGATGGCGTTCTGGCGTTTCTGGCGTCTAGCAGCTCTCTGGCACACTCTCTTTGAATTACATACCACGTTTATAAGATGTGATACATATTTTGAGCTATACATATCTGAAGATGAAAACTCAAGTTGCATAGGTGAAAAAATTGTAACGTGAAATGGTACCTCAATTCAGATTGTTTTGAAATTGTACTTCATGATGGTGGTACTAGAGACTTGACATAACATGTAAGCAAGACAAAGTGGGCATTTTTGCATTGTTTTATAATCTCAGGGCCATATGTATGAAGCTTAAATGGGTTCGCCAACGACGAAATGCGCAGAATTTCGGCGTTTGCAAACTCATTTACGCTAAATGGTATGTATGTAGCAAAATTGAGTGCAAAATAAGGAATTGCAAATTTGCGATTGCTTATTTTGCGATTGCATTTAAGGAATCGCAAATTTTGCGATTCCTTAAATGCAATGTATGAAGCACCCCAGTTGTGCGATTTCTCATTAAGAAATCGCAAATTACCACCAACTTGAAGTTGGTCGAAATTTGCGATTTCTTTCACAAAAGCACTTTTTTGCATTTGTGAAGGTGCATATGCGCACACATGTGAATTTCAAGGGTGCATCAGGGTGTCCTTATGACACCCTTGCACCCTTGAAATTATTCTCAATTTGCGATTCTCAAATTGCGAATCGCAAATTGAGAATAACTTCACATTGATTCTTATGGGCCTCCTGGCCCATAGAAATGAATGGGAAATTATTCCTTAATTGTGATTCGCAATTTGCTAATCGCAATTAAGGAATTTTAAGAAATCGCAAAAAAAATGGATTTTCTACATACATACCAATTTGCAAATCTCAAATAGCGATTTCTAAAAAATCGCTATTTGAGATTCGCAAACCTGGATGTTGATACATCTGCCTCTCAGTACTTTATTCAGTTTTGATTAATTGTTTTTTTTTTTTAAGTAATAGGCATGATTCAGCGGTGCCCCAGCAGGGGTGTGTACATTGGTGTTGAAACATTCCAGGGAGAAAAAGGGCCCCCTCTCACGAGGTTAGGATTGGAGCTGTACTACGGTAGAGATGCAGGCACTTTAAACATGCTTATTTCAAAGTGGAATTTCTGCTAAAACAGTTTCCATTGATTTAAGGCTGATAACAAATAACTGTGAGTAAAATAAAGTGCCGTAATAATACAGCTAAATTTCCATTTTTGTGCCACAAAATTTGCAAATCTATGCCACAATAATCTGGGGGAGGGGTGTATAATGCCTTTTCTGTGGGGCAGTCAGCGGTTACATAGCAGTATCTATGGTCGGTCCTGTCATTTGTCACTGCTGCCCAAGACCTCAGGTACTCTTTCACTCCAGTTGGATCAATCAATCAATCAATCAGTGTTCTTGTAAAGCACGACTACTCACCCGTAAGTGTCTTAAAGTGCCGGGGGGGATCTGCTGTTCAGTCGAACAGCCAGGTCTTAAGGTCCTTCCTGAATTAAAGCAGAGATGGAGATTGCCTGAGAGGCAGAGGTAGCGAGTTCCAGGTCTTTGGAGTGAGGTAAGAGAAGGATCTTCCTCCAGCAGTGGTCCTGCGGATCAGTGGGATGGTGGCCATGGCCTGATGGGTGGAGCGGAGATGTCTGGTGGGAGTGTGGAATGAGAGGCAGTGGTTGAGGTATGTGGGTCTGGCATTGTGGAGGGCCTTGTAGGGGTGTGTGAGGATGATCACTGAAATAATATCGAGGGACAGAATATCGACCAACAAAAATATCGTTGACAAAATATCGAGAGACAAAATATCGAGTTTCTATCTACAAACAGGTAAGTACAAAAATATCGAGTTAAAAATATCGTTTACAAAAATATAGTTGTAAAAAATATCGACTTTAATAAAAACAATGTTTAATTACATTAATATAAAAAATTAATTACTAAAATATACTTAACAATACTTAAAATAACTTTTAATAATTAAATAATTAATGAAAGTAAAAAAATAATATTTTTTTAATCATATTTCTTAAAACATATATATATAGTAACAAAATTTAATTAAATAATAGCCAATATTATTAACGTACAAATACAAAAGAGTAAAAATTACTATTCCCACTCCAGTGGGTGCAACAGTAGGGAAAGCGTTGGATAGCGTAGGGGTTAAAATTACTATTCCCACTCCAAAGAGTGCAACAGTGGATATTATTATTATTATTATTATTAAGCGTTCTTATATAGCGCTCGATTACCCATAGGCATCTCGGCGCTTGCCTTGGGAACCCGTCCTGGTTTTTCCCTGTGAGATACCCGTACTGGGCATCCCCAAGTTGAAAGCCAGGCATCCCGCCGCGGGGGGGGCCATAGTGGAGATTAAGCAAGCTAATGCCCAGAGCTGCAGAGTGTGAACCTGTGACTCGAGTAGGCACCGAAACGAGAATTATCGAGTCCGTGGATATTTGGGCTCAAGACCCTGCCGCGTCAGGAATTGAACCCTGGTCCCGGGTCTGACCTCTGCTTCAGGGTCTGCCGCCTCTAACCAGTGAGCCACACACGCAACTTTTACAACGCACTACCATTACAACGTAAGTATTGGTAAGTATATAATAATTTTTATAATTTAAATTATTTAAAATTAATTTAATATAATTTAATTTCATTTCATTTCATTAAATTAAATTAATGTAAATTTTATTTTTCTTTATTTTTACACTGTACCCCTGTACCCCAAAAACCCAAAACTGACCCTGAACCCTAAAAAAAACCCTTTACCCAAAAACCCAAAACTGACCCTGAACCCTAAAAATACCCCTTTACCCAAAAACTAAAAACTGACCCTGATCCCTAAAAATACCCCTTTACCCAAAAACCCAAAACTGACCCTGAACCCTAAAAATACCCCTTTACCCAAAAACTAAAAACTGACCCAGAACCCTAAAAATACCCCTTTACCCAAAAACTAAAAACTGACCCTGAACCCTAAAAATACCCCTTTACCCAAAAACTAAAAACTGACCCTGAACCCTAAAAATACCCCTTTACCCAAAAACTAAAAACTGACCCTGAACCCTAAAAATACCCCTTTACCCAAAAACTAAAAACTGACCCTGAACCCTAAAAATACCCCTTTACCCAAAAACTAAAAACTGACCCTGAACCCAAAAAATACCCCTTTACCCAAAAACTAAAAACTGACCCTGAACCCTAAAAATACCCCTTTACCAAAAAACCAAACACTGACCCTGAACCCTAAAAATACCCCTTTAATTTAACATAATTAGCAATTAATCAATTAAATTAAATTAATTACCAATTACATTTTAATTAATTAACAAATATTTTTTAATTAACAATTAATTAAATATTACTACCAATTATTAAATTTACATATTTAATTAATTATAATTAAATTACTTCCCACCCTATTCCCCTATAAACCCACAACCCGCTACAGGAAATAAATTATTTAAATTTACACAATTAGCAATTGATCAATTAAATTAAATTAATTACCAATTAAATTTTAAATAATTAAAAAATATTATTTAATTACCAATTAATTAAATATTACTACCAATTAATACATTTACATATTTAATTAATTATAATTAAATTACTTCCCACCCTATTCCCCTATAAACCCACAACCCGCTACAGGAAATAAATTATTTTAATTTACATAATTAGCAATTAATCAATTAAATTAAATTAATTACCAATTACATTTTAAATAATTAACAAATATGATTTAATTACCAATTAATTAATTATTACTACCAATTAATAAATTTACATATTTAATTAATTATAATTAAATTACTTCCCACCCTATTCCCCTATAAACCCACAACCCGCTACAGAATAAAATTACACAATAATTTAAAAAAAATCATTAATTAAAAATAATTATAACATACAATGACACTTTTCACACATATTATAACATAAAAACACTATAAATAATTAAATATTATTTAAAAAACGATATTTTTTACTATCTAGATTATATACTTGGATATTTTCACTTTCTATATTATTTACAGTCGATATTACTTCACTTACCTTAAAAATGATATTTTGGCTGTCGATATTCTGTCCTGTCGATATTTTGTCCAAACGATATTTAAAACTCGATATTCTGTCCAAACGATATTTTGGAGTCGATATCATGTCTGTGCACCGTGTGAGGAGCTTTAGGTGATCCTTTTGTTGACCGGGAGCCAGAGGAGGTCTCTCAGGTAGCCGGTGATGTGGCTGTGGCGGGGGATGATCAGGATGAGTCTGACGGAGGAGTTTTGGATGTTGTTCTGCTACTTCTTTCTGAGTTTTTGCATGGTGCCAGCATAGAGTGTGTTGCTGTAGTCGAGTCTGCAGCTGACGAGTGTGTGGGTAACAATTTTCCTTGGCTCGTGGGGATCCAGTTGAAGATTTTCCGGAGCAGGTGAAGCGTGTGAAAGCAGGAGGACGAGGCCGCGTTGTTCTGGTGGTTAGTGAGGGTGAGGAACCCAGGATGCTGCATAGGTTTCGTGTGTGGTGCATGGGTGTGGAGTTCACAGCACTGATGGCCACCCGCAGTCGTCCCAGGTGGAGAGGGTGGGGCCCAAGATGAGGACTTCGGTCTTGTCTGAGTTGAGCTTGAGGCAGCTGTCCTTCATCTAGGTGGCTACTGCTTAATTTCCGCTGTGAAAGTTGTTCTTGGAAGCTGTGGGTTTGTTAGTGAGGGAGAGAATCAGCTGAGTGTCGTCAGCGTAGGAGACAATGTTGAGTCTGTAGTTTCTAATGATGGTTGGAAGCAGGACCATGTAGAGGTTGAAAAGGGTGGGGCTCAGGGAGAAGTCCTATGGCACTCCACAGCTGATTTCTGTGGGTTCTGAGAGAAATGGTGGAAGTCTGACTCTCTGTGTTCGGCCGGTGAGGAATGAGCTGGTCCAGTCAAGGGCTCAGATGGAGATAATGGCAGCACGTATTATGAACCTGAAAGCAACTTTAATGCATTTCAAGCTAAACAAACACACCCCCAGTCTTTTTTAGCCAATCGAGGTGCCCACAGAGGCCGACAGAGGGTAAGATTCCAGACTCAATCGAGAGGCAATTATCAGCCTCAACATCATCACCAACTGCAGGACCCTCAACTTATGAGGGAAACCCACAACCGGCAACACTGGAAACAGGGGCTGTGATTCCTATCTTTAATCTGTCCAAAGTTGATCTTGATGGACCCAGTATTAGCCTATTATCTAAGGGTCTATCATACGTTCCACATGCTTATGCTAACAGATTTGAAACATATCAAGATATTATTTCTTTTTTTCGTAGGATTAGACTCAAAAAGTTTTTTAATGCAAATGAGGAGACAAACAAAGATGCAAACTCAATGACCCCTCTTAGACTTCCTTCTACTTTTAGTCCATCTTTAGAGCAGCTAGGTCCGGAGGTAGCCGCATTCGAATTAGTCGTACTACAGAGATTGGAGCAAGCATTTCGATTTGTTCCAAAACCTCTATACAACCTTGATGCAGACGAACATAGAGCTTTGAGATCTCTGGCCAAAAACAAAGATCTAGTGATTAAAAGCTGCGATAAGGGAGGAGGCATCGTAGTTATAGATGTCGATAACTATGAAAACAAAATGAAAACCATGCTGAGCGACATTAATTTTTATCAGCCCATATCAAGCAACCCCTTGGAAACAATCTCACAAAAAATACGAGAACTAACACATCAAGCCCTACTAGATGGTGATATTACTAACCATCACCAAGGCAAAACTGCATGTATTTACGGTATGCCTAAAGTGCACAAGAGCACTGTAGATCCCCCCTACAGACCTATAGTCTCCAACATTGGCACTGATATAGAGCCCTTATTGAAATTCATAGATTACATCCTACGCCCCCATATCCCTAAGATTAATTCTTATATTAGGGATACGGGAGAAATGATCAACAAAGTAGAAAATATGAACTACAATGTTGGGACAGATCTTTTAGTAACGTTAGACGTAGAATCTTTATATAATAACATCCCCCTTGAAGGTGCCATGGAAGCCACTAATTGGTTTATTGATAGAGACTGTATAGCATGTCCTAAATCTTTCATCTTAGACTGCTTCAATATTGTACTAACTGACAATATGCTTGAATTTGGTCATTCTATATTTCGCCAGGTTAGAGGCGTCAGTATGGGCGCATCAGTTGCGCCATCAGTTGCCAATATATATATGGCGTCCTTTGAAGACCGCTATATATACAACGAAATTGCCCCTTTCTATGAGTCAGTCCTCCACTGGTCCAGATACATCGATGACATCTTTTTTATCTGGACCAGTGGAAGAGATTCCTTAGAGGAATTCCTGAGGTGGTTGAATGCTATTGACTTAAATCTTAAATTCACAGCCCAAATTAATACAGATAAAATTGAGTTCCTAGATATCTATATTCTGCACCATGAATGTAAACTTAAGGTTGACCTCTATGTTAAACCAACTGCAAGGAACAAACTCTTGCATTTCAAGAGAAATCAAAGGCAAAGCATTCCCTTCACTCAATTCCTTCGTGTGAGAAGGAATTTCTCAAACCTGTCAGATTACGATAGACAAGCAGCTATCATGAGAAAGAAGTTCCTTGATAGAGGATATCCGCATCGATTGATCAGGGACTCCTTAAAACGAGCTAGATTTTTCGATAGGGATTACCTCCTCAGGACTAAAGAAATTCCTCCTAGTACTCAACTTGTATGTGTGACCAGACATTCCACCATACTGGCACATTCTGAACAGTAACCCCAATGATAACATCAAACTGTCGAAACCTTTGTTCGCCCATCGGCGCAACAAAAATATTAAAGATTTAGTTGTACGGTCTGGATTTCAAGACAAGACCAAAACTAATGGTTTCATACAGAAATCAATAGACAGCACCACTCCAGTGAGAGGCACTATAAGATGCTCTACATGTAAATCATGTGATACCATCTTAAAAGGTGAAAGTTTTACTCATAATGGTTACACAAGCAAAGCCACAGGCATGTGGAACTGCAAGACATCGAACATCATTTACTTTATCTTATGCCCCTGTGCATTAGGATATGTAGGAGAAACTTCTCGTTCCATTCAGATAAGACTGACAGAACATCGGTCATCAATTAGGACTAAAAAAATCTTGGCACCAATGGTAAAACATTTCTTAGAAATGGAACATAAGCCAGAAGATTTCCAATGGAGGATATTAGAAAAAATCAGAACCCCAGATCTAAAGGGAGGTCTCAAAATTCGAAAGAAACGCGGAGTGTTCTGGATTTTCTCCTTAGATACCCACAAAAATGGGTTAAATAGTGATACTCCTTGGGAGAATGCTATTATTTGGCTGTGCAACACCAGTCCTGCAATAGACAAGTTTTGTTAGATTAACTATTTTAGATCTGACTTACAAGCCATCTGCTCATATTAAAGTGTTTCTCTTTTTGTATTTTTTTAAAAAGAGTCTCTATCTCTGAGGTAAGTGTTTAAATCTGCCTCTACACTTGACTACTAGAAAGGAAATCCTTTTGATACAATTGGATCGAACATGAAGTCATAAGAAGAGACATATAGGTGTTTTGCCACTCTTCTGTTTATTAGCAGCCCCCTCCTTTTTTCTATGTTTATTATTTTAAATACGCATTATATTTTATGTTGCAAATTAAAATACCACATAACATAAAAAGTCGGACTGTCATCTAAACGATTAATCCCTTTATAACCGCTATATACACAACGTAATACTTATTGATATATATGCATCGTAGCGTAACCCAATAATCCTCGAATCTGTTGATTTCTTAGGACTATCATCTGCAACATTTGCTCGTATGCCGGTATTTTTGAAATTCCGAAAATACCATTCATAGCTCCTACATACGTGCTTACTCACAATCTTAAGGTAATAATTTAGTAATTCCAGCATACATTTTAGGCATTCTATTGTTTTGTTATGTAAAAGTAGTTTCTTTTGACGCATCAATCGAGGTTCTAGTTTACATATAATATATTAGAAAGATCACATTAGTTGGTTATTTCTAGTGTATACTCATTTTCTATCTCATTGTAAATCCCTGAAACTAGTTGGGTAGACATTAGGCTATGCGTTTTCGATGTATGTGTCTTTGAGAATTTAGATCTCTTTTCTCGACCAACATCTCGACCAACATCACGGCTAAATAATATATGGGGTGTTTATTTGTGTGCTCCATACAATAACTACATCGTTTAAGTTATAGTATGTCCGCAATTATTCAACCCCCTTCTTTGTTTAACCCTTTATTTAATATGAGGTGTAAAATAATTACACTATCTAAATGTAAAAACGAGGAATTTAACTGTTTATCTAAAGAATGAGTTAATCTCATTCTCTAAGTTATAATATGTTCGCAAATGCTTAAACTTGTCTACCCTACATGAGCCTTAGTACAACTACTTAACTTGAATGTATAAATGTGGAATTCTATATTTTTTAATTTAAGAACTAGTCATTTATTGTTGACTATTCATTTACTTAACTGCTTCACTGTCATTATTCCCTTTAGGATTTTTGCACTTCTTTATTATCATTTTCTTGAACTATCGGGTTAACTGACGAAGTATTTGAAGAGATCATACACAAATGCTATCACCACACCATAGTACTCCAAGTAAGTCCTACACACGGCATGATAATATGCGTAGATGTATAGACTTAGTGACGATCTCCACATTATTTTGCTGTATTTTAACTATTTGATTTTAACATTTTAGAACCATATGTTTGCACACTTGATCCCTCTGAGATAAGTCCAGACAACACAGCAGAGCCATCCATGCCTCGCTGTACACTATTGTTTTAAGTAAGTCAACTCTGATATTTTGTCACCATACTTTGCCATCTTTTAATTATTATTCCCACGACTTACTCAAGAATGAACTATGACAGTTAAACCTAAATCAGACCATGTAAATTAGTATATACTTGAGGGTCCCTATCTTGTCTAACGCTCCCCTCTCTTCTTCTTTATAAACTTTGATACCTATCCTATATAGGCACGATACCTAACATACGAGTTTATTAGTTTAACTCACTGTATATAGGCATGTTACCAAGCGTATTAGTCTATTCCAATTGCAAAAGTTAATTTTGTGTCAGAATAGGTCTCTGTATCAGTTTGGTTTAACACAGTCCTTTTGGCAAAGCAATAAGTTACTCAATTTAGACAGGTATAAATGTATGCATTCGTGCCACGTTATCATAAAGTGGATGGAGTTGTTCTCACTAGCAGAATTAGGAAAGCATGACTACTGTGATTTAATGTATGGTATACATGAATTATTATTTTTATATAAATGTCTTTTTTATTGTTATGTCTATTTTTATTACAGGTGTAGTAATTACCTGAAGAAGGCGTTTTGATGCGCCAAAACGCGCGTCGACAATTTACCGATAATTACTACTGTGTTTTTGATTATTGTAATAACTGCATTCATATTGTGTATTTTTAACTCTTGTCTTTTTTCTGTAATTTCTTGTGTATTGCTATGTATTGCTATGATAATTCTTCTTTTTTAATACACTGTATTGGATACATCATATATAAATAAAATAAAAAATACTGTGGCTTTTTTAACATATGTTTTTGTTTGCTTACTGTTACTGTTGAGCACTCCATGGTACACTATAATTATGATTTATTAATTGCCTAGGAAATATATTTACTCACATTGCCAGTCAAGGGCTTTGTCATGGATGCCTGCGTCGTGAAGTCTAGCACAGAGGGTATCATGGGAGATGGTGTTGAAAGCAGCCGAGAGGTCCAGGAGGATGCGGGCTGTGGTCTGTAGTGGCGAATAGAGCGGTCTCTGTGCTGTGGTTGCCTCTGAATCCAGATTATGAGTGGTCCAGGATGTTGTTAATTTCGATGACCTCAGAGAGTTGGGTGTTGATGGCCCTTCTCGATGACTTTGGCTCCGTTGGGTCGGCAGAGGGTTTCTTCAGCAGGGGGTTGATCTCTGCACGCTTCTAGTCTTCAGGGAAAGTGGCGGATTCAATGGAGCAGTTGATTGTGTGACATTGTTCGGGTGCAACAGAGGCACTGGCTCTGTTGAAGATGTGGTGGGGGCAAGGATCTGAGGGGGCTCCGGATTGGATGCTCTTCATGATCTGGAGGGTCTTGTCAGTGGTGAGAGAGGACCAGTGGTTGGATAACCACGTTAATGCCTTTACACACTTCATTCTCCAAGGATAATAATGGTGTGGTTAAGGTTTATTCAGGAGGTCTCAAGGTATCACAAAAGCAATTCAAACAATAAACTGACTCCTGAGTGATTGCTAAAGTGGTAAAGTTTGGCAATTAAAACTAGATACAACACAAAAATATAGGATGGCGCAATTCAGTGGTCCACAATGTGTACCTTGTGAGCAACATGTTGTTTGTGGAACCCTAAAATGTTGCTGGCAAGTGATTCTATATCGCACTCCAATATTTGTCTAGTTTTGAAAAGCACATACATTTCATGTTGTTGTGAAGGAGAGCTTTTAGAGCTGTAATGTCATTTGATCATGTGCAGTAGGACCCTTGCAGTCCTCTGTGGACTCCTTACACATTTATGTAATAAGTGTGGAGGTACCTGGGTGTGGTCAATAAAGTTTATGATGTAGTGCGTTCAGTTAATGGTTGCATGCCAAAGAATAAACACCTGTGTTACAGAGCTCCATGTGTGATGTGGTCATTTGCATGCTTCAGAGCTAGGGAGAACATGACACCTGGTGATGAGTAGGGGATACGTGCCCCGAAGAAACAAGGCTGCTTTCAATGAGAGTTTGCCGAGGTCCAGCAAACTGCTTGTGCGTGCCACGTGTGCCCCAAGAAACAGTCTACGGTTGGTGTCTGTTGAGTCAATGTGCCTCTTTAGCTCTTACAAGGCCCTCGAAGAAAGTCAAGATCCTACAGAGGAGCATAGAAGTCAACTGGTAAAGCCAAAAAATATTGACATACTGAGCCACAGCATAACACAGAGCCATTATTGATACAGAAAAAAGCACTAAAGGCAGCAACTGCCAGGTGTAAGAAAGCGCTAAAGGCAAAGATGACCAGGTGCAAGGAAACACTTAAGAGTACAAGTACACTTACTAGTCTGAACGAAGGAAGTGCCACCCAACCTCAGATGGGGCCTGTTTGGAGGCTCGTCCGCCTAAAGTAGCCAGAGGCATCCAATCTGATGAAAAGCCAGCAGGAATAGTGAAATTGTTCAATGGCTGCAGAAAGGAGTGCCAAATACGGTGCAGCTGCGTCTTTGAAACTGCCACTTCCCTTCATTACTGCCAAAAAGCAGAATATTAGCGCCAGCTATACTGCATGGATTGAAACGGTTGATGACTTCATAGATGCTGTAGAAGAAGTAGATGGTAAAAGATCAAATACTTAAAAAACCTTGCAGGTGATGGAGTGAAAGAAGTGTTAAAAAAATATTTTAAGCTGCTGAAGTATCATACTGTCAAATCAAAGAAACATCAGAAGTCAAGTTCAACCCAATGCCGAATGTCGACTATGAAAGATACCTTTTCAACCAGGCATGACAGCAAGCTCTTAAAATGATGGATGAGTTTGTCAAAATACGTTTTATCCTCATCAGGCACAGCAAGTTCAGTGAATTCAATGATGAAGAAGTGATGCATCTCATTGTCATCGATGGTTGCCTCGCCGATTCATTCAGACAGCGTATGCTGAGAGAGAAACTCAGTATAGAAAAGATACGTGTGGCTGCCAGAGCTGAGGAATGTGCAGCCCATTAGACGATGTCTCAGGAGAAAAGGAAATTGTGTTTCCAATGTGAATTCACATTTTCACATGAAGGTAAATGTCCCGGAATTGGACAGATATGCAAAGGCTGTGGGAAAAAAAACCAGTTCATCCCAGTCTGCTCAGCGAAAGATAAACTAAGTGAGTTACGACAAGAAGAGAAAATGGACATCAGAAAGCATTCTAGCCACGCCCACAAGGCCAAACACCAACATCAGTTGAGGCAAGTAGAGACTAAATGAAGTTGATCGTCATCAAATTAATCTTCCAAAGGCTTTTCAGTGTCATCATCGAGCGACAGTGAAGAAGATGGATGTGCAATGCTGATGTTGATCGTAGAACGACGTGCACATGTAGGATTGGCTGCTTGCAAAGAAGAACACAAGTCAAAGAGAGATCACCATGTGAAGCAACCAAACTCATTTGAACAGTGCTGCAAGATCACGTCAAAGGAGAATAGCTGTACTACAGCTTTTGCTATTGACAGTGGGGCATTGGTTTGTATCGTGCTGGCAGCAAAATACAACAAACTGTCTCTAATACCACATCTAATGAAGTTGAAAACAAAGGTGTAAACATGGGCTGCTTCTACGCCATTGCAAAGTCAAGGGTCATTCGTAGCAAGCATGAGACATACGAAAACAACGGTACAAGCACAAATTCATGGCCTCCAAGGTACTTCATTGAGTGTATGTCTACTCAGTTTCAGCATTGCTGCCTACATGTGACTGATATCTATCAGCTACAACCTCAATGCACAGTCTGAATTAGTAACTCAATTCCCGTTGTTGTTTCACGGACTAGGGAAACTCAAGACAATGAGGGTGCAACTTCACATTAATGAGGACATTCGCCCTGTTGCTCAGTGATACTATCGGATTGCTTTTCATTTACAGGAGACCCGTTGAGAAAGAACTAGAAACATCAATAAAGCATGTCATTATCAATCGCTCTAATAGTCCAACGCCATGGGTTTCTCCCATAGTGGTAGTGCCAAAAAAGGATAGTGGAGGTGCAGTGCGCATTTGTGTTGATATGCTCCAGGCCAACAAAGCGATTGAGAGAGAGAGACATCCAGGTCCACACATAGCCGACATAATTACACAGTTGAATGGTGCCAAAGTCTTCTCCCGTCTTGATTTGAACAAAGGATACCATGAACTGGAGCTGGAAGAGAACTGTAGGTACATTGCTACTTTTTCAACTCATGTTGGTTTGGTCAGATAGAAATGACTCAGCTTTGGTGTGTCATTGGCTGCAGACATTTTTCAGGATGTAATTTGATGAGTAATTCAACCTGTCACACATGCTTTTAATTACAGTGATGATATACTAGTGTTTGGGGCCACACGAAAGGAGAATGACAAAGGTCTTGCATAAGTATGCCGTCTGCTCACTGATGCAGGCCCAAATTTCACTGCAGGAAAGTGTGAGTTTAACAAAACCAAACTCAAATTCTTTGGGCATATTTTCTCTTAAGGGGGAATGGCTCCTGAACCTGAAAAAGTACAAGCATTGTCATTCACGTGTAACCATGCTGTGATCCTTCTTAAAAATACAATATCCCAACAGATAACATTTAGAAAGACAATTACTGTAGTATGCAAAAAGCATTACACGAGCAAGCAAATAAGGAGACAAACAGCGCTATTTATGACGCTATATTCAGCTTGGCTCAATTGAAATTGTGATTTGTGATTCTAAGTCACCTTAACTATGTCACACACTGAACCACCCACTGTATAATATTCTCACCTTGTTCACGTTGCGCCGTCCACGCTGTTCACCCCATCACTTGGGTCGCTTTACACCATTTGTATATATTTGAGCACCAAGTCTACTTTCGGTTGTCATTTGGAATTTTTGACCCCTGTGCTGCTCTAATTATTCAATTTGACCTTGTCCGACTTTTTCAACATAATTAAATATATAAGCAATTATGATATATAAATCGTTTGAATTTCTGTCTCCTCAGTTGCTTGCTCGTGTAATGCTGTTTGCATACTACAGTAATTGTCTTTCTGAATGTTACCTGTTGGGATATTGTATTTTTATACACCTTTGAACCCTAATCCCGACTTGGTTTATGGGTCACACTCCTGTGTTCTTTACAAAAAACGTGATCCTTCTTTGGCATGGCCAGCTATTGCTACAGATACATTCATGACTTTGCCAAGGTGAGTGCCCAATTAAGATATTTGACAAAGATCATTATTCCCTTCCAGTGGTCCTCTGAATGTGACCGAAGTTTCAAGAAAGTCAAACATGCAATTGAAAATGCAACTGAATTGGCTTATTTTGATCCAAAGTTGCATACTGAGATCATAGTAGACACCATCCCAGTGGGGTTGAGCACAATCCTTGCTCAACACAATTGACATCCAAATGCTCAGAGACACATTGTGGCCTATGCTAGCAGAAGTCTAGCTCAGACTGAACGTGCCTATTCTCAGTCAGAAAAAGAGAGCCTGGCTGTAGTGTGGACTTATGAACATTGTCATGTGTTTCTGTATGAAAAGCATTTCACCCTTGTCACTGACCACCCGGTGTTGCTCACCTTTTTTGATAATCTGAAAGCCAAGATGCCCACTCACATCAAGAGGAGGGGGTTATGATTACAAGAGTATGACTGCACTATTGTGTATAAGCCAGGGCAGGATCAAACACCCTGCAGATTACCTCTTACGAGTGCTGTTATAGCGTCAGAGTGCAACATCTAAAATAGCTTTAGAGTATATTAATTGCATTGTAAAGTCCAGCACCCCTGCAGCTCTATTCATTGAACAGATCGCTGCTGCTACCAACACAGAGACATGTTCACACTCAAGGATATCACTGCAACGCAATTAGGGGGATAACATACTCGACCTCTCACAGATATGAAAAGTTCAAAATTGTGCAAGTAGAACCTTCTGTCACTCAACAAGGTATTGTGCTAAGAGGTTCAATAATTATCATACCTGAGAGCTTAAGTCAACAAGTTATTGAACTGGCACACGAAGGACATTGTGACATTGTAGACACCAAGACAGCCCTCAGAGATTGAGTGTGGTTTCCATGTCTTGAACAAGTCTAGAAGGAACTGAAAGCATGTCACCTGTGTGTCTGCTTTTCTCCCAAGACAACACAGCATCTGCTATATATGTCTGACCTTCCTGAAGAAGCGTGGGAGAAAATTCTAGTTGATTTCTTTGGACCCTTAAACAATGAACATCATCTGAAGGTAGTTATTGATGAGTACTCACGTTTGTCTTTAGTGGAAAGGTTATCATCAGCCACCCATTACAAAGTCATTGAGAGGCTGGATTATATTTTTGCATCGTGGGGTGTTCTCTCCATTCTTAAATCTGCCAATTGCCCACCACTTAATAGCAGAGAGTTTAAGGACTTTATTTCTTGCTTGAATGTCAAGCATCAGAAAACCACACGTCTCTGGCCACAGGCAAATGGTGTTGTTGAACGATTTATGGGCAACCTGAAGAAAGTGGTTCAGCTCGCTGCAATTGAAGGAATCAATCTCAAGTCAGCCTTATGTCCAGCCCTTCGTGCCTATTGGTCAACTCCCCATTTTACAACAGGTGGAAGCCCTGCCACCTTGCTGTTTGGGAGAGTCATTGGAACTAAGCTACCACAATTGACCACAAGTTGAGTAATAGAAACTGATGAGATTCGTGTCACATACATTTATTGCAAAAGCAAGATGAAGACCTACGTCGATTAGTGCAGATGCGTCAGGGAAACGGTTTTCGGAAAAGGAGACCGGGTCCTTGTCAAACACAAATGGAAGTGCAAGACTGACACTCTGTTTGATGCTGATCAATTGAGAGTCAAGACAAGTGGACATATGGTGACCGTTCAACATCCCAGAACGTCCTTTACAAGAGGCTTGTCATATTTTAAGCATCTGCCTCGATGTTCATTGGCTCCAGACATCACAAGTGAGACAAGTCCACCTAAGGGCCCAATTCAAGCATCTGAGCCTACATCTACGATTCCAGATGGCAGTGCAACTCCTTCACCTCGTATGACTCAATCGGAAAGAGTGGTGCGAGACCCTCCATGACTTATTTAGGAACTCTAATGTATAAATGTTGTCTGCACTTTTTATTTAACAGAGGGGAGATGTAGTGTTGTGTGATCATGTGCAGTAAGACCCTTGTGGTCCTCGGCGGACTCCTTTCAAAGTTACAAAATCAGTTGGTAGGTAGCTGGGTGGTCTGGGTGTGGCCAATAAAGTTTATGATGTGGTACATTCAGTTAACAGTTGCATGCTGAAGAATAAATACGTGTATTACAGAGCTCCATGTGTGGTGTGGTCATTTTCGAGCTCCAGAGCTAGGAGGACGTGACAAGAGTGTTTGTTTTCTGACCTTTCCGTGCCTACTCTAACAATGAATCAAATCGGCACATTAAGCCAGAAACATAAATCTTTAAAGGTTGCGGGCATCAAAGATAGTGTGGCTGCAACACACTCTATTTGACATATTAAAAACTTCAAAAAAGCGCTAATTTGGCATTATGTTATTTGCCAATTGGCCTTAAGGAATTTTGCAAACTGAGTTCACATGAGAATTATGAAAAATTGCAATGTGATAGATGGACATTGTAGAAAACTGCAAAGTATACTGGCTGGGGATTATGAAAGCTTACAATGTGTTCTAACAGGCACAGTGAAACTTAAAAAGTGCAACCTAGTGCCTGTTTGGCAAGTGTGCACACTGGGAGTATTTTCAAAACTTGTAAAGTATTCTAATTTGTGCATTACGAAAACCCATATCTTGAATGGGGTAGGAAAACTGATTTATGGTGTCCCAGCTTTTCAGTGTAGTGACTCATACTCTTGTAGCTAACTTGTTTAGTTTGGAGTGTGGGAATCTGACATATGCCATTTAAACACTACCAAATGTCGACGTATGACAATCTACGATTTGCCACCAGCACATATTCCAAATGTTTATGGGAAGGAGTCCCTGCGTAATGGTAGCCTCCGGTCATGCCATAAAATCCCGAACATTCCTTCCATAACAGTATTGAAATCCTTACATATTTTATACATTTTCCTGGCAAAAGTAAAAATGGATTTCATATACCATGCAGTTTCAAAGTGCCGACATGTTTCATTGCTCTTGTTTCAGCAATTTCATCAAGGCAATTTGGGGTTCCTGATTCGTTGTCACCACACTAACATATGTAATGGACCTTATGATTGCCACATCCGAACGTACCGGCAACCATACAGGGGACCCCGTGTCATCCGATCACGTGTCCTTCGGTACCTTGGTATAACAACTCAAGCCCGTATCGCCGCGTCCCTCCGGCGCCGGAGGCACTTTGAAAATGCATGGTATATGAAATCCATTTTTACTTTGGAAGGCTTGCAGCACCAGAATAAAGATTGAGAGCTAGCAACCCTTACCAAAAACTTTTTAAACCTATTTTTGGTTGCACTTTATATATATTGACACATTTGATAATTATTTCTTTTTGGGTTATATGTGCACTGATATTCTATCTACACAGGTGCATTTTGGTATTGGCTATTTTCTTTACATAACACTGTTATTATTGACACTTGGTTGTTGTCATTCGTTGGTTATCCTTGTATACCACACACAGAGAGAGTGACTGATGATGAGAAGTGGGTACACTGGGTATTGTTAACCAGGAACCCCCTCAGGAGTTACGTCCGTGAGGCACTCTCTCTGTTTTCACACAATTTTTCTTTTTTTGGTTGTGGGAACCTGTATCTATCCTCTCTTTTAAGCTACATCCCTGACCAATGAGTGTAGTGTTATTTAACACACCCGGAGGATCTTGATGACCCATTAGGTTATCCTTGTTGGTCACCACTTGTGGATGTATTAACTGTAGGTAAGGCATGTTTTTGTTTACAGTACACGTGGGCTGTGCCTGGACAGATGCTTCTGGTAAGTGCAATGATGTACTGGTGTGTATGTTTGTGTGTGTGTATATCACCAGGTGTGTCCAATGTGGAGGAGTGTTAAGTGATGTGTGGTCACGTAAGAATTTTAGGGGAATATGATATATTAAATGGGGTGAACAAAATTTATAAGGGGTTGAGGTGTTGTCGATGTAAAATGTAGTGGCTTGCTACTCTGTATGCTGCATATTTATTTATTTAAAAATTTCGGAGTTTTATATAGCACAAAAGCACTTTACATGAGCACAAATTGCATTATAGACGGACACATTCATTAATTGGTTTGAGGACTCAGGGGTTGAGAGATGTTTGTTAGTCGGTATGCATGGTGCATGGTCTTGATTGCCTTCTTTCTGGGTTTCGATTCATGGGATGAAATGGTGTATTTTTTTGTCGATATTGGAGATGATGTTATATGATGGGTTTGAGTGTAACGTGTGAATGGTGTATGATGAGGATGGTATTTCACCTTTGGTAGTGTGATGTAGTGCTTGTCGGATGGTGTTAATCAATATTTGCTATGCTGTGTGTGTGAGGTGGGGTAGGTGTCGGTGGGGTTGTGGTTGGTATAACAAGTGGATGAATGTATTGGGTGGGTTGTGGAGATGGACATCAATGGTAAGGTGGTCTTGTGTGTGTACAATTGACATGTTTTGTTGTGTAGGAGTCATGTAAATAATCTCTATATAGGGTGCTGTGTCCTTCTTTCAAGATGAACTATTGAGATATCTGTGGTGTTATCATATGGTGGATGGGTAAATGCACTGAATGAGGGGGTTTGGAGGGCTTCCATTGTTGTGTGTGAGAGTGGGCTTATGATGTGGTAGGTAACGTGTATTTTAGTAAATTTCTAGCTTGGGTGATGTGTAACCTGTCGATAGGACAGATTAGGAGGTTTATTGGCTGATAGTGCATAGTTTCAGGTATGCTATAGATGTGGTACACTTGGTATGCTAGTGTGAATAGGTTTAAAATAATTATGAGGTGGGTGACCGCCGGATGTCTAACTATATACAGAGGGTTTGAGTTGGACTGGGAGATTCCTAAATTGGGATATGTGGTAGTTTGTAGGGAGGTAGGGTTTTGTGAGGGGGTAGCTGTGGTGTGTGATAGTTGTTTATTGTGGCACGTGATGTGTGCAGAAGATCTCAAGGGTAGCTGTTTTGTTGCTTTTTTGGGAGGTGCTAGTGGAATATTTGCTATGTAATGTGTTAGGGGGTGAGGTGCTCGGTTTGTTGTGTCGAGCGTATGATTAGTGGTAGTTAAGTTAACAGATGTAGAACTTGGGGTTTGTATTTTATACTGACGTTCTTTGAGGTGATGGGTGAAAATGTGATGTAATATGGCTTGTGTTCTGTTTGGGAAGGTGTTTAAGATGTGGATGGCTGGGGGGAGTACTGGGTATTTGTGGTGTCAGAACAGGTGGTGATGTGGGCTCCTTGCGGTGTTCTTTAGCCCGAGGTTAGGCTTTGCTTCTTGCGAAAGTAGCTACCGTGAGGTACTTGATAGCTTTACTGACTAAACCTGAAAACAGCCAAGTTAAAATGATATGCTGCCATGAAAACAATTGCTTCCAGCACTGAAAACTATGATGACAATCAGTGGAAAAACCCTTCTGAGAATAATTAAACAATTCCTTCCTGTGCTATAAAAATGTATTTTTATTCTTAACCTCTTTTTGGCAACTGGCCAAATAGCTTCTGACGGCTTTTTCCTCACACTGATAGTATATCGCTAAATGAATAACAAAACTAGCTTCCCCCTGTAAATTCGAGATGCGACACCATTGTTTTGTTTTACTTAAAGTAAAGTGTATCTGCATCTGATGAAGAAACATAAACTGCTAATTTGACATATACGATTACAGGTGCCTCTGTTTAAGACACTCAGCTAGGCATCACATCAAACAAAACTTGCATTTCTGATGAGACAAAGCGATGTTATGTTTTCAAATAGTACCTTTGCCACTTGCATTTGTGGGTTGTTGGTCACGATATAAGAACACCAGAGGCGTTGCTGTGGGGGGGAGGGTGTGGAGGAGTTTCGGGTGTTCCACTCCCGGGTAAGGGTGCTTTTAGTCGGGTATGGTGAGGTGTCTGTTAGATTTCACCAGGACGTTTTACACACGCACAGACAAAAACACACACACTCCCTCTGTTTTGAAAGTCTTCAAAAATGTTGTTTAGTTTACAAAATAGTGTGTTTTCTCACACTTAGTACCCCTACCAATCTGCATTTGTCTCCCTTTCCTCTGCCCCTTTAGCCCCTCTCATGCCTCCTGCTTGTCCTAAAATGTATTTTAAACATTACATGCCAGTATGATTGTTGGAAAATCTGAAGCTCACACCCCCCAATAATAATGACCAAGCTACGCCCCTGATGAACATGACTCCAGATGCAAACCAACATTGCTCTCAGGGTTGGAGTTAGATTAAAAAAAAACAATCCAGAGCATTAAAGGAAAAGTATCCCATGTGCACAAATTGCTATTGGGGATGCACTATTTGTGTAGAGCCTGTGCAATGTATATCTTTCAAATTTTTTGAGCGAGCTTGATAAAAATGGTGATACTGCCAAAACTACTCTATCTATTCCTGAACATCCCCTTTTATCCTGGTAGATTTTTTTTCAAAAGTTACGATCCGAATTGACCCGTCTTGTGTGGGGAGGGAAGAGCCCGAGGCTTAAATGGGAGATCCTAACTAGACCTTATGTCCAAGGGGATTTGGAATACCCGACTTTGAATTATATTACTACTGTGCTCAGGCACACTATGCTTTTTTCTGGGTACACTAGACTCGCTATATGCCCCAGTTGGCAGCAGAACACTGGCTGGCCCTGCCGGTCCCTATCGAGGGAGCATTCTTTGTCCCGCTACTAGGTAGAGACAAGACACCGACGACAGTGACGAGCACGGCTAACGCCTGGTCCTGAATGGGCAAGTTGCTTAATACACCATTGATATACTCTTCGCTCCTACCACTCGCATATCACCCAGACATGCCCCTATTGCAGGAGACTGTCTTTCATAAAATGGCTGAGCGCATACATGTTAAAACATGGGGGGATCTATACCATGAAGGTACATTCCGCACGTTAGAACAGCTATTCTTGGGTGTCCAACACTCACCTCTCGACGCGTTCCTGTACATTCGCTTTCGACAGAGACTCCGATCGGTGATGCCTGACTTTCCTAGTGAACCTCCAGTTTTTGCGCCGCTGCAGCGGATCCTTCAGGGAGCAGTGGCCAAGAAATTGGTGTCGACAATTTATAAGACGGCACATACATTGAGAGAACTACCAGTGCCAATAGCAAAAACACAGTGGGACCGAGAACTGGGAGTCGAACTGACAGACAGGCAGTGGGACTTCTGCTCACAACAAAGTGACCGAATCTCATCGAGCAGTAGACTTAGGATCATTCATTATAAATACCTGCACAGGCTATATTACACGCCCGCTCGCATGCACAGGTACGGGCTACGCGACTCAGACACCTGTGATAGATGCCATGCTCCAGGGGCTGATTTTTTACATCTAGCGTGGTCCTGTGATGGAGTGCAGGCATACTGGCAGCAGATTTTTACTGCCCTATCTAAGATGATACATGTTGTGGTGGAGTCCTCCCCAATGTTAGCGCTTTTGGGATATGTTGAGCCGCTGCAGGCTTCACACCGGAAGTTTGTCGCACTGGCATTGATCATGCCAAAAAGAAGAGTGGCGTGCAGAGGCAGGGCACCTAAATTTAAGGTCTGGCTGAATGACCTCACGTATTGCCAGGAACAGCTGACGACATAT
Organism: Lissotriton helveticus; assembly: GCF_964261635.1. Classification (NCBI taxonomy): domain Eukaryota; kingdom Metazoa; phylum Chordata; class Amphibia; order Caudata; family Salamandridae; genus Lissotriton; species Lissotriton helveticus. The sequence goes on along the minus strand of NC_136067.1, from coordinate 1,588,360,163 downwards.
GCTGAACTGCTGCCGATAACCTCTAGACCGAATGACATATGGGCCCCACTGAATTGCTATTTGTTGGCATAGGAAAATCCTGACCCCCAGGAGCTACACCCTTGAGCACACGAATTGATCGCTAGAGCTTCTAAATATGCTATCCTACAAGAAGGGGGACAGGGCTGTAGTTGGTGGAAGATGTTACCTAGGAAAGGTCTGGATTTATTAAGGGACAGAGCATGGGAGGGAGTCGCCGGTACTGCAGGATGCAGGGTATCCTCCTGATGTTTACTTAGGCTTGCTATGTCACGCACCTTGCTGCCATATCCGGGAGGTATGCTGGGCGGGAATGGAGCACTGATACTATAGTAATATGGAAGCACAGAGTTGGGTAAAAGATGCTTATATTGCATAATGTTTGGAGTGGGCATCCGCCACGAGATATGTAAATATATGTTTTTGATGTTTGCAGGCCCTGCCGCACTAATGCCTTTATTGAGAGTTAAAAGATGTAAATGCCCAACATGTTATATGTTAATGTAACGAAGTTGGAGTTCTTGAAGACCTGCCACATGCAGACTGTTATGCCACACTGCCTTATTGTTGATGAAATGCGTGGAAAATGTGTACCCTCTATGTTCTTGATTAATGGCAAATTCCAATAAACAAAGTTTAAAAAAAAATAATATTTTTTTCAAAGTTTTTGGCAAACAGTGCATTAACCCGTTTACCGCAGCGAATATTTCGCTGCAGTGCGGGCGTTCCACGGAGTGGGCGGGGCTGTGTCGGCCGTTGGCCGTTCGCAGCACCAGGGAGGTAGTGCTCGCGACGGCCAACGGCCGACGGGAGCACGGAAGGGGTTAATAGACCCAGCTGTGATTTTACCCATACTTGTGGAGAGTTTGTGTGTTTCTCCAGCCTGCTTGCTCTCTTCACCCTGCTTGCTTACACGCGAGCTTACCTGGCTCTTCAGCCCAAGGTACTTTTCCTCTTATCTGCTTAAGCTCCTAAGGTAAGGGTGCACTAGACATTACGAGATCACGATCTTTTGATACAAAGAAACACCCCACAGTGGCTATTGGACCAGCACATTGGCATTGCCAGGTAGGGCAGTCCTAGTCCAAGATTACTCCTCTCTTTGAGCTTTGCTGGAGAATTGTGGAACAATATACCACCTGGAAATGAGGAGCTAAAGTTGCATGGCTAATTGTATAAAAACTACAAACTAAAAATTTATTTGATTGCGTTTGGGATTGAGGAAGGCCAAGAGGTGATTTGATAGGCTTCTCAAGAGTTACACTGGTGCTGGAGATGTGTGCCCTGTGTGCCCTTGAGTAAGTAATTGGGTCAAATTTAGGGTTTGGCGGAGCAGGAGAAATACCATGAACCAGCGGTCCTCCCACCCTCTCAAACATGTGGCTCTCCCTCTATGTTTAGAGCTGATTAACCTAGGCTACCATCGATCGAGCTTCTGCTCTTTGACACAGCTATCCATCCACCCTATTGAGCTGGGACTGCCGGGTCACAGTGACAGCCGTCCCGCTTTAGTGTGGGTGGGATTACCATCACTCATTTTCCATGGTTACGTATGTGGTGCGAGGCATAGAGGAAATAGCATGGGGAATGCTTGAAAGGGTCACATATGCAGGGAAAATTTCACTGCATATTTACCTTTTTATCAGAGAAAATAAAGTCCTCATTTGGAGTTTGTTTTCTAACCACAAAGGTTTGTGAGGGGGTGCTTTAAATATGGTGCCTGCTCAGCAAAACTTCTGTACTGTGAAGGGAGCTGCATGTCCCGTGAGGCAGACATTCCTCTGCCACCCTGCTAGACTGGGGGCTGGTTCAACAGGGTCTAAATAAGGCTACTTGAGGGCATGCCTGTCCAAGCTATAATGACCTCCTGTCTGGCCACTACAATATACTGTGCAATCAGCTCGGGACTCATTGCATTGCGAGTGATGGGTGGCGGGTTACCTCCGGATGCCAGTGTGATCATCCAGGTGGCCACAGCATGTGCATTCCGGCTGAATGGCATCTCTTCTGAAACAGGTCCTGGTAATGTGGCGGGAGTTCTATCATTGTGGTGCCATTGAAGAGACAGTGACAGCAGAGGGCACCATTCGAGCTACAGTGGCTGGCTCCCTCTCACGGTCAATTGGGAGTGGGAAAACAGACAGGGTCAACTGTGGAGCTGAAGCCTTGGAAGGGGGCTACATGATTTGTCAGCGCAAGGTATGGAGAAGTGGCTCCTTGTAGCAACTGATGAGTGCCCCGGACAAAAGATGCACCCTAATGCAAGCGTGCCTGTGGAGGATGGCCTGGGGAGTGAGGTGAGGTCCTTGATGAAAATTCTGGTCCAAATGATCTGAGAGGCAGGAGAACACAGGAGGAAGCCAGCAAGACACATTCCACAATGGACATCCTAGAACTGGGACTGGAAGAGCCTACCCAGTTTTCCTGGCTAGGGAGCCCTCCTCCATAGAGTAAGGAAGTGTTGGGCACTAAGCCTAACACCACAGAAGTGGGACATCATCACACAAAGGCAGTCACCTTGCAAAGTCGATGTAATGCAACACAATGTAACAAACAAGTAGTGCTAAGCCCTTATCTCCCCAGCCCCCTGAGGAAATAAACTATGAACACACCAGCTACCAGTGATTGGCCATCTGAGGGATGCCCGCAAGGCTGAGCATCCCCTGAGTCGTAGAGTAAGCATTGCCAAATTGACAATGGCATGGGCCTGACCATCAGGGGGACATTTACAAAGACCTGGCATGAATAGGAAAGAAGCAGTCATTAATGATATCCTGCAACAAGGGCCAAGCAATTAAGGTGAGAGTGAAGCAACATACATTCTTAAGGATTTGCTGCTGCAGGCATTCAAAGAGCTGAAATATAAGATCATTCCACTAAAGAAGGACTTTCAGCATGCACTAAAAGACATTTGCAGAGCTTTGTAGGAATTGGAGACTAGAATAAACACAATGGAGGAGAGTAAGAAAGGACAGGTAGATGACTGTTGCTATAAAGAGAAAATGTGACCATATGTGAGTATAACCACCATAGAGGGGTCCTGTGGCAGTGATGCACAGGTTTATATGGTAGGGATGAATCCCACATTAACTTCATTTCCATATTCAGAAGGGCTTGCTGAATGTACTTCTTAACATTCCTAGATGACTCCCATAAAATGTTTAAGGGTTAGTGGGGGGTAGGGATCATGGAGGGGAATTGAGAGAGGAATACACACCCAGTCACCTTACGATACCCTTTAGCATTGGTTCAGCCTTGTTTATGGGAAAGTGGGTGTAGTGTCATGTAAATAACGAATGCTGCAACTCTTTTAGTTCCTGATGAACTTCGTAGACCTTTGATGTAAGCATTGGAGAGCAATGAAGTGAATGTAGGTTTAGAACGTTGAGTTCTTCCTTATGCGCTGCAGGACAAAGAGGTTTATGACTACTCTCTGTGTGTGGTGTTGTCACTGGTGAATGCTGGGGCTGGGTAGGGCGCTACAACTAACGATGAGTAGGGGATAAGTAACCCTTAGATTGCCATCACTCTTTCCAGAGAGTTTGCCGTGGTCCAGCAAACGGCTTATGCATACCACGTGTGCCACAGCGAAAGTGCAGAATACACTATGGCATTTGTGGAGTCTCAGTGCAATGTCAGACAGTGTAAATTTTTGTGAAAAAAGAAAGCATTGTTGAAAATCTACACATTGGTGGCTGAGAATCCAATGAAAAGGCCGCAAAGAGAGGTACCACGCTACTAAGCAAAATACTGTAATATGTCACTTGGGGTGATACTGCTAAAGACTGTTGCAACCAGGTCTTGAAAAGCAGCGTATTGTGACAATCTAGTGAAAGTTAAGTTGTAATCTTTTATGCTATGGAGCAGAGATCAACCAGGTGGTTAAGAAGAGACATTTAATCGCAAAGCAAATTGGATATCATAACGCTATCTGCTTATCAAATCATTCACATTTGAAAAGACTTGTCCACTTACTGAAACAACTAAAGAACGTCATCATACCACCGCCTGCTGTGGAGTGGCCCAAGATTGCGGACCATGGTTGTGCTTGTAGAGCTGTCCATAAACGAAGCAGCCCACCACCAAAAGCTGCAGAGTGGGGTTTCAGAACAATGCTACAGATCACCATTAAAATAAAGAGCTCCAATGGAGAGCAAGAGTGAGGACAAAGCTCCTCCAACTGTCAAGGTTGACCCTGAAGCCAGCACGTCATATGTCTGTAGACATGGTTTGCATAAGCAAGTTTACCAGGACGCATTAGAGAGACCACTGTTGTCAACTAGTGGGTATACTGCTGCTGCTTTCTTAAAACTGCCATCATCATTTGACACTGCTAAAAATGCAGTATTCAAAATCGATGGACTGCTTGGATAGAGACTTTTGAGGATTTCATAGATGCATTAGATGAAATAAATAACAAAAAGATTGTCAAATACCTAAAGAACATGGCTGGTGAAGATGTAAAAGAAGCCATAAAAAAGATACCACAGGATGGTGAAGTGGGGTACCATGAAATCAAAGCAGCCATGAATGTCAAGTTCAATCCAGTGGCAAATGTATATTATGAAAGATACATCTTCAGTCAAGAACACCAGAGAGTGGGAAAAACCACCTATAATTTGTTGAGAGACTAGATCTCCTTATAAAGCCTTGTAAATTCAATGAATTTCATGATGATGAGGAGGCTACACCCCTCAGAGTTATAGACTGATGTCTGTCAGATTCCCTTTGGCAACAAATGCTGAAGCTCTGATCTTAGGGCGGGTTCTCATGGCTGCCTGGGCTGAGGAACGTGCTAATTGACAAGCAGCTGACAAGGAGGCCAGAGGTGCCCAGAGTATGTCTGTCATGAACATGAAAATTAAGTCAAAGCATAAAACTGAGGGATGCAAATTGATGTCTCCACAGAACAAGAACATTTGCTTCAGATGTTGATTGTCATTTCCACATGATGGTAGATGTTCTGTCATTGGACAGATTTGCATCAGCTGTGGCAAAGCAAACTGTTTTGTGATGGCTCACAAGTAGAAAGAAAACATAAGTGCATCACAGCATGAAGATAAAATGGCTGACCGAACTTTGCATTTACGTCGTTCGACGTGCTCCCACAACCTCAAGTGTTCACACCAGCTGAGGCACCTCGACATCAAACAAAGTTGATCGTCATCAAAATCATCGTCAAAGAGTTCTTCAGTGTTGATTTCAAGTGATAGTGACAGTGATAAGTGCGCAAAGTTGATGTTCCCTTCAGAGAGACATGCACATGTGAAACTAGTTGAATGTGAAAGAAAACACAGACAAAAGAAAGATCAACATGAAAAAGCACCAAAGATCTACAAACCTCTGACGATTACCCTGAAGATAAATGGGTGTTCGATAAATTTTATTATTGATAGTGGTGTGTTGATCAACATTATGCCTGACGAGAAATATTGTGAATGGCCTCCATTACCAAAATATTACTTACTTTACATACGGTGTGATGCTCGATATTTCTGCCCTTTGCTAATGACCAGATTTGTTCCTACAGGGTTTCTGTACCCCTTGACCTATTGCCCTTTAGCCTCTAACCTTATTGAAACTGCTGCAACGTGTCATTTGGGTTGCTTTTGTTGCATGTCTATTGTTCTACTAAATAACAATGCGGAACTCATTTTGCGATGTTGTTAACAATCAGTTTACGTTTTTAGGTCTGGTTTGCCAGCTCACGTTTTCCAGATCTCATGTTAACATTACCTTTAAATTTATTGTTCAATCAGGAGCTTTCCTTGGGAGTGACTAGATGCTCTTGAGGGCCCACCTCCTGGCACCACCAGCTCTGTGTGATTTCACACTGAAATCAAATGTGGCTAGCTAAGGGGAAAGGATTTTGGAGTCAAGGAGGGAAACCTATAACAACAAGCGACAAGGTTGTTTATAAGGCCCTTTCCTGAATAACTTTTTTGCAACAAGATCTATTTTGTTTTATACTTTTTGAGTGGCATTTCCTAACAGCCTGATATATAGGTCTAACCTGGGCAGCACATGCGCTGTTCTGCGAGGCATGCTGTATTAGAGTATGGACTTGAAGCCACGCCCACTCTCCGCTCATATTTGTCATAGGCTTGTGTCATTGTCCTTCATATATGCTGGCTACTGATTCGGTAATAGGCTTGTTAAAACCTCCTTAGTACCGCCTTGCCTTCATTTGTAACCTCCCATGAGGACTGGCCCTTGTACTTCGGTTGTTACACCGTACATCTTATTTAGTCTGTAAGCACTATTTTCTTTCATGAGTTTCTCCTACTGCAGGTACGACATGCTTTCCTGCAACATTCAGCACACTTTCACTTTCCAAGCAATAGGTCTCGCATTTACAAAGTTTGAGCTATTGGCATTGTAAATGACAATGCCTTTTATTCATGTGCTAATTTTTTTCAAAACAGATAAATAAAAGGCATTGTCATTTACAATGCCAATAGCTTAAACTCTCGCAAATGCGAGACCTATTGCATTGCAAATGCTTGTTTTTTTAGGGAATTTGTAGGGTTTCAGGTAGGAGACGTGTGGAGAGGATGTGGCTTAACAGCTATAGTGGTCGACCTCTAAGCTGGGAAACCGGGTTCGAGTCTGGCAGGGAACATCCTGTGATTCTGGGCAAGTCCCTTAATCTCTCCATGCCTAACAAAATCCATTTATGTCCGTCTGTAACGCAACTGGTGTTCATGTAAAGCCTCTGATACCTTCAGGTCGAGTACGATCTATATAAAATCTCCCCAAAAGCACATCTTGGGATTTAAAAAGAACACAAGATTAACACACTTTTAATTCCATGAAGACAAATCGTTATTTTTTGATCTCTCATCACTTATTAAAAGTTAATATACCATTAGTAAGTCCCAGTGTCGCTTAGGGACCTAAAGTCTGCTAACATCAGGCGCTTTCAAGGAATGTCTTGGTATACTGACAGAGGAGACTTCTCTTATTGCTGCTTCACAAATAATAATAACTTCCTTAAGTATTTCTCCCAGGCATGGCTTTCACAGTGTTGTTCAAAGAACATTTAGTTTTAGTTTTTCTTCATACACTGTCTTGATTAATTGTACTTGTTAAGAAACTCTTGCTCCTATACTTCATATGTGAATAGTTCAGGAGCGGCTCCCATCAAATAAAATATTAATAAAACCATTTTATTTTTCTTACATTATTGCCAGCTAAGCTGAGGTTAGGGCGGGCCGTGCTGACGAGCATCACGTGAGCAGTAGGGGGGAGTGGCAGGCACTTATAAGGGTGCAGTCAGTTTGGCTTGCCATCTTAGGCTGACCAAACAGACATGCGCACTTGGGTTTCTCCAACCCAGCTGTGTGGTACAGCTGGGTTTGAGAAAAGCTGCTGGCTCTCTGTGCCTGAGCGAGATTTAAACCAGCCAGCTCTTGCCAATCCAGGCGTTATTTTTATGCTAGGTATAGCATGAGAGCAGCGTCTGGATTGGGTAGGGAGCCTGTGCAGTGAAGCCCATCCACTTCAGGGATGAGAGGAGCAATGAGGTGGCCGGCAGTGGGAGCGGAGCGGCAGGTATGTGTTTTTATTTTATTTTTAACACCCAACCCCAAGCCACTCCTCCCCCCGCCCTACCACTTTACTATAGTAGCAGCTACAAGTGGAATAATTCACTCTTCTTTCTCTCGGATGGGTCACTTTAGACGACTGAAAACTAAGTCAATGGTCAGAGAGGTATTTGAAGCACATATATGCACTTAACCAGAAGATGAGAGGCAAATCTCATCCCTCTATTGCTTCTCGGGACTCTGACTCGATCAGGAGCTCCGCCTCCTTCCTGAGATCAAAATGGGTTTTATCTCCAACGTGCATCAGGAACTCCACATGTGCTGCCTGCAACACAACACTGAGCATTTTTAGTGGGTGCTCCTTCCCTCTATGGTTGAAGACACTCAAGCTGGCCGCTGCCCAGAGGAATTCTAGACCTTGTAGTCCAGCTGTATGGTTGACGGTTCTAAGCAGGAAGAAGCCTGTTAGAAACCATTATAAAGATGGTCCTGAAACAGCTTGGGTATCCAGTGGAGAGGATGGGCCCTCAAATCGTTTTGGTTGTCCTGACATTTACACAGAGTGGGCTTTGATTCACCCTATAGAAGTACACTCTTACCTCATGATTGGCAGTTTGGTGCACCACTCTGCCTCCTATGGAGTGCTTGAAAAGCAATGCACAAGGGACTATTTTACATCTCAAAAGTACACTGTCAGCACAGATTACATTATTGTTGTCATAAATGCATTGCATGCATAAATCTATCTTTATATTTTTACCGCAGCAAGCTTTTTTAATGTTTAGTCAAGTCTCACAATGCAAGCCAGACCTCCATCTTTGCCAATACTTATTAATTGCTGGTCATTCATTTTTATTTGCTTTATATTTGAGTTATCTGCCTTACAAAATAAATGGTCTATACCTAATCAGTGATCAGGTGTGTAACATGAGTAGACGGACCTTACACTGAGATGGGTTACCACGCATATACAGATATGTGTCATTGCGAAATGCCATAAACTATTTTTCTTTGGCTCACCTTACAATCCCTAAGCCACAAAAGTGTTTGTTTCAGAGAATTTAAGTTTCCAACACTGCCTAAAATCAGAAGAAAAATGTGTGGAAGCTCCCATTACCACACATTTTATAGCCCACTGCATTTTCGTTGCTGCCCAAACGAGTGACTTAGGGGCCTATTATGATTGCGGATTTCCCGCATCCTCTGGGCCGGCGGAAGCCACCGCCGGCCCGGAGGATGCAGGAAAACTGCCGCGGAGGCTTGAAAGACCCACGGCCAAATTAGGATGGCTGGTGGGTCTTGCAATCTGTCCTCCGCTTTTCTGCCGCGGTCGTCTTCCGACCGCAGCGGAAAAGCATTAACATGGCTGGCGGTGTCTATCAGACACCGCCAGCCATATTAGGATGGAGTAGAAAGTATGCTTTTCCACGGCGGCTTTTCCGCCGTGGAAAAGCATATGGACCTTCACTTCGGGGGCCCGTTGCGGGCCCCCTGGGTGAAGGGGGGGTGGGGGGTTCACATGGGGGGGTACCTATGGTACCCCCCTGCATTTGCGTGAACAAAGCGGCAGGCACTGCGCGGTGCCTGCTACTTTGTGCACGCAAATGCCGTGCATGCATTTTTAACCTTGCGGCGGATGCAGCTTGAAGCTGCACCCGCTGCAATTTTAAAGATAGAGGATGTGACCTCCACCCTGGTGGTCACATCCTAATCTGCACGGAGGGACCGCCGCTGCCCCTGCGGACGGTCCCTCCTACTCTATGGTGGCGGACGGACTCAGGTCCGTCCGCCATCATAATCTGCCCCTTAATTTGGAGAAAAACTACGTTAGAGCCTAACGCATTGGCTTGAAAATTACTATTATAAAATATTATAACAACGCTAAATCCATGAATTTTTCAACAACATGTTTTATTTCAATAACAATATGTCACCATTTTACAGCACGTATTATAATATAAAGAGGACCACCAGTAGTAGTTGAGCTTATATAGCGCACAGCTACCCGCAAAGCAGGTGACCGGCGCTTGCTTAGGGAACCCTTCCTGATATTCCCCTGTGAGATAGCAGGGTATCCACAAGGTGAAAGTCAGGCATCCCGCCGCGAGGGGCCGTTGTGGAGATTAAGCAAGCTGTTGCCCAGAGTCGCAGAGTGTGAACCCGTGAGTCGAGGAGGCACCGGGGTGAGAATTATCGGGTCCGTGGAATTTTTAGCCCAAGACCCGCCGGGGTGGGGAATTGAACCCTGGTCCAGGACCGATCTCAGATTCCGGGTCTGCCGCCTCTAACCCCTGAGCCACACTTCTCCACCAGAATTATACGATTCTGCTGCTTTTACATATAGTATGGATTTCCCACACTTGCCACTTAATCTCTCATCTCCTGCAGAATATTTAGACTTCAGTTAAGAAACAAAAGTTATTTCTACCTCAAATGGATCATGGGTTACTAAAGAAATAAGCATTTACAATGCAATGGTCTCGGCATTGTTAAAGTTAGAGCTATTGGCATTGCTCATGACATTATTTTTATTTATGTTTTTGTTTTTAAAACATGAATAAATGCATTGTCATTTACAATGCCAATAGCTTAATCGCTCGCAAGGACGTCCCAGAGCACAGCGTGTGTTTGCACTGTGTCATAATTCTGAATGGGTTGGAGTTTTGCACCCCACGAAATAGTCTGGAGGCGAATTTCGGCAGGTCAAACTAGACAATATTTACTATGGGGAAAAGCCCAGAAAATGCAGATTTGGTGTGGTAAGCACGAAAACCCACATGCTAGTCCCCATTTTCGCAGCAAAGCTTTCAATCAGTATTATTTATGGCATCCGATAAATAAGGATCTCCAATGTATCAATAATTATCAGGCATGATCAATAACCCATCACCAGCACCGGGTCAATAGTTATCTAGGTCTAATGGTAAAACCAGTGACAGTGGTTGGGTTTGGTGGTCGTCAAATAGACCACCCACTCTTTGGTATGCGGAGCTACTAATGGGACTGGCTATCAGCAGACCCTGGAATCAGAAGATGATAAGACCTGAGGAAGGGCACTCCAATACCACACACAACAATGATAGTTTTGCTTGTTCCTTATCAGAAGAGTTTTCTCGAATTATAAAGTTGTGTGAATAAATCTCATCTGTATAGTCATGTACATTAATAGTTAAGTACTTGAGTCTGCGTACAAGTACTTGAGTCTGCGTACTTGTAGAAATTAAAGAAGGAATAAGTTCCATTGTTTGTTAGGAAAAATATATAAGACAGGCAGTCAAACACATTGCCTACTCTAATGCAAATACATATTTTGAATTTAAGAATCCATGTATTTCAAAGTAAATGGTGGAGGTTACACCCCACAAACTGTTTCTACAGAATTCAATTACAGCGTGGAATTTTGGCCACTTCATTGTGTATGTCCAACCAAATAAATATGGGAAACCCTACTAAGTTACAATACTAACAAGATCATTACATACTATTAAACACAAATCATTTTCCAAAGGCCTCCGGAATCAAGAGCGATTTCCCACCAAAATTCACGTAATGTCCAAAACCAATGCGGCAGAAACCATTTGGAAATATTCAACTTTTTTTCAACTAAAAAGCTGCACATGTTCAACCACACGAAGTTAAAAAGCTGCCTTTCAAATATGTGGACAACATGAAGTTAACCTTCTGTCTTCAAACACGCTGATATCATGAAATGTTATACAGATGATGCAGCCGTGGAAACCTTTCAAGAGACTTAGAATTCCCCAAATGCACCTTTTAAAGTTCAGACCACAGACTGCGGAGCCCTGTTTGATGGAAAAGACAAGGACTGCTCCTCCTCCCCGCCCCGAATCAACATACAAACTGGCGTCTGGTTTCCTGAAAACAACAATCTAGGAAGCAGCCTTCCTGAGGGATGAAAGCGCTTCAGGAGTCAGAGGCCAGTATGAAACGTTACCATGAAGTGAAAAAAAAAAATTCTGGACTGCTCCGCGACATTGCATTTAAATTACATTTATAGCCAGCTTACTGATTCTAACGGGGAGTTACAAGTATGGTAACGCAGGAGCTTCTCGCGCACCAGCGTGGTGTATTGGAAGGAATTAATGTTGACTAAATGAATTCGGGTAGGAAGGGCAAAGCGACGAAAACAAGAAAAGCGAGGCAGAGTCTGCTCACGCTGCCTGCACGTGCCAGTTGGCCCTCTGATTGGTTAATAAGGAACACCAATCAGAGAGCTGACTTGAGCGTGCAGGCAGCGTGATGAGGGGTGTGCTCTCTCCCGATGACGTCAGGGAGAGAAAGAACAGCAAAAACACACCCCTCTATATCAAAAAGTCGGGGCTTGAATGGAGTACCGCCCCTCTCCTCCAATGGCTGGCCTCCGTTTAGGAAGCCAGCCAATGGAGAAGAGGGGTGGGTTCAAGCCCGCCATATTGTAAACATAAAATCTCAGCTGCGCGACACTGCTGCGCAGTGTACGCTAGGCCGAGACCTAAAAAACACACTTGCAAAACTGACCTAGTCACCTTTTTTTGCTGAACACTGTATTCAGGTGTTACATTGGAAATAAGGAGGGGAATCTTTTGCCCAGATAGTATATTGTTTGCTAAATCGATGTGATTGCTACATGAAACTTCTACAAATTGTGGCACATTGTGCAACATAATTTGCATTTTCTTGCCATATAATTTAGTTAGCCCTGCCCACATAATTTGGCCGTACATTGCTGCATAATTCCAGTAGCCCTGAATATAAGTGATTATTGATTTGCATGTCTTTATTGTGTCTTTGTATAGATCCACAACCAAACTCATACTATCAATTTATCCCCTACTCACATTTTCATGCTCTTTGAAGTAACACATTTTATACTCAAATATCTCATATAAAGAACATACCCTTATATTTAATCCACTGCTTCCCTTCATTGGCCCTCATTCCAAGTGGCCTGGGTAATTGTTACCACACATATCACCATTATGAGTTTTGTGATAAACATAAGCAAATCAAAGCTGCCAATATTTAATGGGAGAAAAGTGCCAGGTATTGACTGGACCATGCAGCTTTTGGTGGTGGAAGCATCAACATCCATGTTCTTCCCCAAAAGCTAGTAATTGAGTAATAGTTATCACACTCAATAAATGTAGACCCAGTCTGATAAACACCATTTACCTTGCTGCTCGTTATGAGGGCCATTGGGTTACATGAACAATCAGTAAACAATGGCAGATTGTCAGCGGCCCACTTTCTAATGACATGGGTGAATGCCTTCTTCAGTACAGTAAATAGTTAGAACTGAATACAGAACAAGTCAATTTTAATCAAAATTAGAAAGTGGACCTGCCATAAATTGTGTCCAAATATAAATCATGCACTCTTCTAAATAACACTGGTCAACGAGATTCAATGTTCTACAAAGTCTATTTACAAAGTTATGGCTAACACTATAATTAACAACGTAGGTATGCATCAAACCTTTAAAAATGTTTTAAGAATTGAGGGCTCATGTTTACTTTACAGTATGCTCTCTGACTTGTGTGGACATTTTTCCACAACCTCTAAGTGAGTCAGGAGAATCACAATGTTTGAGGATGTTCAATTACTGCCCCCCTCAACATGATGGCCATCATTACAAATATATATAAATCGAATAAATCGACGTAAATCTCAGTGATTCAAGTCTATTAGATTGGCAAACACTTCATGACAATTTTCATTCACTTCTTTGGCTTTTCATTTTTTGTCTTTTTTTGAATATGGCAAAAGAAGCAAAGAGAGCAAGGTGGAATAGGAGGGGGCAACATATCACAAATGAAGATATCTTTCTATTTTGTGTGACTTCTTGAAAATAGTGTAGCAAATAGAAGCAAGGAAAGACAATGAAACCAAAAGGTAGACAGTAAAGAAAAAGAGAAAATAGGGTATTGTTAATACAAAGCTGATACCTCAAATCCAAATGGCCTTCACCTTATTCCCATATTACTTCCAGGCAAATTTCATGAAGGATACTCTTAGATTTCTTCACATTCCATTTGGAAAGGTAAGAATTCTAGGAATTGATGTTAAAAGCCCAGACCCAGTAAGTCCCTAAAGTGAGAGGTATAAAAAGCATAACATTCTTCCGTTCAATGATCTTTACCAGGCAAATCTTGTAAGAGAATGCACATCGTCGGTTACACAGCATAATTAATCCACCAGTCATCCCAGGGTCATAGTAACAAAGAAGTTCATCCACTCTGACCAGTCTCCTAAAGACAAGCATTCCAAAATACCATTAGTCCTGCTCCTATTCTGTTAACATAGACAGTCCATCTATATGCCCTCCTGTTGTGGAGCTATTACATACATGTGGTAAACATGACAGTTTATTCAGAGAGACCCTTCAGTAGAACCCTTTTTGAGTGTACAACAGATCCCACCAGGACTCAGCCCATTGTCACAAGAGCTGCCAATTGCCACAGATAGAAAACTCTCAGAGTACATTCTAATTCACATTTATATTCACATTGCTGATATCACAACACAGAGATATGAGCAATGGAGGAAAAGAGACAAGATACAACAACGTTTGACATAGCAGTATGATCTGGAAATCTGTCTTGTTAAATCCCAAAATAAAATTAAACTGAGTGGAATTTTTTCTCATATTATACCAATGGTTTATTGCTTTGTTAATATTTTCAATGTTTGTTTTTTCTCCCTAAAAACTATTATAAAAATCACTAAAGAAGTGAGGATTGTATTGTGTGTATTCGGGTTAATGGGGAATTTGCAAACATTAGAAAATGGGAAAGTATCAATTGCTGCTGCTAAGATTATTGTCATACGCAGAGATCTAATTCTTTGGAATGCTTGAGAATAGCCATTTGGGTAGCCAGAATATCCACATTCTAAGCTGGAATGTGAATGGCCTGAGAGTAGATTCCAAGCTCAGACATGTCAAGGAAGAGCTAACTATGCGCAAACCACAGCTAGTTTGTTTACAGGAGACCTATCTAAGTTTGCCAGATCTTAAGAAATTGGAACAGCTGGACTATAGGATACTCTCAGCTTCTGGCTGTGATAGGTCACAGAAGGGGGTTACCCTTCTCATTATAAATATGCTGACGGCTTATAGCTCAAGTTATGAAAGCCAATTTCCAGCATACTCTTTGTGGGCTGTATGTGCCTAAAATGGATGATCCTTCCATGTTCAACTTTCTTTTAATGGAATTAAGTCAATGGGGGACCTGATTATAATCTGTGGAGATTTCAACTTGACACTTAAGGCAGGATTTGATTCAACATCCAAGATGGAGTCATCTTCTAGGCATTTGAGGCACACACAATCAGCCCTTAATCAGATCATGCCATCCAGAATGTTTGGAGGGATTGTTGCTGGTCCGAGCTGGGTTTTACATTCTAACCGGCCCCACAAAATATGGTGTCACGGATCAATATGTTTTTAACTAGCAGCGGTAAGATCTCCACTCTCAGGATTAAGCAACACCCACAAATTCTCTCAGTCACAGTTATCTCTCACTGTTTTTTAGATACAATTGTAGTGTCGGAGAAAGTAGGTCCTCACAATGGTCATTTGACCATAAATTATTAAGGGATACAGCATATATCAAGGCTATGGTTTTCTCTTTAAAGGAATTCTTTACTTTTACTAATGTCTGCTTCATCTACTATCTTTTTGATGCACTGAAAGCCATGATTCAGGGACGAACACCTACCTTAGCCTCAACTTCTTTCTGAGCTTCAGAACCTGTAAATAGAATACTGTAACTGTTTGGTCCACCAGCAGGTATATGAAGCAGACCTGAAATTTGAACAATTGATGTCTATTCAGATGATGATCTACAGAAGATAGGCATCCTGTTTTGAGAATAGCAAAGAGATTAGGCAAATACTTGTTTATCAAATTCGAGATCACAGTTCCAAGAATGTCATTACTAGTATAAGAAGCCCTTTTGGTCAGGTGGTTGCAGTTACTGAAGAAGTCCTGGCTGTGTTCCTGTATTTCAATATTGTTTTATAGGTGGAGGAAACACTTTCTTCATCTGCTGGGGTAACTGAGTTTTTTCAAGGAGTGAAACTGCCAACATTTTTAGCCACCCAGCAAGCTGCACTGTGGACTCCCATCACAATAACTGAGACCAGAAAATCTCTACCTCCGTTAAAGCATCGGGTCCAGATTCTATTCTGACTGAGGTTAATAAAGCTTTCTCTGATATACTTATTCTCCATTTCGTGGAATTTAGTTATCTCTTCTTCCTTTCATACTGGCATCCCATTACCATTGCAGTATGTCCGAAAAAGGTGGTAGGACCACATTACTGTATTTCTGAAAAAAGGAAAGATCCTCTTAATTGCAGCTCGTATTGGCCTATTTCATTAATGAATACCAACGTCCAGATATATACTTGGGTTTTAGCCAACCGACTCCCATCGGTCACATCTTTTTTGGTGGATCCCATGGAGCATGGCTTTATCCCGGCAGAGGACACCACAACTCACATCAATCTTGCATGGCTGCCTTGGAGGTTGTTGGGTAAGCGTGGTCCCTAGAGTGGTGGGGAGCATGAGGTGTTCTTAAAATACCCCTCACACACCAACAGGCCCCTTGGTGTCATGCTTCATCATAGGGGTCTTCGCACCCCTCTACGGGATGCGGCTTGCTACGACCTACGTCTTCGCGAGAGCACTTTTTCCTCAGACTCACAGCGGAGCCTGCAGGGCAGAAACTTTCTCCTGGCAATCGATGCAAATTGGCTCGAAAAAAAAACCAAACCCGTTCTGAGGCTCATGAGGCATAACAAGACTATAACAATATGTTTGCGAAATCGCAGATACTTTCTTGAAATTAATTTAGGTACACAATAGCCTTTATTTATTCTCAATCACTTTTCTGTAAATTACAGTTTTTGTTAAAAATACGTGAGTATGGTGGGGATTTGTGCACCCCGTCCTGAAGAAGGAGTTCCCAATCCGAAACATGTTGACACACACATGAGGTGATGTACATAGCAATACATAAGAACCTCACAAACATACCTTTTTAACAGTGCCAGCCCGGAGGATCATTAAAGATTTTTTAGTTTACCTCACTAGCCAGGCACTTTTTAACCATCACTACAAACCTCACCTCTCACTCAAAATCACATACACCCCTACACACACACCTCACATAGTCTGAGTAAAAAGTGCTCCCGCGCAGACGTAGGTCGTAGCACGCCGCATCCCGTAGAGGGGTGCGTAGACCCCTATGATGAAGCATGACACCAAGGGGTCTGTTGGTGTGTGAGGGGTATTTTAAGAACACCTCGTGCTCTTAACAAAATCTAATAGGAATTTGTATGTTATGACTACTCCTGCGAATATAAGTGGAATTAAGTTTATCAATAGCAGGGGGGAGTGAGTTATAGTTACCTTAGGGTACAAGTTATTTTTACTAGTATAACGTGTGAATTTAAGTTGTTTTTATTATCATGCATAAAGCTAAACCTTGCCTTGGGGGTTTGCACGCAGGGCCTGGTCTCAATCCTGCTTTCCTTTAGTAAAGGTTGATTAACCTGGTTTTTAGAGTGTATATAAATATATAGCAACCCCGCTTGACGGATGTCATTTGAGATGTCATCAGTGATGTCACTGACCATGTCACGAGTGATGTGATATGTAAGGTCATAAGCAGTGCATTGCAGGGGCGTACGTTACTGTTAGCTCAGGTAACTATAACAGTTGAATTTTTATGGTTTTGTATGAGTGAAATCTGAGCCTAAGTGTAACACCCCTGTAACCTTTGTCTTTTTCAGTATTCAGTTTGTCTGTGTGTTTGCACCATGCACTTGTGTTTGCATTAGGCACTTATTTGTTAAACAGTAAAAAATAAAGAAGAAAAGAGAAATGCATCGATGTCTGTGGTGCCGTGAATTTCCTTTGGTGAAGTGAAACGGAAACAGTGAACAATATATATATATATATATATATTCACTGAAAAAACCATAGGTTATAGACCATATATAGTTAGGAATTAGCATTTAAAAAACCTTATTTTACTCACACAAAACCATTGAAATTCCATATATAGTTAGTTGCACTAACTATATATCGCGCACCTGCAATCCACTGCTGATGATGTCACATATTACATCATTCATGACATGGTCAGTGACATCACTGATGACATCACTGATGACATCTCAAATGACATCACTGATGACATCACTGATGACATCTCATTTGACATCAATGACCACATCACTGATGATATCATTCATGTGACAATACAATGCATCTCCTCACATTTTAATATAACCTCTGTTTCACCCAGTGTTAAATACAGAATATAATTTTTGAAACCATTGACACACCAATACTAGTTACTACATACGCACTCACTGATTCCTACGTCTACACACACCTTCACTCATTCACCCATACTATCATTCATACATACAATCACTCATCTTTACAACACTATCATATGCACTCATACACCTATACAGACACTCACAGTCTGCCACTCATCCATGGAGTTACTCACACACCTAGTCAGTCCTGTAAAGAATCAATGACACTTCCATTTTCTTGTCTATACAGTTAAACATAGAGCACCTTACATTTTCAAACATATACTAACACATACTTACCTTGTTATACAATCATTGATACAAGTACACATTGATCTGCACAGAGTCATACACCTCCCAGCCAGCCACACACACACTCAGTCTCCCATACAAATACTTGGACAATCAATCAGTAACCCATATAGTTAATCATATAGCTACTGATCAAAACATGCAGCAGTTTACAGAACAACAGACATAATGATGCACAAATTAAGACACTTTAGTCACTAACCCATGCACTCAGTGAGACACATTTAATCACTCACTCATGCATTCAGTCATGCACCTACTAAATCCTTTGTCCAGACACTTATACTTCCACTCATTCTTCAATATGTAAGACACATTTTAACTTTACAGAAACATACAGTCACTGGATGTTGTCATCAGTGATGTCATCAGTGATGTCATTTGAGATGTCATCAGTGATGTCATCAGTGATGTCACTGACCATGTCATGAATGATGTAATATGTGACATCATCAGCAGTGGATTGCAGGTGCGCGATATATAGTTAGTGCAACTAACTATATATGGAATTTCAATGGTTTTGTGTGAGTAAAATAAGGTTTTTTAAATGCTAATTCCTAACTATATATGGTCTATAACCTATGGTTTTTTCAGTGAATTTTCAAGGTTTTGTAAATGCTAATTCCTAACTATATATGGTCTATAACCTATGGTTTTTTCAGTGAATTTCAATGGTTTTTTAATAGCAAATATCATAAGCTGTCGAATGTCAAGTACGTGGTAAGTGAAAACATTTTCGTGTTTATGCACACTGATCTGCTTTGAATGGTGCCCCCCCCCCCTCATTTCTATTAGGAGTACTCTCTCTTTGCAGATAGTGAAAGGTAGTTAACGCAGGTCTTTGCCCCCATTGTAATCCGTCGTGCCTGCTTCTCTCTCCATTTGATTCATTGTTATCCAAGTATTTACTGTTTTAGAATTAGTTCTCTTTGGTTCATTCTCTATTTACAAACAAACACAGAGTCGCAATACTCTGTTTAGTCTTTGCAGATAACGAAAAATCGTGTAAAAAAAAAAGAAAAGGAATCGAGCAAAATCAGTAGGCCACTAATGGGATCTCTTTTTGACCTCGCTAAAATAGAAACATTAGGAACAACCCCTCATGACAAATACAAAACTACTGAGATGAACTGAACTCCACACAATGATGGCTGCAAAACAGCTCTGCTCCGCCACCCACCCCGCCCAAAATAACGATAAAGAACGGCTGCCATGATTGGTTGCGGAATGACCACGACGGAGCTACGAAATGGTGCTGCTCTCATGCTAACCCCAGCTTCAGTCTGAAACATCCAGAAACACTGTAGACTACCAATTCGATCAGTTCCGGTAGCGCCCCAATGTAACCCGGTAGAGAAGAACTAGCCCTCCCCTCTTTGACTGATGGTTCTTGTTGCCTGTCCCTTCTGTTGTCATTTAATAGAACTATTTAGCCTGCTGAAAGGGGTTGTGTTCCGACCGCTGGTTGGTGGAGACATTTTGACTATATTCTGTACCTGCGTTGTCGCGTAATGCGTCATATGACGCGCCGCGTTAGCGCATCCGGAAGTCATCCGGGGCGCGCAGCGCGTAACGTAAGCATAACAAGTCATGTGACTTGTTAATAAAACTTTTCATTGGTTCATTTTACTTTTCTTATTGTAATGATGAAAGGCTTGATCATATGACCTAAAAATTACGCTTTTCATTACTTCCGAACATTATTTTTTCTTAAATATATGTTATAATGTTCCAGGCTAATGTACTTTCCCGGAAATTTTACAACTGTCCTGCAAGTAAAATATATTCTTTTTTCGAGAAAAAGAGCGTTTCTTCGTCCCATGACGGAGCCGTTGAGCAAAAGAGGGTCGACCTGCTGTCTTAGTCGCCGATACGCCTGAATATGAGATTCTTATCGATCACTTTATGTTGCAGGAATAGAAAACACAACAGCCCTTGACCATTTATCTTTACTGCGTTCCTTCGTATTATACCTTTTACCCTTCATGTAATTGGTCTGCTTTATTTCACTTGCCTTTTAATGATTCTAAAACAGTGACTATTATTAAAAACTTTACCAATGTATATACTACTACCATGTTTTCTTTTAAAAACCTTTATTGTGAAAATTTCATTATACAAATACGAGCCTATAACCACGTGGGCCGGCCACGGAGCAAACTGTAATCGTATATGATAAATAGACATTTACACTGTAGAGGAACGTAACGGGCGGGCCATTAGGTTGCAAGAACTAAGGTGTCTAACAGTTACGGAATCGGTGGACGTACATTTTATAATTAAAATACGACAGGGCCAGTTACAATAAAATTATCTAGATATACATTTGCGGGCAAGTACCATGGGTGACGTTAATTCGAACTTTCAACAGTACAGTAATCAATAACACATCAGAACTTAATATCAATAGGGATGTCGAAATATTCAATCAATTCTCGTCCCCGCCCGCCATGTGCTTCAAAACTGCATACGTATCTCGTGATTTCAAGGTTCTGCAACCAGTACACAACAAGGAGTTACGAGTCCCATTTATTCTGGCGCCATTTTGGGCGAGGACGGGCAGGTCCAGGATATAGTCAAAATGTCTCTACCAACCATCGACTATGATGATGTTCATATGCTGTATTTATTAGAGTAACACTCAGATGTCCACATGAAATAAATTTGCCACAATCTAAACATGTCATTTTAATCTTTCCAAATTTCTTCTAAATATTTGGGACCGTTTCCCTTGCCTCTGAAGCTCTCAGTGCCACTTCTTTGATGAATGTACTAGCAGGTCAGGGGTTCTCCTCCAAATCTCTCTTTTATGCAGCACTATAATTAATTGTTGCCACCTCTCCATATGACGATGCATGGTATAGTTACCACAACTATATTTTTTTTCGGTTCCTCTAGAGAGTTCATCGTGGCAGATGAAGCGTGTAACGTACCGGGCATTTACCTTTTTTTGCATGTACAGGAAAGGAAAAAAAAATCGAGCGTCCGAGTTCTAAGGTGTCCCAGGGCCATTTTAGTGGACCAGGCCCAAATCCAAAGAACAGGCCGCCATTTTGAGAGTCCTGTTGCAGCCGCCTGTCGCTGTAGCATCAAGAGCAGCCGAAACTCAGCTGAATGGCAACTGAAACGGTAAAGGGGCGCCCCACTACAGCAGACGAGCCAGGCCCAAATCCAAAGAACTGCTGTCTCACAGGCTAATGGGGCGACCCACGCCGAGTTTCAGCATTGTAGGATGACCACACAAGTACAGCAACTTGCTAGACATCACCTCGGTGCCATCCGGATCTCGGCGCCCCACTGCAGATGAAGTGCCTCTCAACTATGAAACCACCACGGTGACATCCGGATCTTGGCGCGTTGTGCTGCCTTCGGCCTATTCGCACATCGGTCCGCTACTGACGCCATCTCACAGGCTAATGGGGCGACCCACGCCGAGTTTCAGCATTGTAGGATGACCACACCAGTACAGCAACTTGCTAGACATCACCTCGGTGCCATCCGGATCTCGGCGCCCCACTGCAGATGAAGTGCCTCTCAACTATGAAACCACCACGGTGACATCCGGATCTTGGCGCGTTGTGCTGCCTTCGGCCTATTCGCACATCGGTCCGCTACTGACGCCATCTCACAGGCTAATGGGGCGACCCACGCCGAGTTTCAGCATTGTAGGATGACCACACCAGTACAGCAACTTGCTAGACATCACCTCGGTGCCATCCGGATCTCGGCGCCCCACTGCAGATGAAGTGCCTCTCAACTATGAAACCACCACGGTGACATCCGGATCTTGGCGCGTTGTGCTGCCTTCGGCCTATTCGCACATCGGTCCGCTACTGACGCCATCTCACAGGCTAATGGGGTGACCCACGCCGAGTTTCAGCATTGTAGGATGACCACACCAACTTGCTAGACATCACCTCAGTGCCATCCGAATCTTGGCATCTCAACGCCTAGTGGTATCTTCCATACAAAAAATATTGTTACGCTGCCTTTGGCCCCATTCGCACATCAGTCCGCAACTTAGACATCACCTCGGTGCCATCCGGATCTTGGCATCTCAGCGCCTTGTGGTGTCAGTCAGAAAATATTGTTGTGCTGCCTTCGGCCTATTCGCACATCGGTCCGCTACTGACGCCATCTCACAGGCCAACGGGGCGCCCCACGCCGACTTTCAGCATTGTAGGATGGCCACACCAGTACCACAACTTGCAAGACACCACCTCGGTGCCATCCGGATCTTGGCATCTCAGCGCCTTGTGGTCTCTTCTACACCGGAAATATAGTAGAAAATATTGTTGCGCTGCCTTTGGCCCCATTCACACATCAGTCCGCTACTGACACCATCTCACAGGCCAACGGGGCGCCCCACGCCGACTTTCAACATTGTAGGATGGCCACAGAAGTGCGACAACTTACTAGACACCACCTCGGTGCCATCCGGATCTTGGCGCGTTGTGCTGCCTTCGGCCTATTCGCACATCGGTCCGCTACTGACGCAAACTCACAGGCCAACGGGGCGCCCCACGCCGACTTTCAGCATTGTAGGATGGCCACACCAGTGCGGCAACTTCCTACACACCACCTCGGTGCCATCCGGATCTTGGCGCGTAGTGAAGCTGCAGCAGCTGCAAATAAGCTTCAGACAGTGTTACAACCGCTGCTCAGAACTCTCAACTATGACACCACCTCGATGCCATCCGGATCTTGGCGCGTTGTATTGCCTTCGGCCTATTCGCACATCGGTCCGCTACTGACGCCGCCTCACGTGCCAACGTATTTTCTCCGCATTTTATACCCTATGCCGCATAACAGGTCATGTGACTTGTTTATAAAACTTTTCATTGGTTCATTTTACTTTTGGTTTCCTAATGATGGAAGGCTTGATCATATGACCTAAAAACAACACTTTTCATTGGATGAAAACTTTTTTTTTCCCCCAAACGATGAAAGCCCCACCTTGTTTCTGGATGTTTCAGACTGAAGCTGGCGTCACCATGAGAGCACCACCATCTCGTAGCTCCGTCGTGGTCATTCCGCGAGCAATCATGGCAGCCGCTCCCCACCAGAAGCCTGCAGGAGTCGGGGCCCCCAAAACTTTTGATGAATTCTCAAGGCGGAGGGGACGCTTTCGAGAATGGGGTCCAAGACCTAGCAGACAAGCGTCCGATTTCCAAGGTGTCCCAGGGCCATTTCAGTGGACCAGGCCCAAAAAGGAAACAGCCTGCCGCCATTTTGAGAGTCCTGTGACAGCCGCCTATCGCTGCACCGCAAGAGTGGGCGCAACTCAGCTGAATGGCGGATTTTGACACAGTGGACCAAAAGCGGACGGAATGGCAACTGAAACGGTAAAGGGGCGCCCCACTACAACAGACGAGACTCCACCTGGAGAGGCCCGTTCACGCCGCCTCCCCCGGGGCGCTCCACGCCGTTATTCGGAGCAGCATTGTAGGATACCAAAACCAGTGCGGCAACTTACTGGACATCACCTTGGTGCCATCGTTCTGCTGCCTTGGAACTATTCGCACAACAGTTTGCTACTGATGACCCACCCCCCGCGACGCCCCACGCCGTTATTTGCTGGGTGGCAACTTACTAGACATCACTTTTGTGTCATCTAGATTTCGGCGCGTTCTGCTGCCTTGGAACTATTCGCACAACAGTTTGCTACTGATCACCCACCCCCCGCGACGCCCCACGCCGGAAATCTGGACGTTGTGCTGCGTTGGGACTATTCGCACAGCCGACCGCTACTTCGTTGTTTTTCTCTAAAAATGTTTATATGTTATTACTATTTTTGTTTTCTTGTATATATTTATAAATTATTAAAGTTTTATAATCTTACTACTTTGTCGGAGTGCTATATATTTTTAATGTGACACATAATTGTAAAAACTTTGATGTACAAAGAGTCATCCCTGGAATCTTCCGCTTCACGCTCGGTCCCCTCCCCAATCACAATACAGAATGGTTTTCAGATAATAGCAACGCTTCTGCTGTGACGGATCTCATCGAGTGTGGGCCTTGATCTACTATAACTCCTTTGAAGACGGGTGATTCTTTACAGCTGTGGCCATAAACTACATCTGCAGGGCTAGCTGATAGCCTAGGACCGGCCTGGACAATCGGACACAGAGGAAAAGGAGTGTCAGAGGGTGCGGTAGTGAATAGGGCGAAAGGGAGGTGTCGGGCGGGCACAGGGTGTGATTCTCAGGGAAGAACAGCGCAGATGGGGGGAGGTTTATTACCCATGCATAAAACAGAGAGCGGGGGTGACCACTGCCTGGGGGAGATGCTTGCGAGGGTGGGGAGCCATGCTAAGGATCGACAGCGTGCACAGAGTGGGTCTGGTCAAGGCATCTAAAATGGCTGCCGTGCACGACAAAAGTGTGGCATTTGAAAAAAGACAAGATGGCGCACACAATGTTTTTCAACAATTCCTGATTTCCTTCGAATCGAACGTTAACAGACGTTGGGGCATATTACCAAAGTTAAGCGATATTTATCCCTAACGATGCATTGCAAAGATTTTTTTACCGTCAGAAATTATCGCAGATAAACCTTGCTATTATCAAGGTTTATCGCAAATACGATAAAAAACGAGCGCAATGCATTAATGTCGCTGAAAACTCCGCGATATTCATGCATTACCGAGCTAATGCTCTTAGCCATGTTATCCACCTCCCATTGGATAACATGGCTAAGAACTGCTCAGGGCAGCTGTTACTTTTTGGAGATATTCGCGCTTATCTCGAATATTTCCAAAAGTTGATAATAGGAGATAGCGATGTTAGCGACTGTTTCCAGTCGCTAACATCTTGGCATGCCCACTTTGCATGTCATTAGTGATAAATATCACTCACATGCAAAGTGGGACCCAAGATGGTCGCTATCTCCTACTAGCCGTCGCTAACTGGTGTTAGCAACAGCTAGGTAATACACATATAATTTTATCTCCGCGAAGCGGAGCGCTGTTACAGATATATATCTTGTTTTTGAACGTTAATTTCTCAAAATGCACTGAAGCACATATATTGAGACATAGCAAAGGCACATCGGGCTACCAGTCCCTAATATTTTACCAAGTTTCGTGCAAATCCATTCAGCCGTTCGATTATTATTATTATTATTTTTTTTTGCCCCGCGGGGCCCTTTTAAAACCTCCACATCAAACCTAGGGGGTCAGCGAGGATCTACTATGCCCCCTTATGGTCATCAGCCGTTCGATTATTATTATTATTTTTTTTTTTGCCCCGCGGGGCCCTTTTAAAACCTCCACATCAAACCTAGGGGGTCAGCGAGGATCTACTATGCCCCCTTATGGTCATTTGCCCCTTCGCT
Source organism: Lissotriton helveticus (assembly GCF_964261635.1). Taxonomy (NCBI): domain Eukaryota; kingdom Metazoa; phylum Chordata; class Amphibia; order Caudata; family Salamandridae; genus Lissotriton; species Lissotriton helveticus. The sequence continues at coordinate 1,588,334,614 of NC_136067.1, read as the reverse complement.
TTGGCCTCCTCTTGTCTCTCGATCCTACCGAGAGACAAGATGGCGGCCGCTACGTACTGTTTGGAATGTTTACAGACACCGGAGAGCCAATCAGCTTCGCTTCGCAAAGCTCCGTAACGCGAAAAGTACGCGAAGCGGTGCGCTGTTACAGATATATATCTTTTTTTGAACGTTAATTTCTCAAAATCCACTGAAGCACATATATTGAGACCTAGCAAAGGCACATCGGGCTACCAGTCCCTACAATTTTGCCAAGTTTCGTGCAAATCCATTCAGCCGTTCGATTATTATTATTATTATTTTTTTTTGCCCCGCGGGGCCCTTTTAAAACCTCCACATCAAACCTAGGGGGTCAGCGAGGATCTACTATGCCCCCTTATAGTTATTTCCCCCTTTGTTTTGACCTCCTCTTGTCTCTCGATCCTACCGAGAGACAAGATGGCGGCCGCTACGGACTGTTTGGAATGTTGACAGACGCCGGAGAACCAATCAGCTTCGCTTCACAAAGCTCCGTTGCGCGAAAAGTCCGCGAACCAGAGCGCTAACCGGTCCGCTGTTACAGATATATATCTTTTTTTAAACGTTAATTTCTCAAAATCCACTGGAGCACATATATTGAGACCTACAAAAGGCACATCGGGCTACCAGTCCCTACAATTTTGCCAAGTTTCGTGCAAATCCATTCAGCCGTTCGGGCTAAAAGTGAGGCCAACCGCCCTATGGAAAACTCAATGTTAAAAACACGTTTTGGGACCCCCCTTTTTTCTCGGCCCCCACTGGACGAACCCCCCCCAAATTTTCAAGGGCTGCTCAGAAACAAAATGTGCCATTTTCCTGAAAATTTCAGCCGATTCCGTCCACAAACGCCAAAGTTATTAGACATAGAATTTTCAAAAAACCCATAGAGAAAAAATCCTAACTATATATACCTACTGGCGACCGCCAGTAGGTAATATATATATATATATATATATATATATATATATATCATGAAATTACTATGCGTTAACTTGCCTTTTAAATTAGGAAGTCAATTAATGTATTTTAAGTCCTTGGTGCTTCAGTACCAATGGTTGGCCAGGTGTGGGCTGGAGTAGATTTACTATGGTTTGTTTGGGTCCTCTTCAGCTGCAGTAAGTGCAGTTTGTGAATAGGAATGGGCCTCCTAAACCAATCCCTAGTACTCCCTTAACACCTCCATTTTACACCAAAAAACCCTCACATTTACTGGTCAGTATTTACCATCTTACAGCCAAACCTTGTGCCACTCCACCATTCATTACCAAAATGTAGGTCTAACGGGTGTGGTGATCTCTGGAAAGAAAAGATAGGAGAGGCGTAAACCTCCTCATAGGTTTGTGAAAAGCATTTTGTACTACGGGAGAAGTATTATTGTAGTGCTACTAAACGTACTACAAAATGCAGTTTGTGAACATGATTCATGTCTTCATGATTGTTAATTCCTAGTATGACTGGAGTGATGCAGTTGTGTGATTTAATGACGGCTGTATTTACGTGTTATTATGGAATTGCTGCATTTATCACATAACACTGGCTGCAAAACTTGCAGATTTCAACAAAATGTTTCACCTTCAAAAGAGTCCACAGTTATTAAAGCGTCGTATATGGAAAGCCACACACAGTTCCGGACATCTCTGAAAACACCTTTCTCAAGTTGATTGCGGCGCTGAAGCATTAATGAGGTAAGAATTCGAGCCAGATGGTTAGCAAACCACAGTTGATGGGCTAGAGGAAAGATGTATGAGTGCAGTAGTAAATAAAACTACCACAGACTCAAAATTTAAATGTAATTCCAAATTAGTGGAAATATACAATTCTGTAATAAGGCATGTTTCTTCTTTCAGGAGCCCCGGTCTGAGACACTTTACTAAATGAGCCGAGAAGTCCAAAATTTATCCAGGGAGCTGGCATGGTGTTGGAAACTTAGCACTCAGTCATCAACACAATACAACTTAATAAAGGAATGACCAGTCAGTGCTTTGACTTTATAAAAAGAGTAAGTACTTTAGTACACCAACGTTTCAATATGGCACAAGAGGACACATGGTCTACTAATTCAATTCTATGGGTAAGGTAAGGCTAAATTACTAAGCAGGGAAACATTAACAGGTGCAGGCTTGCAGTGGCAGGAGTGGGCTGCTTCCCATTTCTTGGAACGGTAGGTAAGTCCTTAATGTATATGCTCTGATTTTGTGGCTCTCTCAGGCTTATGATAATGTCGTCATCCTCACTCTGGCTCAATAGAAGGCAGGCCCGTTTTTTACCTGGTCTGCAGAAGTGCGGTGTAGCATCCTGCTACAAAGAACCACAGACACAGGTTCTTATATTTTAGGAGCTTTATTGTATACAACTTGTCTCGACCCTGTCCCTACTCTAACTGCCCTCATCCTGTTCTGGCTCCTCCTCTTCCCCTCAGCCCATCTAGCTCCGCCCATCCCAGCTACTAGACTGTCAACCATATTACATCTCCCCCGTTCTTAACAAAATGAGCTTAATGTCTTCAGTGTTCGCAATTCTTCAATCCACCACACGGGTTGGCGGACGGCCTGTTCTTCAAGCTTCAGTAGTGTCGAATCAGTGGTGAGCTTGGCTTTGGTCAATCTTTCTGTTGTCTTGATCAAGGCATTCTTGACCACGTTGCGTGTAAACTGTTTACTCTCACGGTCCGCAGTCCTCATGTTTCTTTCCGGTGGTGTAACTACGGTTGGTTCAGATGCTCGATCTCTTTCGCGAGTGGATAATGTTCCGGTCCTCTTCCGAGCACCCGCATCTACTTTCGCTTCCTTTTGTCTTGTCCGGCCGAGGGCAACCCTGCCCTCAAATTCAGAGTCATGTATACTAGACAGTGCGGTGTTACCTGATGAGACTGTCTTGGTTTGGTTCGGTAACTCATTCGCCGCATCTACCCTCACTTCCTTTTGGCTGGCCCGGTCGAGAGCAACACTGCCCACCAATTCAGGGTCATATAGGCCAGACCGTACGGTGCTATCTGATGAGACGGTTTTGGTTTGTTTCGATAACTCATTCACGGCCTCGGGTTGTCTGGCGAGCTTGTGAGCTATCGGTGCATAGACATGTTTCTCTTTCATCTGATGAAATTTCTCTACTGACACGTCCGGCGTCTGTGCATAGGCATGTTTCTCTCTCATCTGATGATCTCTCTCTCCTGACACGTCCAGCTTTCCTTGCGGAGTGACTGGCTGGTCCCTTCCCATCCGGTTACTAAGGTCCACTGTCTCTGTTTTCCTTTTGTAGGTCCTGTGAGTCAGCCTCGCGGACCCCTTCCGGGGCGACGGTGTCTGATCTGTGTCTGGATATACTTGTGACTGACATGAAAGGTTGTCAGGTGGAGTGACTGAGTATTCAGAGACCTTAGTGTGTGACATGTTGCTCTTGACGGGAAGGATGTCCTTTGGTTCCATGGTGCGTTCGGGTGGTTGACGCCATGTCTGTTGTCGGGACCATGACTTGGTCGACTCACGGGATTGGACAGACATGTTCTCTGGGTCAGAGAAGTCTTTTGTCGACTTCCAGGATCGGGCAGATGCGCTCTCTGAATCAGAGGAGTTCCTGGCCATAGACGTGCTTTCTGGGTCAGAGAAGTCTTTTGTCAACTTCCAGGATTGGATGGATGTGCGCTCCGCATCAGAGAGAGCCTTCTTCCCATTCCTTCTCAAATGTTTCTTTGAAACTGTCTTGGGTAATGGATTTTTGAATTCCGTAGTCCGTGACGAATTGCTCTTTCCCTTTGAATTGTCTTTGGGATGCTTCTCCGTGTGTCTTTGTTGGAGCATCTTCAATGCTGTCTCATTTGGGGTTTGTTTGATGACCCCATCCTTGTTTCTTGTGCTTGATCCCAAGATTTTGCCTCTTTGTCCTTCTTTGTGAATTCGTGAATTTGTGAGGGTATTTGTAGAGCGCAACGGTCGCTCCGGAAGGAGCATCATGGCGCTGACATTTCCCGGTAGAGGATCAGATCAGTTTCTAGGGGGAGAAGAGTTATATAGCGGCTTTGATGTAGTCATCCTTAAGGCTATAGATCCAGGTTTTGAGCGATTTTCTGAAATATTTTTCATGGGTTTTGAATCTCAGATTTGGAGGCCAAGTGGTGTAAGGTTTTGCCGCCTTTTGTCTTCAGATTGAACTTGGCAGGGAGGATGAGGTTGTCATGGGAGGAGCGCAGACATCTGGACGGGTTGTAATGGGGGAACCGTTTGGTAAGGTATAGTGGTCCGGAGCTATTGAAAGCCCGGAAAGCGACAAGCAGCATTTTGAAAAATATTCTCTTGTGGAGGGAAAGCCAGTGAAGAGATCTTAAAGCGGCGGAGATGGACGATTTCCTGGGCAGCTTCAAGACAAGTCGGGCTGCGGTGTGAAGAACACTTTGAAGTTTGTTGAGTGTGGCCTTTTTGGCTCCAGCAAGGAGACCATTACAATAATCCAAGCGTGAGATTATTAGAGCTACTGCTACCGTTTTCCTGAAGTCAAGCGGTAGGAAGTCGAAGAATTTTTTCAGGGACTTAATGACTTCTCGCCTGAAGTTAACGATTTCCTCTCTGTTTCTTCGTTGTCGCGGGAGCCAAAGATGCATGGATCTTTTCTGGTTCGTTGCTGTGGAGGATCAGCCCGTCTTGTGCGGCCTGTTTCTCCTTCACATTTGTTTGGTGTTCTAACATGTCTGATCTGGGGTTGATGTGATCTCCTACCAGATGTTTCCTTGGACTCGTCTTCACTGCTTGACGACTGATGTTCCTGCGCCGACTTCTGGTGTTGACCAGTGCGACCCCTTCTTCTAGGGTTTATCTTCCTCTCCCACTTGTTGTGCAGTATGCCCTCTTGTCCAGGAGTGCGATCTGTCCCACTTGACGCTCTTTCCTCATTAGAGTACTGTGTATCATACTTTGAATGACTCCTTGAGGAACTCTTGAGGGGTGAATAACTCTTTGGAATTGTCTTTTGGATGGTTGACTCTGAGTCATCTGACTCTGAGTAATCCTTGGTTGACTTTGAGTAGTCGGACGCTGAGGGGTCTGACTCTGAGTAATCCTTGTCACTTTCTTTGTCGCTGTATCTTTCCCGTTGTCTTTTTGAATGACTCCTTGAGGAACTCCTGGGGGGCGAATAACTCCTTGGAATTGTCTTTTGGATGGTTGACTCTGAGTCATCTGATTCTGAGTAGTCCTTGTCACTTTCTTTGTCACTGTATCTTTCCCGTTGTCTTTTTGCTGGTCTGCCTTCCCTCTCTCTCCTTTCAGTTTTGTTTGTTTTCTGAGTTCTATCTTCCCAGGTATCTTGATGGTTTGCTCTCAGGTGCACGTCCTTGAATCCGTCTCTTGCTTTTATCTGCATTCCAATTTCGGCCTTCTTGATGATTTCCCTTAACGACCAATGCCCTTGCAGAATCTTGCGCTTGGTGTCAGGGTTTGTGCAACCTTCAACTATCCGAAGTCGAACCGCATCCTCATTTGTAAAAGTGTTGAAGTGGCAGCCTCGTACCAGACTTTGTAACCGAGTGATGAAGTTTGGCAACGGTTCGCCTGGTTCCTGCCGTGCTGTATTGAAAACCATGCGATTATGATCCACATCTGTCTGTGCGTTGAGATGGGCACAGAGCTCCCTTTGGAGTCTTTTATAGATATCTGTATCCTCTTTGGAAAATGTCCTGATTGGGCATCGGCCCTCAGGACCCACCAGGTGGAGGAGTAGTATCAGACATTTTCTCTCTCTTTGCTCACCATTGGCTTTTAAGAAATCTTCCAAAGCTTCGAGCCACCAGTGTCGTTTGAGATCCGAGATCCAATCAACAGTCTGCACCGCTGGGGGCGGTACTTCAATGTCTGGAGTGACCCGCTGTGCTACATCTCTTCCGGCCATGAGAGAGGGAGATTCTGGTCAAGGTCTTTGGTCTGGTCGTTTGCTTAGAAATTGATAGTCTTTGTAACCATCACAGTATGCACTGTATGCGCTGGTGAATGAACTTGGATGGTTCTGCTTCCTCCGGGGTCCTCTGTAGGACTGCCCTCCTCTGGGTCTTCTGCAGTTCTGCCCAGCAGCTCTTCTCCCTTCGGCGCTCTTCGGTTTGTGCTCAGCGTCGTCTTTATCTGTCTCTTGCATTTGCTTATGCTTGTTCCATTGTGCTGTTGTCTTTGCTTGGTCCTGGTGTTCGCTTGTGCTACTTTTATTTTGCAGACACGTGTTACTTCATTACATTCGCCACTGCGCATTCGCTTGCGTTTCTCAATGTTCGAGTTTCCACCAGTGCTGACATTTGTTTTCGTCAATGCATGTTTGTTAAGTCACTCTTGTGGTTGCTCGTGCTTGTTGGTTGATTCATTCTCGTGTTTGCGTGTGCTTATTCTGTTTTGGTTGCCAAGACTTGTTCATCGTTGTTCACGCGCCGTTATCCACGCTTATTTATTTGCCTTACCAATGCCTGTTTCTTGGCATTTACCAATGCTTGTTTATCTGCACATACCAAGGCTTGTCGACGTGCAGGTACCAATGTTTGTTTATTTGCATGCACCAATGCTTGTTTATTTGCATGTATAAATGCTTGCTTGCTTGTCTTTGCTGATATTTGTTTGGTCTTCGCCAATGCTTGTTTCATTTGCATATACCAATGTTTGTTTCTTTACATGTACCAATGCTTGTTTATTTGCATGTATCAATGTTTGCTTGCTTGTCTTTGCCAATGTTTGTTTGGTCTTTGCCAATGCTTGTTTTATTTGCATATACTAATGCTTGTTTATTTGCATGTACCAATGCTTGTTTATTTGCATGTGCCAATGCTCGCTTGCTTGTCTTTGCCAATGTTTGTTTGGTCTTCGCTAATGTTTGTTTTATTTGCATATACCAATGTTTGTTTGCTTTTGCTAATGTCTGTTTGGTCTCCGCCAATGCTTGTTTCTTTGCTCTCGTCAATGCTTGTTTATTTCCATTCGCCAATGCTTGTTTATCTTTTCTTGCCAATGCTTGTTTGTTTGCTTCAACCAATGCTTGCTTATCACCTCTTGCCTGACTTCAAAATGGCCGCCTACAGTTCGCACATGGATGGTGTCCCAAGAGTTGCCTGACTCAAAGATGGCCGCCCTGGTTATCTGCAGGCACTACTTTCTCTCTCTTCATTCGACCTGATTCTTCAGACAGGACTCACCGGCAGTTGCTTCCAGGGTCAGCATACCCCAGATTTGGCTCCCTCTGGTCAATGCCACGGTCAGGTGAGGATGGGGTGGGCTCCCGCCTTACTTTGCAGGGTCTCGCGCTCCTTCAGCGGGGCCCTGCCAAAGCTCACGCATCGGGGTGAGGTTTTCCGACGTCGGGATTCACTCGGCTCCAATTTTGCAGTGCTTGGCAACAGACCTTCGTGGGGCAGTCCCCACCTGGATTCACACTCTTTTGGCCACAGCAGTCATCGGGTGAGGTTGGGGTAGGCTCCCAACTCACTTTTTGGAGCTCCCGCTCTCCGGTGCCGACAGCGTGCCAAAGCTCACGCATCAGGCGGAGCTCGCGTTTTCGGCGCGCAGGCTTCTTCTTTTCTCGAGCGCTTCAGCGCTCGTGGTAGCGGCTCCCTCTGGGCTCCCACAATTACAGGAGGGGCAGGGTCACCTACTACTTATCTCTCCTTTGGCTGGCAGCATCACATACAGCAGCAGACTTTCTCTTTTCGACGCTGCAGGGGACAGGGTGTCTTCTAGGGGTTCTGCACGCAGTGGGCTTGCTCATCCCACCCTCGTCGCCAGTTGTAGCATCCTGCTACAAAGAACCACAGACACAGGTTCTTATATTTTAGGAGCTTTATTGTATACAACTTGTCTCGACCCTGTCCCTACTCTAACTGCCCTCATCCTGTTCTGGCTCCTCCTCTTCCCCTCAGCCCATCTAGCTCCGCCTATCCCAGCTACTAGACTGTCAACCATATTACATGCGGCACCTAGCAAGAGTCCTCCTCTGTTGACTTCAAGTCTGCATCTAGCCCAGCTTTCCTCCAATCATGAGTAGCTTTCCAGAGAAGCTAATGTCACACAAAGGAACAATCGCAGATCAAAATGTGGTTTAGGCACATAACAAAGCCCCAACCCACAAAAAGGTAGACGGCTAACCCATGGACCTTGAGGCAAGTTTATGTGAGTTCCTAGGGAGATGAAAGATAGTCACAGATGCCTAGGCTTAGCAATATCCAAAATATGATGAAAGGGGGTCAAAGGTCAGAGGATTCGTAGCTTATTGCCAAGACAGTCGAACAACAGAGAGAACTGCAGACAGTGGTTTGCCATATATTTGGTGCCACATGATTCTTCACCTCAATTCAGATATCGACTGTGACCTCTGGATTCAGTCACACTACTTCCTGGTGAACAAACAGGAGACTTCCTATGGTCACACTCCAATCTATTCCTTCAATGAATCTGCATTGGTCTGTGCTAGCCAGAACTTGATTGCTCTCAGGCCAGGAAAGAGGGTGAAAATCTTCTGAAGGCATGATGAGGGTAATGAGGAACATATACCGCAGTGGTGGCAACTCAACACAGTTCGATAAGGCTCCTGCTACATTCTTGGTGCAGTGTTGGCAATTTCTTCAGAAGGTCAGTCCACCATTCTGGACAGCTCCTGTACCAAGCAATTGCAGCAGTGTTTCTCCCTTTAGGCAGGATCATGCTGCAGAGACACTTCCAGAGATTCTCTCTCAGCAAAACAAGCAGCCTCCTTTCCCAAGGCAGACCCTCATCTTCTTCAAGTAGATAGTTAGAGACTTATGATGTTCCCTCACCTCAAACAAACTGGTATCAGTCCTTGATCTCAAAACATCCTGCATGTTGTCACTTATACCATTCGGGGGAAAATCCTGGAGCACCGACCAGCAGTTTTAGTCCTTTTTACATTGCCTCCTGACACTCATCAATTATTTGGAGCAACATCTCGGAAGGGACAAATGGGGTCCTGACAATTGCTAACCTTGCACTATACAGGATACTGAGGACTCCCCACCTCCTACAGCTATTATAATGTCCCAGGAAGGAACTAATGACAGACACATAAAAATGCCACTTTTGCACAACTATGGGGACATTATACTGCTAATCCATGGCGGTAGACTTCATGGACAGGAGGTTAACTACTTTCCCAAACGAGAAAACATTTTCTTTTAAAGGCAGCAAATGTCCATTGAGAGCAATGTGCTGCATTTTGAGAAAAAAAAATATGATTTGAAAACATATTTTGGGCAGTGGTCCTGTCCCCTTCTCTACAAAGATTTCCTGACATGATTCTCAAAGGTAAATCTGCTACCACACCCTTAGAGGTGTTGGTATCTGATCAAATGTTTGTGACAGCAATTGCAGTTGAAACTCATTGATACATTTCATTGTGACCCCCAAATAGGAGGGGGTTACCCGTTTCATGCCCAAATTTATTTTATTTTCATATGCATGGCAAAATACTTTTTTATGAGTTGGATAGACTTTTGCAACTCCTAAAGAGATTCCGTACATAGCAAAATATTATTTTGCATTCACAAAGCCCTTTTTGTCGAGCCATAGAACTTGCAATTGTATAAGCTTTTTGGTCCCCAGGTCTTAAATTGCACATGGAATATCGACTTGGAGGCAAACTAATTAGCTGAGATACCAACTACTGTTTGGATGCCTGTTTATAAGAATCCCTGGGCAGCACCATCTGTTTGGTTAGCTAGGATACTGAGAGTAAACTCAAATGCTGCCCCTCTATGTATTGTAATTATGTGGTCCTTTTTAACCTTTTGTTTCTGTGTCACTCACAAGGGCACTATGAAACAATATATCCAGAATTACTCAATTACAAGCAATTAGTCTTATCAAACAGTGAAAACTTTAGGACTTGGTAGATAATGGCACACCTTGAGCAGTCGCCGGCGGCACAGGTAAGAGTGGTGGCGCGGTGCGGTGGCGGGGCAAGGTGAGGGAAGTCGATATGTACGACCGTACAAGTTAATTTACATTTTTTTTAAATAAAACCATTTACCTTGCGTTCACTACATCTTTGGTTTAATGTAACTTATCACGTCGATGTCCCCGACCCCCACCATGCCCCGCTCCCGCCCTACTGCTCTTACCTGTGCTGGCCGCCAATGACCTTGAGCTTCCTGTTCTTTGTCTGTACTGCTACATTTGTACTCTTTGAATATGTGCATTGGCAGTATATCTGTGTCACATCGTGTACTCGAATCTGCATATCAATAATTTTACATGTTTAATAAAACTAATTCTCAAATAAATTCATGTTCTTGATTAACCGTTTTAAAAATCTGAGCAGTATTATTTTGCACTGTTCTCTCTACATACATAAGTAATTTGTAACTGACTGATTTTGCCTCAAATTAAGTTACATCCTTCATATTTTGAAAAATGTTTTCTTTGTTTCATATTATGAAAACCTTGTTAAAAATTAAATGTATTATTCCCTGTTACATAAGTAGCAAAGCTGCTGCAAATGGTGTTGCCCTTCTTAGGACTGGCCTACAGACACCTTTAGCTGTTTTGCCTGCTTTAGTTAAATAAAAAAGGCATAAATATATACATACATAGTATGGGTCAGTGGGGGGGGAGGGGGTGTCAGATCACTTCAGCCATTGGTTTCTCTCATTGTGACTAATGGCATTTTGCCTGATCGTGTGGTTGTCTGCTACACTATGTAAAAAGAAGTGCACTCAAGTGCCAAGGTTGGTGGTGTACTTCTTTACTTTTCTGATGCCTTTTTCATTTCATTCTTTAACTTTTTAATTGTTTTATGTCATCTTCACATGAGTAAACCAATTGTTTTAGTTACAGTAAATCAAATTCAGAAATACCTTTTCTTTGCGCCAGTAAAAATCCTATTTGCCCCTTGATGTGAATTAAAACTAAAACAGGTTTCTATACCTGTTCTAAGTACACCTGCCTGTTTAGATGTACATATGCTCCCCTATTAATATTATATGTAATTGTTTTTTTTTAATTTATAGTTTTTGTTGTATACAAATAGCCCCATGTCTAGGTGGTGTTTTTGTTGTTGTTTTTTTAGCTTATGCTTGCAATAAGTATGTTACAAAATACCTGTTGCACCAGCTTACAAAGACCAAACATATTGGCTTGACCAATTTTCGTTTTTTTTGCACCTGTACAAAATGTCTGCATTGTGACCCCAGGCTTCTGGAGACGTATCATGAAAAGTTCTGCCTGCTCATAGCAGAGTTCGGCGCTTGGTTTTATCCGCTTGCGCTAAGTAAGGCGTATACAGTAAACTCTGAATTTCTCTGAGTTGATGCATGAAATGCAGACAGCACACCTAGGAAACAAAGGGGCATATGTACAAGGACTGGCCAAATCAACAGCTAACGCTAGTTAGTGGCAGTTTTCTTACCACTGTATACCGCAGAAAACTATTGCCTTGTTAAAGACATTGCTACATGGTGATAGCTTCAGGGATCAGCGGTGAAAACTGCTGCTAACATTAGAGTGATGGCGATAGGAATTCCGGCGTTAGCGGGCGAAAACCAACGAAAGGCCCATTAGTTGGAAAAAATAGCCTATCAGTCAACCTCCAATAGAAAATAGGCAAACAAAACACAATGAAATGCAGAACGGAGCAGCCAGCGCCAATTGCCGCACTTATCAACAACCCCCTCAAGACACCCAACATACTGGAAGACCAGGATGAGAGCCTGGGTTCCTTGCAGGACCTGTGCCTGGAGCCTGGATGCCTCACTGGACCTGCATCTGGAGCCTTGATGCCTCGCTGGACCTGCGTCTGGAGCCTGGATGTATCGCTGGACCTGTGTCTGGAGCCTGAATGCCTCGCTGGACCTGCATCTGGAGCCTGGATACATCGCTGGACCTGCGCCTGGAGCTTGGAGTGAGATGCGGAGGAGCTGATGAGTTAATTAGCCGTGGCAGTAGACATTGAGGCACAGCGATTGCCCGTATCTGGTGGTGAAGTCTGGCAGGGCACATGGAGACACTTTGCTGACCTGTGTGAGAAGACATCCTCGAGCCCCTTAGAGCTGTGTATGGTAGAGGCGCTCCGGCGCACCAACGTAGGCAGGTCTGCATAGCATACTGCGATCCACCACTACACCGGGGTGCACGGAGTGGATTACCAATGGTGGGCGGCACCTCTCTGCATCACAGGTCGGATGAGGTTGCGCTGGCCAGACACTGTGGAGGATGAGGTCCTTGATCTGCGCCAAACTTGTGATGTGGGAGTGATGCAACTTCACGCCTAAGGGGGCCCTGTTGCATCAACTGCATTGGGAGGTTCACCAGCGGACTTGTGGGTGAATGCTGTACCCAGACTTGTGAAATTCCACCTGACTGAGGCTCCTGCTGGCTGAATCACAGATTTGGAGAGAGTGCTGCGGATTGCGTCACAGTGTCAATGTCCAGGTCAGGAGAAGGTGGGACGCTTAGCAGAGAAGGCCCGGGGGGTCGAGTTGCCTAGGCCTAGCACCTGTAGATGAAGCACCCCAGTGTCGGCTCATCCGCTATGGTGGAAGAGCGTTGCCCCACTGCTTCCAACTGCTGATAACTTCAGGATGTAATCGTGCCATGTTTCCTTTGCGGGCGGTAGGGTGGGTATGGCTGCTCCAATCACGGAGCAGGGTAGGGGCGGAGTGGCATGCCCACTCAAGTGTGCAGTGACTGTTGGGTCAACCCGCTCTGGCCGCACAAAGCAGTCATGCACACTGACCTGTTCACAATTCAGGCTGCATTACAGCCTGCATGGGGAACATGCCCACACCTCCAGCCCCTGACTGAACACCTCATCCCGGCACCAATGACCAATCCCAAAGCTGCATTGCAGGGTTGTGATTGGCTATGGGGAGGGAGCCTGGCTGCCTACTTTCTGTTCCTGGAAGCAGACTCAGAAGAGCAGGAGCAACGATGACACAGGACCCAGCTTCGAGGTAAGATTTCTCTCATTTAAATATTTACTACACTCGCTCACAAACACACCGCCGCATCCACGCCCCATCCAGTGTTCTTTCCGGTGTTTCCCACCTCCCAGCTGTTCAGTCCCCCCCGCAGCACTTCTCAATGGCGGCCGTTGTGCGGCCATGTGCATCAGGTGTATTACTGGTGTGCCAAAGATATATATGGAGTTACGACGCAAACCATTATATCGCATTCCATTACAAGGCACACTAAGTCTAGGCACATTGCAACAGTAAGGAAGGTGATGGATTGCAGAGATGTAAACATTACTATTCCCACTTCAGTGAGTGCAACCCTAAATCTAACCCTTGTACCCTAAAGCAAACCCTGAACCCTAAAATTCATCTTTGAGCACCCAAAACGCACCCTAAAATCATATTTGACCCAAATGCACACCCCAATTTTCATATTTGACCCAAATGTACATCCCCGATTTTTATGATAGACCCCAAAACAGACCCCAAATTTCAAATTTTACCCCATAATACACCCCAAATTTCATCTCCAAAACCCGAAATCCATACCCACCCTAAAAATTCAAAATACCCCTTACTGACCTCACAATGCGTTGTAATAGAATTCGATGTATAGGCACCTGCGTTGTTGGATTCAAGTTGTAAAGGCATTACTATGTGATGCCTGCGTTGTAATGGACGTCTCCTGTGCCAAAGGCAAGCCCGTCTGCATCCGTCTGCCCCTGGACCGCGCTCAGCACCAAGGACCGTTCCTCTCTGACACTCCACCCCTATGGCGCCAGCACCCTCCTCGCCATCAACCCTGGACGCCATGTCGCCTGCTTGGACCAACATCGCCATCACCATCACTGACGGCTACTAAATCACCCGCAAGAACCACCCCGACCGTCCAGGAGGAGGCATTGCCGTCACCTACACAAGCACACTCCGACTGACCAAACACTCTAATGACCCAACAGTGACAATGGCACACCTTAGCTTCCAGAACCGGACCAACCCCAATCCCATCCTCTGTGGCACCCTCATCTGCAGGCCCCCCGGGCCACGGACACCCATTCTCCGATACCATTGTAGACCTCATTCCACACCAGGCTCTCCCATCTACCAACGACATCCTACTTAGTGAAATCAAGTTCCACCTAGACAATCCCAGTGACCAGAACGCCACCCCCTCCTGGTGTAGCTCCCCAACATTAGACTCAAGAAGCTAGTCACAGCAGCAAGCCACATAGCAGGACACATGGTCGAGCATGTCTCCTCCGCCAGTGGGACCTTCAACTACAGCCACATCACCCGACTTTCCTGCGCCGACCATCATTGTATACATCACGTCTTCACCATGCCCACCGTACACAACTGCCACCATCACCCCCCTCGCAGCTGGATCAAGGCCACCGAAGTACGTCTCGTCAACTCACTCAGCACCACCACTCCACCAATGCTTACAGACGATGACACCGCAACCGCCACATTGAATCTCCAACTGCGCTGACACCCGGGTACCTCTCAAGAACGGCACTGCGTCAGTACCTTATGCCTGCATTATGGCAGGCGTAAGGGTGAGGCCGTGCCACAGAGATTGGCTGGCCTCATGCATTGCTGGAGTTGCGTCATGGTTGTGACACGACTGCAGCAATGCGTGACATTAGCACAGACATATACGTCAGGATTCCAGACATATTTGTCATTACTTGCGTCATGGAGCGCTGACCAGTAAATACAGCGCATCAGTGGTGTCGCAAGGAGGGGGTAGTGAAAGGATCACTGACAGAATATCGAAATCAAAAAAATCGACATACAAAAATATCAAGTCAAAAATATCGAAGTACAAAATATCGACAGCCTATCTTCAAACAGGTAAGTACCAAAATATCGACTCCAAAATATCGACTTACAAAAATATAGACTCTAAAAATATCGATTTTTTTAAATGTCTTAAAATTAAGTTAAAAATAATATATATAAATATATTTATTATAAACTTAGAAATAATTATTAAATAAATGTAATATTAATAAATAATTAATATAAATAAAAAAATTATATCACCAAAAATAATACATA
This sequence comes from Lissotriton helveticus, assembly GCF_964261635.1. Classification (NCBI taxonomy): domain Eukaryota; kingdom Metazoa; phylum Chordata; class Amphibia; order Caudata; family Salamandridae; genus Lissotriton; species Lissotriton helveticus. Next base: position 1,588,319,610 of record NC_136067.1, on the reverse strand, counting down.
TATATGACTCATTTGGTGCCATTTACTCCCTTAGAGTTATCAAATAGGTTTGAGGCATTCAGTGGTATGGAGGAATGTGATTGATGTTTAAAGAGCACAGAGGATGTTGGGGGGATTGAAAATGTCCTATGCATCACGGGGTGTTACGAAGAAAAGGGAACTAATCATTTAAGGATAGGGCCACGTACAGTTGCAATATGTGATGATGCGAATAGTAGTTTGTCTGTTGTTTCACCTGCAGTGCCTCTTGGGACAAACGAGGGATCCTCATTGCTTATCCCAGCCATAAGGCTAGAAAGTAGAGATGACGCAAGGGGAAATGACAATGTTTCTTGTATAGTGAGATATAATGAAGGAAAAGGGACTAGTGGCCCTATGAAGGTCTCACGTGCTGTTGTTTCAGGCAATGATGAAGCTAATAGTAGTTTGTCTGTTGTTTTACCTGTAGTGTCTCATGGTTCCAATGAGGGACCCCCCTTGCTTTCACTTGTTTCATGGAACATAGCAGGGGTGCGTGCGAAATTATGTGATCCTGATTGGAATGAATACATGAACACTTTTGATATCTGTGCATTACAGGAAACATGGGCCACAGTACAGATGCATAGGGTTGGTTTTAAAACTTATCAAATAGAGGCTGTGCCCTCAACAAGAGGTCGCGCATCTGGAGGTCTGTTAATATGGATCAGTGTTTCCATCAAAATAGGCATAAAAATGCTTAACACTGATTCTCCAGACATTCTTGGTCTGGAAGTAACCACATCAGACAATAGGGTGATTTACCTTTTTAATGCGTATAACAGCCCCCAGTCTTCCCACAAGGAATCAACATGTATAGGGAAGCTGGAGTCACTTATGGATTCATTAAAAATAGGTGCAAGCATTATCTTATGTGGGGATTTGAATTGTAATTTCGAACCAATCACAGACATAGTTCATTTGTTTGAAGACGAGGACACCGCCAATGGAATACCAGCCCTGAACGAAAATAGAATGGTGACTGGTACTGCATTGGCCCTGCAGATCACAAAGTTGCTAACTTCTCATGGCCTGAGAGCATGTAACGGGCATATGCCATCTGACAGCCCGAAAGCCCCTACTTTTAAAAGACGTGAGTATGAAAGCAAATTAGATTATGTTATAGTTTCTTTAGACCTATGGCAATTCACAGAAGACTTAAAAGTCAAAAAGAGATATGAAAGTGACCATTTCCCTCTGGAAACGAGCTTCCAACAAAGCATGTTAAAGGGGATGGGAGCCACGGAGGGAGGCCATAGCCAAGTATCCTCATCCATAAAAGATAACATCGTCCTTAGTAATAATCGCAGGGCGGTTAGATGGGCTTATGTATTGGATAAAGAGGATCTATTGGCCAATATATATTGTACCTTTGCAGACACCCTAAACTTATACTGTCCCTATAGCTGCGAACCCAAAGAATTTATTAAATTGCATAAATCCCTTTTCAGCAAACTATTAGAACTTCTTACAAAAATTCCCAAAAAAGGTGCAGGAATGACTAATGTAAAAGCTACAGGCAAACCTTGGTACAACAAGGAATGCCGCCTTGTCAAAACTGCACTGATTAGTGCTGTCAAAAGGGAAGGTCCACTAGAAATTAGAGCCAAAAGGAAGGCTTACAATAAAACAATAGTAAGAGCGAAATCCTCCTGGTATGAGGAAATATGGCTCAGTATGCTAACAGCCGCCAAAAATAAGGACCAGAGACAATTTTGGGAATTAGCAGCTAAGGGAAACAATCGTGAGACAGGTTCTAGGGAGGTCTACTTAGATGAGGATACTTGGGTCAAACATTTTACATCACTATATGCAGCCAAAATTCCAACTGATGCTGCTGCATCAGACGTACTTACTGTCACAATACCAGCAAACGTCCATCCGGTAGTGTTTAATATACATGAAACTGAGACAGCGATAGCCACGGTAAAGAAAGGGAAGGCACATGGCCTAGACAAAATCCCGGGCGATCTCTATTTGTCTAACATTGATGTTTGGGCACCCTACTTGAACCACTTATTTAACATAGTTGCGGCTACTGACCATATTCCGGACACATGGAATGGCGCAGAAATCATTACTATTTTTAAAAAAGGGGATCGTGGCGACCCAGCTAATTATCGCCCCATTAGTCTTTTAGATATAACGCAGAAGATCTATGCTAGACATATTTTAAATCGGATAAACACATGGTTGGAGGATGAGTCAGTTTTATCCAAATACCAGGCGGGATTTAGGAATAAAACAGGAACTATAGACCAGGTATTTAGGCTATGCTGTTTGTACTGGAAATATGTTATTATCCGCAAAGGTCACTTGTATGTGACCTTTGTAGATCTGCGAGCAGCATTTGACCTAATTCCCCGCGATCTACTCTGGAAAACACTGAATAGGCAAGGGCTGCCAGGTGAATTGCTAAAACTCGTGATGGGCTTGCATCAGGAGAACTATGCCAAGGTTAGTTGGGGCCCAAATGGGGAACTTACAGACCCAATCCCCATAAAACGGGGAGTACGTCAGGGATGCGTACTGGCCCCCACACTTTTCTCCCTCTATGTAAACGACATAGCAGCCTATATGTAAAATTGTGATAACGACTCGCCCCGATTGGGAGGGGAACGTGTTGCGTCCCTCCTTTTCGCGGATGACACAATTTTAATCTCGCAAACACCACGCGGCCTACAGACCCTTTTAGATAGGTTTCAACAGTACTGTTCCTCAAAAGGACTAGAAATCAATATAAAAAAAACAAAATATATGGCACTAAACCCGCATAAAACTTTTAAAAGGAATTTAATGTTAAACGGACAGAAACTGGACTACGAACACAGTTTTACATATTTGGGAGTCCTGATAGATACTTTAATGGGATGGGGCCCACAACTAGAGAAATCAAAACTGGTGTTCAAACAAAACTGTTTCCCAATATTGCAGAGACACAATAAAAGTATGAATAAGGTGGTCTCCCCAGCAGTAGAGCTTTTTAGATACAAGGTTCAATCAGCCTCACTGTACGGGGCGGAAATTTGGGGGCCAGTGTGTAAGAAAGCCTTTGAAGCTCTTGAGAATAAATTTATCAGGGGTCTTTTAAAAGTTCCCATTAATACCCCACTGATACCCTTATTTCTTGATTTAAATATCAAACACACAGACCACCATGCAATATTGAGACCAGTATTGTTGTGGGTAAGACTATGGACAACCATCGAACTATCTGATTACAAAAATGGCTTGAAAGAAGTCCTTGAGCTCGATAGCGATAGGAAAATTTTTTGGTTTAAGCACGTTAAAACCTGGCTAACGAAGCTCGGATTAACACATTTTTGGAACGAGCCTGGTTCTTTAAACTCAGTCTCTAAGAAAATACTCAAATTATCTTTTTGGTCATACGTGAGCTACGATTCCGTGTATACAAGAACACACGGTCCTCTTACAGAAAAATTTCTTATGGTAAAAAATGAGGCATCCTTTGAACAATTTCTTGATGAAATCGAGCCACCACTGGCCAAATCTCTGTACATAAAATTCAGATATGGAACGCTGAGGTCCAAGGTAACAGAGAAAAGTTGGGGAAAAATAGACAACGACTATTGCAGTTTGTGCACTATTAATCAAAGGGAGGACATTTATCACATATTGTTTTTCTGCCCTAGCTACGCTAAGGCAAGGAAAAGATGGATAGTCCCCTTGTGTCGTAATATTGGTTCTATTTCCCATAGGGAAGCTGGTAGGATCCTAAGTACGGACACCAGCCAAGTAATTGTGTTCGGAATCAGTACATTTTTATTGTCCATTTATCTCATTAGACGGAAACTAAACCTTTCATTTTAAATGAGGAAAAACTACCATCCTGAAATCTTGTAAATCATGAATTGTGTCTAGCTATTGTGTCTTCCTAAATTTCCGGCTGTTATAACCAATTTAATGTTTTTTTTTATTTGATTCTTAAAACATTTTAACATATTTATTCATTCTCTGTGCCAAACACAAATTATAATCTTGTGTGTCCAAATATGATGAAATATTGATTCATAACAGGGTGCTCAACTATAATGAATTGTAAGTTCCATATGTGTTGAATTTTATTTTGTTTTGTTATATTTTATTGTATCTTTTATGTTGCAAGTCAACAAAATAAAGATTAAACTTGAATATATATATATATATATATATATATAAACATATTATTAAATAAACATATTAATATAATATAATTTAATTTAATTTAATTTAATTTAATTTCATTAAATTAATTTAATTTTACTTTATTTTTACACTGTACCCCTGTACCCCAAAAACCCAAAACTGACTCTGAACCCTAAAAATGCCCCTTTACCCAAAAACTAAAAACTGACCCTGAACCCTAAAAATACCCCTTTATCCAAAAACTAAAAACTGACCCTGAACCCTAAAAATACCCCTTTACCCAAAAACTAAAAACTGACCCTGAACCCTAAAAATACCCCTTTACCCAAAAACTAAAAACTGACCCTGAACCCTACAAATACCCCTTTACCCAAAAACTAAAAACTGACCCTGAACCCTAAAAATACCCCTTTACCCAAAAACCAAAAACTGACCCTGAACCCTAAAAATACCCCTTTACCCAAAAACTAAAAACTGACCCTGAACCCTAAAAATACCCCTTTACCCAAAAACTAAAAACTGACCCTGAACCCTAAAAATACCCCTTTACCCAAAAACTAAAAACTGACCCTTAACCCTAAAAATACCCCTTTACCCAAAAACTAAAAACTGACCCTGAACCCTAAAAATACCCCTTTACCCAAAAACCCAAAACTGACCCTGAACCCTAAAAATACCCCTTTACCCAAAATCCCAAAACTGACCCTGAACCCTAAAAATACCCCTTTACCCAAAAACCCAAAACTTAAATTTAATTTCCAAAACCAATTACTTTTATTTACGAAGTAAATTTTATTTAATGGTCAATTATTAATTAATTAACAAATTTAATTAATTAACATATTTAATTAGTTATTATTAAATTACTCCCCACCCTATCCCCCTAAAAACTCACAACCCACTACAGAAATTAATTTACTAATTATTATTTATTTATTCTTTAAATATTTATAATTACCAATTATATTTTAATTATTTACCAAATAATAATTAATTAACAATTATTATTAATTTACATATTTAATTAATTAAATTTAAATTACTTCCCACCCTATTCCCCTATAAACCCACAACCCGCTAAAAAAAAATATATAGTAAAAAGTAATGATTTATCAATTATTCAATTATTATTAATTACCAATTATAATTTAATTAATTAACAATTATTAGTTAATTAACAATTACTATTATATTACATATTTATATAATTATATTTAAATTACTTCCCACCCTATTCCCCTATAAACCCACAACCCGCTACAGATTTATATTACACAATTATTACAAATTATAAAACACCTAATTTGACATATTTTTGTTGTCTATATTCTATCTACTCGATATTATGTCTAGTCTATATTTTTGATTCGATATTTTTGCTATTAATATCGATAGTAATCGATATTTTTGTAGTCGATATTATGTCTGGTCGATATTTTGTCTAGTCTATATTTTTGACTCGATATTTGTGTATGTCGATATTTTTGAGGTCGAAATTATGTCTGTGTACCGTAGTGAAAAGTATTGCAATGCTGTCTTGTCTCAGCGCTGCAACACTTTTCATGAGTGAAGCCCAGGAATGCGCACTATTTAATTGATGGTGCACAGTCCTGCCTTGTAGATTTGTCGCAGGGCAGCGCAGCAACATTGCTTACAGGGTCCAGCAACAAAACCTGCTGATATGAGGCCCCAAGTGTTATCTCCATTTTTAAGAACAGTTTCTTTCTGATCTTAAAAACCTACCTCTAACTGCAGTAAGCGGCAGTTTTTTGGTCCTCCAAACTTAAAGAATCCCCTTGTAAATATAGCAAAGTGGGGTTAGCGGCCCGGTTTTGCATGGGAACACCTCCCTTGCATGTCATTATCGCTAACAGAAGGAGCAATCTTTAGAATGGACGTTTTCGCCGCTGCTAACAGAGGTTAGCGACAGCTTGTACATATGGCGATAACACTATCACCACAAAACTGTCGGAAAAGTGCTGCTAAGTCGGCGTTAGCCCCTTGTACATATGCCCCAACGAGCGGCAATCCCTGCATACTGTTTCCGAAGTGTGCTGCCTTCAGTCCATGCATTAACTCCGAGCAATTCCGACTTAAAATTATGCACCGTATATAGTGCAAGCGCATAAAAATAAGTGCCCATTCTCCTCTGCGGCTAGCGACCACTGGTTTGCAAAATCAAGTCCATCTCACTTTAATTGTTGCAGGCACCATTCCGTTAGCACACCAGCAATCATTTCTGGATTCGAGCCCAACTTGTGGCTGTCATTCAAACTGCAAAGTTAAATATCCTGTTAAAATAGTTCTTAAATACCTCTACTGTTTGGACAGGAGAGCAGCTGCGGCGCTTGCCTTGAAACCAAGCGGGGGCTTTTTGTGTGTTCCCGGCCTAAATGAACAAGAGCTGACAGCCCTTCTGCGTTTCTTGGCGGCTGTTCATATTCGGCGGTTTCACTAGGAGATATTTGGCTAAGAGCGAACTTTAAAGTCCAGTGGGAGCTGAGATAACCGTGTTATTAAGAAAGGAAAGGACAGCCAGTGAACCAGAGGGAGGGATAAAACATTTGGGACAGGATTTAAAGCTAAGAATCAACATTCTCGAGAATAGGGGCTGGACAGACTGGAAATCCACAGCACATGCTAGATAATTTATATTGGTTAATTTCCCCTCAAGTGGGCCCTCGTGCCTTGGAGTAAATTGTAGAGTACAGAAGGAGAAACTGAATTTTGTTTGCCTTTAGAAAATATGTTATCATATTATGATGGTTTTTATTCCATTCCACTTAACTCTCCAAAGTGGCAGCTCAAATTACATCCACAATTAATTAGGCCCAACTTAATCCCATAGAATATAAATTCGTCACACAGACTCGTAAAACCACAATTTTGAATGTGGGAGGGAGTGGTAGGGGACACGAACAATCGACAGGTTGGAGTGTCTGTTGGTCTTGATAGGATGAGGGGAATAGAACCTTTACATTTCCTACCTAACACTCACAGGGCCACGTAAACATGCAAAAGTCCATGCTGGCAAAATAATTAATTGAAATGAAAAACTACCCTGGACAAATACTTTCCAGAAGTATAGGGACTGAAGTAAGTACATGAGAATGATAACTCTACTTCGAATGAAAGAAAAGTGAACAATTGTATGCCTACAGGCAAATGTTGCACCTGCTGAATGATCTATTCTCGGACTTTTTGTTGCAGTGAGAAAATTACTTATTGCAATTGTGCCTTTATAGAGAGAGAGGCGAGTTTTTAGGACTTTATTTTCGTGACTTACTTTGCAATGAAAACATAGGAAAATCCTACAGATAGGCTTACTTCATTGGACTGCAATTTCATTTAGTTAGCACTTACTACACCCGACGAGGCATTTAAGCACTTTGTGTGAGATTCGTTTCCTTTCTGTTTTGCTTGGGTTAAAACTGGGCAAATATTGGACGCCATCGTAAACCCAGTTTTCATTCTCAAACTGCATTGGGAAACTCTACAGAAAGCTACCAAGTCCCATCAAATGTGTGTCCTATTAGGGAATACTATTAGGCAGTCACACCACATTTTCCTCTTCGACCTTCAAGCCACAATAGCCACGGTAGCAGGGTGTGAGAAATGTGTCCGCATGTGGAATCTTTTCTTTCTTTTACTGGTCAAACGACTTCATAAATGGCACTCTGTGAGACTTTGTTCCTGGGGTCCAGGCCAGTCAAGGTTTACAGGGCTCCAAGTGTGACAATAGGAGTCATTTACCACGGATGTCATGGGGTCCACAGTACTAGTGAACCCCAAACTGAATGCCAAGTACTCCCTTTTAGCAGATGACTTTCAATTGTCATGAGGCAGAGCAGTGCAAGGCTTCCTCAAGGAGGAGGCTTGCGGTAAGCTTTCTCAACATAGTGCAACACTTTCAATACACCTTAAAAATTACATTTCCATTTGGAGCTCTAGTTTGTCAAAAAAAAGGACTTAACCACACATAAGCAGAGAAAACCAGAACTCTTAGGCCCTTTCTTGCCACAGATCTGAGTCCAAACATTATTATAGGGCTCAGATGTTAAGCTCTAGATTTTCTCATAGTTCTTAGGGCATGATTACGATCTTGATGGATGGGATATTCCGTCACTAACGTGACAGATATCTGGTCTGCCATATTAGAAGTTCCATAGGATATAATGGAACTTGTAATATGGTGGACCGGATATTCCTAAAGTTTGTGACCGAGTTTCCCATCCGTCAAGATCACAATCAGGCCCTAAGTCTATGGGCAATGTTTTTCAATGGTGCTAATGAACACCGGGTCCATGGTGCCAAACACTAACCATGGACCCTACAGATAAAACGTAATGTACAAGCCCACTGTGAAATAAATACAATACAACAGTCACATGGTCTGGATTTCAATAAACAATATAGGCCCACACGAATATCCACCACCTAAAATGACCAGTGGAGCCAAATAAGGCTTGTTCGTGCCAATCAGACTCAAAAGGGAAGATTTAATCAAAAGTGCTGCATCTTTAAGACTGCTTGTCATGGTTGAAATGTTCCCATATTGAGAATTTCCACACACCAAGTGAAGCAGAAACAGGCACACAGGTAACAGTTTCAGTTTATGGGCTGATGTTTCAAATATTGATACCTCTGTGGCCACTCAACGGATTTAGGTGCAATTTCCAATTATTGATACCTCTCCCTGTTTCCAGGCCAGGAGTTGACATTGAGGAGGTTATCAAGATACCATGGAGGAACCGTGGACACACATGCTTCTTGCAGCACTGGTATGGTCATGGCATATGTTGGCTCACCAAACATGGTACTGCTAACAGTCCTTCCACTAAGCTCTGGGCAATGCTAATAGCAGGTGGTGATTCTTCCTTGTGCACAGCATCTAGGTTACATCTTGTCCTGGGTTGAGGCAGATCACATAGTACCTCCAAAAAGGTCCTCATGCCTCCTAGATATTAAAAACTTTTTTCCAGGCAGTTTAACAAATCATCTTACAGCAGAAAAAGTAATTATCCAGGAAAGGCAGTCCAGCAGTGATCCCACCACGATTCTTGGGTCGAAACCTGTGCCCACCTATAAGGGAGGAACCTCCAGCGGAGTGTTGCTCCTGTAGTTCAAGTCTCACTGTCACGCTGGTGTGCATCTCCACCTTGGTTTGAAGAGTAATCCTAGAAAGAAGTACTTTTCAAACTGGCTAATAGTTATCACCATACCTGGCCTATAATCTCACTTACATATTTCAACATTTATGGGGAATTCTCCAATAAAAAGCTGAAAACTGAATACCAAATGCTCAATTTTAGCAGATGACTCTCAATTGTCTCGAGGCGGAGCAATCCAATGCTTTCTCAAGGAGGTGGTGTGCGCTAAGCTTTCAGAATGCAGTGCAACACCCTCATGCCAGCTCATGCTAGCTCATGCCAGGGCCATGGTAAACAGGAGCCCTTCCTCAGCTGGTTCCTATCTGGTCCGGAACAGATGTCTATTGGCACATACAGCTGGACAAATCTTTTGTGAATGAAGATCAGGAAGAAAAACAGGGAGGAGCTAAAAGTACTCCATCAGAGGAACTGCATGCAACTGGAAAGAGAGAAATCTTCCACCCTCACGTCCAAGATACAGTCACCCTCTGTAGAGGGACAGGGGGAGTCGAAGAAATGTCTAAGGTGCAGATTTCCAGGCCAGCAGGGACCTCTGTAACCTTTCACAAATTCCTTCACCATCTTAGATTGCCAAACACCCAAGGAAGCTAAAATGAATCCCTAACTACTTTGTATCAGACAAGCAGATAGGTTCCACAAACATCTTGCACAATACGTAGAGTGCATGTACATCTTCCATTCTTGAGATGCAATAGGTGCTACTGAAAGAATCTACTTAAGGAATATGCGCAGAACCTTTTAAATAGGGGATACCAGTAGGCATCTCTCCCAGGAGGCAAGTAAAAATTCTTGCCCATTGATTACAATTGTGGTGCCATCACTGTCAGTCCCAGACACCAGGGTACATCGTGTAGTAGCCACTCTTTTAAATGGACAGCACTGCAGGTGCCCTCTCGACCTCTGAGACTCATTCTGGTGCCTCAGTCCATATAACAGGGAGGAGTATCATTGTAATTGCTGGAGTACCGATCAGCTGCTGTTAAGAAGTCAACAGTCAAAGGACAAGATAATAAAAAAAATAAAAAACGTGGATGAAGCTTCAGGAAGAAATCTGAACCTCCATCTCAAGTACATGAAGACATTGAGGGCTGGTCTCAATTACCCAAATTGACCAGAAGGTAATCGAACGTAATATGCAGAGATCACAGAAATAATTCTAGGTATTATCCAACAAATGAAGTGAGTGTCAATACAGGCAATTCAAATGTAGCTGTCCTGAAATAGTACCAAACGAAGGAAAACTGTACTAAATTCTGTGAGAGATACATAGTTCCAGTCATAGTTGTCAAGGCAGGGGATTAACTACACAGAAGAACAATCATGAGGGCCTCCACTGGAATCAGCAAAGTGCATGTAAACTGCCGCAGAAAAGTAATCAATCTTTACCAAAAGAATGCATAAATATTTTTGGATCAATATCTACAAAATATGAAAAAATGAATAAGAGGAGGGTCTAAACTCAAAGGCAATAGTTGAATACACTAGGGAGAGACCCTGGAGAATTGTTTGTTTATATAGGTTAGAAACATAATTTTAGATTTTTTCCCCAAAGGTTAATAGGGTCATCAGGTTTTAGGCACAATAAATACACTGTGATTGATATGATCAGGCCCTCTTTCTAGTAGGCACCATATCAATCACTATCCATTTTCTTAAACGTATAACAATGAGTATTATCCGTTTACCAAATGACTCTAAATTGCTTTAAACATTTATAATTCTCTTTATTAATTCTGAGCAACAATTCCATCTGTTCAGACTTCAAACTGACCATAATGGTGCACTTATAGATCAGAGGTCTAACTTCTTCATGGCTTCTTCGAGTATTTTGTTAGTGATTCCACTCCTTATTCCTTTTTGGTAACTTTTCAGAGCTAATTAGTTCTCTCACCATTGCTGGGCTCTGATTGCCTCTCCTGGAAACTTTCATGTCGTTTCTCTTCCCAGGTTGTCTGGGTAATGTAGTTTATCACAGTTTATTTAAAACTGCTGCTAATTTTAAAACAGTAACACTAGAAACATAGAGCCCTATTACGATGTCGGGCGGAGTTTCCTCTGCCCGACATCGTCTTGTTCATTGGACCAAAGAACACCCGGTCAGAGGTCCCGACCGATTAATTAGGATGCGACTGAACACTGTTCGTCGCATTTTTATACTTTCAGTGTGAGCATGTATCACGGATGGAATGCATGCTCCCATTGTAAAATAAGAGGTGCAGTTCATCCCTGCGCTCCGTGGCAGGCACCTTGTGTGGCAGGCAAATGACACTCAGTTTATGGTAAAAACCTTTGGCTAGGTAGTCCTCCAAAGCAATTAAGTGCTGTGTCTGCTGGGATTTTGAATGGGCAGTAAATCAGCATAATGATATGTGCCGCATTATTCCACTTGAGCACTCTAACAAAATGTTAGCGAATAATCGGCTCGATCTTCTGCAGGATAAAGATCAGACATGATAATCCCAAGCTATAATCCTTTCTCTCTGCTCATGATCGTTTAAGGAAGCGACTGTAAGGCACAGGCCACTTCCTGTTTCTAGGGAGAAGGGCGCTGACCTCAGGGGGGCCTTATGATTAGCAATAGTTTACAATTTAAAAACATCTGCTGCCAAGATCCTTGTGTATACATCTTTAAGGCAACAATAAAAATTACAAGATAACTCTTGTGATAGATGTTCCTGCCAGAGAGAGAGCTCAGAGTTTTGTCTAGTAGCAGATTTGGCTCACCATATGGTTAATCTGCTTGCTGCAAAGAACGCATGCATTTTATGTGGATAGTTGAGTGGATTACTGCTTTTGTCACAGAGGTCCTTTTGTTACTGCAGTTCATAAGATACAACCCTAATATAGAACAGTGACTGTTACTGAACTGTCTGCAAAGAGCTGTATGCAAACTGCATTAAATAGGTTAGGACTTTATGTATTTGTTCATAACTCTTTAATTATCTTTTCTGAATGTTGCTAAAAAGGGTTCATTTGTGTAGATATACATTATTATTAGTAAAGCCAGCCTTTGCCTTTTCTATAAAACAACGGAAATGGATGTGAGAAAGTGGCTATGAAGAGAAGAGTGCACTTTACCACCGCGCCCGTGAAGAAATCCGAAAAGAAGGTCATTGGGGGAGTGGGCGCCAAAAATGATTGTCGCACAAGGTGCCACCAGCGCTAAAGCTGGCCCCAGATACTCAGACCCACTAGGCCTGGTGGTGGGATCCCAGAGAGAACTGCCTGGGGCAAAAATCATTTTTTTTTCAAATTTGTCTGTGAATTCTTGGAGAATTTGCTGCATCATTTAAAAAAAAAAAAAAATAAGTGTGGTTACCCGCATTTCTTTTCTAAACCCCCCTGAGGTAGGCTATTGTCAAGGTGGGCAAAGCCTTATATTCTTTTCAGGAGGGGACATGCGTGGCACTCCTCCCTAGGCATGTTTTTGGCCATGGGGACCCCACCTTCCGTGGCCCAACGTGTTTTTTTAAGGGGTGGGGGCCTCATGATCCACCCCACAAGCCTCTAAAGGGCCCAGGGACCCCATCCCCGGGGGCTACTAAAGTTTGTAAAAGGGAGGAGGGGCACGTGTACCCCCTCCATGAACCTACTATGGCCATCGTACATCATGGACACAGTTTTTTTTTTAAACACATCTATGACATACCATGGTGTGATGATTATCTTTTAATAACCTTTGGCGTTTCAGCCCTCTACACTAGCATCAATTATGCAGATGGGATACGTGCGATTGAGCATTACTTGCTGACCCGACCAATGAAATTTTACAAACATATTGAAATGCTAGCTTCAATGAATAAGTGATGTCTCCACAACAAATATTTCTTGTTCAAAAAACAAGTATTCAGGCAAGTACATGGAATGATGATATGTACCTGCTTCGCCCCCAGCTTTACATGTTTGCATATGCGACCACAGCAAAATTTGGGAAGAACATGTCATCACATGGCTTTGTTTTATAGATGACCTCTTCATTATATAGAGGGGGTCACAACAGTCAGCCATCAAATTCATTGAGCAAATAAATCAGAATGTTTTGAATTTGCACTTTACGGGAAACAATAGTTCTACTCAGGCAGAATTCCTTCATTTGCGAGTTTTTGTATGGGAGGGAAATTTGCAAACTCGATTATTCCAAAAAAAGACAGCTGGTAATTCCAATTTGCATGCCGGCAGTTTCCATCCGGTCCATTTAAAAGCCAGCATCCCCTATGGGGAGTTGCTTAGACTAAAGAGAAACAGCAGTTTGGTAGAGGACTGGAATGTGGTCAAGGATGATATGATGGAACAATTTAGGCAGCATGACTACCCCAATAAGACCTTAGAGACACCCCTTGACAAAGTGCAAGGCGGAAGCAGGGAATCAATTCTCTTCCACAAACAAAACAAGAGAGAAGAAAATAGTCGACTAGAATGTTAACAACTTTCAGTGAACAAGAAGGGCTTATCGTTTGAATATCTTTATTCGGTAATTTTTCACCATAAAAGAATACATATACATGAACATTTCAAAGTACCAATAAAAGATTATAAAATACAGTAAAAGCATGGACACCTCAATCGTCAATCTACTACAATAAATTCATCCTCAGCTTATGGAACCTCCGGAGTGTAATTTCAGTAGACGGGAACGTGTCATCCATGCACTTCCCAAAAATTTAGCCACCCCACAGATCATACTGGCAGATGAAGAATCTGTAGAGAGGACACGTAGTGCCTGGCTATGGCACCTCAGCCCTAATTCCCTGCAGACGGCTTTCAACCAGAATTTCCGCGCCCCTTTATACGCTGGGCAGGCAAAAAACAAGTGAGCCACCGATTCCTTAGGGGCCGCACAGCCAGGGCATGCACGCGAGCGGGCATCTGTATTCGACCATCTCACCGTAAAGTCATGAACCGGGAGCGTCCCATATCGCAATTTTAGGTACAGCGCTCGATCCAATGGTTTAGTTATTAGGTCGAGAAAGGGTTCTAATTTTCGCACACACTTAATTGACAAAAATTGGTCAGTAAGTGAGCCCACATTCGTAAGCCTCGTAGCGTTACTCTGTACCCAATCCCAGTATAGTTTTTTTATAACATCTTTGGGTGGTGGCAATTGCAACTCCCATGCCTCTCTTAGACCCATGCTGAAGGCTAATTCTTTCAGTTTATTTAGCCATCCTATTTTTTTGCAAGTGTCCAGTAATAATAGTTCATCCAGCCCTTCTGCATACTTAGCGAGCTCCTCAGTTCTTCTTAGGCGGGACCAGAATAGCAACGGGCGTAGCCTCACCAAGTCCTTTACTGTTTTCCTGCCTAGATCTAATCTTAGTGGGATCATTGGGGTGGAAGCGGGAAGAGCTACCACTTTCCTAAAAAAATTGTTTTCCGCTCTCATCAAGTCCAAAACCCCTTCAAACCCCCAGAGCTCGGAGCCATAAAGTGCTGCAGGAAGAATCTGACCCTCATAGATGGTCATAGCTGGGGAGACCGGTTTGCTGGTAGATTCACGGATCTCCTTCAGCGTCACCCCGGATACTCTTCGATGGTTTAATAACATTTTGGAAAGGTGATCCTTCCAGGTCATGCGGCTGTTAATCCGGACACCAAGATAGTCAAAAGACTCGACCAGCTCGAGGGGGGCGTTATTAAGCGAAAAGTTATTTTTAAATCTTTTAGAGGGTGCAAAAGCCATCAATTTGGTTTTCGATGTATTGATAGTTAAGCCTCGGATGGTGCAGAAGGAGCTAAACCGATTCAAGAGTTTTTGTAAGCCCACCGGGGATTTGGAAATTAATAGGGTGTCATCAGCGAAGAGAAGTGTGGGGATTCTCTCCCCCGCCAGGGATGGGGCATCCGACTCCTCCCCCTTTAGATGGTCAACCACTCCGTTTACGAATAGGGAGAAGAGGGTCGGAGCCATGACACAGCCCTGACGTACTCCTCTCCGCACTGGGATCCTATCTGTTAGTTGCCCCTGGGATCCCCATCTAACCCTCGCATAGTTCCCCTCGTGCAGCTTTACGATTAGGCTCAGAAGACCACTGGGAAAACCCATCTCTCCTAGAATTTCCCAAAGTTTTGAACGAGGGACCAGGTCGAATGCAGTTTTGAGATCGATGAAGGCCATGTACAGACTGCCTTTCATGATGGTAACCGCCTTCCAATAGATCGCAAAAAGACGAAAGACCTGGTCCATCGTGCCTACCTTCCTTCTGAACCCCGCTTGTAAGTGGGAGAGGATACTAGCCTCCTCTATCCAGTCGCCTACTCTTGAAATGATGACCCTGCCGACCACTTTCTGGATTGTATCTAACAAACTGATGGGTCTGTAGTTCGCAGGGTCATCTCTAGCCCCCTTCTTATACACAGTAACTACCTCAGCCCCTTTCCAGGAATCTGGAACCTGGTGTCCCCTCGTGATCAGATTCATTATTACCGCAATTAGTTTGGCCCAGGCCTCTGGCTCCGCCATCAACAGATCTCCAGGGATCCCATCCTGCCCTGCGGCTTTCTTAGGGGTTAGGTTACTAATCGCCAACACTACTTCTGCGGCTGAGAATAAAAGGGCATTGTCATCTGTGGTGTCCCCATCACCCAGGCTATTCACCCCAGGACTAGTTGTTTCCTCTGAGTCTCCATATAGGGATGAAAAATGAATAAACCATTGCTGGCAAGTTATATGATCAGCCAAAGGTTGCGATTTGCTCTGCCTTGTTCTATTAACCAATTCCCAAAAAAGGTTCGGGTTCCTACTGCTCACAGCATTGGAAAGATTCTGCCAATGCTGTTCCTCCCACTCCCGTTTGGCCAATGATAATGCTTTCAGATAATCCCTCCTGGCCGCTCTAACCAGTAAGGGGTCCCCCGAGAGCAGAGCTTTTGTCAATTTCTTCCTTTTATTCTTACAGTGATCATTATACCATGATTTACAAAGAGTGGAGGGTATAGCAGGAGCCCTATTACTTTTCCCCTTCAGAATAAAAAATTGGCCAATTTGATCTATTGTAGTTTTATAGGCAGAGTTAAGGGAGGGGTGTTCACAATTGACGGACCGATTTTCACCAACCCAGATTTCTAAGTTGGAAGACAAACCCTCAACCAACGCTTTGATGTTTCCTATATCGCCCTCTTTAAGCTTAGCCTTATCCCATTTCAGTCTACGGTTATTATTAAATGGGATGACTTCTTTAGTTGATTTTGGGGTGACAATTGCTCGCCTGTCATTCAAAGCACCCCAATTAAACTTACAACACAGAGGATTGTGGTCACTATCCTGGCTTGGGACGACCTCCATATCAATCAGGTCCGGCCAGAATCCAACATCCATTAGGATGTAATCGATTCGGGACGGCCCTGAGAGTCTATTAAAGGTCAATGCCCCTGACTGATCAGATATGGTCCTACCATTAAGGGCTCTTAATTTGTGGTCCCTTGTCAGTGCATTAATTTGAATGGCCCTAGGTGACCACTTCCTAATAGGGGGCAGGGAAAGAGTTGGGATAAACCATTTTGAATCCTCCTCTTCAATTCCTAATGGGTCGTCTCCGAGAAGGGGTTCAAATGTACAATTAAAATCACCCCCCACGAGAATTTTAGCTGAACAGGGGCAATTGGCTAAGGCCGAATCCAGGGCTGTTAAGGTCAAAGAGGGAGAGTCACCCTGTGTCCCTCTCGCATAAACATTAAAAAGGTCAAGCCTGACAACATCCTCCCGTCCTCTTACTGAAAGGTGGAGTATATCATTACACTCCACAATATGGCTTGTGACCACCCAGTTCAGATCTATTTTTATCCAAACTATGAGACCGCCCGATGGTCTACCCTTTCCCTTACTTACTGCAGGCACAAAGTGGGTAGTATACCCCGATTTATGTAGGGGAACAAGACTCCATGACTCCTGGAACAGGCAAACATCGAACTGCTCAATGAGTGTGTGCCACTCTGGGATTTCTAGCTTCCTCTTTAGCCCAGCAATATTCCACGAAAGGAGATTTATTACCCGCCTTCCTCTTGGCATGGGAGTGTAACCCACCTTGGGCAAACTCTCGTTAACCTCCCTAGACAAAGTACTCCCCCCCACCTGGTCCAAGGAAATGGGGGTAGCAAAACAACCAACCATACTCATCACGGGCCCAGCTAGCCTAAAATCCCCAGTGGCTTATCAGAAAAATCATGCAGCAACACTGGCATTTGGTCAGAGGGATGCATTCATGGGACCCACAATCTCTAAGTCACCACATATAATGTTTAGTAGAGGATCCACTTATGCGCAGCAGTCCTGAGATAGGAAACCAAAGGACATGGTTACAATAAGAAAGTGGGTTTCACAAATGTCATTGATGTAAAGCTTTCTCACAGTGAGTAAATACCAGTGAGTATATGACACAATTCAGTTCTACACCCATTAAAATCAAGTGCTGTTACAATTGTAAGACAGAATTTGTAGTATACATTCTCTTGCAAATGTGGTTTGTTATATGCTGGCAGTACTATCCTGCAAGTTCACTGCAGCATCCTACAACAGGGCATGCCCAGTGGCCAGACAAGTACAGGATGTACACAATAATGATGCAGGATATTTGTCATATTTGACGATTGACGCTGTTCCAAGATCTGTGAGGGGTGGGGACCATGAAAGACAGCTCAGACAATTGGAATGTAGATACATAGTTAATCTCAATGCTAAAGTTCCAAATGGGTTTAATTTTGAGGAGGAACTATACTCATTCCTACAACAATAGCAGTGTAAACAGGTCCTCCCTAGAAAATGCTCTGCTCAACTTACAGCTGATATATGGTACTAAAGATGGGCCTCATTATAATTCACACCCCTGATCAGTGCAAATGAACACCCCACAGAACCTTTCTGTAGAAAAAAGTTATTCATGTTTTACTTCTGAAAGGTACGAAGTTGATATAATAATGCATTGAGGCAATGAGAATGATTTCCTTTGAGCAGAATTCAAACTGTAATTGTGTGGACAGATTGAATAGCGACTAGTTGTATTTAAACATTTTAAAGTATAGAAGAGAAAATCAAACATTAATGAATTATGTTGGAAGGTTTTTCCCACTTTTCTATGAATAATAAACTGAGAATGGCACATGATGAATTAAGTGGATACAATGCATTTAGGCATTACTTAGAGAGTTGTGTAAGAAAATAGTTCAGAATGGCTGTAATTGGGAAAAATGTATTCAAACACTTTAATGTGTTAATGGGTGTGAATCTAATCATAAATCACGATATTGGGGCTCTTTTATCGTAATACAGTTGATGATATGTAGTGCAAGTTAAAAAGTGTTTTTTGTATTGTCATGGTGAAAGAATCCCGGAGCTACAGTCTTTTGATTATGTAACTGACACGTGGCTGTATTTAAAGACTTGCATGAAAGGGCTGCGCGTTATGTGAGAAAGGTCACAGAAGTGACCGAAACGTGTTATGGCAGACGTGTAAAAATAAATAAAAAGTTATTGAAGAACTGTGGTGTCTGTGTCTGTGCCTGGTCCCTTTGGGATTCGAGAATTACAGGAGGTTATATTATATCCACCTTGTGAGGCACAGGACCCCGTAAATATCCATGACAACACTTGTGACTCTTCTCTAGTAAGACTCGCACTCTAGAGAGAGTTTCAAAAAGTGAATTTATTTCGGCTGACGCGTTTCAACCAGGAGGTCTTCCTCAAAATGAAATTCACAAGCAGTAGTGGTGCCCTATCACCTTTAAAAACAATTCTTTCACCAAAAGAAAACATAGTGAAAAAACTAACCGGACCTTGTATCGTGCTCTGGCCCTTGGGAAAACAGACTCCTCTTATTTCATGATAGTAATGATAAACGTTCAGCATCTCTGCATGTAACCTTAGATTTATCGAACAATGCATTACTACATTTGTTTTTTTAGAAAAGAAAACATTCATTTGTAAAAATGAGTTAATGAAAAAAGGTTTGCTGTTATAACAAGTCAACATATTAGATAACATTGCTAGCTGTGCGCCCCAATATCAATGCCTAGTGTGCAATTTTTTAAAAAATAAGCGAGTTTGGCCATTTTTCTAAGTACACATGATACACAAGTGTTCATATATTCAAATGTGTGCAGATGCGATATAAACACTCTTTTCAGTCTATATGATACAGAAGTATGCGTGTATTCAAATGTGTGCCCCCTGAGTAAATGTATTATACGCAAAGAAAAAACAAGCATCTGATAAACCTTAGTAAGCAACACTACGTCATGCGAGTGCCAAGGATAGCAACTGGATTATACAATTTGATACAATTTATGAGACCAGTGCACCTCTGACTCTGCTGCCTTCTATGTCAAAGGTATTGCCTTGCCTAAAGCTGTATTGCAATGTCAAGTGACCAATTCCACAAAGCTGATTAATACTGCCAAGGATACATAAAAGCACTTATGGTCCTTTCACAAAAAAAGATGAAAATGTGATGGTGCAAGAGAAGGAGTGAGAGAAGTAGTGCAAAAAAAGGGAAAGGAACAGAACCCCACACTAAAAAGGATTGTGAAATCAGTCAACTCTAGTGTTCCATAAATCACATTATGTGTGCGTATTCTCTATGAAACCACCTGTACACCCTGTGGTGGACGAGGGAATGCCTTTAAGCGCCCTAATTGTAAAACTTCAATTGTAGGTCAGACAGGCAGAAAAAAATTATGTATTCAAATTGATTAGAAAGAGAACAAAATGAAACAGCTACAGAGAGGCTGTGGTAGTAAATGCTACGCCAGGTGGACGTGGAGTCCTTCATCTTGATTCAGGCCATTTCGCTGCTTTCAGTTGTGCCGCACTATGTATTCTGACTCCAGTTTCCTTAGTGAGAGTTCCCGGTCACCTCCTCTCAGATTCAAAGGGATCCTGTCAATACCAAAAAATTAGATCAGAACACTTTTAAGTTCATGTAGCTGATTGCAATGCCTCTCCACTGGGTAACTCACATCTTGGTTCTTGATACCACGAAAGTACTCCAGAACCCTTTTCTTCACCGGAAATATAGTACTCCCTACTTATCGCAAGCCACAAGTGCAAACCAAAATATATACCACAAAATCACTGTTACAATTCAAAAACTGCTTGAACTTCGCTTTCCACCCTGTTGGTAAGAGGTATGTCTTTACATTGGAGCCATGGGCACACACCTTGTGCCTGCCACATTTATAGAATCCTTGTGATTCTCTCAGCCAGGACCCCTGGGAGTCCTTTCTGTCTCCTGAAGCTGTGCACTAGCATGTCTCTGAGGGAATCACTCTTACAATAGGTTATCTGTGATGTGGGGCTCATCATGCTACCAATCACCATGTCTGATCTAACCAGGTGCCAATGCTTGCCTATTATCTTGCTTACAACTTTGGATTCACTACTGAAAGCAGTAATGAGTCTGACCTCTTTCTTATCATCCTCTCTCTTTTTAGGTATAAGGAGAGTGTGCTTGTTGGTACTCAAGCTCTTTTCTCTTATAGCCCTGTTCTCCCTCTCCAGGTATCCCCTTTGCCTGAATCATCCCTCTATTGTCTTTACCTCTGCCTAAAAGGCATCGTTGGTACTGCAATTTCTCCTCGCCCTTGGGAGTTCCCCATAGGAGATACTACATTTGAGTTTGGTAGGATGGTGGCTGTGGGCATGTAGAATGCTGTTTACCGCTGTACCTTTCCTGAATAGGCTAGTCTGGATACTCTCCCCTCTATATCTATTCTGAAATCTAAGAAGTCAATGCTGGCAGATTCTTGCTGGTAAATCTGAGATTCTATGGCAGGACCGGAGGCTTCTGATTATGCTTTCTCATTTCTTTACTGCAACAACAGCAGCCAATGAATATGAAACTACAAATGTAAAAAACAACATTTCCCATGAGGCTTTGAACCACGCCGCCAATACAACAACCAATCACAGTGGTAATAAGCATATAAAGTATAGAGACACTAATCTGGCCTCCTCTTTCTTTGCTGCTCCGCAGCCCAGATAAGTGCTCTTTACATTATATGCTTATTCTGCTTCTAGGCAGGCCCCATGTTGTGATTAGCGCCAGAGCGTTTAATTAGTGAATATTGCCATTTATACATTGTTTGTATTGCACTATCTAACCTTGTTTGCAGGCTATCGTCTGTTGTGCTGCTTTGCTTGTGCGCCGCTGGCGGCTTCCCTTCCCCTCCCGACTTCGGGGCGGAGCTTCTCTGGCCCACTCCGCGTCGGTTAGTTTTATTTGGAGCGCGTGTTGCGCTGGTAGGCCCCCTTCTCCCCCGATCGCTGCTTCGCCCGTGGCCGCGTCTCTCGCGGTCCGCGACACGGAGGGACTTGGCCCCCCCTCGGGGAAGGAGGCGCACGTCGGAGCTCGCCTGACGCCCGGCATGCGCCGGCGGTGATTCGCGCGCGTCAGCGTGTGCGCGCGCCTTGTGCCTGCAAGACACTCTGCCCCCGGCTGAAGTGGGGTTTCACGCAGTTTTCCAGGAGCCGAGGGCCCGTTTTTTGCATCAATTAAGCAGTGTTTTCCATCGCAAGTTGAATCGGAGCTTGGCAGCATTAACCCCTGACTTCCCAGTGAGTTGGGAAGTGGAACAATTTTTGGGCAACTTTTTTTCTACACCAGATAAAGGTTGTTTTTCCCCTCCATTAGTCCTAGAATTGTACTTTTACGCCTGAGTTGATTTATTCTTGGTATTTCCGGCTCCTGTGCCTGGCACTTCCCCTGCTTGACGCCCTCGCCGGGGCTGGCAATTGTGCTTCCCTCTGGGGACTTTGAGTGGAATTTCAATTCCTTGTGAATATGGCAGATACAGAATACTGCGATGAGGAGGGTGCTGCGTGTGACTACCAGGGCCAAGATGAGTACTACGAGGAAGAGTCCATGGAGGATATGATTGATAAAAAGCTGGCGCTAAACTTGATAAAGCCCTTTCCTCAGCCCTGCTTCCCTTGGCCAAAAAACTGGAGCTTTTGGTCCCCGGTAAGCCTCTTCCTCTGCCTAAGCAAGACCATTCCCGCCCCCCTGCCCTTAAAAAGATCGCTATTGACCCGGCCTGGCCCCACGCCCAGTCCTATGATTAGCTTCATCAGAGCCGGGTCCTTTGGCGGAAGGACAGTTGTTTGGGGACAACTTTGTGAAGGACATTGCAAAATTCGTTAATACCTTTGCGTCCCTTGATAAATCTCAGGCCTCCTTGAAGAGGGTGTTGCATCAGGTCTCTAATAGGGCCGTGCGTGGTAGAGGACGCGCGACCGGCCACTATTCAAATACCAGTCCTCAACGGGGCTACGCTCCATGACGGGGCAGAGGATACACACAAGAACCGGACCAGGCCGGTTTCTATCCGTCAAGATCCCGCGGCTTCAGAGGTCGCTATAATCGAGGTGTCAACAGAGGTTACAAGAACTTCGACAATCAGTCTTCTGGTAAGTCAGATGTGTTTAGCTCCGCTAGGGGGCAGGTTACGTCATTTTGTGGTGAATTGGTCGAGGGCCCATTTTTTGCATCAATTAAGCAGCGTTTTCCATCGCATGTTGAATCGGAGCTTGGCAGCGTTAACCCCTGACTTCCCAGTGAGTTGGGAAGTGCGGCAATTTTTGGGCAACCTTTTTTCTACACCAGATAAAGGTTGTTTTTCCCCTCCATTAGTCCTAGAATTGGAATTTTACGCCTGAGTTGATTTATTCTTGGTATTTCTGGCTCCTGTGCCTGGTTGTTTTTCCCCTCCATTAGTCCTAGAATTGGACTTTTACGCCTGAGTTGATTTATTCTTGGTATTTCTGGCTCCTCCTGCTTGACGCCCTTGCCTGGGCTGGCAATTGTGCTTCCCTCTGGGGACTTTGAGTGGAATTTCAATTCCTTGTGAATATGGCAGATACAGAATACTGCGATGAGGAGGGTGCTGCGTGTGACTACCAGGGCCAAGATGAGTACTACGAGGAAGAGTCCATGGAGGATATGATTGATAAAAAGCTGGATGCTAAACTTGATAAGCCCTTTCCTCAGCCCTGCTTCCCTTGGCCAAAAAACTGGAGCTTTTGGTCCCTGGTAAGCCTCTTCCTCTCCCTAAGCAAGACCATTCCCGCCCCCCTGCCCCTAAAAAGATCGCTATTGACCCGGCCTGGCCCCACGCCCAGTCCTATGATAAGCTATATAAATCCAAAGAATCTTCTACTGGTGACAAAACCTTGCCGTCTCGTCCCCCCCCTCTCACCCCCAGATACTACCACCACTGGCACGGACACCGATACGGACTCCTCTGACGCTGCCCCACGCAAGCGCACTAAGAAACGCAAGCATGCTTCCCCTCCTGTTACCCCTTCACCCTTCTCTTTTGACCCTTCGGACATTGTACATCCCAGGTCCTCTGACTGGGTCCCTCCCCCGGCTGTAGCGGAATATCTGGAAACCCACCTCCGCAAAGGTTTTGACAAAGAAGTGAGAGCCCGCCTAAAGTCCGAGTGTCCCCGACCCGATTTGGCCCACAAGGTGGCCATCACACCAGATATTGAAACTTCCATGACTACCTTTCTTAAAAAGTACAAGAAAGACCCTAAAAAAGGGATTGATCGCGCGCTCAGAGTGTGCCAGGATAAGGTCCTCGACCTTTCAGGGCCATTAGCCAAAATCTAGGAGCTGGCCCTTCAAGCGCAAGAGACAGGGGATACCATTCACCCTGAGGTCCTAGCTGGTTGGGCGCAACGTGCCATTTGCATGCTCGGCAACGCCAACTGCGCCTTAGCTTCTGAAAGACGGAAGTCAGTATTGCTCCGGCTTGACCCTCAGTTGGTAGAGTTGGCTTCATCAGAGCCGGGTCCTTTGGCGGAAAGACAGTTGTTTGGGGACAACTTTGTGAAGGACATTGCAAAATTCGTTAATACCTTTGCGTCCCTCGATAAATCTCAGGCCTCCTTGAAGAGGGTGTTGCATCAGGTCTCTAATAGGGCCGGGCGTGGTAGAGGACGCTCGACCGGCCACTATTCAAATACCAGTCCTCAACGGGGCTACGCTCCTAGACGGGTCAGAGGATACACACAAGAAACGGACCAGGCCGGTTTCTATCCGTCAAGATCCCGCGGCTTCAGAGGTCGCTATAATCGAGGTGTCAACAGAGGTTACAAGAACTTCGACAATCAGTCCTCTGGTAAGTCAGATGTGTTTAGCTCCGCTAGGGGGCAGGTTACGTCACTTTGTGGTGAATTGGTCGAACCTCACTTCAGATGCTTGAGTCCTCCGGATCGTCCAAGGTTATCAGATAGAGATGTTGGTATGTCCCCTACAGGCCTCCCCTCCTCCCCCTCTCCTTTTTTCCCTTCTAGAACAGAGTTTTATCGACTCAGACCTAGCAGAATTGTTAGCCAAGGAGGCTATTGCTGTAGGACCCTTCATCCCCGGAGGTTTCAGCAGCAACGTCTTCCTAGTTCAGAAGAAAGGAGGCGGTCAACGCCTAGTTTTAAATTTGAGAGACTTCAATCCCTATGTCACGTATCGCCACTTCAAGATGGAGGGTATCCATCTTTTACGAGACCTACTGTTGGAAAATGACTGGATGGTCCGTTTGGATCTAAAAGATGCCTATCTGACGGTCCCCATCTGCCCCTCTCATCACAAGTTCTTGCATTCCCTTGGAAAGGGCAGTGGTACCGATACAAAGTGCTCCCCTTTGGTCTGTCCCCAGCCCCTTGGGTGTTCACCAAGCTTCTCAAGCCGGTGATCTCTCGCCTCCGAGAGATGGGGGTGCGTCTCATTGTCTGCCTAGACGACATGCTTCTTCTTGCCCAAGATCGGTCCTTTCTTCTCACACACCTAGAGTGGACGACCTCTCTGCTGCAAAATCTGGGGTTCGTTATCAATGCCAAGAAGTCGGACATGATACCGAACCAGCAGATGGAGTTTCTAGGTTTCCTGATAGACTCTGTAGCAGCTCAGTTCCTCCTTCCTCTTCACAAGATCAGATCCATAAAGAGGGAGATAACATCCACTTTATCCAAGGAGGTGATCTCTTGCGGGTTATGGCAAGTATTGTGGGCCTTCTGGCGTCATCGATTCAGGCCATTTTTCCAGGTCCCTTGCATTACAGAGCCCTGCAGAGACTGAAAATCTTTTATTTGCAGAGGAAGTTTCATTACGACCACCTCATCCCTCTCTCCCTCGAGGCCCGAGAGGAACTTCAGTGGTGGCTGGAGCACATGTCAGCTTGGAACGGCCGAGCCATCTTCGGCGCAGCCCCAGATGTGGTAATAGAGTCCGACGCCAGCCAGTGGGGCTGGGGCGCTCGCTGTGGAGAATTCACCACAGGTGGACGATTGTCCACAGACGAGCTCACACTACACATAAATTGTCTAGAGTTGTTGGCAGGGTCCTTTGCCATCAGGTCTATCTCACCGCTGAAGAGCAATTGTTGTATTCTCCTTCGAATGGACAATGTCTCAGCGGTGAGATACATCAATCGGTTAAGAGGGATGAGATCTCGCATGCTAGCACACATTGCGAAGGAATTTTGGCACTTTTGCCTGGATCGCAAGATCTCGGTAGTGGCGGAGTACCTTCCGGGGAAATTCAATCAGGTGGCAGATTGGAATTCCCGGTTTCTTCAAGATTTCAGCGATTGGAGACTCCATCCATTGCTGTTTGGTCAGATCATGACTATGTGAGGCCCCTGCCAGATGGATCTGTTTGCCTCTCGCCTCAACGCCCATCTTCCCCTGTTTTACAGTTGGAGACCAGATCTGATGGCGCTGGGGACGGATGCGTTCCTTCACCATTGGGGGCAACAGAGGAATTATGCCTTTCCCCCGTTTGCTCTGATTCCGAGGGTGGCGGCATTTGTGCGGCGCCAGAGAACATCAATAGTGTTGGTGACTCCGTTTTGGTCGACTCAGTCGTGGTTTCCCATACTGTTGGAGTTGTCTGTGGACCATCCATTCCGGCTCCCATTTTTCCCGACTCTTCTGCAGGATCCAGTGGGAGCTTGCCACCCCTTAATCCTGCAGAATCAGTTGACGTTGATGGTGTGGACGCTCTCCGGAGACATGAACGCCTTGCAGGCCTTTCACAAGAGGCTTCCAGCTTGATGCAACAAGCTTGGGTTCTTTCCACCCGGAAATGATACTCTGCATCTTGGAAGAAGTGGTTGGGTTGGTGCCTTCCAAAACAAGTGGGTCCCGTGGGATCGAATGTAACTGAGGTGCTGAATTTTCTCTCTGAATGTGCGGCCTCAGGCCTGGCTTACAGGTCAGTTAATAACTTCGGATCTGCTATTTCTGCTGAACATGATCACATCGATGGTAAGCCAGTGGGGATGCATCCCTTGGTTTGTAAGTTACTTAAAGGTGTGCGTGTGGCTAATCCTCCTAAGCCCAGGTATTCTACGCTGTGGGATGTTACTAAAGTTCTTAACTTGCTGGAAACCTGGCCTGATAATTGTGATTTATCTTTAAAACAGCTTTCTGCCAAGCTTACTTTTCTATTGTGTCTCATTTCATGTCGCAGAGTTTCAGATGTCAGAGCTTTAGATTTGGCTGGTAGGATGTTTTCTCCGCAGGGTGTCTCCTTCGTTATTAGACGACGAACTAAGACCATGTCGCGCTCTGAGGAGTACCCCGCTTTTCCACACAATAGCAAATTATGTGTTATTTCAGTTTATGGTGCTCATTCAGCTAGAGGTGCGATGGCTTCTAAAGCCTATTTGTTGGGTTCCCGTTTGGAGGACATCCTCAAGGCGGCTGATTGGTCTTCGGACTCAATGTTTAAAGTTTTTTATTATAAACCTATTCCTCATGTTTCTGATGCTGTGTTTGGTGAGCTTTGAACCAGCATAATCAGAAGCCTCCGGTCCTGCCATAGAATACAAAATTTTCTAGCTATCGCGACAAGAATTTTAGATTCTATTAAGGACACGGAGACAAGGATTATCCCACCCGTTGGGACAGTGATGTAACTCTTGAGTTATTGACGTTATATTGTTTAACATCTTTTATACCCACCCAGTGAGAAATGTATTGGTGGACTCCTTTTCTCAAACTTCTTTTTCTGTTTCAGGAAATTACTCCAACAAGTGCTGAAGGCTTTCTTTGGATTGTGTGGCCGTACCTTCCTGGCGGAAGATGATTCCTTGGTGTTATGGATTGTTCTCCATTGAGAATTCCTAAAGGAACTGTTTATTCTCTCCGTTGAGAGTTCAAGACTTGATTACTTTTATGAGACTGTTCACGCAAAGAAAGAGGAGGCCAGATTAATGTCTCTATACTTTATATGCTTATTACCACTGTGATTGGTTGTTGTATTGGAGGCGTGGTTCAAAGCCTCATGGGAAATGTTGTTTTTTACATTTGTAGTTTCATTTTCATTGGCTGCTGTTGTTGCAGTAAAGAAATGAGAAAACATAATCCTCGCCTCCGTGTCCTTAATAGAATCTAAAATTCTTGTCGCGATAGCTAGAAAAGTTTGTATTCCGGTCATTGTCTGCTATTCTCACCAGGAATTGAAACAACAAAAAACATTGGCCAGATAGATTATTTATCACGGCACAGTCTAGTACCACTTACCCAGTTAATCTAAGTGGACACAATTGTGATTTAGTATTTTTTACTCATATTTTAATTTTTCAACATTTTATTCATATATGGCTAAAGAACAATACCATTTCAGTAGCAAAAATTCACATAAACATTACACTTTTCCAAACATAAAATGTACAATCACTGTGAATGAGACATATTTACAAATATCCAATAAATACAATAACACAGACAAGAACTGCCTATTTTCATTAAATGTTTAAGGCACCAGTCCTGATATACAACCTACAAACAAGCAGGGGACCTTTTGATGTATTTGCTAGCCTGCTCGCTTGCCTATACTGGAACTTGACAATTACTAGGGTCAAAAATCAGGTTGAATTTTATCTACAATTGAAGTCCTGATATGCCCTTCCTGAAACTTGTTCCAGTATCATGTCAACGCATTTCGAACCCACGTGTTATTGAGGGGTTCTCCTCAGGACCTGGACTGGAAACTGTCCTGTACTGTGGAGTGTAAAAAATAACATAGTGTAAGAACCACTGATTCCTTCTGTGATTTACATGCGTATTCACTCTATCTCAACTACAGGTACCTGAAATGTAGCATATGCTGAGCAACAGTATTCTTTTTTCTTTTTCAGGGGGACTGTAACTCTGTAAGTATACAAAAGATCGTTTCAGAACCACCTGGGTTAGCTACAGTGTTTTCTTATGAGCAGCTAGGCAACAACAACACTCCGAATATTTAACAATCCTACCTCGAGGCGGGATTTTTTCAGATTATTCAGACTTGTAAAATAGCTGCAACGAGAGTAGAACAATGTTTGAGTAGTCTGTACATGCTGGCTACCTAATACACAACTCATCTGGGGCGTCATTTGCACATACCTCCTAGGCGAGAAAAATCGTGAGTAAGTCAAAGTTGGTGCAGGAGGTTTACTTCCTGGTTCTGCCGAATCTGTTGGTAAAAGTGTGAGCCACCCATTAGAACCGTATGATTGAAAAGCGTGCTCAACACCGATTTTACTTATATGCACAAAACACTGGGCATTTACGAGTGTTCGTTATCCGACCCCTGTCTGTCTCACCGCTCTCGACTTCGGCGTCTGACGTCAGCCTGTAGGGACGGGCGAGTCGATGTTTTTACAATGACGCGAGTAAATCCTTGCCGCGTGTTTACACTCCGAGGCACCTGGTCCTTGTAGTACTCACTTTTTATTCGGCCCGTTAGGTTGATGTGTCGAAGATTGTTCAACTCTACAGATGATTTGCAATTTAGAGACTCTCTTTATCTTTAACTCAGGTTACTCAGCTCAGACATTTCGTTTAGACCGATACTGGTGGTGTTGAATTTCAGAATAAGCAGGGCCTCCCTTCGTGATAGTTGAAGATCCGGGTCACCTCCAGATCCATGGGCAATTTTGATCGATGATAAGACAGTCCATTTAAATTCGTTTGGGCCATGCTTTTGTTCCAGAAAGTGAGGTACCAGTGGGGCCGACATTACTTTGTTCTTTATCCTGGAGCGATGTTGTATGATCCTATGTCGCACCTCCTGCGTCGTTTTTCCGATATATATCAGCAGACATGGGCATTTAATTGCGTACACCACGTATTTAGATTTGCAATTTGTAAACACATTGTGTCTCCAAATAACTTTTCCGTCACTGAACAATGTGCCCTCTTCAGTCGTGTCACATACCGAGCAGGTTCCACACTTATGATGTCCTTTTACTGGACCTGCTCCTGGAATTATACTTTGGGCTGTCTTTTTCACCAATGGATGTGTTGACACTATTTGTTGTCCAATGCTGCTATTTTTCTTCAGCGCAAACAGCGGTGTTCCCATTTGTGGGATCATATCCTCCACCAAGTGCCAGTGATTATGAATGATTTTCTGGACAGATTGGGTGTGAGGTCCAAAAGTAGACACACAAACCAAACGTTCTGTGGGTGATTTGTTTCTCTTTTGCAGCAGATGTTCTCTAGGTGTCCATCGGGCCCTCTTCATCGAGTGCTTGACCAATTTCCGCGGGTAACCTCTTTCTTGGAGTTTTTGACATAAGGCTTCACCATGTAGTTCAAATTCTTCAACCCTTGAACAGTTCCGTCTCACCCTCAGAAATTGTCCATAGGGGAGGTTATTTTTGAGATTTCGCGGGTGGTAGCGGCGGTAGTGCAGGGCATTGTTCTTATCTGTTTTTTTCAGATACAGAGAGGACATCAGTCCTTCTGGGGTGTACTTAATTTCAACATCCAGGAACGGGAGGGATTTGCAGTCATATGTAAGGCTGAATTTGATGTCCGGACTGCGGTTATTCAACCATTGATGAAAATATTCCAATGACGTGGGTGTACCTTCCCAGATGCACCACACGTCATCGATATATCTCAGCCATTGTTTTATGTGTTGCTGATAAGGGTTGTTGTTATATACAAACATATCTTCGTATTGCGCCATATACAGAATCGCCATTTCCGGCGCAAATGGACACCCCATCGCAGTTCCCTTGATCTGTAAAAACAGATCATCCTCAAATTGAAAAAAAATTATTTTCAATGCCAAGGCAGCCAAACTTAGGATTAGGTCAGTAGGTACTCGATGTGGGCGGGGTCTCCTCTCGAGAAACACCTCCATAGCATCCAGTCCATCCTGTTGGGGAATCTGTGTGTATAGGGACGACACATCCATTGTTGCTAAGATCTGCGTTGTTGGATCAAATGGGAACCCTTCCACCCGGTTTATAAATTCCATTGTGTCCCGTAGGTGTACTGGGACTTCCAATATACATGGTTTTAAGAAAACGTCCACAAACTTGGATATTGGTTCGAAGATCGAATCACACCCAGAAACGATTGGTCGGGCAGGTGGTATCGTGGCATCCTTGTGGACTTTTGGGAGGAAGTGTTGATGGGGGGTTCGAGGGTGTTTTTTCACAAGGTATTCAGCCTCCTTTTTCCCAAGGATTCCTTTGTCCTTTGCAGCATCAACAATCGTTGTGATATCTTGTAAGATCTGCATTGTGGGGTCAGTGGAAATTGAACGATACCATTCCGGATTGCCTACGTGTTTAGCTCCCTCGGATTTGTACAGATCCTTTGACCAAAGGACAACTGCTCTCCCTTTGTCTGCGGGTCGGATCACCACTTCCCGCTGATTTCTTAAATTGTCAATGGCCTCTTTGTTTCTTAGTGATGTTTACTGGGATGAATGCACGTTTTCTTTCAGATGCATTAAGGGCTGACAATACCGTGTGTTTTAAGGTTGTTATTTCTTTGGGCATATTGTAGTTAGAAGGACAGAACACTGATTTATTTCTCAGTCCTGATGCTTCAGCAGAAGCTGTCTCCACAGAGTCTTTGAAAAAACACCTAAGCCTGATTTTTCTGAAAAATTCGATGACTTCCATCTTCACTTTTGTGAAGTCCATCATGGTGCCAGGTACAAACGATAGACCAAGTTCAAGTACCTCCATCTCGGCCTTACTCAACACCATATTCGAAATATTAATGATTGGGGATTTATTCACAATTTGTAATGTTGTTTGCGCGTTGTCATCTCCCATTTTGGTTTGAACCTCGTGTGCGGTTGTTGCTGGCCCCGGCCTAAAAAAGACCTCTTTTGTTGCTGGTTTTTGTTCGAAGACCCTTCACCTGGATCGGAGTCACTTGTGGTGTCAGAAGAGGAAGTATCCGAAAATGTGAGGAACTTTTTCTTTGATCTCCCCTGGTATGTATTGAGATACCTTGTAGAGTCTGATCGCGTGCAGAACTCGTCCTTAAGATAAGGATATACTGTCTCCAAGTTGAAAGTTTTTTTGTCTTTCTCAAACTTGGTAGTTTTGAAATTGATAGTCTGATCTTTAAATGTTGCGAGTTCTTTCTCAATTTTATCCAGAAGGATTTTAGCTTCCGACTCTGTTTGGTTTTCCTTAATCACCTTCAGTTGTTCCTCAATCTCCTCCAGTTCTTTCTTGCAAATTCGTTGGGCAGTTTCGATTGTGTGCACCATCAAATCCCTACTACACTTAGTGCTTATGCAACTAAATCCATTCCTATACACTGGGTCATCAGTAAATATCGCTGGGACATTTTTCACCTGCAAACCCCAGGGGATCACCCCCGCTCTGAGGTTTGCTAGGAGAAAATGGCTGAAGGTGATTAAGGAACTTCACAAAAGTGAAGATGGAAGTCATCGAATTTTTCCTGAAAAATCAGGCTTAGGTGTTTTTTCAAAGACTCTGTGGAGACAGCTTCTGCTGAAGCATCAGGACTGAGAAATAAATCATTGTTCTGTCCTTCTAACTACAATATGCCCAAAGAAATAACAACCTTCAAACACACGGTATTGTCAGCCCTTAATGCATCTGAAAGAAAACGTGCATTCATCCCAGTAAACATCACTAAGAAACAAAGAGGCCATTGACAATTTAAGAAATCAGCGGGAAGTGGTGATCCGTCCCGCAGACAAAGGGGAGCAGTTGTCCTTTGGTCAAAGTATCTGTGCAAATTCGAGGGAGCTAAACACGTAGGCAATCCGGAATGGTATTGTTCAATTTCCACTGACCCCACAATGCAGATCTTACAAGATATCACAACGATTGTTGATGCTGCAAAGGACAAAGGAATCCTTGGGAAAAACGAGGCTGAATACCTTGTGAAAAAACACCCTCGAACCCCCCATCTATACTTCCTCCCAAAAGTCCACAAGGATGCCACGATACCACCTGGCCGACCAATCGTTTCTGGGTGTGATTCGATCCTCGAACCAATATCCAAGTTTGTGGACGTTTTCTTAAAACCATGTATATTGGAAGTCCCAGCACACCTACGGGACACAATGGAATTTGTAAACCGGGTGGAAGGGTTCCCATTTGATCCAACAACGCAGATCTTAGCAACAATGGATGTGTCATCCCTATACACACAGATTCCCCAACAGGATGGACTGGATGCTATGGAGGTGTTTCTCGAGAGGAGACCCCGCCCACAACGAGTACCTACTGACCTAATCCTAAGTTTGGCTGCCTTGGCATTGAAAAGGAAATTTTTTCAATTTTAGGATGATCTGTTTTTACAGATCAAGGGAACTGCGAAGGGGTGTCCATTTGCGCCGGAAATGGCGATTCTGTATATGGCGCAATACGAAGATATGTTCGTATATAACAACAACCCTTATCAGCAACACATAAAACAATGGCTGAGATATATCGATGACGTGTGGTGCATCTGGGAAGGTACACCCACGTCATTGGAAAATTTTCATCAATGGTTGAATAACCACAGTCCGGACATCAAATTCAGCCTTACATATGACTGCAAATCCCTCCCGTTCCTGGATGTGGAAATTAAGTACACCCCAGAAGGACTGATGTCCTCTCTCTATCTGAAAAAAACGGATAAGAACAATGCCCTGCACTACCGCAGCTACCACCCGCGAAATCTCAAAAATAACCTCCCCTATGGACAATTTCTGATTGTGAGACGGAACTGTTCAAGGGTTGAAGAATTTGAACTACATGGTGAAGCCTTATGTCAAAAACTCCAAGAAAGAGGTTACCCGCGGAAATTGGTCAAGCACTCGATGAAGAGGGCCCGATGGACACCTAGAGAACATCTGCTGCAAAAGAGAAACAAATCACCCACAGAACGTTTGGTTTGTGTGTCTACTTTTGGACCTCACACCCAATCTGTCCAGAAAATCATTCGTAATCACTGGCACCTGGTGGAGGATGTGATCCCCCAAGTGGGAAAACCGCTGTTTGCGCTGAAGAAAAATAGCAGCATTGGACAACAAATAGTGTCAACACGTCCATTGGTGAAAAAGACAGTCCAAAGTATAATTCCAGGAGCAGGTCCAGTAAGAGGACATCATAAGTGTGGAACCTGCTCGGTATGTGACACAACTGAAGAGGGCACATTGTTCAGTGACGGAATTTTTTTGGGGGGGAGACACAATGTGTTTACAAATTGCAAATCTAAATACGTGGTGTACGCCATTAAATGCCCGTGTCAGGTGATATATATCGGAAAAACGACGCAGGAGGTGCGACATAGGATCATACAACATCGCTCTAGGATAAAGAACAAAGTAATGTCGGCCCCACTGGTACCTCACTTTCTGGAACAAAAGCATGGCCCAAACGAATTTAAATGGACTGTCTTATCATCGATCAAAATTGCCCATGGATCTGGAGGGGACCCGGATCTTCAACTATCACGAAGGGATGCCCTGCTTATTCTGAAATTCAACACCACCAGTATCGGTCTAAACGAAATGTCTGAGCTGAGTAACCTGAGTTAAAGATAAAGAGAGTCTCTAAATTTCAAATCATCTGTAGAGTTGAACAATCTTCGACACATCAACCTAACGGGCCGAATAAAAAGTGAGTACTACAAGGACCAGGTGCTTCGGAGTGTAAACACGAGGCAAAGATTTACTCGCGTCGTTGTAAAAACATCGACTCGCCCGCCCCTACAGGCTGACGTCAGATGCCGAAGTCGAGAGCGGTGAGACAGACAGGGGTCGGATAACGAACACTCGTAAATGCCCAGTGTTTTGTGCATATAAGTAAAATCGGTGTTGAGCACGCATTTCAATCATACGGTTCTAATGGGTGGCTCACACTTTTACCAACAGATTCGGCAGAACCAGGAAGTAAACCTCCTGCACCAACTTTGACTTACTTGCGATTTTTCTCGCCTAGGAGGTATGTGCAAATGACGCCCCAGATGAGTTGTGTATTAGGTAGCCAGCATGTACAGACTACTCAAACATTGTTCTACTCTCGTTGCAGCTATTTTACAAGTCTGAATAATCTGAAAAAATCCCGCCTCGAGGTAGGATTGTTAAATATTCGGAGTGATGTTGTTGCCTAGCTGCTCATAAGAAAACACTGTAGCTAACCCAGGTGGTTCTGAAACGATCTTTTGTATACTTACAGAGGTACAGTCCCCCTGAAAAAGAAAAAGGAATACTGTTGCTCAGCATATGCTACATTTCAGGTACCTGTAGTTGAGATAGAGTGAATACGCATGTAAATCACAGAAGGAATCAGTGGTTCTTACACTATGTTATTTTTTACACTCCACAGTACAGGACAGTTTCCAGTACAGGTCCTGAGGAGAACCCCTCATAACACGTGGGTTCGAAACGCGTTGACATGATACTGAAACAAGTTTCAGGAAGGGCATATCAGGACTTCAATTGTAGATAAAATTCAACCTGATTTTTGACCCTAGTAATTGTCAAGTTCCAGTATAGGCAAGCGAGCAGGCTAGCAAATACATCAAAAGGTCCCCTGCTTGTTTGTAGGTTGTGTATCAGGACTAGTGCCTTAAACATTTAATGAAAATAGGCAGTTCTTGTCTGGGTTATTGTATTTATTGTATATTTGTAAATATGTCTCATTCACAGTGATTGTACATTTTATGTTTGGATAAGTGTAATGTTTATGTGAATTTTTGCTACTGAAATGGTATTGTTCTTTAGCCATATATGAATGAAATGTTGAAAAATGAAAAAATGAGTAAAAAATACTAAATCACAATTGTGTCCACTTAGATTAACTGGGGAAGTGGTACTAGACTGTGCCGTGGCACAATCTGGCCAATGTTTTTTGTTGTTTCAATTTGAGTGGTCTAGGCCAGATAGTATATAGACCCAAGCCTTCCTTGTTTCCCTTATTCTCACCAGGAAGGCATCCAATTTTTACTGTGTACCATCCCAAATTAGAAGAATGTCATCTATGTAGCGGGTCCACAGTATCAGGCACTCAGTACATTCCTCATTGGCCTCAGACCAGACATGCTCTGACTTCCACCATGCCATGAACATGCATCCGTAGCTTGGAGCAAAGCATCTTCCCATGGCAGTCCCTGTTGGCTGCCTTTACCATTAATCTTCAAATAGGAAAAAGTTGTGCTCCAAGCAAAAACACATTATTTCCAGAAGAAGCATGGAGTAATCATACATAGCTAAGGGTTTATCACTGAAGAAAAACTTGCATGCGTCTACACCTAGTTGATGGTCTGTGGATGTATAACTTGACACTATGTCTACTGTGGAAAGAATGTAGCCTGGTTGCCAGGGGATATTTTGTACCTTGGTGATAACGTCCATACTGTCCCTTCAATAAGATGGTAAATTGAAGACAGAGGAGTAAACTGGTGTTCTCTAGCAAACTGGTGTTTGCAGAAATGATGGGCCTGCCTAGTGGGTCAGTGCTGTGCATGTGAATTTTAGGCAAACATGTAAAAGCATGGTGTCATGGGTTTTGTTAACATACAGAAAATGCATTTCATCAGAGCTCAAAAGACCCCTCTCGTGCCAACTTGAAAGCATACTGGGGTACAGTGTTCTAGTTTGACCATATATAGATCCATTGGTTTTAACATAGTTACAAGACAGATTCAAATGAGGAACAATGAGCAAGTCTATCCGCAAGAGGCTTGGAGGGGCAAAAAGCCTCTTTGAGGGATGTAAAACTAGTACTATTGGAGGAGTGCAAGTAGTTATAACTGGGGACTCAGGTGGAGGTAGGGATCTGAAACAGAAACTATTCCACTATGAGAAATTGTGCAAAAAAGAGATCAACAGGAGTTGGGAGTGATTGGTTGTCTGAGTACCTCTGAGTGTCAGTGTGGGTGGGTCAGGGTGTGTG
The DNA here is from genome assembly GCF_964261635.1 of Lissotriton helveticus. Taxonomy (NCBI): domain Eukaryota; kingdom Metazoa; phylum Chordata; class Amphibia; order Caudata; family Salamandridae; genus Lissotriton; species Lissotriton helveticus. The sequence continues at coordinate 1,588,283,119 of NC_136067.1, read as the reverse complement.
TAACTGCCGGTATGGACGAGTGAGTGGGTGAGTCAGTGGCTGTATGAGTTAGTGAGTACGTGTGTGAGGGGCTGGATGGGTGCATGAGTGTGTGTATGGCTGTGTCTGTGAGTGAGTGCATGTGTCAATGGTATATGGGTGAGTAACTGGGTATGTGAAAGGCAGTATAAGTGAATGATGGGCTATGTGAGTGATTGTATGGATGAGTGGATGAATGTGAGAGTGTCTGTATGGGTGAGTGTGTGCTTGTGTCAGTGACTGTATAAGTGAGTGAGTACATGTTAGTGTCTGCATTAGTAAGAGAGTGAGTGTGTCTGTAACTGTATGGATGAGTAAGTGGCTGTTTGACTGTGTGAGTGAGTAGATGTATGAGTAGCTCTATGGGTGAGTGGCTCAGTGTGTGAGTAGGTGTTGATGATGTCATCAGTGATGTCATGGGTTAATTCATTTGAGATGTCATCGCTGATGTACTATGTGAGGTTAGAAGCAGTGTATTGCAGGCGCAAGTTATAGTTAGCTCACAAACTATAGCGGCTGAGACTAACTATACCGTCTCTGTAACCTTTGGGTTTTTCAGTGAATTTATATATATATCACTCAATGATGGTTGCCTCTGGGTAGTTATAGTTAGGATTGTGTTTCCATAGGAAATGCATTTTTGTGCTGCTAATAACTTTGGCGCCGTTGGACCAATCTCCACAAAACATTCTCCCCAAAAGTGCTTGGATCTGTCAAGCGGGGGCCGAGAAAAGGGTGGGTCCCAAAATATTCTTTCCCCATTAATTTGTCTATAGGAACTTTAAACAATGCTTCAGCCCAAACCGCTTAATGGTTTTACACCAAGTTTGACAGAAAGTTAGAGCTTGGTCCAGAAAGAGTGCTTTTTTTGTGTTTTGGTGTAAATCCATTCAGTACTTTAGCAAAATTAAGGCAAAAAAATGGTATATTTCATGCCGCGGAGGATCTGCTGACCTGACAGATCTCAAAGTGAGATCTGATTTGCTGCCACCACCTCGCCCAGGAAGTGGTGGTAGCAATCTTAGGATTCGGTAATCAGTCCTAAGTCCTAAAAACACATGCAACAAAAAGAAATAAGGAGCATGGTTTGGGCAGGATGCAGATACCGTGACCCCCAAGGCTTCATGGTGGTGTCCCAGAAAGAGTCTGCCAGGGGCTTAAAAAAAAAAAAATTCTATGAATTCGCAATGATTCTGCTGCAACATTCAAAAAAAGAAAAGAGGCTTCTCACAATTCTTTTCTAACCCCCTCCCCGGGAGGGCCGGGGCCCAGTAGGACAAAGTTTTTTTATTTGTTTGTGGAGGGCTGTTTTTGGCCCTGGAGACCCTGCTCCCAGGGCCCAACTTGTTTTTTTAAGGGGAGGGGGAAGAACGGCCCACCTCCTCAAGCCTCTCAAGGCCCCTGAAACCGCATCCCGAGGGCTGCTAAACTTTGTACATGGGAGGGGAGCACGTGGCTCCCATCGCTGACAATAATATGGCCTCAGGGACCCCATTCCCAAAGGGCCGGTTCACATGCTGTGTCTCAGGGACCCCACACCTGGGACATAGTGTTTTTTTCTGCCCGCACCGAGCAGATGGGAGCTTGGAAAATGCCCCCGCCGACTGGGAGCATACTTTTGATCTGTTTCCCTGCTGGCACTGATGCAGGCAGGAAAACAGATCAAAATAATGCACCCACCCGGAGGGAGCAGCATATTTAGGTGTTCCCTGTGGGAGGAGGCAATGCTGGCTCCTGCTGCATGTGGGGGACTGACTTGTGCCTCAGGGCTCTTATGGCTCCCCTTGCTGCCCCCAGCTTGTATATGGTGGGCGTTCTGGATGTGCATCAGGGCACCCACCTTTAAGTACTGGGGTCCCCAGACCTGGTAACAGCACATGGAAGGGGGCTACACGGCCCCATCCCCTTTATTTTAACTGGTGGCCCTGGAGATGGGGTCCAACGGCCTAAAAAAGACTTAGGGACAGGGGCGCACCGCCTTTAATTAAAATCAACAGGCCTGGGGATGGGTCCCCAGGGCCTAATAAGGCTAGGGGTGGAATGTCACATGGGCCCCCTCCCTTTGAATAAGAAAAGGCCCAGAGGATGTGGCCCCCTTTTAAATGTATATGGCCTTGGGAGATGGAGTACCTAGAACCATATGTGAGGTCATAAACAGTGCATGGTGGAGGGGCGCAAGTTATGGTTAGTGCTGCTAACTGTAACTGGTGAATTTCTGTGGTTTTTTTTTGTTCAAAATGTTAATGTTGTCACTGACAAATTCAAATCACAATAACATTACTTCAACCTTTGTTTTTTCCGGTGAATTTCTAAGGTTTTATTTAACAATTGCAAATCTTTTTAATACACCTAACTATAACATTACTTCAACCTTTGGTTTTTTCACTGAATTTCTAGGTTTTTTTTCCAATATTTTTTTTAGCATATCTATGGTAGAATAACTGAATAATATCTGCTGTGTGAGGATATTATTTTGAACTGGAATGGCTTTTGTATTGTAATATAACAGGAAAAGGTGCAAAGTTGGTAAAATGTTTCTAAAAAATAATGTTTTAGTATAAAAAAGAGTAATACAACACTGTTTGTGTTGTGATTGTCCATCTCCTCAGTACTTGTAACTCTCATATTCATATTATCAGCTAGTTCATTAATATTCTAATACCATACTCTCATAGCCTTTGTATCTGTTTTTACATTACAATTGCAATTATAATTCAAAAGAGAGAAATCCGTTTTTGCAATAATGTATAGTATTAGTTTTCACTTTGTAAATCTATTTTTAAGGTGGTTCATTAGTCTTGTGAGATGCTAATGATCCACTCGCGGGACACTTGAGAGACCGTACCGTTATACATTTTGTTTTAAAATATTGCGTATAGTTCTTTTTTATATGCTTTTATATGCTTTTGTATATTGTTATTTATATGCTTTTTTATATTATCTAATGGTAATCTATAATAAGGGAGTTGTTTAGATATGTTTGTTATATTTATGTTTATATTTATTTATTTATATTTATTTTCATTTATAGAAACTAATCATTCTTGTGAGATGCTTGTGAGAGTCGAACACACAATCCCCTATGTGGACTCCAAGAGGTCTGTACTTCCTGTTTGGCTATCGCAAGGCACCTGTGAGACCGTACATTTGGAATTAAGTTCATAGCAGTGTTTTCTTGTTACTTTGAGCAAAGTAAGACATTAGAGGTGTTGAATAAGTTAGAAAAAGTATTTATGAATTGTTTAATTCAATATAGTAGTGCTAGAGGCACTCCTATGGTTTTAAACCATGTGATGGCGTTGACTACCATGATTTTAATTGACTTAAGGTTTTTTGATTTACCGTAGCCTGAATGTACAACATATTTTCCTTGCATGTGCATGTTTCCCATGAAGACTTATCTCGTATCTCTTTGTAGTTTTAGCAGAGTGGGAGCTGTCACAGAGTAGAACAGCCTTTCAAGGAACAGAACGTGTGGGATGTGCATTTGAAAGCATGAGAAAGAGAGAGAGGTGTGGAATGTACTTTTTGGTCTCAAAGTGCAGTATTATGAGCAGTGGTGCTCAAATGTGCATAATGTTGTACATTGGGAGATGAAGTGTGCAATTCTATAGGCAGTGGTGCACAAATGTACATTGTACATTGGGAAGTATTATGAAGTTCTTACTATTGACTTTGACATGGCCTCATTTCATCTTGAAGTCTGACTCTGTCTTGCTTGAGCTTTTTGGGCGCACAGGCAGGTCCCCAGATTACTCAAGTTGTTTAGGTTATTCACGTTCAAGGGTGCTTTTTTTCTGTGCTTTTGGAGATTGTTAAATGTACCGGCAGAGACTTTCGTAAGCTTCATTAAGATGAAGGCTGGAACACATGAGAATGCAGAACCAACTTTAGAACTCCTTTGCCTTTAGAATGCTTGCATGGAAGGTGGTCAATTCCAATAAGTTTCCTTGGCGCAGAGGAACGCTTCTGGGAAGCTTCTAGTGTTTTTGAGATTATAAAGCTGGGGTCTGTTGACTTAGAAACTGCGATTGTTTTGGAGTCTGTATGGGGATGGACGCATCTACTTCGGTACAGCAGAACCCTAGTTTGCTGAGGCTCTTAACCTCGGTTGTGAATCCCCCAGTCTGGAGTGGGCTAAGATGCAGTGTTTTCAGCCGGTGAGGTGATTTGTTTTTGAGTATTGACTCTGTGATGTGTGAGTGACTTTTTGTTCACATCCAAGTTAATCATCTGATGTATTTAGTGTATATATCTTTCTGATTCCTTGCAGGACATCCAGCATGATCTGCTTGAGTTTTATATCATGTTATTTCCTGCTTGCATTTCATGTATTTTATTCTATGCATTTGCCAAGAGTGTTATTATTGCATATATATATATATATGGCAGAGTGGTGTCTGACAAATAACATTTTCATCTTATAAACAGCTCCAGGGATCAGCCATGGGTACTTGCTTCTCCCCCAGCTATGCGAATCTACACATGGGCTGGTGGGAGGAGCAGGTCCTAGGAGTCCAACATAGAGACATTATGTCAGACAATGTAGTAATGTACAAGAGGTACATTGATGACATTTTTATTTTATGGCAAGGTAGCGCTGAAGAAGCAGAAAGATTTGCACTGGCTCTAAATGAAAATGTATTGAATCTAAAGTTTACATGTAACACAAATGCTGTCAATATTCAATTCCTTGACTTAGAACTGTATGTACAAGACAACAAAATACAGACACGAACATATAGAAAGCCTACCGCAGGGAATGCCCTGCTACATGCGCACAGCTTCCACCCTACACCACTAAAACAATCAATTCCCTATGCTGAGTGCCTGAGAATGACACGGAACTGTAGCACCAATGAGGGACTCTCCAATGCCAAACTAGAGTTGTTTAAAAGACTCAGGAAGAGAGGGTACACTAACAGCACTTGCCAAAGGGCGGAAGAAAAATGCAGAGTTAAAAATAGGAAAGATCTAATTTTCCCAGAGACTGCAACACAAATAACAACTGAGCCCAACAAGAAAGATCCTCCCAGATTAATAACTGGTTACAACAGATATCATAGTAACCTACGTAAAATCCTGACAAGACACTGGCCTTTAGTTCGGGGGGACCCAAGCATAGGTGAATCAGTGGGCACCAGTCCATTAATAACCTTCAGAAAGGCAAAATCCATGAGGGAAGAACTAGTGTGCAATGCGCCAGCACTCAAAAAAACCAAAAATTGGTTAGATTCCCAAAGGGGCTTCAAAAAGTGTTCAAAATGCAAAGCTTGTACTCATGGGGTGAACACTACCAAAGTACAAGTCCCGTTCAGGATTAAACCTTATATGCTGAGAGACGCATACACATGCAAGACAGACTTTGCAGTCTATGTACTATCATGTGCATGCGGCAAGAGATATGTAGGTTCCACCGCCCATCCAGCACACGTACGGATCTTACAGCATTTGCGAGCAATCGCCAATAATGATCCAACGTACCCGGTGGCCAGGCATATACATGAGACCCATAACGGTAATGCTAAAAATATCCAGTATTTTGTAATTGACAGCATTCCGAAAAACATAAGAGGAGGTAACCGCCCATTAGCGCTGCGCCGCTTGGAGTCAAGGTACATCATACTCTTAAACTCCAAGATCCCATTCGGCCTGAATGCGGACGAAGCCTTAAGTGTCCATCTATAACTAGTAGATTCTAACACATCCATATGGTATTCCTTTGCCCTGAGTACCATTCGATGAACATCTGCAGTTCATCTACTACACGTTTCACGGGTTTAACATGGGCACAATAAGAGCACATCTCAGACTCATGACGCTGTCTGAGTACACGGCACTCCTCACCCCCTTCCCAACCTCACAAACACCTAGACACTTTGCAACAAAATACAAAGAACTCCCATCTATTTAACTCTACATAGAGAATTACTGTCTGGATGTTGTTTCATAATAGGCGCACGCGCAATACCTCAACCCCTTCTCTTGACGCGGTATGGTTTATATTGTCTAATGTCACTTACTTTAAATGTATAACAGTGATTCATGTTGAAAACAGTGATAGGCGTCAGAATATCTGTTGCTGCCGCGTAAGACCATACAAGTCACTAAAGCCCACTTGGGCAGCACGACTAAATATACGGCCGCATGATTACGAGCGGCAACCACGGGCATTTAAATCACACAAGCCGCGAAGCGCGCTAAGTACCTACACAGCGGCATGGTTAGATGTATGGTTGACGGGGTTGACTCGAGACGGTCTGGTGTGTCCAAGCATGCACGCTGTCATGAGCGGGAAGTCTGTACGACTATGAAACAGGCAAACCAGATGACCTACTAGGACAGGTCCTTTTATTAGGAACATCCATGGTAACAACACGGGGAAATCGTAGCAAAGTGTGCTAAAGTATTATTTTTCTCACTAGAATTCTAGTAAATGCTTTTAATGGTACCTAAATGTTAGCTGTGATTTTTAACATGCTACATGACGAAAAGGTTGCGAATACTATTTTAACACACATATTTGGGTGATTGTATGAATTTATATTGTTTGAAAAACATTTCTGATGTAATGCTCGCCATATGTGTAAAAACTGAGAAAAGACTTTTGTCACAATACAGGTTTTTCCTTTAATGTAACCATGGCAACATCTGGATTTAACCTGTATGCTAATTAACAGACACACCCATGGCTCTCTTTGTATAAATTTAGAAACCTAATGTAGATGCAGATGTAGTGAACAAGGCGGCAACGCCGAAACGCGTCTAAGCAGATACTGATCGAATAAATCGAGTTTGGATTCAGATTCATGGTGTCAGCGCCTTCTTTAAACCGGACAAGTTTGGCAAGATTGAATATATATATATATATATATATATATATACTTGTTCTTTGAAGGAGTGGAGTTTGATGTATATATGAATATATATATATATATATATATATTCACTGAAAAAAACATAGGTGATAGACCATATATAGTTAGGAATTAGCATTTACAAAACCTTGAAAATTCACTGAAAAAACCATAGGTTATAGACCATATATAGTTAGGAATTAGCATTTAGAAAACCTTATTTTACTCACACAAAACCATTGAAATTCCATATATAGTTAGTTGCACTAACTATATATCGCGCACCCGCAATCCACTGCTGATGATGTCACATATTACATCATTCATGACATGGTCAGTGACATCACTGATGATGTTGTATAGCTCCTATATATCCTTATATCGTGTTAAGTTAGCATAGGTACATTTCAGATTTAAACGCCATTTTTCCTTTCTTGCAACTTCTGCACACGACCCTTAATTGTTGACTTAGCTTTCAACCTAGTGGTTTGCCGTGGTGTATGTGAGAATAATATGTTATTGCTCTGATATCAGTCTTGTTTAATAAACCATGTCTGCACGGAGAGTGCTGAAGTTTCAGGAGCAACACGATATGGAATTGTTATGAGGTCTGATCTCCACGCCTTCATAGTCATAACACAAGTGCAGCCTTTGCCAACTTGGGCTTGAGGCGGGATTGATATTGCTTTGCACGAGAATTGTTAACACACTTGATGCGGTGCACATGCAGAGAGAGCTGGTGTATGCTGATGTGATTCCTTCATGCTAGGACACTAAGGTATGGGCCCGCCCTAAAACAACCCAAAGAGACCTTCTTAGATAATAATATAATATATGTGTTAGGGAGGGTGAGATATAAGTGTTGTTAACTCTTATTCATTACAGCATGTTAACATGCTGTCACCATTCGCTTTTTATGTCTTAGTAACTATGCTGATAATTTTGCTACTGATAATAAGTATACTTGTATTATCAAAGATACTGCGCCTGAGAAGACGGCATTAGTAAATAAACATTTCAAATGCACATGTGTCTTCTTTACTCCATGTTCTGGTTTGTAATGATAATATAACGAAAGAGTGTTCATGAGTCCCACGTACCCTGAGGTACTGTAAGTTCATGTTCTGGTTTGTCTAAACATTGGGTGTTTGATATGTCCAATGAGACACTGTAGCTAGCTCGGTAAGGGGTGAGTTGGTTGCTAAGGTAAGTTTTGGGACATCCTAATTTGCCGAGGTTCCACTCCTCTGTGCACAGTTCTGTGTGAGTACAGAAACCCTGCAACATGGCGCCCAACGGTTTCGGTGGTCTTATATCATGACACTCGAGTAGTTTATCGTTCATGCCTTAACCCCTTCACATCCGTTTCCGGAAAACGGTGTGTTGGTGAAACCTACCTATTTTTTGAAATAGGTCTTTATTCAAGCTTGATTCTTTCTCAAACGGTTTCTTTGAATTTCTACCCAGTTGTGCTACAAAGTATTCTTTGTTTTTTCTTGTTTCCAATTCTGTAATGGCGGCAGCGGTGGCTATTGCGCAGCATAGTCGCGTAGCGGTACGCAACCATCTTCAGACGTACCAGGTCCCAGTAGATGGGATGGCTGTGATTTTCGTGGTATGTGCAGATCCGGCGTTTCCTTACGAGTTGTTTTACTCTTGGGTTACGTTTCCGGCTGTGGACGCTAATTCTGGTTTGTTCCACTCCTACACCGCCTCGGATGTCCCGGCTGAATATACGCCGTACAGGGCATTGGAAATACCTATTGATCATTGGCAGCATCGAGTTTGGTTTGATGGCGCCCTCCCCCACTCTATGTCCCCTGCGAGGTTAGGCCCACTCTCAATTCCAGGTACTAATTGGCCTGCGTTGGGTGGCTTTACCCCGCACCCGAATCACGGGGCTTGCACCCTGGCAGAAATTCGCAGGCTGCATGTAGTTTCCATTTCCGTGATTCGTGCCTTAGTGCAATACATCGGTCGACATCTTCCTGGTGGTCCCCAGGGAGGCGCGGCCGCTCCCATGGAACGAGGCGGAATGCGTCTCAATCCAGTGATGGTTAATTCGGTTTTTGGTGCGCGTCCAGTTGACAACGATGACTTCCCATTCTGGCTAGCAGAGAAGTTTGATCAACTGGAGGCGGTTTTTCCGAATTCTACTCCTGCTGATAAACATAGAATGTTGACGATTACTCTACCGAAGGATATTACTCCTGAACTTGCTGACTGTGACAGCTGGGGAAAAACATTTGCGGCAGTTTATACAAGGTGCTTCGGCACCCCGTCTATGACTGCCCTGCCTGAAATCGTTCGACGTGTTCAGAATGATCACGGTCCAGAGGCAGCGGTTGAATTGGGTATGCGCCTGTGTGGTTCTTTTGAGATTGTAAGTGATCTCATTCTCTCCAATGTTAAAGGAGATGCAGTTAACTTTCAGGTGTCGAATGCTTTGGCTGCTCTGCCCGATGCCGACAAACCCCGCCAGTTAGCAAAGATTGTGGTGGCCGCTTATAAAACGATTGGCCGCACAAGTAGAGGTCTGAAATATTTTCCAGTGAAGGAGAAAAAACAACCACAGGGACAATCTGCAGTGACAGATGTCCAGCCCAAGTCCAAAAAACAGAATTGGCCTAAAAAACAGACACAGGGGAAGCAGACAACGCAGACTCAGGGTACTTTTCCTGCAATACAAGCTCCTGCGCCACCCGAAAAAGTTTATGATTTGCGCGACCGCGCGATGATTAAATCGCCTGATCGTTTTCAGGGTTCTGATCAACGCTCTCCTCGTTCCTTTCAGGACACATCGGCCCCAAAGACCGGTGGAGGAGGAGGGGGTGGACGTGGACGTGGTGGCCAACAAGGACGTGGTCAGTCCCGCCAGACGGACGGCGCAGTGAAGCAGGAGGATTCTACGCCTAGGCGTCCGCAGTTTGCGAAAAAGAAAGTCGCAGCCTTAACAGCGCATCGATATGCCACAGATAGTGAGAACGCGGCTTCGGAATCTGACGTGGGCTCTGACCTTGCTGGACAGCGCGGCGGAGATAACCATAGTCAGAGAGGCGCTGCGTCCACTACTGAGGGTGACAGCGACTGATGTCTACGTTGTGATAGAAACAGCGGATACGAGACTTGCTCCCCCTGAAAGACTATATGAAATCGTCCTGTTAATTGAAGGTGACATACAGCGTACCGTTAAAGGTGTATTTTGGGAGAATCTGTCTTCCACATATGATATTTTACTTTCGGAGGCTGACTGGCCCCCACCTTTTGTGCTCGCGGCGCCGCGAGGGGAGGAGGTAATCCTACCCAGTTTCGCGAACACTGTCTCGAAAGAGCATGCGCAGCATTTTGCAGAAGAGTGGGCTCGGGCTCTCGCGCCGGCTCTGTACCGTAACCAATGTGGTTGGGATAAATTGTCGCCTTGCCACGAAATTCCGTTGCGGTCTCAGCCGCAGCCTCAACCTCAATATCCCATTCGGCGTGAGGCAAAATCTTCCGTCGCGGAAATCCTTGAACAATTGGAATATCAGGGAGTTATTGAAACGTGTGTGTCACCGATGAATAATCCCCTTTTTACTGTGAATAAACCTGACGGATCATATCGTTTGGTTTTGGATTACCGGCATTTGAACTCGCATTGCCGTAACTGTGCAGTACAGAATACCCACGGCTCTGCCCTAGTGGATAGTCTCGTGCGTAAGCGTTTCAAGACAACGCTTGACATATCCAATGGTTTTTATGCCCACAGATTGGACAGCTTTAGCTCCCAATGGACCAGTTTTACAAGCGCTGGAGTCCAAAAGCAATTCCGGCGTCTTCCAATGGGCTACAAGAATAGTCCTGGTGTATTTACCGCTCGCATTGTCTCTATTCTGGAGGCACTCGACCCTGATGCTTTTTCGTATGTGGATGACATATATCTCACAGACGACGATATTTGGGAGCATCTGTGTCGTGTAAATTCTCTTGTTTGCAACTTCGCAGACATGGGTTACAAATTCAACTTTGCAAAATCGCACATTGCTGAACATACAGTGTTGTTTTTGGGCTATGAGCTCAACAATGAAGGTAGAGGTTTGGCTCCTCACTTCTTAGAGAAGTGCGCACAATTACGCGCTCCAACAACACTGAAAAAATTACAATCTTTGCTGGGCTTTTTGAATTTCGGCAGAACTTACATTCCGGAATATGCCCAGCGTATCAAGCCTTTGTATGCTTTGATCCAACCAACTTTCTCAAAATCATGCTGGCTGCCTGAGCATTCAGCCATTTTGCAATCCTTGCAGGCTGATCTGCTCGCTTCTAAATATTTACTGACTCGTGATAACCACTCCAACCTGGTCATAATAATAATTCCTGGGACGGTGGGTTTCACTTACCTCACTTTTAATGAAGGTGACACAGTACCTATTGCTTACAAGTCACACTTGTACACCTCGGCTGAGATGCGGTTTCCCACCATAGAAAAGGTTTTAACTGCTGTACAGATGGCTATTCTAAAGGAACGAGCTCTGTCACAGGGGAAACGCATGCTAGTGGTAACACCCTGTCCTCATTTGGAGGCAGTCACGAAAGCCAGTGTACCAAATTCAAAAGCTTTGCACCCTCGGTGGATTCAGTGGGCTGCGTCATTGTCATCCTCGGATGTCATGTTTATTTTTGACGCTTCCTTACGGTCGCAGGAGTTCTTGCAGTATGAATTCGTTCACCCTGCTCCTCTGGCGATGCGACCTTTGGAGGACTTCCATTGCATCATTTACACTGATGGGTCGGCGCAGGTTGCGCATGGCTCTAAACATGCCTACGTTTCCGCATGCGCCATTGTGGTCGGTGCTATGTTGAATGATGAGTTCATTTCCAGGGAGGTACACACGTTGCCCCTGGGCGATTGCACTGCACAATTGGCAGAGCTTCGTGCTCTCTTACTAGCTTTGGAGTACGCAGATCCAAGTGTTACTACTCTAATTGTAAGTGATTCTTACTACTGTGTCCAGTCTTACAATGAAAACTTGTTCTTTTGGATTCAAAATGACTTTCATGATTCCAAGGGTAGCACAATAAAACATAAAATGATCTGGGTTCAAGTGGCAGAGCTTAAGGCTATGTTGCCACTCGTTTATGTGATTCATACTCTCGGTCATCAGCGCGTGGGAGTACACGCTCTTGGCAACTCGCTTACTGATGAAGCGGCGAAATCAGCAGTATCTACATACTTAGTTGCAGCAGTTACTAGGTCTAAAACCAAGATTGATAGCGACATCTTGGCAGCGGTTGCTGCCTCTGAGAAGGGAAGTAAACATCCTTCGGGATTCCCTTCGAAGTATAAATACCACTTAAGTCCCGAAAAGGTTCCTTTTGTGACAATTCCTGATGTTGGGGAACGGCTGATTCCCAACACGGATCGCAGAACAGACTTGATTACAGCGGCTCATGAAGGTGTGGCGTCTGCGCATGCGGGCGTCTCAGCCACTGTAACGCAACTACAACAACGTTTCTGGTGGCGGGGACTGTACAAACAGACGCGTGATTATGTCCTTCTTTGTGACATATGCCAGCAGATTAAACCTTCAACTGCTACGCGTCCGCCTCAGACTCAGTTGTACATTTCTAATAAACCACTAGGCTGTGTTTATTTAGATCACTGCGGTCCATTTTCATCTGATACTGCGTATAAATACATCTTAGTAGCAGTTGACTCATGCACACGCTTTGTTTGGGTATGGCCACATCGCAGCGCTGATTCCCGGACTGTCATCAGAGATTTGCGTATCTTTATAGGGATTTTTGCCTGTGGTACCTTCCATTCGGATCAGGGTCCGGCTTTCGCCTCTAAGGCGTATAAGGATGCCATGACTTCGATGGGGGTCCAAGTCAAGTTTTCGTCACCCTACAGACCCGAGGGTAATAGTGTAGTTGAACGAATGAACCGTGATTTAAAGCAATCTTTGACAGCCCGAGTTATAGGCACTGGCAGAAACTGGCTGGCTCACCTCTATGGCGTGCAGCGTGCTCTTAATAATCTCCCTAGAAGGTCTCTGGGTGGGCGGACCCCATACGAAATGCTCTTTGGCATCAAGATGTTCGTCCCTGACCTTGACGGTCTAGACTCGGTGGTTCGCGCCACTTCCTTTGACGCAGATGAACATTGCAATGTTTTACAGAATCTACAAAAGACGAGAGACACTCTTGCAAAGGAACATTTGCCCTCCACATCGGATGATGCGTTGCAGATCCCGGTAGTTGGCTGGCTACCCCAAGTTGGAGAACTGGTTCGAGAGAAGATCGAAAACAAGAAAGAGTTTGGTCCCTCCTATCGGACTCCGGTCCCAGTGCTTGGAGTGAAGGGCACAAGAACAGTCATTTTACCACCACTTCCAGGTCGTAAGGAAAACAGGTTTATTTCTATTGACAATGTCAAGATACACAGAGTGGCCGATTCTTCTTAGCATGACACCGGCTGTTTCCTGTCCTTCCATTGTGAGAAATTCAATTATGCCCACTGCTTCTAATAATGAACCTGAGGTGGCCATCGAATTACCTGCTGTTTCCAGTCCATTATTGAATAATTTACCAGGAACTAACCTTGATGAGACAGACTATACATACCCCACTGATTTGTCCATGCCTGACCTACAAGCTCGTTTAGCCACGGAATCCAGATTTTCATTTGACTCTGCTTCCCTTGCCTCGAAAAAACCCTCTAAAATTGCAGTATATGCTAGCCTGTTTAAAAAACATTTTTTGATACCTCCTTGGATATACATTTGGCTGGTCCTTTTTTCGGTTTACCTTTTTATGTCAATTGGTTTTGTGTTTTATTTTTTTCGGATTATGAATGGACACTATGTCGAGGAGAGAACTTGCATTACTCATTTAAATGGAACTTTGGCCCCACTTTCCTCTTCACATTCTACACATAGATTAAAAAGAGACTTGACTTTGGTTAACATCACAGCGTGGCCTGTTCTGGATGGAATCGCGTGGGATGCAGTTCGTTTTCAGATTCATGGCCCAACGGAAGTCGTTAATGTCCCTAATGTACTAAGAGTTAATATGGGGGATGTGGTGAAACAAAACATTCGTTCTGATGATTGGGATGTTAATGCTGTGGAAAGTTTGTTTTCTGATTTGAAATATTATGCTGCTTTTGATGCTGAGGATTTATATTTAGAATCTGCTAATTATGGTGAATTGTTCTGTTACCAACATTATGGCAATCACTTCTTACACAAGACATCTTCCCGAAGGGATGCGGTTAATTTTACTCAGTGGGAACATTGCCCAGCACCAACACAAGGGAGTTCAGAAACGTTTCTTAAAAAGTATACTTATTTCACTGACTTTAATCAGTCCAATCCCGAGTCCTTTTATTTTAAATTTCACAAACAGCCACTGTCCAAGGTTCGACTTACAAATACAAAATTGTTATATTCAAAGGCCTTCCTGGATCAATTAGTTACTGGAGGGTATGAGTTATGGAAGGATACCATAGACCTTAAATCAGTTTGGGGCTCAAGGGCCTGGCAGGTACAAGGCACTGAGGCTTTGCACCGTGCATGTCTCATCCCAAATCATATGTGGTTTTTAAATGAAACCATTTCCCAGACCACGTGCTTTGGATTGGCTACATCTAAAAGGTTAAACACCCCGTCTTTCCCGGAGTTGGAGGAATATGAGAATTGGAGTAATTTTACTAAATTGTCCATTAGAGAAATACAGGCTCTGCTTCTGAATTCCTCCTTTAACATTTCCAGTATGAATCCCAAGGGTTGGCTGCTTTGGCACCGTAGTGCTGATTCTTGCCAAAAAAGATTTTTAAATATAACTGACGGGTTTAAGACTGTTAGATCTGATCCCCGTTTTGATTTGAGTCATACTGTCACCTCTTACTCTGTGGGCAAGTTGTGTCAAGCTTGGCTGAAACATTCAACTTTACCTGCGGTTAAGTATCACCTTTCCAAACTGAATGCAGACGTGGATTTGAATGATTTCATTAAAGGCCCAGCTAGTGGCAGGTCGAAAAGATGGTTATATGGGGTTTACAATGAAATTTGGAAACTCTCACAGATTGAGGCTGCTTCACGCCTTAGGGCTATTGATCAGGCAAATCTTGAGAAAGTGCTTGCAGTGGTTGACAATAGCATTAACGTGCTTTCCTCTAGAATTTACACATTAGATAATATTGTGTCGTCTGTTGTTGATATTGTGCATGATGAAGTGTCTGTATTATACCATGGTCAAAATCAATTACGTTCAATCATGCAGTTTGCATGGACACTACAGACTCTAAAAATGGGTAAAGTTCCCTGGGGATACATGAACGTTTCCTCTTTATTTGCACCGTTTAATTTGACAGACAAACAACGCTTGCTTTCAATGCGTGATGCTTCCTTTTCTATGCTCCATATTGAAAGATTGGAATCTTTACCTTTTTCTGTGGCAGAGACCACTGCTGCTACGTGGCTTATCCACGGTTTAATAACGCTGCCTTTTGCTTTATATAAGTTTTCAAATTGTATGAAATATGTGCCAATAGGTCGTTTTGAACCCTTAGGTAGCGGTTTTCTTCATGAGGTCTGGTCACTCCCATACACATACAGATGTTTCAAGGATGAACAAGAAGTTTATCTAACAGGGGATGAGTGTACTGAGACGCCAGATCATTCTTTAATGTGTAGACACATACAGTTACACGGTTCATGTAACAAGGACAGACCGAATATGGCTTGCGTTTTACAGGGCACGCCAGTTCCTGCTATCATCCCCACGTTTAAATTGTTAGAGAATGGTAGTTATTTAATGCTCAATAATGAAAACTGTTGTGGTTTAATTAAAGGTATAGCTTTCATAGTAACGGTTAGTGAGCGAGTTATTTGCTGCAGAAATGTTCTTTATCCTCCCACACGTGAACATAGGGAGTCTTCCATTTGGCCACAGATACCGACCTTGGGAGCAGAATTCAGCGGCATGGCTAGAATAAGAGCTCTATTGTCCCAGAAAGAGGTGGCCATGAGCTCGGCCCGTGAAACTTTCGTGCTTCACATTGCTAACACCCGTACGGAGGTTCAGGCTCTTTTAAACACTGATTTGCCTTTGCATTTCGGAGCCATGGTCCATTCTATCTTTAACGCATCCTCCACAACGGGCCTAGCACATTTTTTTAAAGTTGTTAGCGGTGGTCTCGTGACTTCCTTTGAGAAGATTTTTGGAGTCATCCCTGCCTTCTTCCATTCTATTTTTTCATCCTTATTTGGAGGGTTCCCGTTTTTGCTTGCATTAGCGGCTGGCGCATTGGTGGTTTTCTGCCTTTTTAAATATGGATGCCCTTCCTGTGCAAGACCACGCACAGCTACTACTGACGCGGTTTCGCAACCGCATGCTTGATTATTATGGCACACTGCCGTTGGCGACTCTAAGCACGGCGTTTGGATTATCTTTTCGGTTCTCCTATTTCACCTGTGTCCAGCCTGTATTTCGCTGCCTGACCTGTGATTTCCTTTGGGCCATTGATTTGTGTCTCTGCGGACCAGCATCTTCTGACGTCGATTTTGATCAACTGATGAGTCCTATCATTGCTCACGAGTTGGTTTGTTCTGACGAAAGGATTATGGCCTTGGCGGTGGCACATGGACTAATGGGTCCCTGGGATGTGTTGTCGCCAGCGCAAAATTTCTTGGAACAAAGTTTTATTGAAAACCCACCGAGCTGTCCTCTGATGGTTATAGAGGATCCGGTGCTGGAAGATCACGTATGTTCCTTTCATCTTTTAAACTGGATGGCTGAACTGTTTTCGGATGAGGACAGTGACTTCCTCCTGGAGGCTGTTGCAGCTTACTTTTCATATACAGTCTTATCATAGACACTGCCTCAAATTGGCATGCTGATTGATAGCATTTCCTTGATTTTATTGACTTTTGGTCAAGACATTTTATTTTTGCTTGCCTATTGGCTTGAGCCACATTATATTTGTGGGCTATTTTTTAGCATTAGTTTTTATTACTGAATTTTTATTCATGCTCGTTTATAAATGGATTCTGCTCTCATGTGATGGCACTTCTGTTACCTTATTTAGTCCGTTCTCGGATCATGGGGGGGTGTTGTATAGCTCCTATATATCCTTATATCGTGTTAAGTTAGCATAGGTACATTTCAGATTTAAACGCCATTTTTCCTTTCTTGCAACTTCTGCACACGACCCTTAATTGTTGACTTAGCTTTCAACCTAGTGGTTTGCCGTGGTGTATGTGAGAATAATATGTTATTGCTCTGATATCAGTCTTGTTTAATAAACCATGTCTGCACGGAGAGTGCTGAAGTTTCAGGAGCAACACGATATGGAATTGTTATGAGGTCTGATCTCCACGCCTTCATAGTCATAACACAAGTGCAGCCTTTGCCAACTTGGGCTTGAGGCGGGATTGATATTGCTTTGCACGAGAATTGTTAACACACTTGATGCGGTGCACATGCAGAGAGAGCTGGTGTATGCTGATGTGATTCCTTCATGCTAGGACACTAAGGTATGGGCCCGCCCTAAAACAACCCAAAGAGACCTTCTTAGATAATAATATAATATATGTGTTAGGGAGGGTGAGATATAAGTGTTGTTAACTCTTATTCATTACAGCATGTTAACATGCTGTCACCATTCGCTTTTTATGTCTTAGTAACTATGCTGATAATTTTGCTACTGATAATAAGTATACTTGTATTATCAAAGATACTGCGCCTGAGAAGACGGCATTAGTAAATAAACATTTCAAATGCACATGTGTCTTCTTTACTCCATGTTCTGGTTTGTAATGATAATATAACGAAAGAGTGTTCATGAGTCCCACGTACCCTGAGGTACTGTAAGTTCATGTTCTGGTTTGTCTAAACATTGGGTGTTTGATATGTCCAATGAGACACTGTAGCTAGCTCGGTAAGGGGTGAGTTGGTTGCTAAGGTAAGTTTTGGGACATCCTAATTTGCCGAGGTTCCACTCCTCTGTGCACAGTTCTGTGTGAGTACAGAAACCCTGCAACAATGACATCACTGATGGCATCTCAAATGACATCACTGATGACATCATCTAGTGTCTGTGTGTTTTTGTAAAGTTTAAATACGTTTTACATATTGAAGAATGAGTGGATGTATGGAAGACTGAGTGTGTGTGTGGCTGGCTGGGAGGTGTGTGACTCTGTGCATATCAATGTGTACTTGTATCAGTGATTGTATAAGAGAGTAAGTATGTGTTAGTATATGTGTGAAAAGTATGGTGTTCTGTGTTTAACTATAGATGAGGAAATCGAAGTGTGATTGATTCTTCACAGGACTGACTAGGTGTATGAGTGCATATGATAGTGTTGTAATAATAAGTGACTGTATGTATGAGTGATTGTATGGGTGAATGAGTGAATGTGTGTGTAGACGTAGGAATCAGTGAGTGCGTATGTAGTAACTGGTATTGGTGTGTCATGATGTCATCAGTGATGTCATTTGAGATGTCATCAGTGATGTCATTTGAGATGTCATTAGTGATGTCATCAGTGATGTCACTGATGTATGGTGTTCTGTGTTTAACTGTATAGATGAGGAAATGGAAGTGTGATTGATTCTTTACAGGACTGACTTGGTGTGTGAGTAACTCCATGGATGAGTGGCAGTGTGTGACTGTCTGCATAGGTGTATGAGTGCATATGATAGTGTTGTAATAATGAGTGACTGTATGTATGAGTGATTGTATGGGTGAATGAGTGAATGTGTGTGTAGACGTAGGAATCAGTGAGTGTGTATGTAGTAACTGGTATTGGTGTGTCATGATGTCATCAGTGATGTCATTTGAGATGTCATCAGTGATGTCATCAGTGATGTCATTTGAGATGTCATCAGTGATGTCATCAGTGATGTCACTGACCATGTCATGAATGATGTAATATGTGACATCATCAGCAGTGGATTGCGGGTGCGCGATATATAGTTAGTGCAACTAACTATATATGGAATTTCAATGGTTTTGTGTGAGTAAAATAAGATTTTCTAAATGCTAATTCCTAACTATATATGGTCTATAACCTATGGTTTTTTCAGTGAATTTTCAAGGTTTTGTAAATGCTAATTCCTAACTATATATGGTCTATAACCTATGGTTTTTTCAGTGAATTTCATTGGTTTTTTAACAGCTAATATCTGTAGCTGTAAAATGTATTCTTCTTTAAATCCAAAAATATATTTTATATGTTTATTAATAAAAAAAAAATTTAATATTTTTTTTCTTCGTTCCCGCTTCGCGAATCGGGAAGCTTCCCGTTAGCTGACCTTGATGCCGCGAAATAGACCGCGAGCCGGTAAACGTTCCTTTACCGCAACTGCCGCGTTAGAAAACAACATCGTGACGCCTCCCGTCCGCATTACGTTTCGCGTTGTCGCGTGATACGTCATATGACGTGCTACGTTAGCGAACTGGTACGCTTACCGAGGCGCAAAGCGCAGGTTTCTGGAAGCAAACCGGGAGGCGGTGCAAAGCGCGTAACGTAAACACAGCAGGTCATGTGACTTGGTAATAACACTTTTCATTGGTTCATTTCACTTTTGGTTTCCTAATGATGTAAGACTAGGTCATATAATCTAAAATGAACACTTTTCATTGGTTGAGAACTATTGTTTTTCCCAAATGATGAAAATCCCTCCTTCTTTCCTCACTCTGACTTTCATCATTGTGAGAGAAAGACCCTTTGTTACCAGTGAGCAATGGCTTCTTTAGTAGCTTCAGCTGGTGCTTCCCCACCACCTCCACCACATCCAAGGAAGAGTGGACCACCTGCTGAAGTTATAATTCAGCAAGAAGAGGAAGAAGAGGAACAGGAGGAAGAGCACGAAGAGAGGCAGTTTTTGCCTGAGGAGCCCAGGACGTCTCACCGGAAAGAAAACTTCATTTGGCAATTTTTTAAAATTCCCAAAGGTCAGAAAAAAGTAAATGCAAGATACGTAACTTGCCTTCTTTGTCAAGATAGACTGTCCAGAGGGACCGACAAAAAATACAGTTTCGGAAACTACACAATGCATCGCCATATGACTAGGTGGCATCCTAACAACTACAGTGCTGCACAGTTTCGTAATGACCTAGATAATCTCCCTATTATGGCCAGAAGATCTGTTGTACCGGAAGTAACGGGACCAGAGGGCAGGGAGATGGTGCAAAATATACAAATGAGATTTGGTGAAGTAAAACAAGTCTGCGTACATTGCAGTGGATTCATTTGCTACAGAGAAAGTAGCATCACTCTGATCAACAGAGCTATTGACTATCATATGCAAGTTTGTACGAAACGCCCCAAATAATAAATTCTTTTTTTTTTTTGTTGCTCCTGTTGAGCCCTTTACAATGAATCGTTTTCGTTGCCCCCTCCGAAAAAAAACCAAAAAAATATAAAACTGTTCAAGAAAAATTCAAAAAAAGTAAAAAAATGTTCAGAAAAATAATAAAAAAAATATAAAACAACAACAACAATAAAAAAAAAAGTTCTTTTCAGAACTACCTCCCCGTTATTAAAAAATTGGTACAATATTTGGAACTGTGCCAACCTCTATTTCTCTTAGTTCGCTTCCCAGTTCGCTCGCCGGTACGCGAACCGGAAGCAAACCAACATTTTTTTTTTTTAAAAAAGAACAGTAAGTATAAGGGAAGGAAACAGACAGTTATGTTAAAAGAAAGACAGCTATCGGGGAGTAAACTAGAGATACTATTACCCGTAATCCACTGCTGATGATGTCACATATTACATCATTCATGACATGCTCAGTGACATCATCAGCAGAGGATTGCGGGTAACAGTATCCCTAGTTTATTCCCTATAGCTGTCTTTCTTTTAACATAACTGTCTGTTTCCTTCCCTTATACTTACTGTTCTTTTTAAAAAAAATTTTTTAGATCAGTCAGAAACAGTGAAAGTAATGAAATATAAAAGACTACGTAGAATATGAGCACTGTATGCAACAACTTTGACACTTACAGAAGCCTCACCTTCTCCATGCCTCCTACACAGTTCTACATGTACATCATAAATGCAAACAGAACAGAATTAATTATACATGTTAAATGGTTTATTTTTGCTGTTCTCAGAATGTATCAAATTTCACTAAAACAGTGACTTGAAGGTATTCATCATATAACAGCGGGGAAAAAAAACACAATCAAAATGATTGTCTTTAAAAAACCCATACAACATAACAAATCAGAATTCAGAACTCCTTAAAGTTAACTTACTTTCCATGACGGCCAAGGATGTCCTATGAACAGCTTACACTCTGTTGTGCGGTTATTACTTTCAACCCGCCACTTTCTGAAAGAAAACCTCCATCGTTTTCAAAAACATGTTACATACAATAAATGACTTCTCGCTCTCTACCACACGTTTCCACAAGGCCAAATCGTGTCTGAGCCATTTATAACTCTTAGAATTCTTTTAAGCCAATCCCGTCATGTTGTATTTCCGCAACTTTCACAATTAAAATGTTGAAGATCATTTTCACAATCCTCGACTAGTAATATCTTCCCCTTCTTGCTCAATCATGTTCTACATTTCCTATCACACTGATACTGCTTACTATGAAGCAGACTTACACTACCTTTATGACTAGTACAATTATTTAATTCTCTACATCACTTTTAATCACAAAGCAATGTAAAACAGTAGACAGCATTGCAGACTTACATTCCCTCTACTCCATGTTTTGATTGGCTGCTTCAATTAGCTTATAAAAAGAAACAGTTTTTCTGAACTCATTCAAAGTGCACGTATTTCTCCATGACGTCCAGTGTTATGGTAAGAAGTTATGTCTCTGTACTACACTTATCCTCAAGGCCAAATCGTGTAGGAGCCATTAGAACTTCTTGAAATTCCTCAGAGCACATCCCGAGATTCTTTCCCTAAAATTTTGGTTTTAAAAACACCAGGTAAGAGTTTTTAAGGTCATACGGCAATTTTTTTGTGAAAATTAAAACAGAATCATTGCAGAATGACCAGCCATTTCTACACTTTAAATAAGCTGTGTAATGTCCTGATGTTATTGAAGGACCATCATGATATATAATTGCTACAGTTACAAAAGTCCTTCCTGATATTGACAACTGTGAAGCCACAAAATTTTTTATTAAAGTTGTCAATTTTGTTCCATCAGGCCTACATCGTTGGAACATTAAAATGACATACTGGCCATATGTTCGTATAAATAATGTGGACATCATTTCAGATTTACATTGGCTACACTCCATGTTGTGATCAGCTGCTTTTACTAGCTTATTAAAAGAGACTGATTTACTGTCTGGCAAAGTTAAATATATAAATCTTTCTGAGTCTACACTAGTAGTACTTGATACCCTACAGTTCTCGCAGTCATACTGCCATTGATAAGAAAGCCCAAACAGGTGATCTACATCTACACCTTCATCATGCAATACATCAAGCATATACATTAAAAACTCCTGACAATCTTGCTGACTATTTTGAGAGAATTGTGTTTGGCCTGAACATCTGTCTAACAGATTTCGAATTTCAGACACACTTTCTATGTTTGTTCTATCAGTGCTACATTTCTCTAACACAGAATTTAACAAACTGCAAAATCTTTGATCAGAATTGACCACAATCTCTTCTTTTACATTTTCTAGAGAAAACAAAACATTAACCACTACATTAGCATAGCAGTTGACACCAGAACTGTTTTCAAATTGAAAACCAACAACATCTTCAACAGAATCCTTTTTGTTTCTGCTTATAATTTCAGGTTCATGGACTTTTCGTCTTTTTGCTACAACCTCCCCAGTATTGGTCACATTTCTTCGTTTCCGGCCTACCACACGTTTCTCAAACAAAGGATACTGAGGCAAATGTGGCGCATACTCTCTTCTTAACCTATTGTATTCCTTAACACAATCTAGATCCGCACAAATGTTTGTGACATCACACTCAATCAAGTACAATCCCGATAAAGTTCTAACTCGTGACAATGCCACATATGCCATACCCTCCTTGAACACAGAACTGCCAATATTCACCAATGCACAGTCTACACTTAAACCTTGCGATTTATGGATTGTCACCGCATATGCCAAGCAAACAGGAAACTGCTTACGACGAACATATAAGTCTTTTACAAGCAAAAATCTAGCAGAACAACGACCAATTAGCTGTACTTCCTCAATGCCATCAAATTTAATTTTTAAAAATTCAATTCCATCTCTATTTCTGTATTTCACAAAATCAACAACATTACCCATTGATCCATTTACCAGACCTCTTTCAACATGTAAATTCCTTCTTAAAATTATACGGCAGTTCAAGCACACATTCAGAGTCTTTTCAAAACCTGCAGTTTTAGATATACTCTTCTCTAATGAATCCAATTTTGTTTTCAGATTCTCAGACAAAATAATTGTTGATCCCATATGCTCTACTCTGTCAATAGCTTCCAGTTTCACAATCTCTTGCTTTTCTAAATGCAACATTTTGTTGTTGAATTTGGCACATTCTGCAAGAGTTGGCATCAAACATATTCCAGATTTTTTCTCAGTAATTTTCTGAAAAATATTCTCAGGCACAACATCTTCGTCTGGATATAAATTTGTCAGTAATCGTGCATGTAAAGCTTCTTTCCCATGCTCGGTCACTTTTCCAATTCTAACATCTTGTAGAATAGTCTTGTAAACTTCATCCTTTGCCTGACGCATATTTTCATGCAGTTCAGCATAATTGAAGTTTAACCATATATTGACGTTGCCAATGCTCCCTAAGCACTTCCTGGTATCTTCATGCGTGAGCATTTTGAACACAGGTTGCCCTTTCACTGGTGTCAGCTGCAGAAGATCTCCGAAAACAATGATGTGTTTGCCACCAAATAACACATCATACTCTGTTTTGAGAACTTCTTGCATTCTCAAATGCACAAAGGCAAGCATGACATTGGAAACCATGCTTACTTCGTCAATGATAAGAAGTTTCATTTTCCTCAAGACTCTTGAAACTTCAAAACAAGCATCCCCAGATAGCTTGTGATATTCTAATTTGTTGTCATGCTCCACTGGCAGCATCAGTAAACGATGTAAAGTAATCCCTTTAATGTTATGTGCTGCCAGTCCAGTTGGAGCGGTGACAACACAAGACAGCGATGACTCTGTCCTTTCCTGCAAATAACATGAAATTGCTTTAATAAGGAAACTTTTTCCAGTTCCCGCTTCTCCACTCACGTACAGTCGGACAGGCTTCAACGACGTACATGAGCACTCTTTCTTGTCATGACTTAATCCATGATCAATTTGCATAGTAAGTTCGTCATATATTTTCCTCTGCTCAACGTTGAGTTGTCTTTCCAACTCTTCTAAGTTAACCGCATCCTCCTGAGCATGTGCCATGGCTCTTTCCACTTCATTCATAGCAGTGGCAGCTTCATTTTCGATAAGAGGTCCTCCTAGTGGATCCTGACTCAATGAAGCAGAACTCTGACTGTCCTGAGAACTGTCTCTGGCAATCTCGGCTGCAATCGTTGCTTCCTGCTCAATTTCCACATTCAACATTTCTACATATTTGGGAAAAGCAGGACATTCTATGGTCTCCTTGGCAGCATTGAATGAGTCTTCGTAACAAAGGAAATCTCCAAGCAGTTCCTCTTCTGCACGCCAAGGCTTAAAAAGTTGCAAAAGTGCTAAATAGAAAAACTCCTTTTTTTCAGGAGATTCGCCACTCAATTTTCGATGGTTTATCAAGTGGCATTTTCTTTGCTTGACCAGACATCCCTCACTTCCTATTACAGCATACACTCCTTTCTCAGTATCTTCTTTGATGTTCCTCTTGAATATGTAATTTTGCAGAACCTCATACAGACAAACATTCTCGAGGTGACTGCTTCGATTTGGATAATATGTATCCAACATGTTGGTCTTCAAAATGTCGGTACTGTTTGGCTCCTTTTCCGCCAAATACTCAATTTCCCGCACAGGTTTGAGAACTCGATTACGCGTTGCAGCAAGACCAACACTCGCCCAAACGATACTCCTGGACTTGGCATAGAGACTTGCTGAAGACAACCGGTCAGAACATTCGTAAGCTCCGATTTCTCGATGCGACAACATCTTCAGACTGAAACTGTACAACTTCTTGCTGAGGCTCTTTTCATGGGAAATGTCCTCCCACATATCCTTCAATTCTGTCTTCTCTTTTTTGGTGATGTAAGATGTCACATACCGAGCCACAGCCATACAGTTATCAGCCACAAACTGTATATCCATGTTAGCATTCCACATGGACAAAATCACCGGGTTGTAGTCGTTGATGTACTTAGACTCTTCGTTCCTCTTCAAATTGTATGTGTTTTTAGGTGATTTCTTCATCACATTATGTCGCAGCGAAGACATCAAACTGTTCACTCTTCCTTTAGAAATCACCGGTCGTGGAAAGCCGAAACGACATTTGGTGTAGAACTTGTCTTTGTTCCGGAATTTACGACGACAGTACTTTCCACATCGATGGCTTTGGAAACGTAGAACTTTTTCTCTTAGGCTTTTTTTCTCCTTTGCGTTTGGAACAGCACACGTAGAATACTGTTCTATGAAACTCATCACTGAGTCTTCTGCATCCGTTTCAAATTTAGGTGCATCCTTGATCCACAGCAACATATGTATATGAGGAGCACCTCTTGCTTGGTACTCCTTCCTCCAGAAGAAATCCAACACCTCTCCAAGAGGTGGATTCTTCTTATTCGTGATGAAAGACATCATACCTTCAAATCTATGATTGAAGTACCTACATACATTGACTGGATCCAAAGAGCACAGTTCTCCGGGTGTCTTGAATTCGATGTTTTCTACGTTAGCATTTGCCTCTCGTAGAAATTCAAGTAAGTCTTCCCAGCCATACTCAGCACAGCTCAAAGTGAGGAACCATGTGGGAGTTCCTAAGTTCCTCAGCATACATTTTAAATCACCATGACGACGGTACCAGTACTCATTAGTACCACGCTGACACGCCATGAGATTAATCAGGTGAGAATCCAAAATACTGTCTTGGACATTGACTTTATCCATAAAGTCACTTGCCGAGATGTTTTGCATGTGTATACCACTTTTCAAGATGTGGTTCACTGCATATGACGGTCCAGACAGATCGCTTTCAAACAGGAGATGAAACAAATAAGGAATGCATTGTCGAAACCTAGGATCTCCTGCATACAATCGCAAAGTCCGGTATTCAGAAGCAGGAATTTGATGAGGTCGCTCATCATATCTTCCTCCCTGACCTGTTGGAAAAAGCTGTGGGAAACACCGAGCTTCCAAACTTTCCTCCCAAACACTAATGGGACTCCCTTTCGCTTGTTTCATTTGAAACAACTCAATAGCATTCCCCATGACTTCCTTGGAATGCAAAGGATGAACACTATAATGTTCATATATTTCTTCACTAGTACAGGGTTCTACTTTCTCAATTTGACCAGCACACAAATCGCTATCCTCTTCCTCACTTACTTCCTCTTCTGCAACATATACATTTTTATAGTATTTATTATATTTTTTCAAATACAATGTTGCCCTTTTGACTTTCCTAACATCTACTAAATCTTGCCATATTTTCTTATTCTTTGTCGGAACCCCATTAACTAAGATAACAAGAGGTTCCTCTTCCACTTTTTCTACTCCAATTGTGTTAATGTTTTTCTTCAAATCTAGAGGCAAATAAACAACTCTTCCCTTTAATCCTCTCTGTAAATCTGATGGAGGCAATTTCCCTGTCTTTGGCTCCATTCTTACAATAGCCTGAAAGGGATGGATACTTTGAATCAAAATAGATTCATAAGTATTTAAATCCTTCAATTCAGAAGGAATCTCAACCAATTCCAGATTATTATGAACTGCTCTAGCAGGCATCTGGTTTTGATTTAATTTGTTACAACAATAAGTACACACACGTTGATCCAATCCCAAATCAAAACAATTTTCTACCATCAAGTATGTTGTAAAATCCTTCCATTCACTATTATTTTCCCTTTCACTTTTTCCATATAAATCCACTAACTTAGTCTGATTCTTATAATAAGTGCGTCGACAACACACACAAGTGAAATTTGGCCTCTCACTTGATTTCACCTCAAACGTTGCAATTTCCCTCTGGAAATTATCTGTACTGGAAACCTGTACACTATCTTCCACATTACTCTCTTCTTCTTGGTCAATTTCAACATTCTCCTCTTTACTTCCAAAGTAACAAAACTCAATTTCTTCACATATATTCTTCACATCTATTTCAGAACCATGCAAAAGAGCAGCGCATAATTGTTTAAGCATAATTGCTGGACTCTTAGCATAATACAACATTCTAACTAATTTCCTCACTTTATTATGATGCACTGCTAGCATCCTGAAATGATGAAAAACACTCTGGCATATTCTCCTGGAAAGACAAGCCAGTGAATGACCATGCAAACCTATCACTTCTCTCACTCTGCAAGGATCTAATTCTTGCAACAACTTCATTTTCTGCTTCAAACTTTTCTTATTAAATGACCGTATAAAATCACAAAGCAAATTGATGGAATCCTGTCGTACACTGCAAATACTACTACACTTCCAGGTGTACACAGGACCCTTAGGACGTCTCCCTAAAACCTCATTACCTAACACCTCTTCTATCTCTGTTGACACAAGTTTTTCTTTTTCAACTGGACAACCATCTTTCACTTCATAAGCTCGACCACTGGTGTCAACTGCATGCACCAAATCATTATCCTGGAAATAACTCTCCTCATTAAAAAATGCCTCAGAGCTTGAACTATGCATCCATTCTCCAGAAAAAACTTCACAAAAATTACTACGATTAACTATTCTCTTCCATCTACTATTTCTTTTGAAATCATAAATTGCCTTGTTTAGCTTCCTAATTCTATTGATTGTCAAAATAAATAACTTACGTTTAATTTCAAATGCCTGATCAATAACTTTCTCAACTATTTTTTTTCTCTTATAAAAAAACACTTTCTGTTGACCTTTCTTAATATTTTTTAACAAATTGCCAATTATCCTGTTGCGGAACATTCGTTTACGAATGTCCCTAAACTGTTGTTTCCTTCTACTTTCATGCATAGAGTTATCTCTTACTCTAGCAGTAACATTTTTCATTGGCCTTTCCTTACCGTTTGAATTGCTTCTCCTTTTCTGGACTGAAACATTTTCTGTAGTAATATTTTTTTTACTACAGATATTTCTTATGAATGTTTTTCTACTCTTACCCGGTGCTTTCTTGGTGACTTGACAAATCTTTTTGTTAGAGGACTGCTGCTTTTTTTCATTCACCTGCTGTCTTTGACGTTTTGCAGCCTTTCTCACTCTTTCTTTGGTTGGCATGCTGAAATCTTGAAATGATCTGCAGTTGAATCTGTGGTAAAATATAATAAAAAATGTTATTAACCACTATTACCCAACAGTAAATTAATAACAGTCATCAAAAACTTAACACATTACTTAACATTTTTACATAGAACATTTTTTTGTACATGGCAAATTGAGAATACAGAAATAGCAGAAAAGAAATGGAATTTATATTCATTTTACCTGTGCTGTTTTATATATGAATCTGATCTAATTTTATGACCATATTTTAATATTTTATTGAAGACACTACACATAACCTGTTTTTGAAGGTGTCTTTATTTTTAAATTAAACGGTTTAAATATTTACTTTTTATTTATTATAAATTAATAAAATAAATGTTTATAGTTCCATAGGCTCAAGCACGTCAGCTTCCCATCCTATGTCATACAATTCTGACAAATCTGCATCCTCATCACGTTCTTCTTCATCCTCAGGATTGAAATCATCCAAGGGATCAACATCCACTGATGTTTCAATTACGAGTTCAATGATGAGGTCGAAATCAACTGATTGCTGATTGTCGCTCATGTTGATGTTGTCTTTATCTTTAAAGAAAGATAACAACAATGAGATGTTGCAGAGTAAGAGACAAATCTCAGAGATTATAATAGTAAAATTGTTTAACAAGAGTAACATTTTGCAGCTATTATTTAACCATGTCCAACGATGCTGAGGAGGCAGCCGCGGGCCGTGGAGGGAGTTACGGTGGAGCAGGGAGGCGGGTAGGGGGAGGGGCAGGGTGGAGGGACCTAAAAACTGGCATATGAATAATTGCAGGTAAGTACACAATTTAAATATTCAAACGAATTTCGTAGCGCGCACAGCATCGCAAAATGCGATGCTGTGCGCGCTACGAATTTCGTTTAAATAATTAAATTGTGTACTTACCTGCAATTATCCATATGCCAGTTTTTAGGTCCCTCCACCCTGCCCCTCCCCCTCCCCGCCTCCCTGCCCCACCGTAACTCCCTCCACGGCCCGCGGCTGTGAGGAGGTGAAGCCTATCTCCAATTTTTCACTGAACAGGACTCATCTCTTCTTAACCTTGGATAAACCTCACCGACTCTGTGTCCCCTGCACATAATTAAATGTAAAGGGGCAGATTTATATTAACTAGCACATCCCCAGGGATGCACCAGTTAACGTGCACCGCTGCTCTGCCACCCACGGTGTGCCGCATTTACAATCAGATAGGACAAAGCTGCATCAAAACCCTGCGCCTCCTTGAAGCAGGCATAGATCTTGACGCAGGTAGGCTGAAAGCTAAAGCAACAACTAAGTGTCGTGTGCAGAAGTTGCAAAAAAGGAAAAATGGTGTTTAAACCAGTAATGAGCCCATGCTAACTTAACACAGTGTAAAGATATCCAGGATCTACATCAGTTTGGGGTTCACGAACCTGGCAGGTACAAGGCACTGAGGCTTTGCACCGTGCATGTCTCATCCCAAATCATATGTTGTTTGTGAATGAAACAATTTCCCAGACCAAATGCTTTGGATTGGCTACTTCTAAAAAATTAAACACCCCTACTATCCCGGAGTTAGAGGAATATGATGGTTGGAGTAATTTTACTCGGCTGTCCATTAAAGATTTACAGGCCCTACTCCGTAATTCTTCCTTTAACATTTCCAGTATAAATCCAAAAGGTTGGCTGCTTTGGCAACGTGCCTTATCCACGGTTTAATAACGCTGCCTTTTGCTTTATATAAGTTTTCAAATTGTATGAAATATATACCAATAGGTCGTTATGAACCTTTAGGTAGTGGTTTTCTTCATGAGGTCTGGTCGCTTCCATACACATACAGATTTTCAAAGATGATCAAGAAGTTTATCTGAATGGAGAGGAATGCACTGAGACGCCAGATCATTCACTAATGTGTAGGCACATACAGTTACACGGTTCATGCAACAAACACCGACCAAATATGGCTTGCGTGTTGCAAGGCACGCCAGTTCCTGCTATCATCCCCACGTTCAAGTTGTTGGAAAATGGTAGTTATTTGATGCTCAATAATGAAGATTGTTCTGGGTTAATTAAAAGTATTCCTTTTATCGTAACAGTAAGTGAACGGGTTATTTGCTGCAGAAATGTTCTATTTCCTCCCACACATGAACATAGGGAGTTTTCAATCTGGCCACAAATACCAACCTTGGGAGCAGATTTCAACGGCATGGCAAGAATAAGAGCTCTTTTGTCTCAGAGAGAGGTGGCCTTGAGTTCGGCCCGTGAAACTTTCGTGCTTCACATAGCGAACACCCGTACAGAGGTGCAGACCCTTTTAAATACTGATTCGCCTTTGCATTTCAGCGAGATGGTTCGGACTATCTTTAACGCGTCCTCCACAAAGGGCCTGGCGCACTTTTTTAAAGTTGTTACCAGTGGTCTCGTGACTTCATTTGAGAAAATCTTTGGAGTCATCCCTGCTTTCTTTCATTCTATTTTTTCCACTGTGCTTGGTGGATTCCCATTTTTACTTGCATTACCAGCGGACGCTCTTGTGCTTTTTTACATTTTTAAATATGGATGTCCCTCCTGTGCAAGCTCCCGCCCTGCAGCTGCTGACGCTGTTCCGCAATCGCATGCTTGAATATTATGGCACAATGCCGTTGGTGATATTAAGCACGGCATATGGATTATCTTTTCGATTCTCCTACTTCACCTGTGTCCAGCCTGTATTTCACTGCCTGACCTGTGATTTCGATTGGGCCATTGATTTGTGTCTCTGTGGACCAGTTTCTCCTGACGTCGACTTTAATCAGCTGATGAGTCCTATCATTACTCACGAGTTGGTTTGTCCTGGCGAAAGGATTATGGCTGTGGCATTGATGCATGGACTAATTGGTCCCTGGAATTTACTGGCGGCAACACAGTCTTTCTTGGAACAGAGCTTTCTTGAAAACCCACCGAGCTGTCCTCTGATGGTGATAGAGGATCCGGTGCTGGGAGAGCACGTATGTTCTTTTCCGCTTTTAAATTGGATGGCTGAACTCTTTTTGGATGAAGACGGTGACTTCCTATTGGAGGCTGTTGCAGCTTATTTTGCATACACAGTTATGTCATAGACCTTTTTCATGTTTGATATGCTGAGTACTAGCATTTCATTGACAATTCATTGACTTATTTGTCAAGTTTTTATTATTTAGCTTGCCTATTGGCTTAAGCCTCGATAAAGTAGTTGGCTGTTTTATTTTTCTTTAGCATTACATTTTCCTAGTTTTTAATGTTTTACCTTGCGGACCGTCCACATATAAAGTTGCAATCTGCTCTCATGAGATGGCACTTCTATTATCTTATTCAGTTCGTTTCCGGATCATGGGGAGGTGTCATCTAGATCCTGGATATCTTTACACCGTGTTAAGTTAGCATGGGCTCATTACCGGTTTAAACGCCATTTTTCCTTTTTTGCAACTTCTGCACACGACACTTAGTTGTTGCTTTAGCTTTCAACCTAGTAGTTCATCGTGGTTTACATGAGAATAATATGTTATTGCTCTACTATCTGCTTTGCTTGTTAAACTATATCTGTACAGCGAGTGCTGAAGTTTCAAGAACAACACGATACAGAATTGTTATGAGGTCTGATCTCCACGACTTCATACTCATAACATAAGTGCAGCTTCTGCCAATTCTGGGCATGAGGCGGGTTTTATATTGCTTTGCCGAACACACATACACAACACTTGATGCGGTTCACATGAAGAGAGAGCTGGTGTATGCTGATGTGATTCCTTCAAATCTAAGACACTAAAGTATGGGCACGCCCTAAACCAACACAAAGAGACCTTCTTAGCAAATAATATAATATGTGTATTAGGGAGGGTGAGATATAAGCAGCCGCGGGCCGTGGAGGGAGTTACGGTGGGGCAGGGAGGCGGGGAGGGGGAGGGGCAGGGTGGAGCCCTCTCCACCCTGCCCCTCCCCCTCCCCGCCTCCCTGCCCCACCGTAACTCCCTCCACGGCCCGCGGCTGCTTATAAGTGTTGCTAACTCCTATTCATTTACAGCATGTTAACATACTGTCACCATTCGCTTTTTATGTACTAGTAACTATGCTGGTAATTTTGCTACTGATAATATGTGTACTTGTATTATCTAAGATACTACGCCTGAGAAGACGGCATTAGTAAATAAACATTTCAAATACACATGTGTTCTTCTTAACTCCATGTTCTGGTTTCTAATAAATATATAACGACCGAGTGTTCATGAGTTCCACGTATCCTGAGGTACTATAAGTTCATATTCTGGATTTTCTAAACATTGAGAGTTTGTTATATCCAATGTGACACTGTACCTAGCTTGCTAAGGGGTTTTTGATTACTAAGGTGAGTTTTGGGGCACCCTAATTCGCCGAGGTTCCAATCCTCTGTCCACAGTTCTGTGTGAGAACAGAAACCCTGCGACAGGGGCACCCCTGAGCCTTGCTGGAGCTTCATCACACTTGCGATACAACTCCAGCAATGCGCCACCTTTACGGCACAGATACGTCACGCATCTGTGCTGTTTTTGCCCCATGATGCGCCGCATTGTAAATGCAGCACACCATAGGTGGCGGAACAGCGGCACAGGATGACTAACACATCCCTGGTGATGCGCCAGTCATCATAAATCTATCCCTATGCTTCTTATCTTGTTAGAGATGAACCGCCATATGTATCATCAAAGTTTTTTGCATTTCCTAAATAGCGAACTTTAAGGAATAAATAGCGATTCTTTACCATTCCTAGTTTGCGATGAGCTATTTGCTAATTACAAATTACCCATTCATTTCCATGGAGCAGGAGGCCCATAGGAATGAAGGTGCAATTTGCGATTAGCAATTACCTCATCGCAAATTACGAATTTTTCCGAGGGTGCAGGGGTGTCTCAAGAACACCCTGCTGCACCCCTGAAAAAGAAATTTGGGGGCATATGGCGCACATAAATTTTGAAAACATTCCTTTACCTCAAAAACGATTTTCAACTCATAATTTGAAAACACTGCCCACGGGGAAATGACTTAAAATGTCCTCAAGACACATGAAAGTGTTTTTTTAAAGCCTTTGCAACTTTTTTGGGTCACTTTTAACATGACTATGTAACTCAAACAGTCAAAATCTAAATTTACCATGCACAGGTGGGAGCATATTTACAAGGAATTTGCTCCACGGGGAAAGGTCTTTTAATTTAATATTGGAAAAATAACATCAGAGACACTGAAATGCCTTATAAAGAACCATACACCATTATGTCCTTGTCATAAATTTTAAAAGCCTTCATTTTCCCCAAAAACGATTTTCAAGTCATAATTTAAAAACACTCCACATGGGGAAATGACTTAAAATGTCCTTAAGACACATGAATGCGTTTTTTGATTGCCTTTGCAGCATGTTTCGGTCACCTTTAACATGCCTATGTAACGCAAACATTCAAAATCTAAATTTGCCATGCACAGGTGGGAGCATATTTACAAGCAATTTGCTCCACAGAGAAACTTCTTACATTGAAATGGGAAAAATAACATCAGAGACTCTCAATTACCTTATAAAGAAGCATACACCATTATGTCCTTGTCATAAATATTAAAACCATTGCTTTTCCTCAAAAACGATTTACAAGTCATAATTTGAAAACACTCCACAGCTCCTATGCACATAAAAACCCTGTCAGTACTAATACTTCACATTTTCCCCAATTACAATTTCTCAAAGAAACAAAATCTATTTGTAAAACACTTGAGACAAACTAACATTTGAAAAACACAACTTTCTTCATAATTTTCTCCTTAAAGCACACTATTTTCTATCTAAATTAAAGAAATCTTTTCTCACCTTAGCAAATACTTTGAGTCTCAGAAACACACCAATTTGTCTTCAGCAGAGCAAAAGGTATGCACTCCAGAGTCTGCAGCTATCAAAAGCACAGAAATGCTGTAATTCTTCACACATATCTCTCATGTCACCCAATCAAAACTCTTCCCTCACTTTTTTTCAAATCAAAACCCTTCCCCCCTCTGCCCCCTCTCTGCTTTTTCTGCATAGCAACCACCTCTTGCAAGACCTCTGGTGTTTCCAAGTTCACACAACAATGTTGCAATCGAACTCTGAACTCTCAGTGCACCTGCATATCCAGTGCATACTTTCATTTAATGATTTTTTCTTCGCCACTCAAAATACTTCTTTCAACGAACTCATCCATGCACCCTAACTTTCTGTTTTCAGCAATCAAAATCCACCAATCACTCTTACTGCTTCATTAACACAGAAACTCCTCAGTTTTTTTCATTTTACACTCTCATTTTTTCAACTGCCATTTCATTGCCACACTTCATCTGACTGCAGGAGAACCTTCTCTCGCCATGTTTTCTGTCTGGATTGTTGGACATAGTTACATCTATTGGGCTCAGAGGTACGCTGAAAACAGGAATTTACCTAACCTCAATTTACAAGATGTGGAAATTAAGGGGTTTGGCCACAGAGGATTAAAATGTCACCAATTGATACCATTGGTGAAAACCTTTATGCATTTGCCAAAACCTGACCTGTTAATTGTGCACTGTGGAGGTAATGATTTGGGCACTTTGACTGGGGTAGGTCTGGAAATGCTTTTAAAGGACACCTTTGAGCAATTGATGGCACTTTTTCCTCAGACTGCCTTGGTATATTCAAATATATGCCAAAGACAAAAATGGAGGTGGTCGAACCAATTTTGTCCACAAATTGAGAAATCGAGGAAGCATGTAAACAAATCTGTTTCAGCTTACATGAGAGACCATGGAATGGGCTCCCTGTACAACAATAACTTGCGTTACTACATGCAAGATATCTACAGAGGAGATGGAGTTCACTTCTCAGATGAGGGCAACAGAATTTTCACTCTGAATTTAAGACTGTGCATTGGTACCTACTTATAAGTACCTAAATGTACCATAAACCCAAAAGCTCTTCTCAGAGCTACCCTACATCTGATCACTCACAATTATTATTTTACTCTAACTTTTTTCACTAATTTTCAAGAAAGTACGCTCCCCAGAACGCTTCCCGGTTCGCGAACCGGGCGCACTCCACGCAAAAAAACTAAAAAAACATTTTTTTTTTTTTTTGCCCTGCGAGACCCTTTTAAAGCCTCCACATCAAACCTAGGGGGTCAGGGAGGATCTACTATGCCCCCTTATGGTCATTTGCCCCTTCGCTTTGGCCTCCTCTTGTCTCTCGATCCTACCGAGAGACAAGATGGCGGCCGCTACGGACTGTTTGGAATGTTTACAGACGCCGAAGAACCAATCAGCTTCGCAAAGCTCCGTAACGCGAAAAGTACGCGAAGCGGAGCGCTGTTACAGATATATATCTTTTTTTGAACATTAATTTCTCAATCTCCACTGGAGCACATATATTGAGACCTAGCAAAGGCACATCGGGCTACCAGTCCCTACAATTTTGCCAATTTCGTGCAAATCCATTCAGCCGTTCCATTATTATTATTTATTTATTTTTTGCCCCGCGGGGCCCTTTTAAAACCTCCACATCAAACCTAGAGGGTCAGGGAGGATCTACTATGCCCCCTTATGGTCATTTGCCCCTTCGGTTTGGCCTCCGCTTGTCTCTCGATCCTACCGAGAGACAAGATGGCGGCCGCTACGGACTGTTTGGAATGTTTACAGACGCCGGAGAACCAATCAGCTTCACTTCACAAAGCTCCGTACCGCGTAAAGTCCGCGAACCGGAGCGCTGCCCGGTCCGCTGTTACAGATATATATCTTTTTTTGAACGTTAATTTCTCAAAATCCACTGAAGCACATATATTGAGACCTACAAAAGGCACATCGGGCTACCAGTCCCTACTATTTTGCCAAGTTTCGTGCAAATCCATTCAGCCGTTCGGGCTAAAAGTGAGGCCAACCGCCCTATGGAAAACTCAATGTTAAAAACACGTTTTGGGACCCCCCTTTTTTCTCGGCCCCCCCCTTGACGAACCCCCCCCCAAATTTTCAAGGGCTGCTCAGAAACAAAATGTGCCATTTTCCTGAAAATTTCAGCCAATTCCGTCCACAAACGCCAAAGTTATTAGACATAGAATTTTCAAAAATCCCATAGAGAAAAAATCCTAACTATATATACCTACTGGCGACCGCCAGTAGGTAATATATATATGTGTGTGTGTGTGTGTGTGTATATATATATATATATATATGTGTATATATATATATATATATGCAAACTTCCCGATCGCGGCTTTTTCTTTGAAACTGCGCATGAGCGGGAGCCTGCGCATGCGCATTCCTCGCCAGGAATGCGCATGCACAGGCTCCCGCGCAGTTTCAAAGAAGAAGCCGGATCTGGAAGTTTGCAGTTCAATAATAAGGTAAGTTTTATTTAACTTTATTTCCAGCCTGTAAATATAATTAATAAGGCGGGCGGGAAAGCGGGCGGGAAGCGGGAGGCCGGCGGGAGGCGGTAGGCGGGCGGGCGGGCTCTGCGAAACAGAAATATCGCGGAGATTTGTTCAATCTCCGTGCCTCTCCGCGATAGTCCAGTCCGCAAATTCTGCCCACCACTAGTTATATTACGGCGATCAAACACTGTGGATCCATCGGCAAACCACAGTACCCAGAATGCACTCACACTGCACCCCGGGTGAATGCCCAGTATTAACATCACCGAATTCCTTCACGAGTCCTGGATATTAAAAACGTGCTCAAGCTGAATGGCGACCAAGTTGCTGATGAAATAAACTCCCCACCTGGGTCCGGCCATACACCTCAACCGTGCAGCCTCTATGTTGCAGCAGGCATTTGAGAAAGGCATTACGTCCGAAACGTGCCATGCCATGCTGGAATAAAATTCTTACCTGAAAATCCCACAGTGTCTCCTCCGGTTCTTCGCATCGTAGGAACCTTTCTGGCATATTGTGCTTGCTAGCCCCGAGCGCGCTGGGGATTTTTCATTTTTTGAGCACGTCTACAGCCTGAACCACTGAACTGAATTACACCAAATGTGGCAAAATATAGATATCTAAAAACCCCAAATCCTACTGAAATTTGATTGGCTGCCAACACTTCAACCAGGAAGTGATGGCAACCATCTTGGGGCTCAGGTTGAAGCTGCATGTAAAAAAGTAAAGAAAAGGGGGAATGGAAGATATACCCTGACCCCCTAGGCTTCATAGGGGAGTGTCATAGGGATCCCGCTGGACCATTAAAAGCATTTTTAACAACATTTTCAGTGGGAAAATGTTTAGCAAATGAAGTACGGGCTCCTGCGCTTCATTTCCAATCGTCCCGCAGGTGGTCCCGGCCCCGGGGGCATTGTAATAAAGATGGGGGGAAGCACCCCCTCCTTCTGGGGCCCATTGATGCCCTGGAGACCACCGCCACCCGAGGGTTAGTGAACAAAAAATGTGGGGGATGCCCATATAGCTTTCCCTGCTGCATGGGGGGACCTCTTGGACACCTCCCTCACCCCAGGGACCGCCACCTCCATGGGGTTTAAGGTTAAAAAATGCAGGATGGGCTGCACGGACCCCACACAGCCCCCGGATCACCTCCTTCCCTGGCCTTTTCTAAAATGTAATATGGGGGGCCCTGCAGCCCCCCCTGCTGCCCTGGGGGCCATCATCTCCCTGGGGCAAAATTGAAGAAGGGAGGGGGGTCCCTGGAAGATCCCTAGATGGCCCTGCGAACCGCCACCCCCAGGGCAGACTCCTGCTGTGCCCCGGGGGTGCCCACGCCCGGGACATAGCTGTTTGCTATGACTTGGTGGGAGCTTTACTGCTCCCGCCAAGCCATAGAAAATGGTGCTCTGCTTTGAGCAAACAAGAGCACTTTGATCTTGCTTCCTCAAAGCGGAGCACAATTGAATTGACACAGAAGGAGCTGCATGTTAGCTTCTCCCTCTGTGTCAAAGCAATGCCGGCTCCCACAGGAGGCAGGGAGCTGGCTGGCACCAAGGGGGCCTTCAGGCTTCCCCTGCAGTCCCAGAGGAGAGTGGGTGCCCTGGAGGCACCCACTTTCAATTACAAGGCCCCAGGGGATGGGGTCCCCGGGGTCAAATTCGGCCCAAGGAGGGGTGCCACGCAGCTCCCGCCCCCATCTGTACATGGCCAGGCACTGGAAATTTCCTCTGAAAAATAAAAGGTTTAAAGGACGTTATAGTTAGATGATTACAGTTTTCTCAAGTATCTATAACTCGTGCTCTAAAGTAACTCTAACTAGTGCCCCGCTATCATTTCAGATGTTGCAGTGATGATATCAATGGTGTCATAGAATGATTCTTTTTCTTTAATAGAGTTTTATATAGCGCGAACTAGACACGAGACATCGGGTATCAGAGCGCTTTAGGAGAGCACCAGTTTCGTTACAGAAGGACATATTGATTTTTGTTGCCACAAATTTCCCATGAGTTATAGTTAGTTGAAATAATTAAAACGGATGAATTTCAGTGGTTTTGATAATTTATAAAGGTATGTTTCAACTGAGATTTTTGCCTAACTGTGAATTCCTTTTATCCTGTCAGTTCACTTTCTCAGTGAACTTCGAAGGGTTTTCTTATTACAAAGTAAGACATTAGTACAACTCCTAACTACAATGCCACTTTTATTTGTGTTTTTTTCAGCAAATTTCTATGTTTTTTAAACGTATAGCAAGATGTCCATTGCTATGCATGGCATGGCGTTGGGTACCCAATCTCCTCCCTACACGGCATTCAGCCATGCATTGCGAAAGGTTGAGCCAGGCCCAGCATCCATTCCCCCATGGGTGCTCTGCACCCCACAGCTTACGACCTTATGCTGATGGCGTGGCCCATCCTCCTGTGGATGCTAAACCTGTTATTATTTTTTGATGTTCTGGGTATACATGGATACACAGGGATGCTCAGAGCGATACCCCTGGGGATTTGCTCCGGAACCTCAGATCTGAAGTGATGCCCCAGGGGTGACACACTGAGCATCGTGGTGGATTCGAGGATCCACGGAACCCAAATAAAATCCACATTTTTATTTTATTTGACTACTGAGAGTGTTTCTCTAAGACCCCCCTCCTACAAGGCCCAGGGTCAGGCTACCCCTATACTTTCCCTTTATATCTTATGTTGTTTTATTTTTTAGGACTCAGGACTGAGTCCTCGAGGCCTAAGATGGTGGCTGCAACTTTTCCTTCAGACTGAGGCCAGCCAATCACAATTCCTATTTGTGCGTGCTGGAACCTATGTGGCATGAAATATACAACGTTTTTGAGCCTTAATTTCTCAAAAATGACTTAACGGATTTACACCAAATCGCAAAAAGCAATCTTTGTAGACATGTTCTAGCTTTCTGACAAATTTGGTGTATTTCCGTTCTGCTGTTTTGGCTGGAACTGTGTCTACTGTTCCTATAGGAAAAATTAAAGGGGAAACGTGTTTTGGGCCCCACCCCATTTTTCTCGATTTTTTCTCACCCCGAAACTTTGAAGAGAGGAGTTGAGGTGGAAGAACACGCTTTCACTTACATTACATTTATGAACAAGCTTTCACTTACATTACATTTATGAACAAGCAATACAGACTTTATCTATCTCGTTTCATTTATAATTTATATTTCATTACTAACATCTTGAAGAAAGAGCACCAGACAATTGAAAAATATTTCAGCAAAGAAAGGTCTTTCATGAAAGTAGCAATTGAGGTAATTAAGATTGTAACTGAATTTACCTTTTCTATTTTTCCTTTTGCATGATATGCCATGTCTACACAGACTAGGGTGTTTTAAAATGTTTCAAATCTACGCAGCTGCAGTTCTTTGGGTTTTCATTCATGTTGCAATTTGCGTTATTGGTCACTTAAAACCCTTCTCACAAACAGTAACTGTAGGAAATGTTTTAGAGGAATGTGTCAGTGACACACGAGTTACAATGAGCAAGCTTCTAGAGTTTAAAACCTTTACCAAAAAAGTAAGCCAGCACAAAGCGGTCATTTTTCTTTTCTTTAAATGAAGAGGCCTTGAATGATGCCTTTCAAGGTTTCAAAGTAGGTTAAATTGCGGTCCGCCAGAATCAGCTGGCTGAGCGTGCATTGTGGCAGCAACATGACTGCTGGACTTTCTGAGATACCGTAAACAGCCCCCAGCGGAGGGATACGAATCACTGGCCATTCACTTTGACCTCTGAGTGATTAAAAGCGTGCAAAGCAAACCTTCAAAAGAGATTAGCATGTGCAACCGTGTGTGTTGTGTGAGGCAGAAGAACTATGCCCTTCACTTTTTTTTAACTTGAACTATAACCTTTTCTGTGACACGATCGTTTTTTTTTTTTTGCTCAAGTGCAATTAAGTGAAATCATTTAACTTTTCATTCAGAAGGGACTAATACTATTCTATGCAAGGGATTGCAGTGTTTGTCAGCACGAGAGAAAAAAAGCTGGTGCTAAGATTGCAGCTTTATATGCACAAAGCACTTCTTTTGTATGATTTACTCCATTTAACTGAAAATTTGCACCTACGTTATGATTATCGATTTCGGTAATGCAATTACCAATTCATGGTATTACCACGAAAAAGACAGTCAACTGTGAAAGAAGAGTTTTTGCTTCATGTATATGAAGGGACGTTATTTTCACTAGCTCGTGTACACTGTCGAACCACCCTGCTATACCAACCATCGTTTTAATCAAATAAAGTTTAAAAAAAACTCAGTTTTTTACAGGCAAACTGCACCTGAATGTTATTGGGGCGCTTTGCACGAGCACAAGCCACATTACACAAGGACACATTAATTTTTTTGGTGATGTTTTCGGCATGGCGAGAGGTAGTAATGCGCCCAGAATCCAAATTGTTGAGCAGATGCGGAAACTCGAACCTGGTACCCAAACGTCAAAGACTGCTGCTTTGACCGTTAGCTGCACCTTCTCCCACTCAACAAGACCGAAAAGTGCTATATAAAAAACAGCTCC
Source organism: Lissotriton helveticus (assembly GCF_964261635.1). NCBI lineage: Eukaryota > Metazoa > Chordata > Amphibia > Caudata > Salamandridae > Lissotriton > Lissotriton helveticus. Next base: position 1,588,241,949 of record NC_136067.1, on the reverse strand, counting down.
AACGTCTTAAGTACATAGTCGGATTAGACATTTTCGTTCGAGAGGTTGCTTTTGTCCCATTAACTTCAGTTCTACCTCCTGTCCAAAGACTGAGGTTTGGACGTCACACTTGGTGATCTCTTTGTCAGTGGGGTTAAGGACCGATAAAGTTGAACGTTAGAGGTCATAAGTTGCACGACAGAGCCCTCGCCTGGGCTTTGTCCCACTCCAGCCTGCAACGGACAATCACCTAAGCTCCCAGTAAGTCGATTGGTTCTACCTCTTGCTTTGAGCAGAATGGCCGGCAGCCGTCCTTTGCTCTTCGCCCTTGTCTCTAAGGATCAGGGTGATTGACAGGTTGGAACAGATCTGGCGTGGTGCCCTGCTCAGGCCGACTGTCAATGGTGAGCGTCAGTCCCATGACCTCTGCACGCTAAGGGTCACCGAGCAGGTACACAGGTTCGCGAGGGCAGGCTCCGTCGCTTACAATGGTGTAAAGAATCAATGCTCGCGCTTGTCTACTGAAGATAACTTGTTCACTCGCAAACACCGGTAGCTCACTTGCACTCTCTGTGTTGCCGCAATTTCTGCTGCCCCTTTCAACCTTCAGAAGCCGTAGTGTGCCTTGATTTTAAAGAATAAAAGTCATACCTTTTTACTGGAACGATTTGTAAAGGCGTTGGTTCCCTTTGGAAAAACTTTGAACTAAGGCCAAGATATTTAACAGACTTTTTTAGTAGAAATATTATTACACACACCTAAACATCAAAAGCGTCTTGGAAAACAAGACTCTGAAGCATAAAAAAAAAAAAAAAAAGATGTTCAAAACAACACACCATTGACATTTCCACTTTGCTTCCAGATTACCCGTACTGGTAACACATGTTGCCCCAATTGCTAGGGAAAGCACACCAACATTTTTCATGTCCGCATGGTGACACAAAGCCCGACACCAGCCCTGACATCAATTTTATGTCTGCAGTGGAGCCACTATTGTGGGCTTCTTTAAGGCCAGACCAAATGCACCAGCATAACTGGCTTGAAGCAAGAATACGTCGGACAAATGCATGGCAATGACTACATTGCGCTCCCTTAGCTTTGCTTCTCTGATTTTCTGCTTCCGGTCACTTCCTCTTCCTCTTGTCTACCTTTCCTTTCATCACTTCCCGCACCAGTTGCTTTGGTGCACACAATGGCTGAGCTCAACTCCTTATTATTGAGATGATGGCTTTCTAGGCCGTACCAAGTAAAAGGGACTCAGGGCCAGATGTAGGTAACATTTTTTTACTGACTCTTAAATACCGAATTTCATCGGATTCGGTATTTTTTCCCTTTCCTACATCTCGATGGCCCTTTTTAACCATTTCTTAATTTCCGAATCGGTAAATAAGAACTCGGTAAATAAGGATTCGGAGAATAACGATTCGGAATTATACCGACTCTTATTTACCGATTCAGGACTTTTTTTGGCACCTACATCTCAAATTCCAAAAACCGGTCGGAAACGGCCGAAATTACCAAATTTCGGCCGTTACAGATCGGTATTTGGCGACCTACATCTGGCCCCTAGTCTGACGAATAAGGCAATAGTCTGACAAATAAGGCAATATGATGCCTTGAATAATTGCCTGTAATGTTCTTTACTCTGAGTCCTGGGTTTCCCCGGCACAGTCCTTACATATTGCAGTTAGACTTTGATGAGGAAGATGAATGAGGAGATGTGGCCTAGCTACTTTCCTGTAATTTTACACTTTTTAAATTAAACAAATTAAAAAATGCAGGGAAACGATTTTTCAGGCAGACTTAACTACTCATAGGAGGCAAATTAATCCTCGCTGCAAGACGTTGTCAAAATGTGATGAAGTTAGACGTTTAAACAGGACAGAAGGGATCAATTCCAAAATGGCTAGGTGGCAGTATGAATGAAAACTTGTTTTATTTCAAAATTCCAATCCACTGCAGAAACATTTACAACTAAATCTGAGATCAAAATTCTGTTTAGACCTCTTTATAGTTTTGGCCTTTAACTGAGTGCAACAGTGACTTTAAATTTGGGCAAAAGTAGCGTTTGAGCCTGATTTTATATCGCAAGTTCCTTATAAATTGCATTTGTACTTGGGATTTTAGCCCTTAGAAATTCATTCAATTAAAACACGGAGGCAGAAGTGGAAATGGAAATAATTTACTATGGAATGCCATAAATTGGGGGCCAAACGGTTGCACCAAAAATGGGGTGGAATTTCAGAGGCGGAATCAGCACAAAGAAAAATGTGATACTAAATATGTTCGGGTTTACTTATTTTCTCATAAACAGACCGGATTTTAAAATGTCTTATGAGTTACGGAGCACTGAAACTTTTCAGACACTTACACTCACCCCCAGTCACAGTTCTGGGTTGAATCCATCATCGTTCTTTAGCTTACTTCGCCACCCCAGTTAAGACATAGCTATATGCAAATCAGTCTTGACCCTGTGCCTCATAGGAACTATGGATTTAGGCCCAGATCTCTGTACTGGGGTGAATGTATGACATTGTTCTGCATTCTGTACATCAATTGTTCTTTTTGCATTTGTCACCCCGAGTGGGACGGTATGCCCAGACGAGGGTCCTGTGCTCCGCATGCCACTGGAGTCACGCTATCCTGGCTGATGAGGGCTGAAAGCCCGAAACCGGTCCTAGGATGCTTGTTTCCAGTCCAGGGAGGACCTGGCCTGGCAGTTCGGGCTGGACTGTTCCCATTGGGTGGAGGGTCAAGACTGATTTGCATATGGCTGGGCCCAAACTGGAATGGCGAGCAAAAAATCTATGGATTTAGGCCCAGATCACTGTACTTGGGTGAATGTATGACATTGTTCTGCTTTCTGTCCATCAGTTGTTCTTTTTGCATTTGCCGCACGGTGCTGGAATGTTTTACAAATGTATATTTTCCATTGCGGCACAAGCCGCAATGTAAAATATATACTTTACGACTGCCATGAAGGCGGTTGCATTGTAATAAGGGCAAGAGGACCTCCGACTCATTGTCGGGCGGTCCCACTTCCGTTATAATGATGCCCTTAGTTGTAAGTGCTATGAAATTATTTAAGGTTATTAGCAAATTACTCAATTAGACAAGTACATCTGACCTTTTTTGCAGTGCATGTATGTCTCTTACATACATAGCTTGTAAAAATAGAAAAAGCCTCCAAATTGCAGCTCAAGCACTTGTGAACTTATAAGCTGAATGCCTTTGTTTCTTTGATGGCAGTGGCATCAAGGTGTTAAAGCTCCAGCTTGTCCCCAGCCAGGAATAAAATGAACAAAAGGATGCTGATGACCCACTACGTGGCAGATTTATTTTGGACACAGGTGGAACTGAATGGAAAAAGACCTCCCTTACACGTGCAGCTTGCTGCTCTGAACAATGGAACGTGCAGGCGCCACAGGCTTTCACCTGGTTCAGCAAATATCACTGGTACTAAGTCAGCACATTTCACTGCAGCCGGCCCAGATCCTGGATATCCCTCAATAGCAGCTGCTGGATCTGTGATCCAGATGTATTCCTCTTTTTTCCAGTGCTGCCTGGAGAAATTTACACAGACAAAACAGGGCACAAAAGGGAATATAGTGCAGTACTACCTGTGAAAAACATAGCATGTTTTTCCCACTGCATAGGAGAAAACTCAGAATTGAGTACAAGAGATGTCCTGAAAGTGGAGTGTTTAAAGTATTTCCACAGGCAATGTGTGTGCCATATTTTACTAAGTAACTTGAAATAAAAGGCTTTGTCACTATTTATTATGTACATTCCTCTTGAGCATGCATGAGCTTCTCCTGATGGAGCTTATGGTATTTTTCGCCAAATAATAAATATTTGTGTGGTCACCCAAAAATAAACACCGATCCTGGCACTGGATGCCATGCTAAGGTTATGGTCATTTCCAAACAGAAGGGCAGATTTAAAGTTTGGCGGATAGGACTCCTGTCTGTCAGGGTAGCAGAGGACATTACATTTACCATCCTGACAGCCTACAGTCTGCCAAATTTAGAGATCAGTCCTGGCCCAGCAGTGATCTCTGTACCCTGACAGGAAAGGCCACCATGGCCTGTCCTTTCAATTTATAAATGTTTGTTGGGTGCCACCTTTCAGTTTTCAAACTTGACCAACTTTTTTTTTTCAAAGAGAAAGTTTGTTATTGAAAAACAAAAAAAATCCAGGTGTTTTTTTCCCTGGTTGGGGGGTTCATTATTTGTTTATTTCTGTCCCTCGCCACCAGGTTTTATTCCCTGACAGCAATGGACAGGAAACAATTACATTGCACCGTACACTCTAAATAGAGTGTGTGGTGTAATGCACTTCCTTCTACAGCCCATACTCCGTCAGGGTGTCAGAGGAAGCTGTCCATCGATGAAGCCAAAAAGGGTTCCATCGACAGAAAGCTTATGGTCCTCCTGACACTAAATAGGGAGTGCTGCCCACCAGTTATGGCAGACAGTGTACTCTGTCGCATTTGCAACTGAGTACCATCTCTGCCAAACGCTAAAACAGTCTTTGAGTCTTTACTTCTGATTATGACTCTGCTTGAAAATTCTGACCCATGTCTGAATCAATTTGTACAGGGATTTGTAGGTTGGAGCTGGTGGCCCTTTTTCACACCCTATAACTAATTAGTACAATAATATTCACTTAGCGTATTGATTTTTAAAAGTTTAAATCTGCCTTAATTTTATAGGCGAAAAAAGGTCCAGTAATTGCCTGGACATGATTTCGGCACAGTAAGCACCAAAATCTGCATGTTATTCCGGATTATTAGGGAAAAACTCAGATTGTTCCCGATCCACTGGAGTGTAGGTTTTTAATGGATTCGATAAAAACCAAATACCCGACGTGGGCACCCATTATCAGGGCCAGTGAGTTGTATTGTCCTATAAATGTATTTTTAGAACAATTTGCGCCATTGATGAGGAGCTCAATCACATTATTGGATGTCTAGCGCACTGCATCGTGGGGTGGTGCTTGGTTGGAAGAAAGATGAAATGTAGGTTAGGCCAAGTGGGTAACATTTTGGTGTTTCAAATGAGTGACCAGAGTGGTGCTCTTACCTTAGATCGAAGTGCCAAAGCATCTAAAGGTAGGAAGAGGATTGAGAAATAAGACACAGCCATTTTATATTTACTTGAATGTTAAGAATGATTTAGAATGTCACTGCTGCATCCAGCCAATAATGACACAAGAGCAGCATATGGCATATACAGGCATTTGTGGCAATCTTTAAATCATCGCTGAAGGGATGTATGATGTTACAACGCACACTTTTACAACGCATACCTTTACAACGCATTTTTTACACCGCAACATCCATTACAACGCACACCATTACAACGCATACCATTACAACGAGTTCTTAAAAAATACCTTTACAACACATTCCACTACAACGCATACTACATTTACAACGCATACCATTACAACGCATTACATTACATTGCATATAAGGTAAGTGTTGGATAGTGTAGGGGTTAAAATTACTATTCTAACTCCAGGGGGTGCAACAGTAGGGAAAGTTTTGGATAGTGTAGGGGTTAAAATTACTATTCTAACTCCAGGGGGTGCAACAGTAGGGTAAATGTTGGATGGTAAGTTTTGCGTTGTAATAGTATGCGTTGTAATGACTGCGTTGTAATGGTATGCGTTGTAGTGGTGTGCGTTGTAGTGTCATGCGTTGTAATGACTGCGTTGTAAATGTATGCGTTGTAATGGATGTTGCGTTGTAAAAGTTTCGTTGTAATGGTAGTGCGTTGTAAAAATTGCGTTGTAAACGTTGTATACCTCCCTGAAGCAGCCGTGTTCAGTGATCTGTGCAAGGGTGTCAACCTACAGCTCTTTAAGGAGTGGATCATGGTTGCTATGCCTTTGACTGCTGCATAGACACCTGATTTTCTTACATCTTGAAGCCAAGCATATTTTTACAGTGATTTGTTCATTGCTGAATGGGCGAGTTTCCCTTAAAAAATAATAACCTTAGTTTCCTCCAACTTTGGCATTATCATGTGTTTTCTCACCACCTCAGCCCTTTTACATTCACTGACATGAATTGTGCATAAGCCAATGTTAAATTCTTCTTTTAGAAGTAAATCATATCTGTACATTATTTTCTTGCTCCCTTTTTTATGTTTACCCACCTCTTATTCCCACTTCCCTTACCTCTCACTTCCCAACTTACATGAGCTCTAGCATTCAAATTCCTAAGGATTACTTTCAACATTCAAACACTGAAGCATCTACTTAGGCTCTCTTCACAAGATGAACAGATGGAAACCCCTATCCCTGTTCTTAAAATATAGAAGAATATGAAAATCCCTTAGCTCGCTCGCACCAATTTTACCCACAGTTTCCACAGTTCAATTTATATAATCTCATAATCATGATCATGTTTTTATTGCCTATTTAACTTCAACTAAACAGTGACATTTTGCAGCCGAAGCTATAATTTTAGTTTTTAAACCTATTAAAAAACGGACTTTTTAAAATCTTCATGAAACCTTTCCCATAAATTACTATGCTTCTGCAACCTCTTCTAATACTTTGAACTTGCCTGTCCACAAATTCAAGTCAATGGCATTCTAAAGGCAACCCTTACGGGAACCATAGGTTTTATTTCCTTTTTCTTTTTCCAAAAGTTGCTTTTTAATTCTATAGTCTTGGAATTAATTAATCACCCTGCGTGGGGGACGCTCCTGTTTGGGTTTTATAAATGGAACTCTATGGGCACTAACAATGAATAAATCACTGATGATTTTTATGCTATAATCTTCAGATAGAGTTCCTTTTATTAGCTCTGTGAGTATATTTCCAGGAAGGATTTATCTTCAACTCCTTCCGGAATCACCACAAAGATTAAGTTAGAGATGTTAGATCTGTAATTCAGACTTTTATCTTACGTTGCAATTGTTTTGTGGTCTTTATCTGACTCTCTCTCCCTTTCCTGGCAAGTGATTTCAACCAAGTCCAGTTTTTTTTTGCACATGGGCAATTTTATTTAAAAACTGGAGGAGTTTCTGATCCAAACCAGATAGCTGCCCCTTTATTTCCCCCAAGACAGCTTTTGGGAGTTCCTGAGCCGTATTAGTCATGTTAAAGTCCTACAAAAGATTTGTTTTAATTTGGAGAGTTTTAGCTCCCTTTATGCTTCTCGATTCTGGCCTACTCAGGGGGTTTGTTGCCCTCCGAAAATCTCTGGTCATGATAGGCATGGTGTTTTGGACCCAAAACCTCAGTTTGAAGTTGAAATGTCTCATACAATCTGATGTTGTATGATCATAGTCCATGGCCTGCACAAGGAAAAGATTCCTCTGAGGGGGGCAGGGGAGCATTTTGAAAGTATGAGCTCTGTTTCTGCTCAAGTTGGATTTACAAAATGTCCTCATGGATGAAGAAACCACACTTATATTTGTGGAAGTACTCATTGAGTGGGATGTGCATACTTGTATTCAGAACTATTTTGGCTCTACTGATGGCTCCTTTACCCTCTTTTTTATTCTATGCTTTGACCTATTTTTGCTGTGCTGTTGTTTCACCTGGGGCGATATGAAGGATGGTGTTTCAATTGTAAAAGAGGTAGGCTACTATTTTGGCTCTACTGATGGGCTCCGTTACCCTCTTTTTTATTCTATGCTTTGACCTATTTTTGCTGTGCTGCTGTTTCACCTGGGGTGATATGAAGGATGGTGTCTCAATTGTAAAAGAGGTAGGCTACTATTTCGGCTCTACTGATGGGCTCCTTTACCCTCTTTTTAGGTCGAGGTAATATCCGGTCTGCCGAAGGCAGAACCGGAAGTACCGAGATTTAATGTTGCTTAGTGTGGACTATTTGTCCCGCCTCTGTTTTTGCCTCTCTCCCATTGGCTGGCTTCCTAAATGGAGGCCAGCCATTGGAGGAGAGAGCTGTCCCTCCGAATAGGCTCCGTCTTTTTCGCATTTGGGGGCGTACATTTTGCTGTTCTTTCGCCAGTGACGTCACCCGTCACTCAGAACAACAAAACACACGCCCCGAATGCGAAAATTACCATGCTTTCTCCGAGGCATTTCTGCTTTGCCTCGGAGAAAGACGGTGGTGGTTTCCAGAGCTGCTCTGCTCGTCCCCCCTCCCTCTGCAGCTCTCCTCTGTCCCGCTCCCCCCTCCCCCCTCCCTCCGCCCGCAGCTCTCCTCTGTCCGGCTCCCCCCCCTCCCTCCGCAGCTCTCCTCTGTCTGGCTTCCCTTCTCCCTCCGCCCACAGCTCTCCTCCGTCCCGCTCCCCCCCTCCCTCCGCCCGCAGCTCTCCTCCGTCCCACTATAGAGAGGGGTCGTTGGGTGACGATGTGCCGCTGTCCCTGGCTTTACCCCCCCAGCCTCACACTCGCTCTTTTCATGTCGTATCTGCTGTATTTTGCTTTGTCATGTTGAGGGTCTGTGTGGCCCTAGGTCCCTCCAGGTGTCCCCTGTCAGGTGTGACAGTTACTAAACCTGCTCAGGTCACCATATGCTGGTAGCTGCAGTCCTTTATGCATAGGGAAATAATGGGTCGAGTGACACTACAAGTACCAGCATGCAACGCGAACAAAGATGTCCGGTCTGTCAGAAGTTCCCGTTTCAAAACATGCCAGTCTGGGAGCACTGGGGTTAAGGGTGATACAAGAGGTGACTAGAAGGACAGACTGAAAACCAGGCTATAAAGATTGTGTGACCTGGCATACATTTAAAGACCATCACTCTAAATGTGACGTAATTACATAGTGGCAGATGTTTCTGAATGAAAGACTTAGCCCCTCCTGTTTCCAAAGCCTTTTATTTCAATTATTCCAATAAAAGGGATCAACATTTGAAGACTTAAGACCGGACCAACCCTGCCTGACGTACTTGACGCAGTGCACCCTGGGGGTTTGTAGTTCACCGTGTAATACGGCAGGCAGGTAAACGCCTTAGAAGTGAGACCGCACAGCTGGAAAGCGGGTGAGCTGAGACATTCTAAACCACCAGACCTGTAGGGTGGAATCTCGTCAAAGATTGTCTCCGCCTTTCATCACCGTGAGGTCATCGAAAGCAGCACTTTTATTTGCGTCAGTCGTGTTGTGAAACCCAGATATGTTCATGTCTGTTTCCTCCTGTTCTGAGGCCAGCTGTGCATGGGGCGAGGTTCAAGCAGCAGGACGTGCTGGCACTGTGTACGTCATGGGAGGATGGACACGGCTTCCTTTAACGTAACATGTGTATTTTGTAAATCGCACGCTCATTCAGAAGGGTATCTTGACGCTGATTAACAGATGTTTTATTGTTACCCAACTCGATGGTACTCATTTCATCGGCCTCCGAAGGATGAAAGGCTGAGTGGACCCGCCGGGATTAAACCCACGCCCCTCCAGTGGACGCATTAGTCTCACTGAGCCACCAGGCCCGGCTCCCATAGGTGCGGCAGGTGCAGTGGCACAGGGGCCCAGAGACAAACCCTTGTTATTGTTGCATTTCACGATACAACCAGCGGCCGGGGCGCTTCCTTGCTCTGGGGCGCCGGACACACTGGCATTGCCCCTGCTTGGAACAGGCCTCCTTCGTACCACCTCGTCTGTCCGGCCCTGGAGTCCTCGCCTCGAGGATTCTGTCCACTTCTTGGCGCACGAGCCGAGCTAGATCTGATATGCAGTAGTGACAAAGTCGTACGCCCACTATCACAAGATGCGGCCTAGTCTGGGCGCTGGGATTTCAGAGCGGGTTTATCGGCCTCAAACTCTGCCGCTGAAGCCCCTCCAGGGTCTGGGGTTCAGGGTCAGACGGCGGGGCCTCTGTTTACACACCACTTTCACTGCCTCCCAGACGCCCTGCACACCCCCAGAGGCCGTGCAGGGGATACCAGGACGGTACAAGGTCACAGACGATGCCCTCGGGTACAGCCTGGCATGCGGACTGATGGCAATATCTTCATTTTACTGCTTTTGTTGCAGAGAAGTGTGTGGGGGGGCTGATATTTTGGAATAGGGCAGCTCTCTCTTAGCTTCTGTGGATGCCTGCTCTGCCATTCTGTGCCAACAACGAACCCCCAACGCCCTTCAGATGACCTCTGACCCCATCTGTACCCAGAGTACACAGGGCGGTCTAGCTTGTACCCAGTTACCTGATAATTCCTGGAAGGTTTGTTGGCTGTAATATGGCTCGGCAGACGGCTGTTACCGCACAAAACAAGGGTTTGAAACACTTTCTTAACGGGAATGACGTTGTTGCTGTGAATTAGTGTTTTTTCTAAACATAAAAATGGTGAGATCGAAAATGTGGACTTATTTGTGTGAGTGGATTATTAAGCGCCAAAAACCATGAGCAGGTACCTTCGTGGCGCCAAGACAAGGAGAAGAGGATAAGTAAGGATAGGCAAGGGTGGAAGTGGGGGTCTGTGACAGCCTGGTTCTAGATCGCTTCAGGTGGGCGGGGGCCTGTGGCCTGCCTATTTCTAGATCGCTTCAGTTGGCCTATGGAGGGTGTGTGTGCTTCAGCTGGCCTTTGGGGGCGGGGGTCAGCTTGGTTCTGGATCGCTTCAGGTGGGTGGGAGCCTGTGTGCTGCCTGGTTCTAGATCGCTTCAGGTGGCGGGAGCCTGGTTGTAGATCGCTTCAGGTGGCCTATGGAGGGTGTGTGTGGGCTGCCTGGTTCTTTCACTCATTCATCCATCCACCCTTCACCCAGCCTTCCATCCTTTCACTCTTCCATTCCTCCGAACACCCTTTCACTCATTCACCCATCCTTTCATTCACCCATCCATTCTTTCACTTGTCAATAAATCCCGCCTTTCATCCATAGATCCTGCCTTTCATTCATCCATCTACTCTCTCACTCATCCATTCTTACAGCCATTCTTTCACTCATCTATCTTTACACTAATCCTTTTAATCATCCATCCATCGATACTTTCAATCATCCACCCTTTCACTCAGTCCATCCATCCACCCATTCATTCTATCCATCAATCCATCTATCTGTCCATCTGCCGCTTCACTCATCCATCAATCCTTCAACACATCCATTCTTACGTTCTTCCTCCCACCCTTTCATGCAGTCCATCCAGCCACCCTTTTACTCATCCAACAATTCCATCACAGTGAGTACAGAGTGCAGAGTAGTGAGTGCGGAGTAGTGAGTGCAGAGTGCAGAGTAGTGAGTGCAGAGTGCAGAGTAGTGAGTGCAGAGTAGTGAGTGCAGAATAGTGAGTGCAGAGTAGTGAGTGCAGAGTGCAGAGTAGTGAGTGCAGAGTAGTGAGTGCAGAGTAGTGAGTGCAGATGATCTTTTTTTTCATTTCAAAGAATTTTATTAATATGAAAAAGCAAATAAAGATACACAATACAAGTATCAGTAATACAATTGATATAGGATAAAACAATCAAAATATAGTAGGCAAGCATGCATTGTAAAAGAGACATCTGTAACAACGGTAGCCCGCCAGTATCAGATAAACAAGTTAGGTATGGTAAAAACAATTAATATATATCAGAAACAAGAATCAAGAGTATTACTATCAGTTAGAGTACTCGAGGAAAAGAAAGGAAGGGTAAGGGGAGAGGATTTCCACCGGAACAACCCAATAGACAAGACACCATTCAACCAGACATATCAAAGGGGTATTGTGCAACCAACCCTTTGGAAGATAAATCCATGTAGGTATCCAAAGCAGTCCAAACACCACTAGCAATAGGCGGAGAAAGATGGGCGTGATCAACCGAGGTATGAGCACTACGTAAAAAGGAAACCCAAGCCCACCAAGTATGATAAGAAACTGAAGAAAATGATTTCCACTCCATTAAAATTACTTTAACTGCAACAGTCAATAAAAGATCTAACAGCTGTAATTCCATGGAATCTAAGGGAAGAGGGACTGGGGATGCTAGAGGGCCTAATAAGATTAATGGAAAAGATAATTGAAACTGAATATCAAAAATGAGCATGAGGTGTTTGTGAATGAGATCCCAAAAGGGTTGAAGAAGAGAACAGTCAAAGAACATATGAGGAAAATCGCCTGGTGATAAGCCACAACTCCAACAAAAGATTGTCTTCTTTGAGATTCAACGAGTGTAAGTGAGAAGGAGTCCAATGGAGAAGGTTAACGGAGAAAAATTTAGATTGCATTAACGACGGGGCGATTTTATTACGAAGAGAAAATTTACCAATCATCTGCCAGGTGTCGGAAGAAATATGGTCCGTAACACTCTGGTCAAAATGGTGTAACCACTTTTGCTGAGCTACAGTATGGGTAGGTATTGAAGTAGATTGTAAAAATGTATACATTTTAGAAGCTACATGACCAGTCCTAATCCATAATTGAAAAAGAGTAATCGTAGGGGAAGTAGGATGAAGTCGCACCTTAGCCAGTGCCACTTTGATCTTGAGAAAGGTATAAAAATCTAAATTAGATAAAGAAAACTGGTGAGCTAAAAAGGAAAACGGTAATGGAGCATTATTGGAATCATAGAGATGATGAACAAGCGAGATCCCTTTAGAAGCCCAGTAAGACATTAAAGAAGAAGAAATATTAATTTTAATTTTCGAATTCCGCCATATAGAAGACCACCTAGACTTGTGTAATGGAGTCGCCACCCTCCTGTCCACCATTCTTACCGCAACAATAGTATCTAATATAATAGAGCGGGAAAAAGGAATAAACAAGGTAGACGTAGTTAAAAAAGAAGCAGTCGGCAAAGGAGAGGCCAGTTCTTGTTCTATTAGCAACCAAGATGGAGCATGAACAGGAGGGGATAAAAACCAAAAAGCACCCTGAGATGCGAGAAAGGCAGTTTGATATTTTTCCCAATTGGGGAAGTTACAACCCCCCATATCACATGGTTGTCGTAAGAATTTATAAGCAATTCTAGCCCTTTTATTATTCCATAAACATTTAGAAGTAAGAACATCAATGTCATGAAAGAAGGAAGCAGATAGCTTCACTGGGAGCATAGAAGAGACAACATTAATAATAGGTGTTATCATCATTTTAAGAGTTTGAAGGCGCCCCCACCAGGAGATGTGTTTCGGTGACCAGGCGTCTAGCAAACGCCGTACTTTAAGAATAGTCTGATTTTCATTATAAGCAACTGTGTCATACAGGGTGGAACAAAAATAGATACCCAAATACTTCAATTTCTTAGACTGCCATTTAAAGCCAGCAGAGCCCATATGTGTAGAAAAACAATAAGCATTCAGTGGGAACATCTCAGTCTTGTCCTTATTTAAGGTGTATCCTGAAACCTTTGAAAAAAGAGAGATGATATCAGAAATAGCAGGAATGGCCAAAGCAATATCATCCGAGAAAATAAGGACATCATCCGCGTAAGCCGCAGTTTTAATCCGGTGAGGGCCAAAAGAAAAACCCTTAATATCTGGATGCATGTCAATTAGTCTAAGGAGGGGATCAATGGATAATAAAAACAAAAGAGGAGATAAAGGGCATCCCTGTCTAGTGCCCTGGCGAAGATTAAAAAACGACGACGTGGTGCCATTGACCCTTATGTTGGCTCGGGGTTGTGAATAGAGGGACATGACCATATGGATAAAGGAGTCACCAAGATTATGTGCACATAATACAGCACGTAGAAAGGGCCAGGAGACCTTATCGAAGGCCTTTTCTGCATCAAGAGCCAAAGCAGCGTCCGGGAGCGTGGAGTGTTTAGCTGAACCGAGAATATGACAAAAGGTTCTGATATTATCTAGCGCAAGACGACCCTTTACAAAACCCGTTTGAGAGGAATGCACCAGTTTAGGAATGAAGGATTCCAAATGCTTAGCTTGGATTTTAGCAAAGATCTTAGCTTCCATGTTAAGAAGGGAAATAGGACGGAAGTTTTTGGGTCAGAGTGATCTTTCCCCTCTTTTGGAATCACGTCAATGGTGGCATCAGCAGCAGAACCAGAAACAGATCCATCCTTAATAAAGGCATCAAAAACAGATTGAAGCTTGGGAACAAGCAAAGGAAGAAAGGTTTTGTAAAACAAAATAGGGTAACCATCAGGCCCTGGAGCTTTTTCAGAACGAGTGGCTTTAAATGTAGCAATAATTTCGTCAGAGGTAATTGGTCCATTTAAAGAACTACTATCCTCCACAGAAATAGATTTTACTGGGACAGATTTTAAGAACTCTTGACATTGCTCAAAAGAGGATTGATTAGAAGGAGTATATAGGTTGTTATAAAAACCACGAAAAACTTCAAGAATCTCCTCAGTCTGAAATTTTTTATTGCCAAGGTGATCATTAATAGAAGAAATCCGAGAAGAGTTATAAGAGGATTCCTGAAATTTTAAGGTAGCCGCAAGAATCTTACCAGCACGGTTTTTTAACAATAGCCTTTTGGATTTCTGAGCCTGAACCCCAATATGGGCTCTCTTGGTGACTATGGTGTTATATGTATATTTTAATTGCTTAATTGACTGTAGGCAGGATTTATCTTTAGAATGTCGAAAGAGAGCTTCCAAAGTTTTAATCTCATATGCCAAGTCGGTAAGTTCCTTTTTGATAGCAGCATTCCTTTTCGACATATACTTAATAACCTGACCACGTAAAGTACACTTAAACGAATCCCAGAGGACAATTGGGGAAGTAACTGAGCCTTCATTTTCAAGAAAAAAAATATCAATGTCATTGGATAATTCACGAATTTGTTAATCATCCAAAATTTCAGTATTTAACCTTCAAGAGCGAGGTCTTGTCTTAGGAGTAAAGGACAGCAACGTAAAAGTAACCGCAGCATGATCAGAAATCAGACTAGGGTGAATAAGCGGCGAGGAAGAGGAAGAAACCAAAGAGGAGTGTACCAATAAATAGTCAATACGCAAAAAGGTAGAATGAGGGGAAGAAAAGAAAGAAAAATCACTACCAGTGGGGTTATGTAGACGCCATAGATCCTCAAGATGAGATATAGAACACATATTAATTAGTTGTTTATGTGATTTAGGAGGGCAAAACTGAAAAGCTGAACTTCTATCAAGAATAGGATCCATTGGTAAATTGAAATCCCCACCAACAATAAGATTACCCGAGTGAGGTGTGTCGTTCAATTTTTTGGTAACTGCTTTCCAAAAAGACGGGTCATCTTTGTTCGGGGCGTAAATATTCATAACATAAAGATTAGCATTGCCATCAGACAGCTTAGTTAATAACCAGCGACCTTTGGCATCGTGCTCAGAAGAGATTATGGACAAGCCCGACTTTTTAGAGATTAAAGTGATAACCCCATTCCTTTTACCAGAAGCATCGGAGCAAACAACATCTGATACCCACTCCTTTTTTAGGAAGAGTGCCTCTCTGGTAGATACCTTCGTTTCCTGAAAAAGAACTAGATCCGAGGAAAGAGATTTGCAATAATCCAAGACTTTTGACCTCTTGACTGGATGGTTCAAACCCTTAACATTAAGGGACAACACATTCAGGCCAGACATAATCTTGTAGAGAAAATCAAATACAATACATGGATGAGAGAGAGCAAATAAGCAACATCAATACAAGCAGTCAACCACACATCAGTAAGATCAAAAGGGGAGAATCCTATGAGGAAATCCAAATGGAGAAAAGAAAGAAGAGAGAAAGCAAAAGATGAAAGTGAGAGAAGATAGAGACATATAGTCAAGGAAAGGCAAGAGAAGGAGGGAAAAGAAATGAACGAGAAAGGTCTGAAAAAGACCAAATTCATACTAGGGGAACGTGGGAAGACGAGCAAGGGGACCATCATGAGGTATAATAACAATCAGCTTGAACATCCCCAAAGTAACATATAACTTGGTATAAGTAAGCAGGAAAAGGAAAAGATCTGAAATCTGGATTAATAGTAAGAGGAATATTACAATAAGAACAATTCAACCGGTAAGTTTTTAGAAAAAATATGCATAAATCAAATACTACATAGGAGGAAAGAGAGAGCAGTATGAAAAAGTGAATGAAACCGAAGAAAGAAAGACATCAAATAAGTGAGAAACATGCCAATCAACGAAGTGGAAGTAGAAAAAGACAAGAAGTAATTAACTGGGAAATAGGTAGAGACTAAAATGTATCAAAACAGTAGCTGACTCTAAAGGGTATAGGACCATTGTATGAATAAAATTATAGAAATAGCTTAAATAGATACTAAGACTAATTAAACGAAACAAGAGCAAACCTCAAATGCATCAGGAAAAATAAAAAAAATGAATAATAAGAAACTAACTATCCAAGAATATTATAAAATACAATGTAAATACAATAAATTACAAGAAATTAGCCCCAGTAGAAGAAGATATTAAATAGTTGTTAAGCAGAACAAGTAATGAAACAGCAACGTAGATATGTACAAAAACTAAGTATACATTAAATAGTGAAAGGCACGGGTAAGCAATTAATTTTTCATAAAATATATAAACTTTGTTATATGGAATCTAATGGAAAAAGGAAGGAACATCTAAAAAATATCAATTGCATATATGATACTAGACAAGATAGCAATAAAGTGTAATATAAATAGAATAACTTAGACTTAGTAGAGAAAAGCAGCTAATAATGGTAAGGCACACTAAACAATGAAGCATCAATTAAGTAAGCCTATAAATAACTAACACAGACAGTAACTGTAACATGGTGAGAACAACTTAACGCTAGCTATAGAGAAATAGATAATAAAAAGCAGCGAACAAGTCTTGTATCCAAACAATAAACAGTACAAGAAGTATTCCAGCAAATAGTCAATAAAGACATACAAGCACAACGAAACACCAAACGGAAGAGCCAAGTAAAAAACAAGGGAAGAAAATTGACGTTGCAGAAAACTATAGGAAACCTAAGAACGAGGATATAAAAAAGACCAACTCTCACATACGGATGATAGAATCATAAAGGATACCATAAAGTGAAAAAAGCAAAAAGAGGAAACTAGAATAGACATAGCCTCTACAAATAGAACAAAAAACAGGTAGATGCGAAAAAGGTAGCAGGATTAAAGGCGCTCGGAAACAAGACACTACTACAAAATTGAAAAAGGGAACATAAATGAAATATGTCCAATATAACAATCAATTACATCATAAAGAAGGAAAGAAGAACAAATCATGGGGAAGAAGAAAAAACACTACCAAAGCGAAAAGATCCTAGCAAGAATAAGTACTACCGAAAAAAAAAAAGAAAAGGCACTAGTACAATAGTGAAAAAGAGACAACAATCAAAAAGACCTAATATGTCAAACAACGAACAGCATAAAGATGGAAAGGAGACCACACCAGGGATCGGGAAAAATCACTACCAAAAACTTAACATCCATCACCACTCACAAAAACACCATAGACGCACCAGCAACAATGGACCACGCAGATCTAAAAAAGACAAGCTTAATAGACCTGAAAAAGAGAGAAAAAAAACCATTGCAGGCATAGGAATCACATCAAGTGCCAGAAGCACCAGGAACAAGTGAAGCCCCCATTTGAAGTTCCATCTGCAGCTCCATCTGATTGTCTAAGAAAGAGGCCAAATCAGCAGGTTCATCGAAGATTCTGGAACGACCTTTGAAGGTAATGCGAAATTTTGAAGGGCCAGAGAAGGAGAAAGGGATATTCATCACTGATAAACGCTTCCGGAGATTAAGAAAACCTTTCCTCCTTATGACCGTGTCTCTGGCAAAGTCTTGAGAAATTGAGATGCGGTGACCTTCCCAGGAGACAGCTTTAACTTTCCGCATATGAGCCAAAATTTGTTCCGTGTGTTGATGACGCAGCGGTTTAAAAATGATCGCCCTTGGTTGTGTAGCAGATTTAGAACGAAAGGTGGGGACACGATGTGCCCGTTCCAGCTCAAAGTCTCTTTGAAAAGAAATTTTTAGGGTAGAAGGCAACCATTGGTATAAAAAGTCAATCAAAAGGGTGCTCCTTTCTCGGCTTCTTCAGGAAGGCCAAAAATGCGCAGGTTGGATCTGCGGTTACGGTCCTCCTGTTCAGTGAGATCCCTCCGCAATGCCGCCATTGAGCGCTCTAACTGCACAAGAGATCGAGATTGCTTTTGCATATTATCCTCTGCACCACTGATACGTGTCTCCGTGGCAGAGACACGGAGGGAGAGAGCCTTAAGATCATTCCTGGTGGCTGATACCTCCACTTTCAGCAAATCTGTATTAGTTTTTGTAGACTGCGCAATGTCATGTACATCATTGAGACGCGTCAGAATAGTCTCCAGAGTGGAATTGGTATCTTTTTGAGAAGATTCGGGTGTAGGAGATACTTGTTTGGACCTCTTAAGAGAGGCTTTGGAATCTTTTGCGTCCTTAGCAGTTGGTGACAAGCCCATATTTGCAGCCATAGAGCCCACAAAACAGAGGGAGAAGAAGCAACCACTTGAGATAAATGAGGGCAATCAAAAGGCCAGAGGATATTGTCGTACTCAGTATGCACAAAAAGAAATGAGCACAAGTAGGAGAGCGCACGTCCAGCAGGTAAAGCAGAGTAATAAATAATGGCGGACTTACACGCACAAAAATAGGAATCTCATCACAGAAATATCATGACCCTGCCGGTATCAAGAGGACGCCTTCAGAAACCAGAAACCAAAAAGCAGGGTACCAAAGAGCATATAAGTACCACTGAAAGGCAGTGAAGGCGCTCTGAAGAGAGGTAAAGTTAAAAGGAAATGCAAAAAAGTCTCACTTTAAGTAGTCACACAGCATGCAGAGTAAAAGAAAACCGTTATAGGCTTGTAAAGGCTAACAATAGTCACCAGAACTAGTTTACCCCCATTCCTGGCGATTTCGTAGTAAGGGCACCTCTGTTTGTGAGGAAAATCGGAACTCCGTCAGTGGAGACAAACAAAATGGCGGCCGCCCGTGGAGAGACCGAGCGCCACCTCAAACCGGCAAAAAATCAGGCACCAGTAGCTCCAAGTCGCAGGAATGACGCTCAAACAGCACACGGCAGCTTCAGGAACATGAGACCCGCTTTGGAGGGCTGTGGGGTATCTGGAAGCGGATGTAAACCTCCGACGGCCTCCGTTCGTCTCGGAGCTCAAGCGCGACCTGCCATCTCGTAGCGGCGCGCAAGCCACGCCCCCAGAGTAGTGAGTGCAGAGTGCAGAGTAGTGAGTGCAGAGTAGTGAGTGCAGAGTAGTGAGTGCAGAGTGCAGAGTAGTGAGTGCAGAGTAGTGAGTGCAGAGTAGTGAGTGCAGAGTGCAGAGTAGTGAGTGCAGAGTAGTGAGTGCAGAGTAGTGAGTGCAGAGTAGTGAGTGCAGAGTAGTGAGTGCAGAGTGCAGAGTAGTGAGTGCAGAGTAGTGAGTGCAGAATAGTGAGTGCAGAGTGCAGAGTAGTGAGTGCAGAGTAGTGAGTGCTGTTGAGGGCAGAGTGCTGTGTGCTGTTGAGTGCAGAGTGCTGTGTGCTGTTGAGTGCAGAGTGCTGTGTGCTGTTGAGTGCAGAGTGCTGTGTATTGGCAATGTAAATGACAATGCCATTTATTTATGATTTAAAGAAAAAAAAAGAAATGTCATGAGCAATGCCAATAGCTCTAACTTTAATGATGCCGAGACCATTGCATTGTAAATGCTTGTTTATTCTATGCTTTGACCTATTTTTGCTGTGCTGTTGTTTCACCTGGGGTGATATGAAGGATGGTGTCTCAATTGTAAAAGAGGTAGGCTACTATGCCTACAGTACACTGTTCCTACTTTAGCTTTGATATCTCTATTTGCATTCAAAACTCTTTACATTTTGCGGTAGGTGCTCAGAGAAATTCAATTTTGTTTCCCCTGCAGTCTCTTTCACTTCCCATTTTATCCACTTCTAATTCTGTTTCTCCTTCTGCTGTAGTAGTATATAGCGATGGAGTGGGCTTAAGACCTTGGTCATTTTATTCCAGCACAGTTCCACTGCCTCATCCATCCCTGGGTGCTTTCTACCTTTTTCTAGAGCATTTTCTAATAGACTATCTTCACTCTGAGGGTTGGGTCAGCTTGACCATTTTCTAAGCTAGGTCTGATTTTCCATTGGTATTATGTTTTCATTCATTTCACACGAATACTTGCAGTACATACCCTCCTCCTTAGGGCTTCCTACAGACTGTGTTTCAATGTTACACTCTGAGTGGGACAGTGCTCCTGATTTTTAACCAAGAGAGGAAAAGATTGTGAAAGCATTAACTTTTCTTGTTAATGTCACTACCTAATGTGGACTTTTACATTTCTCCTGCTTAGCCACTTGCCTTTTAAAAGGGAATCAGCTACTCTCCCTAACACTTGTGAAGGCAACTTCTTGATAAAACCATGTTCCTTTCTTTTCAAAGGTGAGTTATCTTTTCTATTTTTTAGCAAACCGCTTCTGTGCTACACAGGTTTTTTCTCATAATGTATTCCTCTCTGCAAGTTTATCTATATATATAAAAACAAATGTATGTCTGTCTGTCTGTCTGTCTGTCTGTTTGTCCTTTATGCATTACTACACAATTTATCCGATTGCCATCAAACTTTGGGAAGTTGTTCAGTACACTCCCGCAAAGGTTTCTGGCATACTTTTTTTTAAAATATCGGCCCCCCAGGGCCTCATAATCTTTCGAATACTGATGTACGCACCAGACAGAAAAACAAATATTCGTGTATCAACAAGCGCTCGAATAAATAAACAGAATTAAAACGACACTTTGAA
Organism: Lissotriton helveticus; assembly: GCF_964261635.1. Classification (NCBI taxonomy): domain Eukaryota; kingdom Metazoa; phylum Chordata; class Amphibia; order Caudata; family Salamandridae; genus Lissotriton; species Lissotriton helveticus. The sequence goes on along the minus strand of NC_136067.1, from coordinate 1,588,221,354 downwards.
ATGTTTTCCATATTAAAATGAATACGTTTCAATAAAAATGACACAATGTAAATTGAATGTTATCATAACGAGTTTCCTTGAATTTCCTTTCTTCAGAGATCGCAGCAGCGTGCGACGGGTAAGCTAGTATAAGATAAAAAAGAAATACTCTGCCCAAACGCAACAGGAAAATGGAATATCTCACCTTTATCTGGGATAATCATTCCCCGGGATACAACCATTACAATGCAGTCATTACAACGCACTACATTTACAACGCAGTCATTACAACACATCTGCCTTTACAGCGCATGCCATTACAACGCAGCCATTACAACACAGCCATTACAACACATGTCACTACAACGCATGCCATTACAACACATTATAAGGTAAGTAACAGTAATTTTTAACCCTACACTATCCAACACTTACCCTACTGATGCACATATTGGAGTGGGAATAGTGATTTCTACCCCTGCACTATCCAACACTTACCCTACAGTTCCACTCACTGGAGGGGGAATAATAATTTTTACCCCTACACTATCCAACACTTACCCTACTGTTGACCTAAAAGTATTTTGCGGTGTAATGGAATGCGTTGTAAATGTAGTTTCCGGAAATGCATTGTGATGGCATGCGTTGTAAAATCATGCTTTGTAATGGATGTTGCGATGTAAAAACCGGGTTGTAAAGGCATGCATTGTAAATGTTTGCATTGTAACATGTCCTATTCAATATCTAAAAATATAATTCAAGTTTCATATACATACAGTGTCTATCTGAAATTAAGCAGATTATTATTTGCATTTTGCTTTTATTCCAACACAACATTGAATAACAAAAAAATACTTGAATCTATATCTCATATACCCCTTCATGCACCACACAAAGAATCCTCATCCATTTGTATCCACAATCACTGAGACCATACACATACTTCTATCAACCAACACACCAATGTACTGAGGTTCCGTGACAATTGTAAGTGATGTTTTCGACTCGCACGAATATGGTCGAGTCTGGTATCTAAGAACCGCAAATGACGAGTTTAGTAAGTATGCGCAGTTTCGCTGTGCTAACTTAAACCGTTCGTTTGATATGTGGGTTTTTCATCTGTACCCACGGGTTCCATCTTAGATACGGCATCCATTTTGTCTCTTGCCCTCAAGTAGCCAGCGAACGGACACTGTCCGCTTCGTTACCCTGGGACTTTCAAGATATTTGTGGAAGACACATGTTCTTTGTAAGTATCTTTTACGATGAGGGGGATGATACTGTAAGGCAGATGGCCCAGCTTCTGCCGTGCCGGTTTATTGTCTCAGCCGTGCATCTCATTAGGCACGTCCCTTTGATGCCTGTATCTCGTGTTTCCCGATACCTCCCCTTTTACACCCTTTTCAATCTCCCACTGTCTCCATCTTCCTCTGCACCTGTCTTTGTCCCTATTTCGATCTGTTTTACTGCCGATTGGAATTCACTAATGTTGGGAAGATGGGTTTTTACAGTTGGGAACCGCCAAATGTTTCCGCACTTATGTTCCGGACCTTATGTGTACCAAAGTGACCAAAGCGACCCCTCTGGGGGATAATTATGGGAACCAGGTTGTAAACTTTTGTGTACCATGTTGTCCTATGAGTAAATTCTGTATAAAAGGAGCGCTCCACAGAACCAATTTGAAGCAGTCTCCCCAAGTTGCACGTGTTGTACTTGTTGTGACTTCTGTGTTCCCTGCAGTAAATAAACCTTGAATCTTTGACGCCGAAGGAAGTGTCCCGTGTCTCTGTAGTTTGTGCGCCGAAACAGGTATCCCATGAAGGTTATAGGTGTTGTTCCCTGGCACCGCTGGTACTGTTAAAAAGTCCAGTCCTTCAGTTGGCGCCCAACGTGGGGCGACTTCAGCGGTACCGGTCCAAAGCCTGATGATCGTGAGGAACTTCGTGTGAAATCTCCGAGGGAAGGTGCACCCCGCTTCATCGATCCTGTTGTCGAAATAAGTGGCCCGAAGTTTTTCCCTGCGAAGATTCCCGCCTCCTGACGGCTGCGACGGACCGATGCCCTGACTGTCGACCTGTCTTCGACGCCCGGCGTAGACCTTATGTACAAGCGAGACGATAGACGGGCCTTCCTGGTGACGCCATTGAAGTTCTGAGTTAAGTATTTGTGGGTCGCTCCCAGTCCTTAGTGGTTGTTCTAGCTTTTGAAAGCTTTGTTGTTAGCCTTTAAGGCTTTGTGGTAATAGCTCACTGAGCTTTGTAATAGCCTCCTCAGGCTTTGTGGTTAGCTCTCCGAGCTTTGTGATAGCCTTAAGGCTTTGTTGTATTGCATGGTTCCATTGCATTTGTGGTTCTTAGTATTGGTCCTTAGTATTATTTGACAGTTGCAATTGCCAAAAACCGAGGGTTTTGACTTACACGAGGTTTTATTGCTTCGGTAATCCTTGAAGTTTGATACTAGGTTAGTGTGCACGATGCCTAGCCATAGTGATTTGTTTCGTATTTTCAAATGTTGCGCAATGGATTCCCGGTTGGAGGACTCGTGTCCGATACCTCCAGTTGGAACTCCGATACATGATCTTTATAGTCGACATGGGGTGGGTCCTATAATATATAATGATTACTGGGTCCGCTATACAAAGAAAGACGGTGATCTTAGATGGCCACAACATGGAACTTTTGAACTTTCGATTTTAGATAATCTTGAGGCTAAATTATTTTTAAAGAAAGCTAGGCCAGCTATGTTTGATTCCTTTCGGATATGGCGTAAAGAGGCCAAACAGAAAGAAATCAAACAACTTAAAAAGGATCAAAAACAAGAGTTCGTTCCTGTAATGCAAGCTATAAAAGAATGTAGACAAGACAAAGAAGAAAAAGACATGGAAATCGCTACTAGATTGCATCACATGAAAATAGATAAATGTTACCCAGTTTTACCGAATAATCTAGAAAAGAAAAAAGAAGATTTGAAGGAGGATTCCTTGCTGTCATACTTGATGAAATCACCACCTCCTTATGTACAGGGTGCTACTGCTCCTGTAGTTGCTCCTGTAGTACCTCCTGTTGTTCCTCTTGTTGCTCCAGCGGCTGCGGGCCAGCCCGCTGTTAACCCTACGTTTGTTTCACCACCTGTTCTTGTTCCTACTGCTCCTGTATCTGTACCTTCGCAGACTGTTGTTTCTGCTACTCCAACTATCTTGTCCGTTCCTACTATGCCTTCTTTCACCTCCAGTGTTGTTGCCCCTGTTTTTCTTTCTCCTTCTGTTCGTAAGCGTGTTCCTAACTCTGTTGCTACTCTTTATTCACCTCTTTCTGGTCCGTTATTTTCGTCTGATTCATCTGAAACTCCTCAGAGACGGAGTCAGATCCCTAGTGGTAGGGAGAAAGAGACGTTAGTAACAATGGCACATAGGTGGATAAGACATCCTGCTAACTACACTCCACGTGTAGTCTTTGATACGTTTTCCCAGTTTAATGAGCCTACGCAGAGATTCGTATTTGAGGAGATGTGTAACTTTTTGAGGGAAGAATGGTATAATGATGATGTAGATAATGTACCGTCCGACATAATTGAACTTCAGAGTCACTTTTCAAACGGTATGATTATAGGAGACGATGTACGACGTGCCGTGGAACGCTTATTAGCATTCAGATCCACAGCACATTCTCGGGTATCATCAGATGATACCACTGAGAACTGGAAAGCGGTTCCTGGTCAGTATCCTATGAGAGAGGTTCCGCCACTGTGGGTGCCTGGTGATCCTAATGCAAACCCTGTGGTGCTACCGCATTTTCGAAGGGTGTGGATACATCTTCCATGGAAACGATCAGAAGTTTTGCAAGTGAAGCAATCCTTACCCGATCCGCGTAAAAATCCGGCTGGTTATTATAAGGAGTTATCACAACTGGTAGAAGCTACTATTATGAATATTGCCGACATCGACATGTTGTTTGGCAATGTGGTACCGCAACCAGTTTGGGCTAAAATTCGTCAAGCCAATCATGCCGTTGAATTAGGGGGTGATTGGGCTGCACTGCTAGCAGCTGATGCATTACAAGTTGGTGGGGCCAAGCCTGAACAGCTGATTTTGGACTTGCCTCAGAAAATCATTACGCTCATGAAAACTCTCATGCCAGCGATGAAGGTGAACTGGGATAAGTTATCAGCTTGCAAGCAAAAGAAAGACGAGAGTGTCTCAGATTTCTTTACAAGGTTTGAGGAAGCGTTTGTCGACCACAGCGGCCAGGACATGGGCGCTGAGGGAGGCCAGCGGTTATTCGTTGACAAATTCGTGTCGAATTTGTTGCCTGAACTAAGCAACAAATTAAAGAATTCAGAAAGTGCGTGGGCAGTTTCAACCCCTGCGCAAATACTAGCAACGGCTCAGTATTATGAGAATAGGGAAAAGGAAGAAAGTGATCGTGTAGAAAAGAAAACTAAGGAGCTCAAAACGAAGGTTTTGTTGCAGCAAGCATACCCTCCACGATCAAACCAAAATGATTCGCAACAGCAGTATCGACCACGAGCACAGCCCGATAGGACACAGCCGCGCTCTGACAACTTTGATTATAGATCTTCACTTGGGTATAATCAGTGCGCATATTGTAGGAAAGAGGGACACCTAAAATATGATTGTCTTGCCTTACGGGACCGTCTGAATGGTGTGTCGACACGTGGAAACCGTGGTGGTGGTCCTCAACAGGCACCTCGTGGTAGAGGTCGTGGTTCATTCCACAATCAAAGTGATCGTTATCAAAATCAATCAGACGCAAATAATTGTTTTGACCAGCGAAATGCGGGGTCAGTTCGATCTGCACAGTATAATGTTGATGATTATTATGCAGACCATGAAACTGTTGTAAATGACCATTACTAGGACAGCCAACGACAAAGAGAGGGAGTAGTGTCAGTTCCGGTCGATCAGAGTGGGCCTTACGTTGCAGTGGCTACATCAGGTGTAGTTGAGCCTTTTCTGTTAGACACTGGTGCGACGAAAAGTTCCATCATGCATTCAAAACTCCCTGGCGCACCTTTGTCTGGCTTAACAAATGTTTCCGTCGGATTCTCTGGCGCCCCTGTTAGTAACCCAGTCTCTAACCCTTTGCCTCTTATGATTGGACCTCGTGAGCTAACCGCTCCACTGATTCTCTCTACAGGTTGTGGTGAAAATCTTTTGGGCCTGGATTTGTTGAAACGATTATATGCAACATTGTATTGTTCCCCCGAAGGAGTGGAACTTACATTGGGACGGAGAGTGATCTCTCCCATGTATTTATCGGTTGATAAATTCCCACCGGAATTGAGTTCCCTCCCTGCGTCTTTATGGGCCACAGGTCCCAATGACGTGGGCCTGTTAGACATTCCACCCTATGTGATTCAATTGAAGCCAAATGCGCGATTACCGCGTTTACCTCAATATCGTATTTCTCTTGAGGGCGAACGAGCGCTGTTAGCAATTGTTTATGATCTCATTGGAAAGGGTGTTGTTGAAGAAACTCGTGGAAATGTATGTAATAGCCCTGTATTGCCAATTCTGAAACGAACTGACCCAACTAAACCTCCTGTGTATCGTTTCGTTATAGATTTGAGAGAGGTAAATAAAATAGTGGTTCCACAATTTCCCGTGGTCCCTGACATTACGGCTTTACTAACAATGATTCCGGCATCTGCCTCCTGGTTCACAGTGATCGATCTAAAGAATGCTTTCTTTAGCATCCCAATTGCAGAGGAAAGCAGAGACCTATTCGGATTTTCATTAGGAGGTCGCAGTTTTAGGTTAAAACGCGCTCCACAGGGCTACTGTGAGAGTCCGTCAATCTACAGCCAAGCACTTAAAGGACAGCTTGATGCCTTTGTATTACCTAAAGGTGCAGCTTTGATTCAATACGTTGACGATCTTTTAGTGGCAGCTGATACAGAAGCTATTTGCAAAACGGCTACAGTATCATTATTGCACTATCTACATAACTTACACCACAAGGTATCGCCTTCAAAGCTACAGTATTGTTGTCAAGAAGTTACCTATCTAGGTCACTTATTGTCAAAAGAAGGGAGAAGGTTGACCCCAGAGAGAATTGCAGCGATTTCCCGAATGACTGTGCCAAAAACCCAAAGAGATGTTCGCGCCTTTTTGGGTATTACGTCCTACTGCAGACAATGGATTCCAAATTTTTCATTGTTGGCGAAACCATTGATAGCCCTTACATGCAAAGATGTTTCATCCCCAGTACCTTGGTCTGAAGAATGTCAGAAAAGTTTTTCTGAATTGCGTAATGCGTTGTGTTCGGCTCCTGTGTTGGGCACTCCTGACTACAGTAAGCCGTTTACACTATACGTTCACGAGAGGGATGGTTGCGCGTTGAGTGTTCTGACACAACCTTTTGGTGGTAAGCAACGCCCATGTGCCTACTTTTCTTCGACTTTAGACCCAGTAGCAAGAGCCTTGCCAAGTTGCTTAAGGGCAACAGCGGCAGCTGCGGCGTCCATTCGACAGTCCGCAGGTCTAGTCATGGATAATATGCTCACGGTAATGGTTCCGCATGCAGTCGACACTCTATTGAACCGAACGAAAACTCAACATCTGACAAGTGCAAGATTGTCTGGTTATGAATTGACGTTGCTGGCCAGTCACATACGGATAAGACGATGTAATGTGTTGAATCCAGCAACATTGCTGCCGATCGACACAGAATCAAGAGATGAAGCAGTACATGACTGCTATCTCAGAACTGAAGAGGAAACCAAGGGTCGTATTGACCTAAGAGATACTCCATTGACAGATCCCGATGGTACTTTATATGTGGATGCTTCTTGTTTCAAGTTGCCGAACGGTGATGTGACAACTGCGTATGCTGTAGTTACATTGAGAACGATTGTGGAAAACGCAAGGTTAAGTCAGAATTCGGCTCAGGCTGCTGAGTTAATTGCTTTGACGAGAGCGTGTGTGTTGTCTAAAGATAAACGGGTGAATGTGTTTACAGATAGTCAATACGCGTTTGGTGTGGCACATAGTTTTGGACGACTGTGGAGAGAGAGAGGATTCCTTACGTCACATGGTACGAAGATTCAACATGGCCAGCTTGTAAATGATCTTTTGGATGCACTTACGTTGCCTAAGCAAGTGGCGATTGTTAAATGTAGTGCGCATCGTAAGGTGACGGATGATGTTGGTCGTGGTAATGCGTTTGCGGATGAGACTGCTAAGGAGACTGCCCGGAACCTTAGCACTCGAATGTATGTGACGAGTTCGGTTAGGTGGCCTGCAGAATCAAGTATGTGTGAAAACACTATCGAGAGTGTGAAAGCAATTCAGAATAAGGCCACCGAGACTGAAAAGGCGAAGTGGAAAGAAAGTACGGGAAAGTTGGATGCGAATGGTTGTTGGACTGACTTATCGGAACAGAAAAGATGGATGTTGCCTGATGCGTATGTGCTGGCTGTTGTGACTATGGCACATGGGTTAGCACATATTAGCGCGAAAGGTATCTGTAAATTGCTGTTTCCTGTGTGGAAGAATGATGGTATTACGAAATGTGCTGAACGCTTGGTTAAGAATTGTATGGTATGTATGTTGTACAATCCTGGTAAGGGAACCCCAACTCCTCCTGGTAGTTTTGCTCCCCCTTCATGTCCCTTTGAGGTGATCCAATTGGACTTCATCCATATGGAGCGATGCAATAACTTGAAATACGTTTTAGTTGTTGTTTGCGCATTCTCCCGATGGATTGAGGCCTATCCTCTCAAAGACAATACTGCTTTATCCACTGCGAAAATCCTACTGAAGGAATACTTTCCTCGGTATGGAATGCCTAGTATTGTGTGGTCAGACAACGGAAGTGAGTTTGTGGGGAGTGTGATGAAGAGTGTGTGCAAGGGCCTTGGAATTAATCAGAAATTCCATAGTGCCAATCATCCTCAGTCAGCTGGTTTGGTTGAAGGGTACAATGGCACCCTTAAACTAAAACTAGCAAAGATTCAGGCTACGACAGGTCTTTCATGGCCTGACGCTTTACCCTTAGCATTGCTGTCAACAAGGGCAACTGTACACTCCCGAGTAGGGCTCAGTCCCTATGAAATAGTGTTCGGTCGCCCTGCCAATGTTTGGGGGGTCCCTAGACCGGGTGCCTTTTGTGATCTTGAGTATCCAATGTTGATCGATTATCTTTATGACTTGACTGCTAAACTGAGGTTAATTCACCAACAGGTTCACGAAGCATTGCCGACGCAGACGGAGGGTCCAGGCCACCCGCTCCAGCCCGGAGATTGGGTGGTAACACGAAACTTTTCGCGCAAGAACAATTTGGATCCCAGGTTCACTGGACCCTATCAGGTCCTCCTTGCCACGAGAACTGCAGTTCGTCTCGAGGGGCGGAAGAATTGGGTACATGCCACCCATACCAAGAAAGTCCCCATCCCGTTGCCAGCAGACTCGTGGGTGAGGAAAGGCAGTGCATCAACTGAAACCGAAGGATTGCCGGCGTTTGTACCTTTCAGCGACGCACAACCTGTCGGAGAATCCTCAGTGCAGCAAAAAGGCATTGTTGAACACTTGTCATCAGAAGACTCAAGACCAGAACATTCAGCTGATCAACAGGGCGTTGTCCCTTCGACGGATCTTTTGTTTAACGAACAGACACGTCCTGGGAAAACCCGATATTTTTTGCGATCCAGCACTAAAGACTAATAAAAAACCGTTCTGTCCCTTGACAAGTGCATTATCCCGTTTTCCATGATCAGTTTGAACATTCATACTATTGTAATTATTTTGTACATATTCATTGAGCTTCGTTCCTTACACTTTTTGTTTCCACAGCTGAGAGACATTGTTTTCACATATATATATATATATGTGAAATGAAGGCCGTAGGGCCGCGCGCGTACTTCCTCCTGGTTAGTAGGTCTTGACGCTAGGTTAAAGACCGTCGGTTCCTGGGAACTCCTAGGAATTGACTATTGCTACACAGAACGAAGTGCGTCAAGAAACGTTGCGGACGGTCATAGGGAATGGCATTTTCAAAGCTGATGGACTTGGAAAGAGCTCAAGCACAAAGATTCAAGCTGCAGCAACTCAGTCGTACCAAATGTTTTGTGTTCCAAATATTCGTACTGTTTGTGACTGTTTCTGCGTTATTGGTGGGTGGAGTATATTACACGATGTCTTACTTCTTGCCTTCTACCATACCTACTCCTACCCCTGACCTTAAACTCACCTCCACTGTTTCTCCTCATTCTTTTCACATCTTACCTGAACACGAGCAGGCTAGATGAGCAGAATTCCGCAACAATTCCTTTATTCAGCTCCTTCATCAGCATCAGTTAGTGGTTAACACTACTAATTGTTGGGTGTGTGGGTTGATGCCGCATACTACGGATAAGGGAATTCCATATCTGGTGTTACCGTATAGCTCCCAAGGGTCTGCTCGAGCATTTCAAACAATGTTTCAAAGCGCACTGGGTTTCCACCCCATTCGAGAACCACGTTCCCCCTACTCTGGTCCTACCTCGTACCAAAAATCTTTGTCTATAGCAATAGAGGATTTAGATAGCGATATCTATGATCCCTCGCTTATCCCTGAAGAAGAGGTACAAGCCTATAGGGTCCTAAGTAGAGGCGAATATAGTGTGTTCACTGGTGAAAAACAGCTTAAAAGCTCGCCTCCGATATGGGTCGTACCCCACATTGGTAATTTTTGTTTAATAGGTCGCGGCCGTAGATCGAAAGCCCGACTTGGAGAGAGTGCTTGCACTGAAAATTATATTTTGCCAATGGTCTCGTCCCCTGTGTTTTTGGCTGCCAAGGGTACATACTTTATTTGTCATGATCGTGCGTATGCATGGTTGCCCTCTGACTTCATGGGCTCATGTTTTATCGCAAACTTGTTGCCTCCGACGTTTACTGTAGATGCAGATTATCACAAAACTAGAGTTGTGAGAGGCGTAATTAGCGAAGAGGATACTGCCGGTCAAGAGGCAGGAGACTTTTTCAAGGGTTTCCTCCCATTTTGGGGACCTATGGTTAATAGTAGGAACCTGAGACAGTTGACTCGAGTGGTAGAATCGACAGCTAATATTACTGCCAGTGCCCTTGGTAATATCACCACAGAACTTCAGGCGGATAGACTTATGACGTTACAAAACCGTATGGTTTTAGACGTGATCTTAGCAGATCGAGGTGGGGTATGTAAGGTGATCCATTCGAGCTGCTGTATTTTCATTCCTGATAACGCTCCGACTATCTATCAAGCCATCTCGAAGTTGCATAAGATCTCCGAATCCATACACGTGGATGTAGGGGATTGGACGCTACTTGGATGGTTTTGGGGCCTGATGTCGACTTGGGGTTGGAAGATTCTGATGATCATTGGAGTCGTTGTAGCGTTCCTGTTCACGTGTTGCCTTTGCGTGCAGTGCGGTCCTGCCTTATGTGGCCTCTGTGCTACAACGTGTATGAGACAGCCACCTGTTACCAAAGGGTCTCGGTTGGACAGACCTATGCTACAGCAACATCTCGAGGGTCTGATGAATATCGAATATGATTCCGACTAGTGCTTGCCTACATGAGGGCAAAAGGAGCGTCTGAGGTTCCGTGACAATTGTAAGTGATGTTTTCGACTCGCACGAATATGGTCGAGTCTGGTATCTAAGAACCGCAAATGACAAGTTTAGTAAGTATGCGCAGTTTCGCTGTGCTAACTTAAACCGTTCGTTTGATATGTGGGTTTTTCATCTGTACCCACGGGTTCCATCTTAGATACGGCATCCATTTTGTCTCTTGCCCTCAAGTAGCCAGCGAACGGACACTGTCCGCTTCGTTACCCTGGGACTTTCAAGATATTTGTGGAAGACACATGTTCTTTGTAAGTATCTTTTACGATGAGGGGGATGATACTGTAAGGCAGATGGCCCCGCTTCTGCCGTGCCGGTTTATTGTCTCAGCCGTGCATCTCATTAGGCACGTCCCTTTGATGCCTGTATCTCGTGTTTCCCGATACCTCCCCTTTTACACCCTTTTCAATCTCCCACTGTCTCCATCTTCCTCTGCACCTGTCTTTGTCCCTATTTCGATCTGTTTTACTGCCGATTGGAATTCACTAATGTTGGGAAGATGGGTTTTTACAGTTGGGAACCGCCAAATGTTTCCGCACTTATGTTCCGGACCTTATGTGTACCAAAGTGACCAAAGCGACCCCTCTGGGGGATAATTATGGGAACCAGGTTGTAAACTTTTGTGTACCATGTTGTCCTATGAGTAAATTCTGTATAAAAGGAGCGCTCCACAGAACCAATTTGAAGCAGTCTCCCCAAGTTGCACGTGTTGTACTTGTTGTGACTTCTGTGTTCCCTGCAGTAAATAAACCTTGAATCTTTGACGCCGAAGGAAGTGTCCCGTGTCTCTGTAGTTTGTGCGCCGAAACAGGTATCCCATGAAGGTTATAGGTGTTGTTCCCTGGCATCGCTGGTACTGTTAAAAAGTCCAGTCCTTCAGTACATATGAAAGGTTACATATACAGGAACAAACAATAACACCTAAGATTTAAGCATACAGTAATACAGTTTCAAAATAAATGTGTTATATGATTTAAGAAACACTTTCTTCAAATGTATAGAAAGTGAAGAACTGCAGCATGTACAATTAGATAGAAGAGGAAAAGCTAATTAATAGCTATCAACATTGCATGCTTTCCAGTATTGTTTATCCTGAAATAATTTCATCCATCTAGGCATAATATCCTAATGTTCCTGTTGTAGCCATCACCGGCGCATGTTTCGGTGACCACCCAAATACGGCTAACACCTTTTTTAGGGCGCTAAAGGAAGATGTTCTCAACTTCAATGTGGCTCGAAGTGGGGGAGAGAAAGTCAACAGCACACTAGTTGTGTGTATTGTTGTATATGAATTTTGGATCCTAGTGTAATTTTCCCGATTCATGCCCATATATAGGTATAAATTACCCTATCCTTATATAGGCATAGAAATCATAACCATATTTAGACTTAGCCTATGCAGTCCAAATACGGCATGGCCACTTCCACTAGTTCCAAAAATCCACAACGATTTCTTGGAAAAACCCTCCTTCAGCAGTAAGGGACTTCCCCTTGCTTGAATGTTGATTTATCCAAGAACTCATGGAGTTTTCAAAGAACTGAGTCTTTGATGACGTTATTATGTCTAACCTTACGTCAAACTAGGCACCTTCAAGGTATAAATATACCCACACTTGCCTAGGCAAACACACAGTGGTTTGGAGCAGTTTGACTATCTACTTGCCCGACGCCCTGCTACAGCAAGTGCCAAAGGAAGCCGACCCTCCAGCAGACGCACTGGGTGAGACGCTGTCTTTTCTCTTGCCGAGAAATCCATCTCCAGTGTTTCCAACCTACCCTTGCGGGTTGTTGGGAGATCGAGTCCTGAGAGAGAGATTCCGACCTCCTTCATTCTAAAACCAAGGTACGGAGCTGATTAGACCCTTAGAGAATTCTTGGATTAGATTCTTGGCAAAAGAATACTGAAACTAAGCTACACCTCACTTACTTCTTCCCTTGTACTAAACCTAGGTTAGGTACACCGGGGTAGGCGTATTTTAGAAGTACCAGTTGAGTACTTTTAGTCTTTATTTATTAATGTATGTATTCTATGTATTTTATGGCGTAGAAACCATATCATGCTTTTACAGTATTATTTTATAATACTCTTCATACTGTATGCATTGTACTTTGCAACCTGTATTACGATTGTAGCAGTTCATTTCCTCTGCATGAGAAAGAAGACTGTTCAATAAATACTTTTTATTGAAAACGCCCGTCTCTCTATTTCTCTGCACCTCTGGTGAAACGAAGCATGCACGATTGACTGAGTGAAATAACTATTTATTGTTTCTGCGACTCTAGAGATACATTTCTTATTCTTGGGAAACAAAGTTCGGTTCTCCCTCTACGCCCATCTAAGTCAAAAAGGCAAAACAAATCAGCCCCGTGGTATACAGAAGAACTCAGAACTCTAAAGCGTCTATGTAAGAGACAGGAGAGGAAATGGCGTATGACCTACAACCCTGCTGAAAAATTCAGCTACAGGGAAACGATCAGGAATTATAAACTGGCCATAAAAATCTCTCAAACAGCCTACTACAATGATAAAATAACAGCGGCTAAGTCGAAGCCGAAAGAGATTTATCGTATTGTAAATTCCCTTATAAAACCCGCCTTGTCCCCCATAGACAACAGTAGTTCAACTTCCAAATGTGACGAGTTGGGAGACTACTTCTTTCAGAAACTGAATAAAATCTACCATTCCTTTTTGAACCCCCCTGCTGACCTACCCTCCCGACACCCGGACTCAGCTCGGGATAGCGACAACAGGTTGGAGTCCCTTCCCTTGCTGAAACTAGAAACGTTGGAAAGCCTCGCTCAACTAATAAAAACCGGCTCTCCGTGTGACCCTGCTCCTCCGGGTTCACTGGGGCTGGCCAGCAAAATCATTCTCCCCACTCTTCTGGAACTACTGAACTCGTCCATATTAAGCTGGATCCCCCTCGAAACAATGCAAAAACTGTCACCCATGCACTGGTCACGAGTAGACTGGACTATGGCAACACACTCTATGCCGGAATTACAACAAAATTGCAGAAAAAACTCCAGCGCATCCAAAACGCATCAGCGAGACTCATATTAGACATCCCGCGCCAAGAGCACATCACCAGTCACTTAAAAAACCTCCACTGGCTTCCCGTCAACAAAAGAATTACTTTCCGCCTTCTTACCCACGCACACAAGGCCCTTTATAATCTAGGACCCGAATGCCTCAACACCCGACTGTCCTTCTACTATCCCACCCGCCAACTAAGATCATCCAATCAAGCCCTCGCCGCAGTCCCGCGTATCCGAAAAACCACCATGGGTGGCAGATCCTTCTCCTTCCTGGCTGTCAAGACCTGGAACTCACTCCCCACCCACCTCCGCCTTACTCAGAATCACATCTCCTTCAGAAAAGAACTGAAAACATGGCTATTCGATAATAAATAAACCCCTCCCTCCAGCGCCTTGAGACCCTCTGGGTGAGTAGTGCGCTTTATAAATACCTGAACTTGAATTTGAACTTAAGTGGGACAGTACCAGCGACCTGGAAACACGCTATGGTGCGGGCCCTTCTAAAAAACCCTCCCTTGACCCAGCTAACCCAGGCAACTACCGCCCGATCTCCCTGCTCCCGTGGACAGCAAAGATCCTGGAGAAGCACGTCAATACAGTTCTGACGACGTTTCTCGAAGGAAACCATCTCCTCGATGCTTCTCAGACGGGCTTTCGCCCAAAACACGGGACGGAGACCGCCCTACTGGCCGTAACTGAGGAGGCGAGACGGATCTTGGATCGAGGGGGGTCAGTGGCAGTGATCCTCCTCGATCTAAGCGCCGCATTTGATACGGTACATCATAAAATTCTGCTGAACCGTCTCGCCGACCTAGGAGTGGCCGGAGAGGCCCTGATCTGGTTCGAATCTTTTCTTTCGGACAGGACCTTCCAGGTCTTCGACGGCACCTCCGTATCATCTAGCAGGCCTCTGGGGTGTGGAGTTCCGCAGGGCTCATCCTTGAGCCCCACGCTCTTCAACGCATATATGAGACCGCTGGCTGGGATTGTTCGTCCGCATGGTGTTAACATCATCTCCTATGCGGACGACACCCAGCTGGTGGTTTCCCTTGCACCGAAGAGCGGCCTTCTCTCGCCACCCAATCTAGCGGCATGCCTGGAGGATGTAAAAAGCTGGATGATGAGCTCATGTCTGAAACTTAACAACGACAAAACTGAGCTCATGCTCCTGGGCCCGGCGGCCCCCTCCGCGTTAGAGCTGATATGGCCCACAAGCATGGGTGCTGCCCCACCCCCGAGAGATACCATTAAAAGTCTGGGAGTATGGCTCGATAAATCGCTGAGCCTTAACACACAGGCCACAAAGGTGTCGGCCACTTGTTTTGGCCTCCTTAGGGTAACAAAAAAAATTCTCCCCCTCCTTCCACCCAAGGCCAGACAAATAATTATACAGGGCCTTGTCCAATCCCGTCTGGATTTTAATAATGCGTTATATCTTGGAGCACCAGACTATACGCTACAAAAACTTCAGCGTACCCAAAATTGTGCAGCCCGTGTGCTATTGGGAATCCCTCGGAGGACCTCTATAAAAAATGGCCTAAGAACTCTACACTGGCTACCGGTCAGGGATAGAGTGAAGTTTAAGGCTCTATGCATCGCCCACCAGACTTTCTGGAAAATGGGTCCAGAAATCAACCGTGCCCTGATCTCCCCTTATGTGCCCAACAAAGCACTCCGTTCCTCTACTGCCTCACTAGCCAAAATCCCCAGAATCTTTAGAGCCAGAGCAGGAGGACGCTCATTCTCGTATAATGTTTCCAAACTTTGGAACACCCTCCCTCTACAGATGCGGGAAAACCCCAATTTAACCAGCTTCCGGAAACAACTTAAAACCTTCCTCTTTAGCAAATAGTAACCTTTTGAGGGTACCTTTCTGTTTCAGTGTTAGCGCCTGGACGCCTCAGGGCAATTGTTGCGCTTTATAAATATTATAAAAAAAAAAAATTTTAAAAAAAAAAGTTGTCATGCTTATGCGGTTGTCAGAGACTAATCCCTTCTTGTTTATTCGAGAACGTTTCTAGTGACCTCTGAGCTAGCTGGCACTCACAATTAAGTCTAGTATATTCGATAGAGACCTAGTAGACCTCAGTCCTACGTCAAATCTATAGGATATATTATTTCAATGCGCAGAGCCTATTGGGAATATAGGAACTACACTACAGTATCTATCTAGAGGGGTTATGCATTGGTATAAATAGCATATGACAAAATGACTAGATGTCTATTTCAGGAGCCACCCATTCAATCAAGGTCCCTCAGTCCTCAAAAAACAGTCAAATGTGGCCAGGTGTATATACATTTTTCCAGAACACCTTAAGACTCGAAATCTCACATAGTAGAAATCATTATAGTGGAACTCTGCTTGGCATCGAGGGGTAAAACCTCACAAGCGATGCAGCAAGCGAGTCAGCACTCAAAACACGGCTTCACCACGTCCGATAAGCAAGCCTCTCTCCAAGTTTAGACTTTCCCTTCTTTCTCAGCAAGGGTGTAGTTTCGGTGGGGAGGTGGGTGTTTGAGGTGTTACACCTCCCCCTAATAAAAGTAGTTCCTGATAAATAGTTGGGTACTGGTACTATGAGTCGGTACGGTGAGGCGTCTGTCGGATTTCAGCAGGAATTTTTACATGCACGCATACAAAAATGCACACATACGCTCTCTTCATCTGTTCTCAAATTCTTTTAAAATGTTGGGTATTTTGCAAAATATTATGTTTTCTCTCACTTAGTGCCCCTACCAATCTGTATTCCTCTCCCTCTCCACTGCCTCTCAGGCCCCTCTCATGCACCCTGCTGGTCATATAATCTATTTTAGCATTATATGCTAGTATGCTTGTCAGAAAATCTGAAGCTCACAGCCCCCCAATCTTAATGGCCAAGCTACTCCCCTGCTTCTCATTATCAAAGCGCATCCATTCCCTTCTCACTGGATTATGCTTCTGTACTTTTGTGAAATTTTCACTACTTTGACTCTTTCTTCCAAGCTGCCTGTGTTCATACGTTTCTCCTTATTTTCAGCTATAGGAAGTTTCTTGACTGTTTATCTCTATTGCCATATCACCTGGTTATGGGATATTCCTTTAGCGCCTCCTGTCTGTTTTACTGGTCTTCAGTGGCGGTACCAGCACCCCTGCAGGTTTCTTTCAACAACCTTGCTGCCCTCAGGGTTTTCTGAATGCCTCATGTGATGCTTCCTAGTCAGGGCTAGTTGTGTCAGGCTACCTCTTGATGTCATTTTAATCTCTTCCTGACTACAGGAGACAGCAGAGACACTTAGAGGCCACTTGATCTTCCTCCTTGTTTGCCGTGTCTATCTGCACCTCCATCTGCCAATATCCAACTTAGGCTAGCTTCATCCATGCCTTTTTTACCCAGAGACATGTAGGACTGGGCCCTGACATCTCCCAGCAATAGGGATGCTGAAATGTCAGAGAAAGTTGAACCGCGCTCTACCTGGGCAATTGCTGTGGAGATTTACAGACTTTCAGTCTCATGCCTTAGATCAGTCTATTCATCTTGCAGGGTGCCAGGCACTACCCTGCCTCCTAGTGAGCAGGCAGGCCACCATTTTGACCATATCCTGGTCCAAAATCTCTAGCGTGTTTCTTTAGGACTGTTCCTATAATATATTATATGAATGTTGGGCCTAGAATATACTTCAATCCTTCCTAATTTAGGGCCAGACGTAGTAAGAACAGGTCGCAAAATACTACTCACAATTTGAGACAATTATTTTTCGGACTAGTGTGGAAATTTGGACACTGACCTATGAACTAAATACTAAATTAACGATTCCTAGTGGGTCGCAATTCGACCTACCTCATGAACATTTCTGAGGTGGGTCACAAGCTGCAACCCTCTAGGAATTGCAGCCATCACCGGGATGGTGGCCTGCTGAGGTCAGCAGACCATCATGTCTGTAATTGATTTTAAAGAAAGTATTACAAAAAATGCAACTGCATTTAAACAAAAAAAAATATGAAAAGTGTAAGTTTTTAATTTTTAAGAGTAGGTAGTGGTCCATGGGAATTTGATCGCAAAACAGTAAAACATATCAATTTTATTTGGAATTTGAAAGAATCACCCTAAAAAGCCCCTTCTAACTACCGAATTGGTATTGGGCTACAAACCCACATTATGTTTGGGTAATTTGTTATTAAATCGCAATTTGTGATTTTTACATAAGAAAATTAATTTCTGTGATTACAAAAATTCTATGACTCGGGCTGTTTGCGATTTCAAACTTGCTTTTGTACATCTGGCCCTTAGTTCCATTTTTGCAGCATACACTTCTAGGTGAATGGAATGAGGTAAACAATTAATCTTTGATTTGTGCCAGGTAGGACTCTTGGAAAACTTGGAAGATTAGTCTCCAAACTGAAAAGACACCAGGGAGAGCAGGCCTGGCGAGACAATGGCACAAGGCCAGGACTGCCTTTTTAAAAGCAGAGCTGGTTCAGGTGATGCAGTCCTCATCTCACGCTGTTCGTAGAACTGTCTTTTCAGGGGTGGTAAAGCTTGGGA
Organism: Lissotriton helveticus; assembly: GCF_964261635.1. Taxonomy (NCBI): domain Eukaryota; kingdom Metazoa; phylum Chordata; class Amphibia; order Caudata; family Salamandridae; genus Lissotriton; species Lissotriton helveticus. The sequence goes on along the minus strand of NC_136067.1, from coordinate 1,588,203,208 downwards.
ATTAAAATTAGCAGTGAATGAATTTTAGCATGAATATTTGCTTTATTCCTTTTTGTGTACCCACACATATCTAATTAGGTAAATGGATGAATTTCGTTTTTTGGTTTCCTAAGTCTGGCATCACTCAATGGACACTTTAGGGGTCCCAGTGGAAAAGGTATTTTTGGCTGTAAAAATAAGATCACTCTCAAAAATACCTAATTTATGCTTGTCAGAAATGTATAGGATTCTTCAAAGGAGTAAATGCATTTACTACTGCCTATTTCTCTGCCATAAGTGCAGAGAAATAATGTCAGACCTAGTTTGGGGGGCCACAGGGCATACTGGGGCTTCTAGCCCCACTAGCTCTGATGGTTTTGCCTCTGGTGTCCTGGGGTCCTGTCTCTGCAAACTGGGTAAAAATACAAACTTCCGCACTTGACTTTCATGGTAGCGAGGGTGACCATTTACGGCTTCTTAAGGAGGCATTGTGGACCGGACAGGAACTCAGAACACAACAACCAACCAACAGACACAAAAAGGTATAAACCAGCCTAGTGATAGGATTTTGAGTAAAAGAAAGTACTTTAATCACATAGCATTACTCAGTACTACACAACACAATTAGGGGAATGCAAATCAGGATTACAATCCTGTTTAAGCCTAGGAGCTATTCCCTTCTGTACCCATCCCCAGCTAATTGATTTCCCTATTGTTAGTTTGTGATGCCTGGCGTCTAATCAGGGAGAAGGTTCTGGTTAGCCACAGGTGCAGTCACTCAATCACACACAGGCATATGCGCACCAGCAGTTCAGTTTACTCTTCCTGTAGTGCAATACTAGCATTGCTAAAGTCTTAGTTCCTGCAGCAGGCTTATTTTGTATACAAAATGTAGCCCTACTGCCACCTGCTTCAACAGTTGGAGCACTTGTGGGTATGGAACAGATGCGTATAGCAGTGTTTAAGCAACTTTGGAGCTGTTGGGACCAAGGTACTGATTAGGACATGAAGAGCTCAGCAATCCTCCTCCAGAACCTTTTCATCATCGCCAGTTGTGACCTTCTTAGACCCGGGACTGGAGAAATGCTATTTCAGTAAGCGTTGGCCTCAGAGCCGGTCTCAGCTTCACACATGGTTTTGGCAGTAGCGGCGTCTAGGCGGATCAGGGTGAATATCTTTTTGATACAGGAGTATTTTGTGTCAATACGAATATATTGTAAGGTTGACACAGTAACAATAAAGTTATACGTTGTGCAGTCTTTGATAGCGCCTATTGAGTTTCTACATGTCCGTTTTTCACTTACTTATTAGACTACCGTTCTAGTCTTTTAATTCAATGAGCAGGACCTTTTGAATAACTTCCGGTTTGAAGATCACTTGACACGGTATCAATAAAGTCATACTTGGTGCTGTCTTTGATAGCGCTTATTGAGTTTCCATACTTCAGTTTTTTCTCTTGACTTATCAGACCACCGTTCTAGTCTTTCAACTCAACGAGCCAGGCCCTTATAAATAACTTGCGGTTTGAAGATCACGTGTCCGTACCCGGAACACGGCGATCGTCCGAGAGGTAGTCCTCAGCATTCTCGCTACAGGCAGTGCTTAATTTGTGAAATATTAAGTGCAGGTGCTCCCATTTTTTAAAGAGACCACGCCCACTCCCCGGCTCCTCCCACTTCCTCCAGTCGCTCCACTCACTTCACGTATTGGCTCCACCCACACCCATACGCCTCAACACATCAGAGCTACCTCCTCACTTCTTGAGTTCCGCAGGAAGCTGAACCCCTGGCTCTTCACATAAGCACCTCGGAGGCCTTGCACATACATACCTGCCCAAGCATCTGGATACCCTCTTGAGTGATTAGTTCACTATACAAATCAATATAACATGACATAATATAACATATAGGAAGCCTATGACAACAACTTAAACATGAACTCAAATTATAGAATGTGTGTAAATCTCAAAATGCAGCTTTAGGATAGGCCATTTGGGGACTTGAAGCAGTTTTGCAAACTAAAGAGAATGTTCTTGTACTGTTCTGTGCAAAAGAAAGGAAGTGATGAAGGAAGGAATACATTAAAGAAGGCAGCAACAAATGCAGGCACAAAGAAGAGTACTAGAGTGAGGAAACAAATAAGTAATGGATGAAAGAAGGAGAAAATTAAAAAAGAAAGCGCAAGGAAGAACTTAAGGAATAGTGCGAGACTAGAAGTGAACAATGTGAAATGGATTAATAGAAGGAAGAAAGAAAAGGAGGAAGAACAGCAGAAGGAAGGGTTGAGAATAAGAAAGGAAGAAATTAAAGAAGGAGAAAGGGGAAAAAAGAAAGTAAGGAATAAATGGAGGAAGAAATGCACCAAGGTAGGAAGTATGGGGAATGAATGAGGATATATGGAAGCAAGAATGGAAAGAAGAAAGGAGGTATGGCCGGAGGTGCGGAGAGTGAGAAAAAGAAAAAAGGTGGGATGAAGGAAAGAACGGAGGTCAAGGAAATAGATGAGAGTTTGAAAGGTACTGAATGAAGCAGGGACAGAGGGAATAATAACAGTGTAATATTGCAAAGAAATTGAAAAACAAAAGAATAAAATACATTTCTTTGTCCTTAACACACTATGTATGTTTATAAAGCACATATTCAGCAGAGGGGGCCTTGACACCAAATTAAAAATGTTGCTATCCAGCTCAATGGCACTCATCTTATCAACCCCAGAAAGATGAAAGACTGAGTGGCCACACCAAGATTTAAATGTATGGCCCTGAAATCAAACACAGATTCCTGCAGTGGATATAAAGATATGTACAAGAAGGAAAAACATAAAAGGGAAAGAGAGGAAGAAGGAGAGGTCTGAAGACAAGGATAGAGACAAAGATACAAAGGTAGACAAAGAATGTGAAAAGAAGTGGGGAAAGCAGAGATTGGGAGTGCAAGATTAGAGTGATACATGATGAGAATGAAAAGTGGAAAGAGGAGAAAGGCAAGGGAAGAAGAGCAGACAGCAGGGAGCGCGTGAAAGGAGAGTGGAAATGAAAGATGAAAAGTTAAAAGCAGTTCATGAGGGGAGGCGGCGATTAGGATGAAACGCAGACATAGGGCAGAAAGTGAAGAAAGAATGGAGAGAAGCAAAGGAGTGAGGTGTGAATGGGGGAAGAGAAGTAGATACCGAGGGAGATCCCCCTTTTCCCCTGCCCCCTCCACAGTTCTGGTGCAGCTTTCCTGTGACTCTGTTCCACTAGGAGAGGACTAAGTGGATATGGAGTTATGTGCTTCTCCCTTTTTGGACTAAACCTTAAAGAAGTAGCATAGAGAGGTGGTGATCTTTATACCTTTTGTTGGTTTACTAACTTCCTTTCCTCCAGAAATCCAGAGAGTTATAATTATCGCCAGACCAATTGGGTGGGGGTAGATAGCAAACCGTGCGGGGTCAGAGATGGAAGCACTGTAAGATTTCCCTTTCAGAGTTTATCTTCCTCTGTTCCACAAATGTTTTAAAATGAAGTTGGAAGTCGCAGATCTATTTCCACATGCGACAAAAAACATGTCGGCCGGTTTTGTTTTGGTCGGATGGAATACTGAATTAAAGACAGAATCAACATTATTTTCATTATTCATTGATTATTGATTGGATTGTGTACGAATTGTGTAGAGGCTTTACATACGGTTTATTTACTCTGATATGTGCCTGGACTTGGATGTACATTGTGTAAGTGTTGGAACCTCTTCCTACACTAGTTTGAGGGGTTATAGGGCTCATCCCCTCTCCCAGCAGCACCATCCTAATAGAATTTCGAAGCAACGAGTTGCGTTACACAGCTGAGCGCCTACATTCCCTGGCCTTCAAAAACCCTTCTCCATAGATGTATTGACTACAGACAGGGCGGGTAGCTGCAACGCAGACACACACATTTAATTACGAAAAACATAACAGCCTTTCTACAAGATGGACAGTGATAAAGCTGCAGCAGAACTTTTTGACAATTTAGCAAAAGGTATGTCAACTATTACTGCCTCAACCAGTGGCAACCCTCTACACAATGAAGGCCTTAGAGATAAATTTGTCAAATTAGAGAGACTAAAGAAGCTAGAGAATTCAAAATGGTGGGACGGCACCTCCCTTAAACAATACTTAAGGCTTAATAGAATTTCAAGGGGGCTTAGAGCCCAAATCTTTCCCATATACGACAATTTGGATGACGACCTCTTGGAAAAATGGGAAGATTCTCTGACATGTATTTCTAACACTCTAATGACCATTCTAATTAAAAGTGCAGACTGTAAAGTCAACAAATTACAAACAGAGATTGCAGCATTAGAAAGAGAGATTAAAGAACTCAAATTACCAGAGGCAACAGAGAAAAATGATGCGATACTGGAGGATGTCTTAATCAAACCTCAAAATAAGATTAAGAACAGGAAGGCGAGACAACTAAGGAGGGATGAGATAGACTACAAAGAAGGAAGAGTGTTTACATGTGCAAAAATATATGATTCACTCATTTGTAATGGCCAGCAAATAGACTGAACCGCCAAACCTAGCACCACCTACATCTCTTCCAGCTCAACTTCTTTGAGCACTAACTGCACTAGTGAAAGTGAGGCGGAAACTGCTGAAACAACTGGGCGCAATAAGTCTTCTTTTTTAAGGGAAGTCCAGAGAATCAGAAGAGGCAATCGAACACCGTTGCCTCGAGAAAAACCAGCTACACAACCCATAGGGGTAGGAGAGCAGGAACAGGAGGATTACAGAAGAAAGCTGAGGTCGGGAGACGTGAGGAGCAAGGAATAGATCAGGACACTGAGGTTCAGGTTATAAACCTATCCTCCAAGACTCTAACCTCAGACATGATCTCCCTTTTGAGCAAGGGTCTGAGTTATAATCCATGTTCACCTGGCGATATTTGCAGATTAAAAATATTCTAATCAGAGAAGCTGATAAGGGAGGGAATGTTGTGGTCATGAACCATGAGGATTACACACAAGAGATCATGGGCCAGATGTAGGTCGGCAATTACCGGTCGGTAACGGCCGATTTAGGCCGTTACCGACCGGTAATTGACTTTTGAGATGTAGGGGGTTGAAAATTACAGATTCGGTATATTTACTGATTCGGTAAAATTACCGATTCGGTAAATTACCGAATCGGTAAACATACCGATTCTGTAATTCCAAATGTAGGTGGCACAGTTTACAGTGCCACAGGCCCTTAAGAGTCGGTATTTTACCACACAATCCTATTGTGTGGTAAAATACCGAATTCAGGTGTGCATGCACATCTGTGTATGCACACCTGTGCCATGTGACACACAGACATGCCCTTAGGGCATGTATGTGTGCCACATGTCACACAAGCCTGTACTTGGGGTGCTGGAGGGTGTCAAAGTGACACCCCCTGCACCCTTGCAGGATTCGGTATTTACCGATTCGGTAAATACCGAATCGGTATTGCCCATTGATTCCTATGGGCTTCAAGGCCCATAGGAATCAATAGGCAATACCGATACTTACAGATTCGGTAATTGTGTGTTAAGAATTACCTACATCTGCCTCCTTCTAATTTACCGATTCATAAATACCGAATCGGTAAAATTCGGTATTTATGAGTCGGTAAATTAGATTTACCTACATCTGGGCCCATGTCCCAACTTAATGACACCACATGTTTTGAATCACTCTCTTACGACACTATGGGTCCTCTCAAAATAGAGATCAACCAACAACTGACGATGTGGCATAATGCTGGCCTACTTAATGAAGAGGAATTTCTTTATTTGAAAGTTTTCAGACCTACATACCCTTGGCATTGGCCCTGATACTATTTTCTCCTTTTTTCTCTCCGTTTCGCCCCCGTATTCATGGTTTCTCTCCTTTTTCTTGGGGATTATAAATTTGCACTACCACCGGTTTAGATGATTAACTTATGTTGAAGACGCTACAACCATGCAATATTGAGATTTAGCAACCGTACTCTAGTTGCACACCTCCATGAACATATATTTTATTTTCCTTTTTTGTCAGTACGAATATATTGTTAGCTTGACACAGTAACAGTTATACGTTGTGCTGTCTTTTGATAGCGCCCTTTGACTTTCTACATGTCCGTTTTTCACTTAACTTATCAGACCACTGTTCTATTCTTTTAATTCAATGAGCAGGGACCATTTGAATAACTTCCGGTTTGAATATCGTTTGACACAGTATTAATAAAGTCATACTTGGTGCCGTATTTGATAGCGCTTATTGAGTTTCCATACTTCTGTTTTTTCTCTTGACTTATCAGACCACCGTTCTAGTATTTCAACTCAACGAGCAGGGAACTTATAAATAACTTCAGGTTTGAAGATCACGTGCCCGTACCCGGAACACGGTGATCGTCCGTGCGGCAGTCCTCAGCATACTCGGTACAGGTAAGAATTACGTTGGCCTATGTATCAGTGTTAGTTAGAGGATAGAGATTTTTACCACCATTCATCAGATACATAGGGCCAGATGTAGGTAGCCAAATACCGGTCGGTAACGGCCGAATTCGGCCGTTACCGACCGGTATTTGGCTTTTGAGATGTAGGTGCCTGAAAACAGGCAATTTCGGTAATTTTACCGAATCTGTAAATATACCGGTCGGTAAATTTACCGACCGGTATTTTTACAGAATCGGTAAAATCGAGATGTAGGTGGGACTCTTCTGAGTCCCACTAGCCCTACAAAATCGGTATTTTACCATCAAATACAAGTTGATGGTAAAATACCGAGTCAGGTGTGCATGCACATGTGTGCATGCACACCTGTGCCATATGACAGGCAGACCTGCCCTAAGGGCAGGTATGCCTGCCACATGGCACCTGAACCCGTTTTGGGGGTGCTAGAGGGTGTCAAAGTGACACCCCCTGCACCCTTGTGTAATTCGGTATTTACCGATTCGGTAAATACCGACCGGTAAATGCCCAATCATTCCTATGGGCTTCAAAGCCCATAGGAATGAATGGCCATTTACCGGTCGGTATTTACCGAATCGGTAAATACCGAATTTTACCGATTCGGTAAATGCACATCTGTATTTACCTACATCTCGGTACTTATATTTTACCACTTCTTAAATACCGAATCGGTATGATTCGGTTTTTAAGAGGTGGTAAAATAATTTTACCTACATCTGGCCCATAGACTTTTATTAGTTGTTTGCTTAGCGCAGCCACCCTCTGAACGCTCGGCACCCTCACGGCACCCGCTTCAGGATAATAACCCCAACAGGCAATGAACTTGATTTGCATTCACCTCATTTGGACACCTGACTTTGGGACAGAACTTTGGAAAACATGATTGTCCTTTATTACAAGGCCAGTTTTTGATTCACTAGAGTGGTCTGTTTTCTCCATTGAACCACAGTGCCTTTATCCGTAATAACAGGATATGTATATTACACATTGGGAGTCTCCGTTTTGACATGTAAGAACAAATTTTGGTCTCTCCGACTATGTAAAATGTTAGTCTTCATTATCGTTTGTGGCGGCACTCAAGCTTCGCACTTACTTATAGTTTTTTGGTTTTCTCGACCGTACATAGCCTTAATCGCCTTACTGACAGTGCAGCAGTGGCCCTCAATGGTTTGCGATTTCCTATTATTTGGTATAATCCTACCGACAGTGCAGCAGTGGCACTTTTCTACTAGTTGCACAAGTCACGCGAATTGAGAGCCTTACTAATCAGATCTTTTCTTTGGCAACCAACGTCCCTGTTTTTATATTTAGTTTTCAATTTTATTTTTATTTTCAATTTTATTTATATTTCCTGTTTCTATTCTAATCTCAGACACATTTCGTACATTAATCGTTACTACTTTAAGGATATAGCCCAGCCGGGTTGGAAGTATCACCGGCAGCGCGGTAAGCGCCTTCCTTTTTGAGATTTCCCTCTGTTTTGGTACAAATTTTGGTGACCTAGTAGCTTATAATTCCCCATTCTTTGTTTCCCATTTTTTCTTCCCTAATGTGTCTCTCCCACATTTCTCTCTTTTATTTTTTCTACAACTCTCTAGATTACAAAGACCATTTACGTCTCCATTCAGGTACAAAGTTATCTCTGTTTGTCTATAAGGTTGTATTTTAAAAATTAATCAGCACTTCTTTCTTTATGAATTGTTTAATTTCACGGTTTTGAAAGAAGCACTAATTGTCTTGTTAAATTTTGCCATAATACCAAGGACTTGCATAAACCAGGTGATAATATACATGATATTTGTGTTGGCATGTCATTACGCAGGCACTACAAGACTTGTCACTTTCAAGGGACTGTGTTTCACAAAGCCACATAATTCTATGTCGAAATGTTGAATCTTTGGAATTCTAACTTGTTCTCGCACCAGCTTTCGGTGAATAGGATTTCCACTGGTAGCAATGTTTTCACAAAAATATGAAAGTATACGCTTTTCATTTGCTCTTGTAGAATGTATCATACACATCCTTTGTATCTTTCTCAGCCCTGAGGAAGTCGCTGAACTATTTCCACATGCGACAAAACACGCGTCGGCTGGGTTTGTCTTGGTCGGATGGAATACTGGATTAAAGACAGAAGCAACATTATTTTCATTATTCATTGATCATTGATTGGATTGTGCACGAATTGTGTAGAGACTTTACATACGGTTTATTTACTCTGCTGTGTGCCTGGACTTGGATGTACATTGTGTAAGTGTAGGAACCTCTTCCCACACTAGTTTGAGGGGTTATAGGGCTCATCCCCTCTCCCAGCAGGTGGCGAGCGTGTGCGCGGCTCTATCGAAGCAGAGCAGAACGGACACAGACGCCGAGCGAGCAGGGGCCGCGGTGGGAGCTGTGAGAGGCTTGCTTGGGTTCTCTCGGGTGTATCCAGCCTTCGCCTCCACCCCAAGCCCAAGCCTAAGCCCCCCGCACCTTGATGTTCTGCTCTCCTGCTCTCCTTCAGCTGTGCTGACGGGAGGCCGAGAAGCAGAGACCTTGCAGAGACCTTGCACAAACGCCGGACGCTCTGGCCAGCTCAGAGCCCCCAGCTTACGGCGGACCGACAGGACCACAGCATCCCAGCAGCCCCCCACGGTGGTTCCCTGGGGCTCCAGTATCTCCAGTACCCTGGTATCCTGGGGCTCTGGGGAGAGCTCGAACTGGGGAAAGAAGGAACCAAGGAGCGAGGATCGAGGGGCCAGGAGAATCGGTGAGTTGGTGAGCCAGCAGGGCATCAGCGGAGGCCAACGGAAGAAGCTGCGATCGAGAGCTGCCTCTGGGTAGGGCGGAGGTAGGGGGTGAGACTGCAAGCAGGGGCTGAGGTTGAGACTGTAAACACAAACCCCGAGCCTCATGACCAAACCCCAGAGCCCAACCCCCCAAGCACTGAGCCTCATGAGAGAGAGTGAGTGAGTGAGTGGGGAAGCGATTATAGAGCACGACCACAGCACACGCACCGCTAGCTTGGCCACCAGCCCACCAGCCCGCGCGCCCCTCCAGTGACGTCAGGGACAGAGATAGAGACAGAGACACATGAGGAGGAAGTCTGAGGAGGAAGACTAGAGGGACTTAACAGGCACCCAGTCTCGCAGCCCCCTTCCCCTTCATCCACCGCATTCTGAGATCAAAGACTCACCCCAGACTGACACAAGTAGCGTCAAGGTCTGCCTAACCCCAGTCCGGCACTCCCTCCTGAGCAGCGGATCTAGAGGCTAGCACGGGGGGGGCTGGAGGGCCGGAGCAAAAGAGAGCAGCAACAAAGCCCACCTCACAGACCCTGGTCCATCATGAGATCAGGAAAAGTGAGAAAGTCCTTCACAAAACCAGCAGCTAGATGGAAAAGGGGGGTCATAAAAGACACTGGAGCTCCCCCACCACTTACAGATGACAATCCTTGCAAAATAATAAATGCAAGCGAAAAGGAAAGCTTAAACTAATCTAACACCAGCAAAGAAGCCATCGACGACAAGGGCTGCCTCTGGTTTACTGGCTCGGAGTCTTCTGAACGCACCACTACAACAAAAACAAGGTGCCCAAAAAATGCAACAAAACTAAACAAAACATCCAAAGCGCTAAAAAGAGCCAGAACTGAAGATCTCATAACGATAGACAGAGACTCAGCATGCAAATCTTTACACACTTATCAACCAAAAATATACACGAAATTTGCGTTCTTAAAAAACCCAGGAGCAGCAATCTTCACAAACAATGGGGACTTAGAACTACTACCCACTCCTCTGGAGCCTGGGAAGATAGAATATCCCCCCCTACAAGCGCAACAATCAGAGGAAGCAGTGGTAGTCCCAAAACTGGTGGTAGCGGACGTCCACCTAGCCTACCACCAGAAGGCACCAATCGAAAGCGGGCAAAAAACCAACAAGGATGAAAAAGAGGAAAAAGCATGCACAATAACAAATTGGCCTGCGGAGCCTAGCAGCCCACCAAACACTGCTCTAATTAGCCCCCAAAGCACGCAGATTGTGATTGAAAGGACAATAATAGAAAGCTCCCCAGCAAAGGACATCTCGCCAAGTGGGCTAAGACCAAACAAGGTATTAAACGCCTCTATGATTTCCATACCGCAAGAACAATCGGACTGGTGCAACTCATCAACTGGATCGCGGCAGCAAAAAGCCCTGGGCAAACAGGATGGAGTGGGAACGATATCGCAATTAACAAGCACACCGCCATCAATGCTTATGGGCGCACGAGATGCCCTCCAAACGGCTCCCAAAGAGCAGAGCATCCTAGACGGCTCCAATACACTTAACACACCCAAAAGCCAGAAAAAAGGGAATCACTACGCCACAGCCAACGACATGACCTGTCTATCAACACAGGAGTGGCAAGATTTAGTGGCAGCCTATAATTTAAAACCCACTAACACTTCAAGTACCAGTAGACCAGCGAACGAGAGTAAAACCTTGCACATCACGTTCTGGGCAAATCTATTAAATACAATACAACTTTCTGCAACAGCTCTTCAATACCAATCAGAGAAACTGGACATGCAGCTAACAGTACTACAAACACTAGCCGAGTTCACCGCCGGGATCGAACGGAAACTAGGTGATCTAAATGGCCTTATAAAAAGGGGACAGGAAGCAGTAGAACTTTCAGCAAAAACAGAATGTGACTGTTCCCCAATAATAAACAAATTATCAACACTACCAACCATGCTAGAAAACCTCTTGGACGACCTGAAACCAAAGATGGCATCAGCTCCAACAGGACCACATACGGAGGGACATGAGTACAATGACCAGCAACCAAATGGCAAACTGCTAAAACCAGAGAACAAGCCGCCCCAACATGGAAAGATCTGTCCTTCACAAGCAAAACGAGCACCAACAAACCCTCCGGCAACCTCTCCACCTTCTGAAACTGACAGCACAGTAGAGCCTACAAATTCACGAGCTCGTCGAAAACAAAAAAGGAAAGGTAGGAACAGGAAAACGACAGTCAACATCCAAGAACAGGAAAGGCAACCAAGGGAGCTCGATCATCAAGAAGAACAAGAAGAGACTGTACCCCAGTACAAGGCGACAAAACAGCCCACCTTTGATAGCAACAGACTGTCCTCGGGAACAAACGGGTCCCCTGCTAGGACCTCTGGAACGTCTAACAAACCACATACAACAGAAGCATCAGAAAAAACCACTGAACAATCTGTGCATAAGGAGGAGATAAATACACATAAGACCCAACCGTGGATAAGCCCTAAGCAAAAGATTGATGAACTTAGCACATTCAGGGGCCACATCCCCACACCACAAAACAATAGCTTGCTGGTGACCGAGCAGGATCAGGCTCACTGCAAACCAAGGGAAACAATAGTCAAAATAGAACACAACTGTGACCAACAGGATAAATGACCCCGCACAAACCGCAGCCAAAGAACCATGTGCTACTCAATCCAACAAGACAGATATACTACTATTTCACCCAGAGTACAAATCCAGAGGCAGAATGGACGTCCTAAACAGAGGGAACATAATTAAATTGATCAACTCACTTGAAGGCCTGGAGGGCATTTCCTCAACCGACCTACTCGAACTTGAATTTCAACCGGCTCTGGCACAGAATAAATCAGAAACAACTAAGACAACATGGTCATCGAACGACCTGGTCGATCGCATATTAGGAAAACTGAACAAATTTGCACAGTGGGGAATAAAACTAGAACCAGGAAGAAGACCATTCTACCCAACACCATTTTTAATCGAAAGCGCAACAGAACAACGTCCCAAAGCTACATCAATATTGAGAGGAGCACTCAGTGAGACACCGGACCACCTAGGGAGGCCTCTACACATGAAAGCGGGACTAACAAAACCACCAGCCTTGAACTCAGGTACAATACTACGTACAATAACAAACAAAGGTGAGCAGTGACAAGAGTGCCTAGCAAAGCCCCGGGAACTCGGAAACATGACCACCCTTAGAATATGCATCTGGAACATCAACGGACTGACTGACAAATTGGAAGATGAGGAAACATCAAAATATCTGAGGTCATTTGATATAATATTACTGCAAGAAACCTGGGAAACAGAAGAGATAGCCCTGGAAGGATATACAACGCAAACTGTCCCAGCAACCAGGTACTCATCGTTTGGACACAGCTCAGGAGGATTGACGATCCTTGCCTCAGTACTCACAATAGGAACAATGAAGGAAATCAAAACTAAAACCATAGCCCCAAACATGATACAGGCGGCTGATATTACAATCAACCCAATGAAGCACGACCACCACCTTGTAATAATTAACTCTTATATACACCCGAAACACAAGCAGAGGGGAGCAAGAGAGCTGGTTAGGGAAACAGCAAGAATCTTGGATGAGGGGGACGCCGACGATCTAATCTTGGCAGGAGATTTTAACCTCTTTCTGCTTGGAGGCACAGAGGACGAGGAACTCGCACAAGAACTCAATAGAGCCTGGGGACTCCCACCGCAAGCACAAGTGCAGGCGATCAAACAAACAAAGTGCTCAAAGGATTATTAAAAGATTTAGAGCAACTAAACCTGAGGGCACTGAACGGCCGGTTTAAAGAAGATACCCCTCCAGCATCGACCTATCATACTTCCACAACCTCCTCTTACCTAGACTACACATTTGTAACCCTCTCTTTCTTCGACAGCATTAGATCATTCCAACTAGGCGCCAGTGAACAAAGCGACCATCTGCCGCAAGAAATCGTTTTAAAAACCCCTAGTGAGAACCCCAACGAACCCAGTGCAACTATAGGTAATGAGTACACAACAGACTTCAAACGTATCAGACTTAAACAAAATAACATCGAAGTTCTGTTCGCCGACGTGCAGGTGATACTACAGCAAGGCCACATGGCTGCAAACGAAATAGAGGCCTGGGAAGGGTTCACCAAGGCCCTCGGGATAAAATACGCAACCAAATCAAGGACATCAAAAGGCAAACCCCCTATGAACATACTAAGAAAGACATCTACACCGGAGATAAAAAGCCTTAAAAGGGACATAAAGCACACCCTAAAACAACTACGAATAAAGCCTATAAAAGAACCTCTACAACACACTCTACATGGTCTAAAAGTAAGCTTAAAAAAAGTAATTTGGGAAAACAAAAGGCAAGCGAACGACGAACTATGGGCAAAAATAAAGCACGATTCCAAACAAAAAAACAGCGCCAACTTTTGGAAAACAATTAACAGCTTGCAACACCCAGGGCACCAAGGGATAAGCTCATACATAGCAGAGCCAGCCTGGGCAGACTACCTGCATAAACATTTTAACAAACTAAACGAAGATACAACCACATCCTCATCAGCAAAAAAAAGAGACCACAGCAAAGAGAACAGAGCAGCAATAAAGGTAGAAAAAGGGCTCAGTAACGTAGCAGAAGGCAAAAGATCACTAGTCAACGAAAAAAAGGCAAGGGGAGAAAAGGATAACAGCACCCCAACACTCAACACTGATTATGACATCAAAATATCCGCGACCCGGCTAAAAACTCAAATAAAGAAGGGGAAAACGGAGGGAGCCCCGGGTCCTAATGGGATTCCACCGTCAATATTTAAGCACGATACCGAGTTCTGGAGCAACACACTAGTTCCACTTTTTACTAGCATACTGGAACTAGAAGCATGCCCGGAATTCTGGAAAGGCTCCATTATAAGTCCAATTTATAAGCAAGGAGACAGGAGCAACCCAGGCAACTATCGGCTGATAGCCCTTTTGGACATAGAGGCAAAGTTCTATGCCGGCATAATACTAGAAGAACTGACACAGTGGGCGGAGACAGAGCACATAATCCCACCAACTCAAACAGGATTCTGTAGAGGGCAGGGAACAACCACCAACATCATGGCTCTGTCGTTACTAACAGATGCGGCAAAACTAGGAAAAACCCCGCTGTTCCTATGCTTCATTGACTATAGCTCAGCGTTTGACCATGTGGACCGGGGCAAACTATGGCAAAAACTTAAAAAATGGGGGATTCCAGAACTACTCTTGAAACAACTCATCCTACTCCACACCAACACCTGGGTCAGGATCAAGCTGGGAAAAGGGACACACCTCTCAAGGCGAATCAACATCTACAATGGCCTAAAACAAGGGTGCGTCCTAGCCCCCACCTTATTCAACCTTTACCTGGCAGACCTCCCAGAGAATTGGATAAAACCAACTCGCACGCGCCCCGGTTGGGGGACATCACGCTGACCAATCTCCTTTATGCAGACGACCTTGCTCTAATAAGCCGCACCCGAACAGGCCTTCAACATCTCATAAACACCACCAGCTCATTTTCACATCGTAACGGCCTAACCATAAACTTGAAAAAAACAAGAACCATGGCAGTGAACAACAATAAGACCAGGAAGAACAGCTGGTTCTTGGATGGCCACAAATTGGACCAAGTGACGTGCTACAAGTACCTGGGTGTTCTGGTGGACAGCAGAGGGTCATTCAACCCCCAACTAGAGACACTTTACCAAAAAGGAACCATGAGTTATCTCGCAATGAAACCCCTTAAGAAGATTCTGCCAGACCACACGCTCGATCCCTTCCTACAAGTACTGAGAGCTCGTCTCCAACCAACATTAACATACGGGAGCGAATCAACCCTAGGAAAGGATGCACAGACACTAGACAAAGTGATCGGCAAAACCTACAGGTCACTCTTTCAGCTTCCTAATTATGTCTCACCAGCACAAATTCGTCTCGAATTTGGGATACAAAAGCAAACGGTGGAAAGAAGGGGCAGCTTTATAAAATGTTGGCACAAGATCAGAAACGGAGAGCCAGGCACCCTAAACAACCACCTCTGGACTGAACTGCAAAGACGTGAACGATCACATGCTAGAGAGTACTTGATGCAATCACTAGAAAGCCTAGAACTGACCGGCCTCTGGAACAGCTCAGTAGATCACAAAAGTTTTAAAAAGCAAGTAACAAAAACAACAAAAATAGTATCGCTACTTGAAGACAAAGAAACCCTGGCGAAAAGAGCCCATGGCTGGATAGTCTTAAACGACTATAAAACCCTCAAACCACAAGCATACTTAGACGACGGCTTCAAGCAAAGGACAAAGGAGAAATTCTTAAAATTCCGACTAGGTGTACTACCGATCCTCCCTCATCTGGCGCCATGGGAAAGGAACCTTAAAGATCAAACCTGCCGTCTCTGCGGGGCAGGACCGGAAGACCTAACTCACATAATATGTATTTGTCCCAGCTTAATGGACATAAGGAGAACACTACTACGTGTAAAATGGAACCAGGAGGGGGTCAGGTCGTGCCGACAGGCAGTTAAACTTTGCTTCAACCCAAGCGAGATCCAACTAAACTGCAGAACTACAAAATTTCGTGATGCAGTGGCAAAGAGAATCAAGGAGGCACAAAAAGAAACACCTGCCCAATAGCCGGAAACAAGTCCTAGGACATTTTTCGAACTTACGGCCTGAATGCAGAAAAAGTAGAACTAGTGAATCATCTCAACTTTTGATACTTATACTTTTATTTCCGTCAGCAACCACTTTTTCTTATGGATGCACAAAAAGAAACACCTGCCCAATAGCCGGAAACAAGTCTTAGGACACTTTTCGAACTTACGGCCTGAATGCAGAAGAAGTAGAACTAGTGAATCATCTCAACTTTTGATACTTATACTTTCATTTCCGTCAGCAACCACTTTTTCTTTTAACAATGTATTTTAAATTGTGAGTTTTAATTAACTGTGCAATAAAATTTACCTTACCTCTCCCAGCAGCACCATCCTAATAGATTTCCGAAGCAACGAGTTGCGTTACACAGCTGAGTGCTTACATTCAAAAACACTTCTCCATAGATGCATTGCCTGCATTGTAGTGTCATGCGTTATAATGTGATGCGTTGTAGTGACAAGCAATGGAATGGTTGCATTGTAGTGACATGCTTTGTAAAGGATGTTGTGATGTAATGACTGCGTTGTAAATGTAGTACGATGTGATGACTGCATTGTAAAGGTTGTTTCCCAGTATTTCTATCCTAAGATAGGAAATAGAAATCTCCCTTTAGAGGAAATAATAGGGTGTTGAGCCCCAACACACCTGTTAAGTTTTGGGAGGACCTGTATATCTTAATTCATCACAGACTGTAAAATTGCTCAAAATTTCCTCTGGTAGGCAAATTTACCTTTTGGATTGATGTAGCGGTGGCTGATGCGTACAATAAGTAAGTGTTAAGAACCCTTGCCTGTACCAACTCTGGTGTTCGTACCTCTATCTAGTGGACCTATCCAATAGCCCTTGTGTATGGACAAGCCATTTTTGATTAGTTGGACTCTAACTTTTTGTAACACTTCTATACTGCCCCAGTATTGTCACTGAATAGAGGTTGGCACTCCCTTCTTTTAAACGTTACCTTATAAGTGATCTCAAGAAGTAACTTCCTTTTAAAGAGATTCAAACGTCAAAACTGGATTGGGGGGTGGGGGTGATGGTTAAGCAATCATGACCCAAATGATAAGGCAATAATCTCACCCTGGTTTATGCCAGAATGTTAGACTATTCAAACAAAACCAAGGTGATTAGATGTTCCTGGTGCAAGCACTTAACCAAGCAGCTGTAGAAAGACATGCTATTGTACTACAAAAACTATATTAAAAGCAAACAGCTATTCCATTCATCTATAATTAAGTCAACTCAGAATGTGGAAAAAATAATTTTGTAATCAATAGAGCCCTAACTGATCCCCATTGCGTATTTAGAAGGCTCCTCCCGCCCAAGGACTCAATAGTTTTTTTAAAGCCCTTAAGAAAGACAATGTAGTCAATGGTTCTCTTGACTCACCAGCAAACAATGCAACAGTGGAGCCATTTTTAAACCTTTCCTACACTGTTAGTTGAGAATGTGGTAGGGCTGATGGAATTGGTGAAAACACAATCACCGGATAACTCCTGACTTCTGTGTGTGCTTAAATACCCGGCCCCTACTATTGCTCTGCCTTTATATCAGCTACTTAATACATCCTTAGAGCTAGTATTGTTCCCCAGTTATTCCTAGAAGCAACTTTAGTTCCATTGATGAAAAACAGAGCTCGACCTTACTGTACTAAAGAAATACCACTCAACATCCTATTTCCATTTGGGACAAAAGTCCAGGTAAGGTTTGTGGTCAACACAATTTAGTAGGTTTTTACAGAACTGGGTGGGATTCAGCCAGGCTTTCACCAAAGTGATAGTACAGCATCCACTGGTTTCTATTTTTGATGAATTGTGGTTGGAACTATACCAGCGTCACACTGCTTCATCGATTTTGGTAGACTTTTAAGACGCGTTTGATCTGGTGGATTATACCATCTTTTCAGACCGTATTAAGATGACAGGTATAGGGAGGGGTTGCCCTGCATGGATTTTGTTAATGTTTAATGGCTCAATGTCAAGGAGTCTGTCTCGATGCTTTCATCTCTCACATAATTACTAGTTTCTGTAGTGCTCCTCCGTTTCTCCCTATCTCTCTCTTTAACTTCTATGTGAAGCCCCTTGCTCGAGATTGACACTCAACTCAGAATGGCTGAGCAGGTGTCAATCATCATCTTGTCACTAACTTCATGTTCTGGGGAAAATATCCTCTTAATGAGATTTTGACAGAAAATGATTATTCTCCCAAGCTTTGATATGGTTCAGAGTTGACTATGCCAACTCAGTCTACTTGGCTTCACCCTCCTTTTTAATTCAAAGACTGCAGGTTATTTAAAATGCAGCAGCTCGTTTTGTCACCAGTGTTCCCAAGTATAGTCTTTTTCATCACAGTTTACAAAAGCAACACTTTATACTGATTATGCAAAAAATACAGTTTAGGATCTTTGCATTATTCAGAAATCTGTATAGCAGTGCCTCAGTGTTTTTTAAATTTCAAATCGCATGCTACATTCCCTTGAAAAGGCTAAAATCCCCTATGCTAGTCACCTGCTTTATATCCCAAAGTATCACAAGGGCCGCATCGGTGTGCACAACTTATCAGTTGGGGCTCCTAAATTATGGAATTCAATTCCAGTCCATCTGCAAGGAGAACTGAACCTTCTGTGATTCAGACATGGCATCAAAACTTGGTTGTTCATGCAGGCCTATGGCTAACTCATCTGGGTATGCCCCTTTACACTTAAAAAATGTCTAGAGACTGTTGGCATGATTGTGAAAAGGAAATAGGGTTTGTGGATCCATTGGTTGAGGTTTCAGAACTGGTTTCGATTGGTTCTCTTTCAAATGTTATTTTCAGGTGTTTCTCTATACACAGTTCATGGGCATTAATTAGGGGTTACTACTAGGGGTCGCAGATGTGGCCCTTGGCTTGCCTTTGCGACTCCTGGCAGAGTCCCTGCGGCGCCTGATTTACAGGACACGCTGTGTCATGTTTAATTTCTGAAAATGAAAAACAGGAATTTCACTGTAGTGTGGCCTGCTCATGTTGAAAGCACTGAACAAAGTTACAGCTCCTGACAAATAGTTACCATGTTAGCTTTCAGTTTTGTTTTCAGTCAGTGTTATGTTCATTGCTAAAAGTAATGAACAGACAAGTTGAGTAAGAAAACAGTTATCAAGAGCTTGGCACCACAGAGGATATTTTGGGTCTCTCAGTGCTTGTGTGTGTATATCCCTAGGAAAATGTGTTTGCATTTGTATGGTGCTCTTGGCCCATTGAGGTGTGATGCTGACCAAAGTAAAAAAAAAATAATAATAACTTTATCATTATTTCAGAAGAAGAAAAAAACACATAAAGCAAGCCCAAAGCATTGGAGAGTTTTGATACATTCTGTACAGCGTCCTTCTGGAAGGGATATAAGCATAGACAATACCAGCCGAACACAGCATCCAAAACACGTTATACAAGGTAAAATTGTATAATAGTTCAGAGGAGCCATCCCATAACAACCACAGCTGCAAATGTATGAAATGTGAGTTGTACATTAGTGTACAATCTGTAGCTAAGTAGGCCCATCACAAAAATATGAAAGCATATGCTTTTCATTTGCTCTTGTAGAATGTATCATACACATCCTTTGTATCTTTTTCAGCCCTGAGGAAGTCGCTGAACTATTTCCACATGCGACAAAACACGCCAAGGCTGGTTTTGTTTTGGTCGGATGGAATACTGGATTAAAGACGCAAACATATGCACAATATCAGCTTGGTCTGAGCCACATCTAGGACAAGTAACTCCCGTACTTCTCCCCCACTGTGCTATCCTTGCGGGGGTATAGTATAGTGAGTAAATGGTTTTAAAGGTTTGCGCCTGGAGTGGGGCTGAACAAAGGATGTCCTGCCCCCAAATTAAGGATAGTTGGAATGTTTCTTTGGCTATACCCAACTTATGTGCCCATTTTTGTTCTGTTTCTCCAGATCATCCACTTTGTTTTTAATCAGTTCAGCATATAGATTTTTAATTGTACCCCCTACTCCTCCCTGTATAAGATCCAATATTGGATTTGTGTTAAATCCGTTCGGGCCTCCTTTCTTTGCCGCTATAAAACTCCTAACTTGCAGGAACTTAAAAAAATGTCTCTGATCCAGATCGTATTTTTCTCGTATTTCAGAAAATTGCAACATTCCCTGAGTCCCGATTATATCTCCCAGTTTACTTATCCCCCGCCTACCCCAGTCAGCAAACACCGTGTCTGAAAAAATTTCACGTGGTAGTGTCTCATTGTCTATCACCCTAGTATACCTATTATACTTCCCTAATCCAAATCTTTTTGTAAAAGCCTTCCAGATGTTGTGGCTGTCAATACGGTCTTAAATTTTGTTCTTTTATAATAAGAAGAGTCAGTTTGTTTCAGTAATACGTTCTCTGCTTCTGAGTTCAGGACCAGTGCGTATATGGCAACCGTTCCCAATGGATCCTGTCCTTCAGCTTCTGCCCCTCCCAGTAGCCCAGCCATATATTGCAATGCGGCCGCCCAATAATATAATTTAAGATCCGGCACAGCCCATCCGCCTCTCTCCCTAGGTAACTCCATGTATCTTAGTGCCCTTCTTGTCTTCCCTGTGCCCATATGAACCTATTTATCATGTGCTCCCAGATCTTAAACCATTTTGCCTCGAATAACAGTGGAATTGCCCTAAATATATACAAACATTTCGGGAGAAATATCTTTTAATAATATTTACCCGCCCCACTATTGACAGATGTAATTTATTCAATCTATCTAGTTCTTGTTTAGTTTTACCAAATATCGGTGCTATATTCAATTCCACTAGTTTGTTTAGTTCTGACGTAATTGTGACCCCTAAATATGTACCTGCTGTCACTACCCTTGGATCAATAAAGCCTGCCTTATTGTTTTGTATGATTTGAGTTTTAGAAGTATAAATGTGTTTGCATTTGTATGGTGCTCTTGGCCCATTGAGGTGTGATGCTGACCAAAGTAAAAAAAATAAAAAAATAACTTTATCATTATTTCAGAAGAAGAAAAAAACACATAAAGCAAGCCCAAAGCATTGGAGAGTTTTGATACATTCTGTACAGCGTCCTTCTGGAAGGGATATAAGCATAGACAATACCAACCGAACACAGCATCCAAAACATGTTATACAGGAGCAAGGTAAAATTGTATAATAGTTCAGAGGAGCCATCCCATAACAACCACAGCTGAAAATGTATGAAATGTGAGTTGTACATTAGTGTACAATCTGTACCTAAGTAGGCCCATCTGAGTTGAGCCTTAAAAGGTAATCTTAGAGGGGTTGCTAAATACCCTTCGACCTGGAGGTTGCTATGTCGCTTTCACTTGGCTTGTGATATCACAGTATATCATACTGGTTAGCCAAGCCTTGACAGTTGGGCAAATACCACTAGCCCAGTGCAACAATATCTCGATCTTAGCCAACAAATTGCCAGCAAATCTACTACTTGATTTTGGGACAACTGCCACATAGCCTAGAAGCGCCATGAGGGGTTAGGGTGGAACTCAGTGTCTGTCATCAGGTAGAGGTGTGCGAGCACCTTGCCCCAGTATGCATTAATATGCTGACATGTCTAAAGTCTGCATCCGGCGTGTTGGATTTTGGGCAGTGGGAGGATCTGGTGGGGCCAAGCTGGACTAGGCAACTAAAGGTGACATACACCCTGTGCAGGAACTTGAAGTGAAGCAATTTTATGCCTGTGGTTGGAGGACACTAATTTAATGTGTAGAGCAGTAATGTCACTCCTTTTCAGATAGTGCATGACCCAAGTCAGTCCAACATTTCTCTCGAGGCTTACCGTCATGTATGGCTTTCATGGTCATGCATGCCTTGTAGAGTTTGGAGATCAACCTCCCATCCTCTGAGTCAGTTATCAGGAATGTCAACAAGGGAAAGTTGTCAGGGGCTAAGGGGTATGTAGGGATGTGTGCACACAGAATGGCATGTAAGCGGCACAGGAGAAAATTGTCCATATGTGAAACATGTGCAAATATAATGTCATCAGTATGTGAGAGGACATGACTGTTGGGAAATAGATCACCCAGCATTGGAAGTAATGCTTACTTTGGGGTCCATTAGGATGGCGGGCGGACTTTGCCCGCCCGCCATCCTGTCCGTGAAAGGGACCGCCCGCCATAAGGGTGGGGGTCCCGTGGGCAGCATTAGGATGCGCCTGCCACAGTGGCGGGCGCATACTGCATTCCTACCATTGTGGTGGGCGGTGCACTCAGCACCACCCGCCACAATGACAGGACGGCATACTGTGCACTTCCATACATAGCATGGCAGGTACACCGTGGTGCCTGTCATGCTGTGCATGGAACTGCGGGGGGTACCATAGGTATCCTCCATGTGCACCTCCCACCTCCCCGGAGTCCCTGGGGGCCGGCAACGGGCCCCTGCAGGGAGTCTCTGCATGCCTTTCCGTGGCGGCATTGCCGCCATGGAAATGCATTGTTCAAAGCCCATGCTAATATGGCTGGCGGTGTCTGATAGACACCGCCACCATATAAACAATTTTCCACCCCGGCCGCAAGGCGACCGGGGCGGAAAAGTGGCGGACGGTCTTTCCGTCCGCCGTGGACACCCCAGCCATACTAATATGGCGGGGGGTCATTCTGGAGCGGATGGCAGCCGAATTGCCCCAGCCAGGCCGGCGGTGGCTACCGCCAGCCCGGCGTGGGCAATCCGCCCGCCATCCTAATGGGTCCCTAAGTGTTTGTTGCACCACCCTCTCCTGAATTGAAGGAAGCCATGGGTTATTCACAACTGGAAGCATAGGTGAATATAAAGGACCCTTCCCCATGAGGTGGCTAATCTTCCTCTGCGCCCAGCTTGTGGTGCAAAGGGTTTGTACATAGGTGGGGTCCAATTTGAATCCCTGATGTAGTATTGATGGCAGCGGAATGTCCTCCATGTGGTTCCGTTCAGGGATGGCATATGGCAAATGAGCATCGGCAAGGAACTAATGGAATACAAACTGACACTGCACCGCTAGATAGTAGAATTGAAAATCAGGGCCACCAAATCCTCACCTTTCATAGGGATGCACAAGTGTATCCCACCTAATCCGAGGCCTACAACCATCCAAAATGAGGCGGAGCAGCAGACCACAGAGGGTGAGGAAGAAGGTATTGGTCAAGGGTATCTTACATTCAAAAAAGGTATACAATACAGGGCAGGATCACCATTTTAACATTGGCTATATAACCCGCAAATTAAATCGAGAGAAGCAACCATCGTTCAGTTTGAACTGTAAGTTTGTCTGTGGTGAACCATGATTCAAACAGATTATTTGTTCCGTGATGTAACATGATGCCCTGGAATTTGGTGGAGGACATGGACCTATGGGGGACAAATCCTGTTTGGATCAGCACAATGATCTGATACATCAACAGCAACAATCTGAGGGAAACCATTTTGGCCAGAATTGTATTATCAAAGTTTAATAACAAGATGGGTCTGAATGAGGTGCAGAGCTAATGGTCTTTACCAGGTTTCAGCAATAGTGTGATAATCGCTTCTCTGTGAGGGTGGTAGGATGTCCTCCTTGAGTGGCACAGCATACATATCCAAAAGGTGTGAGACAAGGGTATGTTTGTACGCCTTATAGAAAACACTATTTAGGTCATCAAGGCCTGGATCCTTTGAGCCGTTCAATGAATCAATGGCCTGAACAATTTCCTTCATGGAGATAGGCTCACTCCGGAATTAATGCTGCACATCCGTGATCCACATCATTGCAACCTCTGCCAGAATCTCCGCTCAGGCGATCACTCCCCCCTTGAGTTTAGTGGAGTACAACTGTTTGTAATATTGGAGGAGTGCGCATGTGATGTCGGTATTATCAGTGACCTGGCCCCCCCACTCAGAGGAAAGGTTAGGGATAAAGTCTGGACCACGGTTCAGATGGAGGAGGCAGGCCAATGTACATCCTGGGCACTCACCCTCCCCATACCGGCATGCCTGAACGTATTTGCCAGAAAAGACGGTGTACCTCTGATGTGCAGACAGAATATTGAGTAAAAAATATCGAGTTGCACAAATATCGAGTTATAAATATTGTGGTTTAGAAATATCAACAGCAAGAATATCGTGGTCAAGAATATCAATTTAAGGTAAGTAATATCGATTTTAAAAATATTGAAGTCTTTAGTATCGTTGGTAAAAATATAGTTGTTAAAAATATTGTTTTTTTAATTAATGTTATATATTTTAGTATATATTTCATATGTATGTGATGTATGTTTTTTGGTATAAGAATTGTTAGTATTTTTAATATATGTGTTAAAGTTTCAGTAGGTATTAATATTTTAATTTGAATTGTGAGTTTTTAGTTATGTTGCGGGTTGTGGATTTATAGGGGAATAGTTAATTTATAATTGGTTGTTAATTAATTTTAAGGACATAATTGGTAATTAAGTATGGTTACTGTGTGATTAATTTTTGGTGTATGTTGTGGTGTATAGGTGTAAAAGGTGGGAAGTAATTTTTTTAATTTATGAATTTATAATTGGTTGTTAATTAATTGTAATTAATTAATTAGGGTAATTATTTAAGGTAATTGTGTAATACATGTTAGGAGTGTGGTGTGGGGTTTATAGGTGTGAAGGGTGGGAAGTAATTTATTTTTAATTGATACATTCATAAATGGTTGTTAATTAGTTTTAAATAATTAATTGGTAATTAATTATGATATTTGTGTAATTAGTTTTAGGTGTGTGTTTTGGCGTTTATAGGGGTAAAGGGTGTTAAGTACTTTATTTAATTTTTTTATTTTTATTTGTTAATTGATATTAATTAAATTAATTAAAATTCTATTATGGTAATTGGGTAATTCGTTTTAGTTGTGTGTTGTGTTTAAAGAAGTAAAGGTGGGACGTAATTGGCATTTAATTAATTAATATATGGTTGTTAATTAATGTTAATTATATGATATTTATTTTGTGTAATTGTTTATTTTTGTTTGTGTTGTTTTTACTTTTAAAGGGGTAATGGATGGGTATTCAACACATTTTAATTACTTTATTATTAGTTAATAAACATAGTTTTTAATTTAAAAATAAGTTTTAATTGTGTTTTATTATTTTATAGTTTAATCTAGGTATGTGTTGTGGATATAATAGTGTTAAAGTTTGTGTAGTCAAATTCATATTTGTTAGTGTTTTTAATATTTTTTTATTTTTTATTATTTATGTTAATTATGGAAATAAATGTAATTTACAATGTTGAAGTGTTTTGTTTTTTGTGTGGTGTTATAGGGTAAGAGATAAAATAAATACATTATGTATTAATTCAGTTTTTTTGTTTGTCAATATTTTCTAGAGTAAAATGATTATTTTTTTTAAAATGTATTTGTTATTTTATTTTATATGATATTTGCAGAATTATTTTTTGTAATTAATATTATAATATGTTTTCTTTTTATATATTTAATATATTAGATTGTTCATTTTTTAAATATTGTTTATTTATTTTTATGATTTAAAAAAATATAATTATTTTGTTATAACTGTTTGAGTGTGACTTGTAATTTTTGTCTCTCTGCTATCCAACACTTTCCCTAATGTTGCACTCACTGGAGTGGGAATAGTAATTTTTACCCCTCCGCTTTCCAACACTTTCCTTACTGTTGCACTCATTGGAGTTGGAATAGTAATTTTTACCCCTCTGCTATCCAACACTTTCCCTAGTGTTGCACTCACCGGAGTGGGAATAATATTTTTTACCCCTCCGCTGTCCAACACTTTCCCTAACATTGCACTCACTGGAGTTGGAATAGTAATTTTTGTCCCTCCGATATCCAACATTGCTGCACTCACTGGAGTGGGAATAGTAATTTCCTACCCCTCCGCTATCCAATAATTATCCTACCGTTGCATTCAGTGTAGTGGGAATAGTAATTTGTACTCTTCTGCTATCCAACACTTTCCCTACTGTTGCACGTTTTAGAGTGGGAATAGTAATTTTGCCCCTCTGCTAGTCAATACTTTCTCTACTGCTGCTCTCACTGGAGTAGAAATAGTACATGTTACCCCTCTGCTATCCAACACTTTTCCTACTGTTGCATTCACTGGAGTTGGAATAGTAATTTTACCCCTCCGCTATCCAACACTTTCCCTACTGTTGGATTTACTGGAATGGGAATAGTAATTTTTACCCCTCCGCTATCCAACAATTATCCTACCGTTGCACTCAATGGAGTGGGAATAGTAATTTTTACCCTTCCGCTATCCAATGCGTTCCCTACTGTTGCACATTTTGGAGTGGGAATAGTAAATTTGACCCCTCCTCTATCCAACACTTTCCCTACAGTAGCACTCACTGGAGTGGGAATAGTTATTTTTACCCCGCTGCTATCCAACACTTTTCCTACTGTTGCGGTCACTGGAGTGGGGATAGTTATTTTTACCCATTAGCTATTCAACACTTTTCCTACTGCTGCACTGATTGTATTGTGAAATGTAAGTTTACATATTTTCTAATAGTTTAATGTTTTCATTTA
The DNA here is from genome assembly GCF_964261635.1 of Lissotriton helveticus. Classification (NCBI taxonomy): domain Eukaryota; kingdom Metazoa; phylum Chordata; class Amphibia; order Caudata; family Salamandridae; genus Lissotriton; species Lissotriton helveticus. The sequence continues at coordinate 1,588,176,827 of NC_136067.1, read as the reverse complement.
TTATATATGTTAGTTTTTTTATATTTTAAATAATTAATATATATTTTAATTTTTTATATTATTTGAAACGTTTGCATAAATTAAAAAGAATAGTTTATTAATTGTTTTAAAGTAAATAAATATGTATGAATTATTACGCTTGTGTTTTTATTTTTTATTAAGTTTATTTGTTACATTTTGTTAAAATGTATATTAGATGTATTTTATTTTGTTAAAATTCTATTCAATATTTAATATATTTACACCAGGCTGGGACAGTCCTCGACCGCAATGGAGACTTCGCCCTGATATCCTCCTTGATAACCTGTTTCGTACTGAACTAGGTGAGGAGATCGAAGATTTCTTCACTAGGAACAAGGGATCGGTAGACTCAGTTGAGCACATATGGGAGGCATTCAAGGTCACGATCAGGGGGCACTGTATTTCCAAAGGCCATGGCGTACTACGCTCCATCCTCACATCACTTATCACACTGGAGAAGGAGCTGCGCGATCTAGAACTGCGAATGGTTTCCGACCCCAGCCCCGACCTACAGGCCGATTTTAGGGAGACACTGTCACGATATGAGGAGGAGGCTGCGCGGGAGGCAAAGTTTAGGGGCAAACACTGGCAGGCCCGTAAATATTGCGAGGGGGACAGGCCCGGAAAGGCGCTAGCTGCGATTACACAACCACCCCGAGCTCGTAACACCATATTAGAACTCACCGACACCTCTGGCACTGCTATTAGGGACTCGGATGCGATCCTTGCTACCTTCGTGGCGCACTATCGCTCACTCTACACCTCCACTGTAGGGCCCGACGTCTCCTATGCTGACTACCTCAGTGACGTTGCGCTGTGTTGGCTTAGCGACGGCGATAGAGAGTTCCTTGCGGCTCCGTTCGAGCAAGACGAAATACACGAGGCCATTATGTCCCTCAAGAATGGCAAAGCCCCTGGGCTTGATGGCATACCAGCCGAATTCTACAAGGCTTACATCGACATCATGGCCCCAGTACTCAGCGAGGTCTTCTCTGAATCCTTAGATGATGGAGTACTCCCTTGTTCAATGCGCGAGGTAGTGATTACCTCCCTTCTTAAACCCAATAAGGACCCCAACTCCTGTAACTCTTATCGTCCGCTCTCCCTTCTAAATTGCGACGTCAAAGTACTTGCTAAGGTCTTGGCCACCCGGCTGTCGCTGTTAATGACCAGACTCGTGCTGCCCGACCAATCGGGATTTGTGGCGGGCAGGTCTACCTCCCATAACCTCCGCACGCTTTTTTCCCTGCTCCGCACGGTACACCCCGACACACCCGTGGCGGCCATATTTCTGGACGCAACCAAGGCGTTCGATTCTGTCGAATGGCCATACCTGTTCTCTGTGCTAGCTCGTATGGGATTTCCTACATTATTTATATCCTGGGTCCGCCTGCTGTATACTCGCCCTATGGCAAGAGTACTGATCAACGGTCATCTGTCACAGCCCGTCGCACTTACCAGGGGTACGAGACAAGGGTGCCCTCTCTCTCCCCTATTGTTCGCCATCGCGGTTGAACCTCTCGCCTGTAGGCTGCGTCAGTTGCATCGCGGAGGCGCGGTGCAATGCCTGCAGCGCCAGATTGATGTGTCACTCTATGCGGATGACATAACGCTATATGTCAAGCATCCTGAAACATATCTCAATCCGTTGCTTCGGGAGTTTGTTCTGTATGGAGGGATATCCGGAGTCCATATCAACTGGTCCAAGTCGCAACTGCTCCCCCTGACTGATGCGGTGACTGACTTCCCCCTCGATTACCCACTAGAGTGGTGTCGGTCTGATATCCGCTATCTTGGGATCTGCGTTTCAAGAGACAGAGACGAGACGCTGCGATCCAACTACGGTGTAGCGATAACCAAACTGATTGCTTCCGTGGACCGCTGGATCACCCTGCCGCTATCCATGGCCGGGAGAGCGTCGCTCATAAAAATGGTGATACTCCCCCGCTTCCTTTATCTCTTTGTCAATGTACCGTACTTCCCTGGCGCTCATTTTTTCCGAACCTTGCGGTCGGAGTCGCGACGGCTCTTTTGGGGAGGCAAGAATCCCCGACTTAAGTGGTCTACCATTACCCTCCCCTATGAGAAGGGTGGTTTCGATGTCCCTGATTTCGAGGCCTACTATCAGTGTGCGCAAGCGCATTTCGCTTACCACTGGATGGCCCCTACTCCCTTTATGCCGCATGTAGCAGTGGAGGACTGGATCGTACATCCCCTCCCGCTTAATGGTTTGCTTCACTGTCCTGAATCTGCCATTACTACACCGAATACGTCGGTCTCCTGCACATTAGACGCATGGCGCCGCATCACCAAGAGCTTGGTATGTGACTTTCTCTACTCGCCCAAGCTACCGCTCACGCATCACCCTGATCTTACCCTTTTGGGGGAAGTGGGCTTTCGCAACCTCTGTGCAAAGCTGCGAGTCTCTTGCTGGGGGGACCTCTTCTCCAATGGCACCTTCAAGTCGGCAGACCTGTTCTTTGCTGCACACGACCACACTCCCCTCGACCTCTTCTACTATGTGCGACTACGGGCGGGGATGAGAGACATCCTACCAGACTTTCCCAGCGAGCCCGACACCACACCTCCGCTGCACTTTTTATTAAGCTCACAAGAGGGGGCCCACCTGGTTTCCGGCCTTTATCGCCAGATCAGGGGAGCTGTCCCGGTGTCAGAGTCCAATGCGCGGTTGCGCTGGTCTGCTGAACTCGGTCTCGACACATCAGATGAGCAGTGGGGTCGCTGCTGCGCGCTCACCTCTCGCATTTCTGCCAGCAGCAGATTAAAGATCATTCATTATAAATACCTGCAGCGTGTATACTACACGCCGGTGAGGAAACGGCGCTTTGGCCTGGCGGATGATGACCGCTGTGAACGTTGCCATGTCCCTGGTGCCGACTTTCTCCATTTGGCGTGGACGTGCCCTCAGGTGGCGGACTTCTGGCGCCAAGTGCTGGATGCTCTTGCGGAGATGGTTGAAGAACCAATGCCTTCCGACCCATTGGTGGCCCTACTCGGGGACACTGTCCGTTTTCCTAGATCCTGCCGGAAATTTGTTGACACTGCGCTCCTGCTGGCCAAGAGGCGCGTGGCGTGCCGGTGGGGATGGGGCAGGGCGCCCAAATTTAAGGATTGGCTGGGCGACCTAACATACTGCCAAGATCAGCATACGACATTTGCTGAACTGCTGCCCACCTCGAGTCGCCCCGGCGACATTTGGGACCCATTGCTGCGATATCTCCTCACACGCTCAGACGATGCGACCATAGCAGGCGATCAACCCACAATAGATTAGCGCACTACTCCATTCTTGACCCTGGCTGGGAACCCTGCTTCTATGCGCGTGCCCCCCTCCTTGCATTATCCAAGTAGGGCCCCCCCCCCCTGGACTCGGCCACTGCACACTTGTCAGCCTCCCCCCGCCTCCTGACTCCATGCTCCGCCTGCACCGTGGCCTTGCTCCCTTGTCTTACCACCACTCCCCCATACTCTCACGCAGACTCCTTCATGCCCTGCTGGCAATATGTCGTGACACCCACTGCTGGTTGACTCTCTGGGGCCCCACGCCCGACCTAACCTCTGGCTACTAGAGACCCTCTCGCTGGATTGATTGTGCCCTGCACACACTCCTAAACGCACCTCCACTCACATAGCATGCCACACCTATACACTGATCCTTAACTGACCAAGATGCATGACTTGCCTCATGGTCATTGCACTGTTGGGTAATGTTGTTACGTTTTTTTATTACACCCCAAAAAACGGAGAGGGAAGGACGTTCTTTTTGTCTCCATTAGAAAACACTGTTCTGCTGCTGTTCATCCTCTTTTACTGTGCCACATCGGAGAAGCACCCCCACTTCCTCCTTCTACGCAATGCCGCCGGGCCTCCGGGATGCCGGCAACAAGGCTGTGTACGCTTCCGTTTTTTTATTGCTGCCGGCCTCCGGGTTGTGGGCACGACAAGCTGTGTGACATATCTCCAAATACACAATAAAGCAGAGTTGAACCCAAAAAAAAAAAAAAAAACAAAAAAAAAAAAATATTTAATATATTTAATATATATTATTTTATTTTATATTTATATAAAAGTCGATATTTTATACATCTATATTTTTTACATCAAAATTTTTTGTTGATATTTTTGTACTTACCTGTTTAAGTATAGGAGTTGATATTTTTGTTGTCTATATTTTTTAGTCGATATTTTTAACATCGATATTGTGTCAGTGAACCCTCCCTCTTGACCAGGGAGCGAAACACATCCAACAGTGCTGATCGTCATCAGAAGCCGTTGTGCATCGGTCTTTGCAATGTCTTTCAGTTCTTTCTCTATCCATATAATGCTATTTCAAATGTTTCTGAAGACACCGGCGGGTTTTGAGATCCATACTCCCTGAATAATTGCATTAAAGGCATCCCATAGGAAGGCCTGACTAACCATGGAGCCGGAATTTAACTCAAAATATTCCAGTATTGAGTCATGTCGCTCAGAGCCGAACACTGCATCCAAGAGAGCAGTGCCAGGAAAGCACCATTTCCTCTCCGGCTCCCCGCTATATGGGACCATTTTTACTGGAGAGGGCACCGATAGTGTGCATGGTAGATGCTATGTATGCCCCAGCCACAAGGCAGCTTTGGCGGAAATGAACCAATAATCTATTCCTGTCCATTCCGCATGGGGTGCAGAGTAGATCACGATGCATCAACTCCTACAGGGTATCGGAGATGGCGTCGTTTTGAATCACCGAAACGCCGCGGAGTTGATGCATCGTGATCAACTTTTTCAGGTGACTGCCGTACGAATATTTATCATTATATCTGGAATGTAAAGAAATATATCCCACAAGGCATAGGATTGACTTCTGTGTTTAAGATACCGTCTTCCAAATACAAACAATAAAATAATAAAAATTGTTGGAGAATAACGGACTTTGGGCCTTTCTATGCTTTAATATAAGGAATAATACCGGTGTGAGACACAAATAAGTCGTGTATCTCGGAGCATGTGTATCCCGTTACCATCTTGAGACTGGAATCCAATACTTTTTTGGAACTACGATTTCGCCCTGAAGAAGTTCTGGTTTCAGAACGAAACGCGTTGGCTGGTTTTTCCTAAAAAAAAAGGCTTATTAAATGAGCATTGCAAACTGACATCAAGACTCAGCGTTTGTGTATGAGGACACATACCAAAAAAAGTGGTTTAGTTTCTTCAAGCAGGATTTGTAAAGCGGTGCTTTCCCATATTGGACAAAAAATTGACTGTTGATCCCAGGTTTGGGTTGTGCTCTGAGGACAGGGAGCATTTTTGAAAGAGCACGCGAGGATTGGAAAACTGATGTGTTTGGTGATTTTAGGATTGGTGCCTTTTTTCTTGAGTGGTCCACTGTCCAAAGTGTTGTTGTATAAATGATGCCAGGGGGCATTCAATCCAGGTGCAACACCATGGAGCTAAAGGGAGCAGTCAAATCAGCCAGGGGAGATTAGGTCCATGCTCTGCGAGGAGTATAGATCTGGTGGTGTGCAGTCAGGAGTGGTTCCATGTGATGGGGCACCACCAGGCCCATTTCTCTAACTGAAGGTCTTCTGCTGGTGAATCGAAGTACCGGGTCTTCCCGTCTATGTTCTCTTGTGACCTGGTGGGGTACAGCATGCCATTCTTGAGTCCTTTAATCTGTAGCAGACCTTTAACATCTTGAAACTTGTGATGAGCCTCCTGAACTGCCAAAGTGAATTCAGGGTAAAACACATCAGCAGGTCTCTGATAGTGCAACAAGTCCCATTCACAAGCCAGCCGGAGTGTCATGTCTCTATCTCTGAAGTTTGCAAACAGGTGACAATGGGGCAAGGGGTGACCTCGGTCAGTGGCCAGGGACCCAATGTCCTATGGGCTCTTTACACCACAAATGCACCCCTGAAGCTTTGGCATTTAAACAGTTCTGCAAGAGGTCATTCCACAAATTGGTCTGGGCTCCCCATATCTGTGGATTCCACGATTCCCATGATTCTAATGTTATTCCCGTGCAATGTCACTTCAAGATCTTCATTCTTAACAGCTATTACCTTGAGGAGCCTCTATGTCTTTGCAAGACACTTAGGAAGAGACAGAGGGCAGTCTTCCAGGCCTGAAATACGTTCCTCAGTGCCGTTGAGACAAAAACCCTGGCAGTCAATAATTCCTCCATTCGATCCAGGCGGCTCGTCAGAGTATCAAGCTGTGCATCAATGGAGTGGAATCCAGCACAAAGCGATGTCCCCTGCATGGTCCATGGATGGATTTGCTCCTGGTCAGGAAGGGGAGCTGGGTAGGGCCTGGCAGAAGGGTTGCTGTAGGCCACATGAGGCTGGCACGCTGCGAGGGACCCAACCGCATGGCAGTCCCCTACGACACAGCAGCACAGACGGTGTGGCTAAGGAATGGCCAGTCACCAAGGAGGGAGACCGAGGGTGGGCAGGCCGACAACAGAGGCCGCCCAACCAGCAACCCACTGCGGCCCAAACACAGCGTCAAGCCAACCAAACTGGGCAGACCCCCCCACAGCACCAAGAGTCCCTACGTGCAGATAGCAGCCACCACCTTCCGCGCCCCTTACCAGTGGATAGAGAGGCCGCTCAGGGAAAGCAGATGCGTCAATGCTTCAGAGCCTGTCAGTCTAATCAGCAGGGTGTTGTAGCTCTGCATCCATCATCATCGGGCCACCTGAGCACGTCCTGGGGCCAGTACTTGCATTGCTCCTCGGCTGGCACCCAACACCAGTAGGACACACCAGTAGGACATGCCTGCAATCTGCGACAGGCAGAGGTCCCCCGTTGTTGTTGGTGGTGAGTGGGGGGACCCACCAGGGCTAGGCAGCCTGATCCTCAGGCTCACCCCTGGCCCCTATTGCCACGGGGCTTCAAAGGGTGGGCTAGGCTGATCCCACTCACTCACAGTTGCATAGTTTCCAGTGGTTGCATCGTTGCCCAGACAGCGAAATGTTGCAGCGCTTGATGCAGGGCAATTCATTTCCTCAAGTCGATTGGATAAGATTACATTTGGGTCCTGTATTCCAATAGTTGAGGGCTGACACCGCCGGAGCTTCACTGCCATGCGGCCATCTTGGTGGGCGGTGTGGCCATGCCCCGTCAAGTGCAAATGGTTTTAAAAGTTGCTTGGCCATGCCAGACTGGACCTGCTGCTGCAGAAGACTTATTAGATCTCAAGCAGTTCAGTCCACACACTGTGTGATTTTATTTTTAATATCAATTTAAGCAACTGTTGAGGATGGCCTTTGGATTGGCAAATCTGCAATTTACTTAGTGCTGAAACGAAGAGCTAAGCATTTTATGAAAATGGATCACTCTAAAAAAATATCTAGAAGACATACACAGTGGATATTGTGTGTGAGCTATATTCTGCATCTTAATGATTATCTGAGTAAAAATGTAATTACCGTGAGTTGATAATCCTAATGTCTGTAGTTTACAGTGCTTAGAAGTTGCAGAAGAGTGGATTGAAGCGCTGTATAAAAAACAAGTTATCATTATTATTAGTAGTAGTGATAGTGTATATTATCATATTTATTAATAAAACCAGTTTTTTATACAGATTTTCGCACCTGGAAACAAATTTACTTCTAGAAATACGCTACCTGCACTTGTCAAAAAATCGCCAAAAGCACAACCTGATCCAGAAAACATTTATGACAGACTTTTCCACTGTGGTTTTTGTCTTCTTCTTCGTATTAGAATTATCATTATTATTAATCATAATCATGATAATAATAATTATTATTACAGTAATAATTACAATACTAACACTAATAATAGTAATAATCACAACAATCAATATAATAACGCTTATTATTACTACAATTTTTGCTTATAATACTACTAATATTAATATTGAGAATACGGATAATAATAAAAATAACGTCAATAATAATAATAAAAATAATAATAATAATAATTGTATCTATGGTTTGAGTCCATGCTGTTTGTGTGCAGACTGGTTTTGAGATAGAGAAGTGTCTGCCCTTATGATTTAATAAGCCTGTACCATGGTATGTCATGGTATACATAGTCAAATAGAGGTTGAGTCCGGGAAAAAGGGAGGTTCTGGCTGAGAATATGAGCGTTTTGCCTGTGCATATAATTAAGTGATTTGACATTAGATTTTATGTCTGGACATTTGAGACTATGTCTGGAACACAATTGTACTTGACCATGGTTGCACCTATAATGGCATGCTCCTTTGCTGATCACTGTTGTTCCTCATGCATATAATGCAGAATCCTTGATATATGCGTGAAAACCTAAATAGTGTTATCTACTTCAGTGCCTTTTCTATTATTATGGTAACTTGCTTTAATAGTATGCCCTTCAAGTACAATGAACTCACTTCCTGGAAAATCAACCAATGTTGAGTGTCATGAAATTATTTACTGTGATGTCTTAAGGGGTGTATCAAAGTGCATGATATCACTTCCTCTACCCCAGGCAGCTTAATGAATCTAACTCCATGCACAGCCTTTGTGCAAAGTGATGGCTCTCACAACAGATTGCAAAGGAGATAGCTCCAATCAGGAGTATACAAAACATGAGCACATTGAAGTGTGCATTCTCTGCACCTGTGAGCCATTAGCCTTCCTGAAGCAGCAGGTACATGTCCAATTATCATGCAGAGGACAGTCCTATCTCAGAAAATAAACAGTAGTAAATCCTGTGCAAGGGTTGGGAATTTGGGGTTACAAGGGGTGATTGGCATTGTTGATTTGCGAATGCCCATAAACAGTAACATTTACGGGGTTTCACAAACTCAAATCCAGCCCTTTCACTCAATGGAAATGGCAGTAAAGTTACTCCAGCCAAGGTCTGCAGTAACTTCCTTTTCCATGATGGGAAAGGGAGTAGATCACCCCAGATATGCTGGGGATGTAAGGGAAGGGCTTTTTTCCACGAAGCAACGTGTTTCCCTTTTGAGAAAGAAAAATAATTTTTAAAAACATGCATTTGCCAAGTGGGTTAAATTACCTCAGTATGTATTTCGTCACTGTCGAGAATTAAGCACAGAGGGAGTAGGACCCCAGGAAATGTGTCATATGACACTTCCAGAAGTATGTCACGAAACCCGTGCCTCTCACCACTTTCCAGATCTACTTCTGGGAATGGTTGTGAACTGAGCAAAACAAAAAAGTATGTTCCGAGGGAAATGAAAATGTCTTCCCATGTTTTCACTTTTTTGTGAACTGGGTCATAGATGTTTTGCAGGGCCACCACAGTAATCTGGGGAATCATTCACTTCACAGCTGTACAGGATCATGTTAAGGATGCAGGCTTGCATTTGTTCATGCTTGTTCAGGGCTCACTTCTAAACATTTGTGTGAAAAGAGTATTTACCTGAGGAGGTCACAGTATATGTTGCAGTCTTTGGGGTGTATTGATTAAAATCTGCATCAGTGAACCAGACATGGTCATAGATCATTGATCTAACTTTATAGCCGAGAGTTAGTGGATGAATCGTTTCTTGTTTACCTAGTTGCAGGGGGGTTCCATGTTCTGTATTGAGAAAGACTGCCAAGCCACAGTTCCAAGCCCTATGTAATGTTACATAAACTGGTCAATTAATGTAACAATTATTGGCTCTGGTCCTATAAAATGAGGAACTAGGGGCCTCGAGGACAAAGGGCCATATGAATGATAGAATCTGTGTGTGATTTCCAAATAGTGATTTAATGGTAATTTCTATTTGGAAATCGGATAATGATATGTACGAAGGTAAGTATTCCACTACTAGCGATTTTGTGAAATTCGCAATTGCAATTAGGAAATTTCCTATTTGGAATTTGTACTGTTGCGATTTCCAAATAGGAAATCACAATTTGGAATAGTCGCTTTTTGGATGCAGATTGATGATGTAAGAGACAGGAAATGTAGAAATATAGGGTGTGGCCACAACTCAGAAACCTAGGAAGATGCTGGAAGGAAGGTGTGCTCATGTGTGTTTACTTGCAGTGACATTGAAAATTGCCTCCTACAACACCATGTCTAAGGATGATGGGGATATGAACGTTGGCAGCAGGAAGAGGAAAATTTAATTTTCTCATGAACAGCTGGAGCTGTTGTTGAGGAATGTGTGGCTTACATAGACCAGATGTTTGGCAAATCATGTTTTTCAGTACATGAGGTCTAGAAAACAAAAATAAGGAACAGCATCCTTGAAAAGGTGAACTCTCTTGGTGTCACCTAGAGGACCAAACCAGAAATAAAGAAACACTGGTATGACCTAAGATACATTGCAAAGGAGGAGGTGGTCAGCAGGATCGCTGAGGCTCGTGGCACAAGTGGTGATTCCTCCAAACATACTCCTCCAACTCCAATGGAATCACTTATTGAGGGGAAACTTGAATCTGAAAGCGTGGTGGGAGTGTCAGACATGGACACTGCGAATCCTGCGGGCTTCAACCAAGGTAAATGTTTTTCTTTAATAAAACTTTTCATAACATATTGTTTGTTACTCTTCAAGTACAACATACTAGCTACAAAAACTCAATTTAAACATTTTCTTTAATTTGACAATGCATTATGGAAGTTGTAGTACAACCAAGCCATATGTTGTAGTGTGTGTCAAATTTGTATAAACTACATGTAGCAATATATAATCTTCATGTCAAAAACACATAAATCACATTGTAAACTATATTATGCAAACTTAGTAAACATTTATTTACAATAACTATATACATACATTTCCACAGATCACACCCAGGATGTGTCTTAACCCCTTCCACGCTCATGACGAGCTGGGCTCGTCATGAGGTAGCCTCCTCGCACGCTCATGACGAGCCCAGCTCGTCATGTAAAGTGCGGTTTTGAAAATCTCAGCGTGCGAGCGGAATTCCGCCCGCACGCATGCGGTTAAAACATTGTGCCTGATCAAGCCATTGGCACACAAGTGGAAACTGATGACAGCACAATTGCTACTCCTACACCATAATTCAAACTCCAACTACTAAGAGAGTAAACGTGGCTTCACTAACAGATTTTGAAGAAAGTATTGAAGAGAAAACACAAGGCTGGAACACAACTTCATCTGTGTGTAGGACACTAAGACAACGTAGAGTCCAACAACATCCAGTTCACAATTATGATGTCGCTGATGATGTCAGACAGTTCACAAGTGTTTGGTGGGCTTGAGAAATCAATTGTCACCTTACAGCGCCTGCAAGTAAAACAGATAAAAATAGTGATAATGCATCTGCAAAGCATGTCACGTTCAAAGCTGAAATTGCAGAAAGGTCAAGAGTTTAGGATTGCTGCCATGAAAATGGAGCACATGGAATGCTATGATGCATTTACAAACTCATTTAGTTGATTGAAGGAACCCACCACCACTCTTGCCAGGAGAATTGAGAACATCCAAAATGACATTGGGTATTGCTGCCAAGATGTAGCATTTGGTCTGGTCCAAGTGACCACAGCTCTGGAGAACATTCAGATACATAACCTGCCAGTCCCCAACATATTACCATCATCTGAAAGCAAAGACCTCTATAGCCTCAGTGGCATATCTGTGCCAAATGGAAGCTTTATGAGGTGAACACACCAACACAAATCTGGCACATATATATGCCTACCTCATAGCCAAGTCCTTCTGAGAAGGTGACCAACACAGGGGTCATAAAAAGTAACTTTTGTATGCACTCATATGTATGTTATAAGATTGTTCTGTTTGTGGTCTCAAACTTTGTTGCTTTCCTATAAGGATACAATTGATGATAAACAATTACAAAACATAATTACAACCTGAATAAAAAATTATCTTTCAATAATGGAAAAACATTACCATCATGTGTATTGGTAGATGTGCTCATTATTCTTACCTTAAAAATAGTTGTTTGTGATCTCTGTGCATTGTGCTCAACCCTCTGCGGCATGTGTCCCATTCTGCTGAATCGGTAGTGGTGGCAGGTTGTCATCTGAGTCTAATCTGGCTCCATGTTGATGTTCTGAAGACACTTCCACATGGTTATGTTGTGAAGGACATCACATGTGGAAATGATTTAGCAACAGGTCTCTTGTCAGTAGAGTACTGCTCCACCAGACTTATATAGGCATTTAAGGAGTGATTTCAGTTATCCAAATGTCAGTTCAATTATTGATCATGTGGTTTTATGAGCCCTGTTGTACTGCAGTGCCTTGCACTTCTGATTCTTGAATTCAAGTATGGTGTCAGTAACCAAGGGCACAAGGCATATGCACTGTCCCCTTAAATAGTATGAAAAAGGGAAATGGATCAACGCATGGTTGAACAATGCATTCCTGAACCATGTGGTCTTAACCATGACTGCGTCTTTACTACACATGCCTTTACCATGCAATTTCATGGAAAATACATGATTGGTAAAGGAACATGTGTGCTAAAGAGCATACCCCTCCCCCCAGGCCTGACAGCTGTCCCTTTTACCCCACCCTGAGCCCTATAAATTAACCAGAGGTGATGGGCGTGGCGCGCGGCTGATTTCTCAAAGTTTTTTATGAGGAGGTTAAAACAAGGTATCTAGGTGAAGGTGCTCCTACAGGCGACGTAACTGTTCAAAGTGCGTCAAAGTGGTTGAAGGTTGAGTGCGCTACAGGAGTGTAGGCGCATCCCTGTGTTGGGCACACTTATATGGAGCTGTGTGTGGTGAGACAACACAGTGTGTTTCCAAACAATTGTAGTCAATAAAGTATCAAAGTTGAACGTTACAGGTAAACGTTTAATCCAAATTTGTCATGTGCAATAAACCATATTATATTCAAATGGATTTGCAGACCATCAGTTCATATCGTTTGAAACTGTACATAGCTCCGATGCATTTCGGACAATCTTTGTCCTTTCTCAAGGAGCTCTAAAACAAAAAGGATATATGACCATATCAATATCATGGAGAGTTAAAGAAACAAAAAATATTCGATACATTTCGATATAACAAAGTTAATGTGACGGTTGTTAGACATGCATTAAATTGTGGTGCAAATGGAGTGATGAAATCAAACGGGGATGACTAAAGAGACATAGGTGAGGGAGACTGAAAGAGCGTAAGGCCAACGGCAATGGCACAGGTAAAACAGTTCAATGAGACCCAGTATCATGGGTCAAAAGCGGGAACACAATAATTCAGGAAATGCTCAAGTGGTGGTGTGAGAGCGGGTGCAAAGTGGTTCAAAGGTTCACGAGCTGCAAAAAAGCAGCTCGATAAGCTAGCGGTCCCGTAATGGTGTACCGCTCGCTCGGATTTTAAAGAAGTGATGTGGTGCGCTCAAAGGGCGGTTAGCGGGCAAAGGTAGTCAAGCTTACCGGGGTAGTCTCATCGACGGAACCTATGATGGAGGTCTGTGAAGGTGAAACTCCGCCGAATGAATGCGGAGTTTTGAAAAAAGACTGTGGAAATGAAAAACGGACTAGGTGAAGTGTAAGTTAGTCTGGTTACAGCGTAACGGGGGTGGCCATCTTAGAAGGGAGTTTGGAAAAAAAAGGCATTAGAAAAAGGTGAGGAAAACATGGTATCAATCGCAACAGCGAAACAGTATTACAATGCATCAATGAATGCCCAAAGGCGGCATTATAAATAGCAGCTTAGCTCAGTCCGGTCATTAAGACCAAAAGGTTTCTGTGTTTGTAGCCTGTACATCCAGGCTGTCTCTCTCTGTAGCAACGTTTTGTTGTTGTCTCTGCCTTCTTTTGGTTGAACAATCTCAAGGACCAGATATTTGAGTTGAGATATGTTGTGGTTAGCTTCATTGAAGTGAAGCGCAATGTTAGATTTGGAATTCTTGGTCCTGATATTCGACTTATGTTCGTTCAGTCTTGTTTTAATCTTCCTACTTGTCTTTCCCACATATGTTTTTCCGCATGGGCACTTGAGGAGATAGATTAGATTTGAAGAATCGCACGTGGCGTCAACATTCAACTTGATATCAAACCCTCTCATTGGGTGGCAGATCGTGTTACCTTTAATTACATTATTGCAGTTGCTGCAATGGTAGCATGGTCGAGTTCCAGTGAAGGTGGTGGATCCCTTTATGGCAAGAGGTTTTGAAAGGATTTCCTTGAAGTTCATGGGCCTGGTGTAGGCGAAGATCGGGGGATCATGGAATAAATCACCGAAATCCGGTTCCGATGATAAGATGCGCCAGTGTTTTTTGATGATCTGTTTATATTGGTTGCTTGAGGTCGAATACCTTGAAACCAATACCATTCGATGGCTTTCCGTCTTAGGTTTGCTGGCTAAAGCATCTGTTCTTGAGATGTTCGATGCACGGTCCATTGCGTCTTTAAGAATGGTTTCCGGATATCCTCTTCGTTGGAATCTAGATGCCATCTCAGTGATTTGATTCCTTCTAATGATCGGGTCAGAAACTATCCTGGTTACTCTCAGCATCTGGCTGTAAGGTAAATGTTGTTTGAGGGAATCTCGATGAAAACTACTGTACAGTAACGCATTGTTGCGGTCTGTAGATTTCCTATACAGATCCGTCTGTATGCCTTGTGGGGTTATTTGGATGAGCACGTCCAAGAAAGCAATTTCTTGGAGGTCAATGTTCCAAGTAAAGTCTATACGATCGTCCTTGGTGTTGAGGTCCCTTAAGGCCCGTTCTAAGCTTTCTTGGGGGCCTTTCCAAATGAAAAGTAGATCGTCGATGTACCGTGTATAAAGTTTGAGATTGTCCATCCATGTTCTGTTCTGGTATATGTAGTTATGTTCGAAGTTACCCATGTATAGGTTCGCGTAGGTAGGGGCCGCAAAATTGCCCATAGCCATTCCGGACATTTGTAAATACCAGGTTTGGTCGTGTTCAAAGTAACTATGGTATAGTGTGTATATCATCAGTTCTAAGATGAAAGGTTTCAAAGGGTCGTTGATTCCTGACGTGAGCAAGGCTTGTTCCACCGCGTTAATACCTCCTTCATGCGGAATGGAGGTATATAAGCTTCTTACATCTGCAGTGCAGAGTATCAGTTTCTCATTCTCAACAAAGTTCAGTGTTAAAAGTTTATTGAGTAGTTGTGTGGTGTCCTTAATGTAACTGGGTAATGACTGAACCATTGGTTGTAGGTATCGATCTATGAATTTACCTGTAGGCTCATGAATTGATCCTCTAGTTGAAACAATTGGGCGGAATGGTGGATCCAACAAGTTTTTGTGTATCTTCGGGAGCATAGTTATTGAAGGGCTTCGTGGATATTCCGTAATCAGGTATTTCTTCGTTCTTTCTTCGATAATTCCATCCGTTGCGGCTTTATTAACAATGGACACTAATTCCTGTTTGTATTCTTGCGTGGGATTACCGTCTAAAGGCAAGTAAACGTCCCTATCCATGACATGTTCCATGGTTCTTTGTCTGTAGAGTTCCATGTTGAGAATAACAAGGGCGCCTCCTTTGTCGGCCTTTACACATTTTATCGCCGGATTTTTGGCAATATTTCTAAGAGTATCCATGTCTTTCGTCGTGATGTTCTTATGAGTCTTTTTACGGAAGTTGATTCTGGAAATATCCTGTTTCACTAAAGTTTCGAACATGTCAATACTTTTGTGACTCACTGGTGGTATATAGGTACTAGAGGGACGTAAACCCAGAAGTTCATCAGGTTTTGGATTAGTGGCTGGCTCTAAAACTTTTTCGAAGAAATGTTTGAGACGAAGTTTCCTTGTGAGTTTGAACGTGCTGACGTCCAATTCAATGAGGTTAGTGTTGCTGGTGGGAACAAAAGTCATGCCTTTTTGAAGGATCTTAATTTCGTGTTCGGTCAGGATGGTGTTCGAGATGTTAATTACTAGCGGTGCTTCCTGGTTTTCTTGTTGGGCTTCTGAGGTTGTTGGATTTCTCCGTTGTCTTTTTCCAGCCCTCTTTCCCCGTCGGGGTCTGCGGTTTTGTCTGTACCTTCTCCTAAAAAAGACTCAGTGGAGGTTGAGTCGATGTTTTGAGCTGTAGGTGTTTCCCTAGATGCTTGAGCAAACGTAGTTGGCCCTGCGGGTGTCCTCCTTGGGGGTCTGTTGGTATTGTCACTCCCTGAGGATGAAGTGTCTGTGTTGGGATTAAAGGGTTTGTTTCTCCGACGTTGCGCATAAACGTCGGCCCATGTATACACCTCCCCTAGCTTGTAGTCCAGGGTATCCCGTCGAAATTTTCGTATCTTTCTTTCATTGATTTCTCTTGTGTGTCTGTCCAGTTGAGCGGAAATGTCTTCTAGGGTGGCTTTTAGTTCTTCGGGGGTGCTCAGCTCTTTTAGTTCACTTTCAAGAGTTGTAATTTCCTGGGTAAGATCAGTGAGTATACCGGATAGTTCCTCCACAATTAAAAAGATTAAGTCGAGGCTGCACTTGTTAAGGATGGCGTTCCATCTCTCAATAAATTGTTTGGAATTCTTACAGAGTGAAGGTTTCAATGCTATCCGAAGGCCACGGGGAATGCGGAGTACCTTATGATATTTTATCAAGGTGTTGGCGTGTAACTTCTGGTTAATTTGGCGTCTTGATAGATAAAGCAGTTGCTTGATGCATTGTTCCTTTGTTTTGCTAGTCGCAGTTTGTGTTAGGTCATCGCTAATCAAAGCGTATATCCTCTCTGTGGCGTCTGTGTCGAAAGCTAATGTTTCAGCTCGAGCTTCAGTGGATTTGGATATCTCTTCGTACTGCATGTTGTTAGATGCGTGCTGCCTGCCCCTTGAACAGAAGAGGAAAGTATACCAGAGGTGATGGGCGTGGCGCGCGGCTGATTTCTCAAAGTTTTTTATGAGGAGGTTAAAACAAGGTATCTAGGTGAAGGTGCTCCTACAGGCGACGTAACTGTTCAAAGTGCGTCAAAGTGGTTGAAGGTTGAGTGCGCTACAGGAGTGTAGGCGCATCCCTGTGTTGGGCACACTTATATGGAGCTGTGTGTGGTGAGACAACACAGTGTGTTTCCAAACAATTGTAGTCAATAAAGTATCAAAGTTGAACGTTACAGGTAAACGTTTAATCCAAATTTGTCATGTGCAATAAACCATATTATATTCAAATGGATTTGCAGACCATCAGTTCATATCGTTTGAAACTGTACATAGCTCCGATGCATTTCGGACAATCTTTGTCCTTTCTCAAGGAGCTCTAAAACAAAAAGGATATATGACCATATCAATATCATGGAGAGTTAAAGAAACAAAAAATATTCGATACATTTCGATATAACAAAGTTAATGTGACGGTTGTTAGACATGCATTAAATTGTGGTGCAAATGGAGTGATGAAATCAAACGGGGATGACTAAAGAGACATAGGTGAGGGAGACTGAAAGAGCGTAAGGCCAACGGCAATGGCACAGGTAAAACAGTTCAATGAGACCCAGTATCATGGGTCAAAAGCGGGAACACAATAATTCAGGAAATGCTCAAGTGGTGGTGTGAGAGCGGGTGCAAAGTGGTTCAAAGGTTCACGAGCTGCAAAAAAGCAGCTCGATAAGCTAGCGGTCCCGTAATGGTGTACCGCTCGCTCGGATTTTAAAGAAGTGATGTGGTGCGCTCAAAGGGCGGTTAGCGGGCAAAGGTAGTCAAGCTTACCGGGGTAGTCTCATCGACGGAACCTATGATGGAGGTCTGTGAAGGTGAAACTCCGCCGAATGAATGCGGAGTTTTGAAAAAAGACTGTGGAAATGAAAAACGGACTAGGTGAAGTGTAAGTTAGTCTGGTTACAGCGTAACGGGGGTGGCCATCTTAGAAGGGAGTTTGGAAAAAAAAGGCATTCGAAAAAGGTGAGGAAAACATGGTATCAATCGCAACAGCGAAACAGTATTACAATGCATCAATGAATGCCCAAAGGCGGCATTATAAATAGCAGCTTAGCTCAGTCCGGTCATTAAGACCAAAAGGTTTCTGTGTTTGTAGCCTGTACATCCAGGCTGTCTCTCTCTGTAGCAACGTTTTGTTGTTGTCTCTGCCTTCTTTTGGTTGAACAATCTCAAGGACCAGATATTTGAGTTGAGATATGTTGTGGTTAGCTTCATTGAAGTGAAGCGCAATGTTAGATTTGGAATTCTTGGTCCTGATATTCGACTTATGTTCGTTCAGTCTTGTTTTAATCTTCCTACTTGTCTTTCCCACATATGTTTTTCCGCATGGGCACTTGAGGAGATAGATTAGATTTGAAGAATCGCACGTGGCGTCAACATTCAACTTGATATCAAACCCTCTCATTGGGTGGCAGATCGTGTTACCTTTAATTACATTATTGCAGTTGCTGCAATGGTAGCATGGTCGAGTTCCAGTGAAGGTGGTGGATCCCTTTATGGCAAGAGGTTTTGAAAGGATTTCCTTGAAGTTCATGGGCCTGGTGTAGGCGAAGATCGGGGGATCATGGAATAAATCACCGAAATCCGGTTCCGATGATAAGATGCGCCAGTGTTTTTTGATGATCTGTTTATATTGGTTGCTTGAGGTCGAATACCTTGAAACCAATACCATTCGATGGCTTTCCGTCTTAGGTTTGCTGGCTAAAGCATCTGTTCTTGAGATGTTCGATGCACGGTCCATTGCGTCTTTAAGAATGGTTTCCGGATATCCTCTTCGTTGGAATCTAGATGCCATCTCAGTGATTTGATTCCTTCTAATGATCGGGTCAGAAACTATCCTGGTTACTCTCAGCATCTGGCTGTAAGGTAAATGTTGTTTGAGGGAATCTCGATGAAAACTACTGTACAGTAACGCATTGTTGCGGTCTGTAGATTTCCTATACAGATCCGTCTGTATGCCTTGTGGGGTTATTTGGATGAGCACGTCAACCAAAAGAAGGCAGAGACAACAACAAAACGTTGCTACAGAGAGAGACAGCCTGGATGTACAGGCTACAAACACAGAAACCTTTTGGTCTTAATGACCGGACTGAGCTAAGCTGCTATTTATAATGCCGCCTTTGGGCATTCATTGATGCATTGTAATACTGTTTCGCTGTTGCGATTGATACCATGTTTTCCTCACCTTTTTCTAATGCCTTTTTTTCCCAAACTCCCTTCTAAGATGGCCACCCCCGTTACGCTGTAACCAGACTAACTTACACTTCACCTAGTCCGTTTTTCATTTCCACAGTCTTTTTTCAAAACTCCGCATTCATTCGGCGGAGTTTCACCTTCACAGACCTCCATCATAGGTTCCGTCGATGAGACTACCCCGGTAAGCTTGACTACCTTTGCCCGCTAACCGCCCTTTGAGCGCACCACATCACTTCTTTAAAATCCGAGCGAGCGGTACACCATTACGGGACCGCTAGCTTATCGAGCTGCTTTTTTGCAGCTCGTGAACCTTTGAACCACTTTGCACCCGCTCTCACACCACCACTTGAGCATTTCCTGAATTATTGTGTTCCCGCTTTTGACCCATGATACTGGGTCTCATTGAACTGTTTTACCTGTGCCATTGCCGTTGGCCTTACGCTCTTTCAGTCTCCCTCACCTATGTCTCTTTAGTCATCCCCGTTTGATTTCATCACTCCATTTGCACCACAATTTAATGCATGTCTAACAACCGTCACATTAACTTTGTTATATCGAAATGTATCGAATATTTTTTGTTTCTTTAACTCTCCATGATATTGATATGGTCATATATCCTTTTTGTTTTAGAGCTCCTTGAGAAAGGACAAAGATTGTCCGAAATGCATCGGAGCTATGTACAGTTTCAAACGATATGAACTGATGGTCTGCAAATCCATTTGAATATGATATGGTTTATTGCACATGACAAATTTGGATTAAACGTTTACCTGTAACGTTCAACTTTGATACTTTATTGACTACAATTGTTTGGAAACACACTGTGTTGTCTCACCACACACAGCTCCATATAAGTGTGCCCAACACAGGGATGCCCTATAAATTAACCCCACACCCTAAAAAGTACCCCAACCCAGCCTCCCCGCCTTGAGCCCTAAAAACTGTCCCCTACATCCGCAAAGTACCCAAACCCCCTTCCCTGAGGACTAAAATGGCCCCAGCCCATGAAACTGAACCTTTTCCCGGCCCTAAAGACTGTCCCCATGCTCTACAAAATGCCCTCAACCCAGCCCCCCGCCCAGAGCCCTAAAACGTGATGCCTACCCCCTGCAAACTACCTCGACACTACCCCCCACACCCTGAGGCCTAAAACTGCCTCCAGTCCTGAAAACTGTCCCGTACCCTGGCCCCACCCTGAGCCCTACAAAATAACCCCATGCCTTAAAGTACCCGACCCTGACTTTTTACTTTAAGTGCTAGCCTTTTTACTGAACAAATATCCACCATCTCTCCAAATAACGTAAGCACTAGCGATAACTTGCTGTCACTTGCAGTCAGTAATGCATTTAAGATTGAATGCCCCTCAATCTGTTTAAAAATGCTACCAAAAACATAAACTACTCAAACAGAACCCCGAAACACTCATATATGATGCCTACTTCTGCGTCTCTAAAGGAATTGTGGTTAATTGTTTAATCTTCTTCACCTTCAGAAGAGCACAGTGGTTGATAACCATAACCTCAATGCTCAAAATCAACACTACTAAGAAAACTCCTCACAATTCTCCACAATACCCTCACCTGATTTAAATATCGAAGTAACCATCTTCCTATGTAACAACAGGAATGCTCTCATACAATCATCCGACCATAATCTTGAACGGTTTGACTAAATGTTTATGAGGATTAAAAATACAGTATCAAGCAATGTCCCCACCGCCCCTCTATTTCAATGTTTCTTCTCCCACTCAGAGATTGTAGCACCTGATTCATCCAGTCTCAGTGTTACCTCATCACCTATGCCTCGGCCAGACCATCCCCCAATTTCCAATGGTGGAACTGTCCCTGCGGGATCTAAACCCGTTTTCTAAATGATATCTCTTGCTCCTTTCTAGAAAGCCACTTATCTCACCTACCTCCTCCTTCAGTTTTCAGTGTGGGCATTATTTCCAATTCTCTCCTTCAGAGGGCATTGGAAATAATACCCACAGCTCGAGAATCATTAACCACAGCAATCAGACAATGGGTGGAACTAATAATCACCAACTTTGCACCAAATGCACTCCATCTACTAAACCTTCAGTTATCTAAGAAACGCCCCACTTGAGAAGTATGTCCCCCATCCTTGCTTGAGACATCTACCACAAAGAACCCACCCATCTTGCACTTGAGATTGAGACCGCTTCTCAATTCCCGCTCCAGCCCCCAGAGGGTTTCCGATCATCTATCTTGAAGCTGACATTCACTCACTTTTGCTATCATATAACACCACACAATTCGACTCATTACCATTGCTAGGCAATATCCTAACTATCCCATCCAATCCACTGAGAGAACCCAGTCTCAACTTGAGCACTATAAAGAAGCATAATTTACTACATGTCCCTATAACGCAACAAGAGGCGGTAGTAACCAATTCACATATCAAAAATATGCTCCTTAACTGCAGAACAGCGGTAAATCTCGCAGCTGACATCACCGATCTCATACTCACACAAGACCTCGACCTCCTTATCTTAACAGAAACAAGGCTGAATGACACCTACTCAACCATTCTCGACATTCTTGTGCCTCCCAACTATGATATTATCAGGTTGGATAGATCCGACGGAGCTGGCAGAGGGAAAGCATGCATCTAATCACACTATGTTCACCCTAAAACATGCACAAACTGCTCCAATGTCCTCTTGTAAATGTCTAGCCATTGAAATATGACACAATGACAAGATGTTAAGAAAACTCAGCACAAGTTACCACCCATGTGGAAATAACCTATCTTTCATGGAACAATTAACGAAGAACATCTCCTCTAACACAGACTTACCCCCTAAAGATTGATCTTCCTTTGGGATTTCAACATTCACTGGAATTTCAAAAATGACCTCTTACTGAACAACTTCATGTCCTTCCTTGCTGACCTCAACCTCATCACTCCAGACGGAGAAGAAATGAAGGGAAGCAGAGGACTCCGGAGGCGGTATCTGCCTTGGTTCCAGTTGATATCAGTAGTATTAGGGGTATTTTGTCCAGGTAATTACACACTGAAACAAGTGATTGAGTGGCTTTAATACCGCAGAGATTATACATAAGGAATATGAGCATTTTTAATCCTTGTTATGAAATAAATTTAACTTGAGGAACCAGTTGAAGAAAATTGTGGGTGGCATTGGATAGTAAAAAGCTGAGCCCAAAGAACTACGCCCAACGCTTACATACATTTTTATCACGGATTTGAAGGTGTGGGAGACATCAATTTCAGGTCCTGAGGAAGGTGGTTGAACCAGGCAAACCCACTGAAATGCTTTGATGCCAAGTTTTTAATGTAAATTCTGTTTATTGAATAAAGAACATGCAATACAAGCCAAGCAAATTGAAGACTCATGTTACTGTAAAACGAGCATCAAATAAGCCCACATTCCATTGTACAAAATGCAACAGCTGAATAAGCACATAGATGGCTGGATCTACCCCATATAAATGTAATCAGGCTCTACATAACAAACTGTAGCTCAATATAGGGGAACAACATTCCGCCAAGCCTTGCCGCTATTTATCGTAACCAGTAACCAATTATAGGGGAAGAGGAGAGAAACAAGCCTAGATGCGGGAGGGAAAAATGGATAAAACAAGGTTCCCCTTAACTCCAGCATTAAACATGAGCCTATCTTCGGTGCTGCATAGGAAGCTTTGGAGATGTCCTGTGAGTGCCGGCATAAAATGTGAATTCTTCCCCTGCTCTATGGGGGACCCTCTAATCAGGAAAGCCAAAGGGAACTGTTATCAATTACACATGAAAAATAACCTTTAAAGAAAAATCCCAAAAAGAAAACCTCACAAAACAAAAGAAAAAAAGAAAGAGAAACAAAGGGATATGCTGAGAGAAGACCACCCCTCAGGCAGGAGTTGGGGAGTCATCAGGTCAGGTCACGGGCCTAGGTAGGTCGCTCAGGAGAGTCCGGCTCCTCGCCTCTAGAGTATGGTTCAAGAAAATCCTCAAACAACTGCAAAGCCCGAAGTCTGGGGGGAACCAAACAAGAGTGCCTAGTCGCAGTGAGATAGTGTTTAAGAGGCTGCAAGATGCGGGTGAAACGCGTTTCAGTGTGGTTAATGCGGGCAGTTAGCAATTCAAGACCCAAAACATTCCACAGGCTAAGAAACCAGGTGGCAATAGGGGGAGGATGCGGATTCTTCCAAAATAAGGCTAATGACTGTCGGGCTGCTCCTAACAGATGGAGAATCAGGTGCCAGTCTGTATATGGCATAGCATTGAGTGTTGAGGGTTTAATGCCTATGAGCGTGACTATCGGGGAAGAAGGAGTAGGAAAACTCACTATCTCTTTAAAGTGGCTGAGAACCTCCTTCCAAATGACCGTGATAATTGGGCATGACCCCCAGTTGTGAAGGAAATCACCTCTAAACCCCTGGCATCTCCAGCAAGTCAGGAGGGTTGGAAACATTTGGTGCAAGCGAGTTGGGGTGTAATACCAGTGCATCATTAACTTATAGGCCAAATCGCATTGCGGCATGCTCTGAAATGTCTTTGGGATATCCTGCCATAACCGCGCCCACTCCTCCGGATATATGTCTGCTGCTAAGTCTGAGGCCCACCGTGTCTGATATCTGTGCGGTGTGGGGTGCTGAGAGCGTTGTAAAACAGTATATGTATTAGAAATCAAGCCCATCGACCCCTCAAATTTGCGAACCAGGGACTCAAAGGCAGTGAGTTGTCTAGTAGCTCCCTGGACATAGGTCTGGGAGCAATACCAATGGTGTAGCAAGTAATATTGCATACGTACTCCCCCTTGCTCAAAAGTAAGAAAATTTTCACAATGAAAAAGGTCCTGCGTTGCCGGGGAAACATCAGGTTACGGGTTATCGGAGTATTTGGGGATGGGAATGACTTCAGACCTCGGGAGATTGTCCCAGATCTCCAATACCGTCTTCCTAGGGATGGCTACATGGGCGCTGCGGGGACGCGCTCCACGTGGGAGCCAGGCCAAGTCCCATAAAGGTCTACAAGCCACTGCCCGGTCCAGATGAAACCAATGTTTTTTGCTTTCACGATCCACCCATTCCGAGATATACCTAAGATGACAAGCCCAATAGTATTCCAAGAGATTGGGGCACCCAAGTCCACCCTGGTCCCGAGGTAACAGTAGAATCCTGTTGGAAAAGCGTGGGGGGATGTCCCTATATACATTTAGTAAAGAATATCAGCCTGAGGTATTGGAGTGGGAATGGTTTGAAAGAGATAGGGAACTTTGGGGAGGAGGGACATTTTAATAGTGTTAATACACCCTAACCAGGCAAGAGGAAGAACCTCCCAGATGGACTTCCTATTTCTAGGCCAATTAGATTAAGTCCAAAAAAAGGAAGGGAGATACCCAGATTCTGCGAAAAGGGATAGGGATAGACAGTCACAAATAGTCACAAATTGTCCCTTTTCAAGGAACTGTACTATAGGCAAATTTCTCTGTATAGAAGAGCTTGCCACAGTATGGATCATGTGCTAAGCCTAGTTACTAGCATATAACAATTATTCAATAAAGTGTCACAAATTCTTAATTATCTGCTGTGAATTGTTCTATCAAGAAACAGTGAAACAGTAAGGAAATTCCAATATGAAAAAGAATATTTATTAGTATAAAAATAACATTAATGAACATTTGTCAATGGATTAATAATATCTTCTCACAGAGAAGTTACAATACATATACATTAATAATGTATTACACATGTTAAAAAAGAAAACTTATTGTGAAGGGTCGACGCAGCGTTTCGGTGAACAGTAATTCCTTCACCTTCTTCAGGACAAAGATTTTCACATAAATCGAAATAGCAGAAAACATTTATTAAAACACATCTGTACTATTTCTTAACACAGCAGTACCTCGAAACTAGAAAGCATTTGTTGAAACACATACATTTAATTAAACACTTCAATTGAAGAACAACCTAATGCAAGTTACTGCTAGCAGATGTAAAATAACACATGATCTATAACATAAAAAGGGAAGGTATTTGATAGATCCACCTATTAATAATATTACGAGACCCAGAATTCAAGTCGTCTCAAAGCCTTCAATAGCTTAATATCCTGTGGTCGGGGGCAAAACTTATCCGAACAAAAGGTATGGAGATTGTTAATCTAAAAACAATCAAATTATTCGTTTAGGTGTGCTATATGTCTGACTTAATATATATATATCACATCCTTGGGCATAACGTACCTTTATGTTAATACGGAACCTCCATAGAACTTTTTGATAGAGCCACCGACTGTTCCATTAAAATGCCGTAATGTAAGAGGGCCTGCATTCTAAGTGAGAAAACATAGTTAGTATATTATTTCTAATGCTTGTCTCCTACCGTAACAGAGTTTACCATTTAAAAACTAGAGAGCATATATTTGGTTAGCTTCACCGTTGACTTCAGTCACTCGACATTTTTAACCATTGTCAGCACTGTAATTCAAACAGAACGATAGGTATATTTAAGCATATATTTGAGCTAAATCAAATGGCATTGACCTTAATCATACTCTATGTCAGTTTTTACCTTTTGAATTGATATGACAACTGTCACGTAGCAAGTCACACTGTGCTTCAGGTTGGTGCGGACTCTTAAAGTGGATTTCTGAAATATCAAAAGCCCATGGTAGTTTTAACTGTGCTAGGAGCAGTATGCCCCAATAGACTCCCCTTCTTTATTCTAAGTATCCTATCTTAGGTTCCTACCGTCTTAGGTGTTTGAGACGGATAACCAGCAACCTCTAGCTCTCCTTAATCAAAGGTTATGGGTATACATAATTCAGATTTATGAATGATACATCACTGGAGAAACTCCAAGATCGAATCTCAAAACGATCTACCACAATTAGCCACATCAACGTATTTTTACTTTCCTTAAAACTCATGGCATTATATGTAAACTTATTAAATAACCAAAATACTGGACAAATATTTGCATTTGATCAGATGGCTATTGTTAAGAAACTTACAGATTGGCACCAGGTTTAATAAAACGGCTTTGTAGGAAAAAAATGAGAATCGGGGCTTCAACATAGTCTTTTAACAGATTTATAAATCCTCCTTCCATCAGCTAAATTAGCTTTCCTCCACAAACCTTTGCTGGAGCTAAGTTCTAAGTCTATTTCAACTTAACAAGAATGCATAAAGAGAGACTCAGAGCAGTTTCAGAGACTAACAATACATCGGGGCAACATACTCGCCGTAAAACAAACGGGCGGCCTCCCTGCTCTATCAAAAACCTCCAGGTCGGGTTACACGCCATTACGTTGCGCGTTTCTTTTTATAGGTCCTGACCTTGCCAGGCAATTGATTGGGAGGCAGAGCTTCGTTTCAAACCATATTATGTCTGTACTACCACCTATCAATTATCATTAACAAAGCGACATTAAAAAAAGAAATTATTTAATTTATTTATAATTTTTATAAAGATTGATCCAAAGGAATAACCTCAAAAAATATATAAAATAAAAAATAAAAATAGACACCGCTGATTTATTGCATCCAATCGTGCTCTGGTAGCTATGAAGCTAGGGCGGTCATCTTAAAGGGCTGTTATGTTCCGGACTCCTGATCTATAAACTGCAAACAGGAGTTAAACTACCCATTCTTTTAGGTAAGGAGAGGAATACACTCAAATGATATTAAGCCTGTATCACAAGTAAGTCACTTAAATTATTTATGACGGCACGAAGATATTCAGTTATGTAAATATTAGTGACATTTTATGGCAACTGCCTCTGAACAGGAAATACATAATTCACCACATCTGACTATCCATCCTAGTACTAAAAATATTCGCGAATTGTTGTGGCGCCCATCTTTGATCAGAAACGAACTATTGCCCTACATATGGCTAGCCTTACCTAATGTTTAATACTTAAAGTAAAAAACGTGCTGCTTGTATAATACATGCTGCTTGTATAATTGCAAATAGATATTAAGTTTTGCATAACCATTTTTATTACAAATGAATATCCTGTTTTATTTGACATGGAGAAAAGTAAACTAGCCTTTCCCACTCTACTTTACTGTTCAACCCATTTCTGTACATATTGAACTTAAACTTGTAGAATTGTTCACGTTTTTATTTTTTTACTGTGAGGTCACCACCCTGTATATTTGTTTGAATAGGGTCAGTAATGCACCATTTAAGATCTTCTATTTTTGTGATCTTTCTGTAACCAATGCTCCACTAATGGTGGGTTCTCTTCTTGGTTCCTATGGCTGATTTGTGTTCGGTCTTTCTGACCATAACTTCTCTAGTGGTCTCACCAACATATCCTTTGTTACAAGGACAAAATATCAAACAGACAACATTTTTGTTCAACAGTTGACTACATCTTTTACATTATGTGTGACCCCATTATGTGTGATCACAGATCCTTTAATTCTGTTGCCGTACTTGGTACATGAACTGCATGGAAAGTTTCCCTTGGGGAAGAGACGACTGTTAGATTTATTTTTTATTTTTTATTTGTTTATTGGGATTTTTACATTACTTATCACAAATCAACATCTTACATCGTTATCATGCATTGACACATAACTGCAGTAGGGAGCTGAATGACTGTAAGTAGTTACATACATATTTTTACTGCCTCACAGCCGTTATGGATTCTATACATTGAAAACTGTTTCTGGCGGGAACCCTCCTTCTGGTTTGTACCATTCAGTGAAAGTTTCTGAAACTCTAGCTGGGTTCATTCCTGACGGGTATGTATCAATGCTGTACTCTTATAGGTTCTTTCCCAGTGTCATTGTTTCCAATCTTGTGTGAATGTGTTCCCATCTAACTATCATCATGATTGCAACTGCCAACGTAAAATAGCAGACAGTTAACTATCGGGGTACAACTAGGGGGGACAATGGGGAGCTATCGGACTGGGTGTCGAAAATATCGATAATGCGGACAGTGTTGTCGTCTTTGTGTGATGTATTGGTGCGTATTGCGTGAAGGTGTATTGGGGGGGTTAGAGCCTTCATGGCTGGCTATCACCGTGTATGAGAGTGGAGCTCCTGGCATGACTTTAGTGGAACATTGAATCTAGACTGGTAGGGCTTGTCGAGGGACTGTTGCTACCAACCCTGCAGGGACAAAGGCGGGGTCTGAGATTGGGAGTCTGTTGGTACTTCCACAGGGGTCGTTTCGTGTGTGAATGTGTGTGATAACTGTGCCATTCTAAAGATATTCCCTAGACTGCCTCTTCCCTCAGCACCTCCTCCTCAGGCTTACCCCATTATTTCATGGCACCCACCCAGGCTGCTACCGGTGGTGCCGTAGGGGCTCGCCAAAGCATGGCTAGTCCCCTTTCTTGCTAAAAGAATGGCGAGGGATGCAAAACGGTTCTGCAATTTTTCGGTCTTCCGTCTGTAGAAGATCCCGAGGGCACAAGCTTCCCACGTGGTCATAGTCATACTATTGGTCGTCGCCCTAAGCGTCTGCTGAACGCAATCCCAGTAGTCATGAATGGTAGGGCAGTCCCAGAACATGTGTTTAAAGTCTGCCTCTGGGCTTAGGCATCGGGGGCTTGCAAAGTGAGTGTAGGGATAAAAACGCTGGTGGCGGTGCGGCGTGAGGTATGCTCTATGAAGGACATTGAATTGAATGTTCCTGAAACACCTGTTCCTGGAGACCTTTTTGGGGTATTCTAAAGCTGTGCCCCATTCTTTGTCATTAAACACTCTTTCAATTTTTGTTTTCCACATCTGACGCAATTACTGTAATGGGGTATGAGTTCCTGGATGGGCCTGTAAAGCCTCGTGAATAGGTGTCGGCCCGCTCCTATGTGTAAAATGGTATGTATTACTGGGTGCTGTGGATGCTCTCCCTCGTTTAGATCCCAGTATCGGCAGCTTCTATCTATGAGTTGCCTATGTGTTAAGAACTAGCTTGGCGGGAGGCCATATTGGTCGGCCATCTGGGCAAATGACTTCAGTTGGCCCTCCTCGAACAGGGACTCCATCTCTGTGACCGCGAGGTCTGTCCAGACCTGGAGACCGCCAGCAGTGTAGTATTTCTCCTCTCTGAGGAAACCCACCAAAGGAAGTAGGGGTGAGTACAGTGGTCTGCCTTTGGAAATGCAACGGATTATAATCATACATGTGCAAGCTATGGATAGCTGGAGAGGTCGAGAGTGCAAGGGCCAGGTGCCCAGTAGCAGCATTCTATGGAATGCTGGGAGTGGTATACGGCCCTCCTCTGGAGTGGTTTCTCCGGTGTGACGGTCTGCTGTCCAGTGTGATAACCACTGCAGTTGGGCTGCTAGAAAGTATGCCTCAAAAGATGGCGTTCCCAATCCCCCTTGATTCGTGGGTAAATACAGTGTAGTCAATGCCGCCCTGTGTCGACTCCCCCCCCCGATCAGTTTAGTGAGCAGGCGTTCTAACTCCTTAAAGAATGGGTGCAGTGGTATATCAGGGAGATTGGCGAAGTGGTAGAGTAGCCTGGGATCATAATCATTTTTGCAAGAGCTACTCGTCCGATGGGGGCTAGGGGTAATGTAAGGGACGACTGTTAAATATTGTTAAATTATTTGCATTCTACTTCACTTCTGTACGTATGTACCTCAAGAATATAGTCTCCTGTGCAGGGAAACATATCAGGCAATAGAAAATGTTGAAATGCATACTTGCCACCACTACTAATGTAGAGTAATGCTACTGCTTTGGAAGCGACACTATAGTATATAGATTTGTCTAAGATGTGGTTTTGCATGTAGTGATTTTATCTGTTAGCAGCAGAATTCCAGGTCCCTGAGCTGGAAGGGGACCCCTAATAATAATCCCCCAAGAGCTACGCCATATTGTAAAATATATTCCTTGAAGCTGTCTATCTGGCAAGGTGCTAGGGATCTTAAGGTTTGCCAAGGTACTCAAAGCTCACCTAAGTGAGAAGCCACACCAGACTGATTTTTATACCTGGATCTAATTTCTTGCCATATCATGTTTTTATGTCATTTGCTTCCCGCAAATAGGGATGGGTCCTCCTCTAGGCCACGGGGTTCAATGGATGCTATGCACGTGTCTGAGGCTGAAATGGCTCATCGCAAGCCATCAATGAATAAGATCACTCACCAACTGGTCTTTGTCCAGGAAAAATGGGAAACAGCCTTTTCAATGCAACCGTTACAATGCATGTAATTACATTCCATGCCGTTGCAACGCAAAAGGTGTGCAGCAGTGGGTAGAAGGTGTTGGATTTAACTCTAATGCCTTCCCTACTGTTGCACACAATGGAGTTGGAATAAAAAAAAACAGAAAAACAGAAGCTGGATAGAAAACCCTCTGAAGCTGGCATAGCAGCATGCCTTATATTGTCAAGCAAACAAGTCATAGGGGCAACGATTATGCAGTTGCAGCAGATACTATGGATATGTGAGTTAAAGTAGACCCAAACCCTTCACCAGCTGCTTTTCTAATATGGGCCATGTGATGTTAAAACAAGACTTTGTTTTGATGGCCTATACTACTGTAAATACTTCCGGGTTGATTAAATTCGATACATAGAGCTCTCATCAAGATATTACACAAAAATGCACCATGACCTGCTAATTTCGCTGACATAGTTTATTGGAGAAGAAGTTGCAAATGCAGCAAATGAAAACGGAGATTTGGTTTTCCCATATCTGTGAGACATAAACATATTTTTTTATAAAAAGTTATGCTGAACTGCAATCGCTTTTATTGTTTGTAAAAAGGTGTTAACCCATTTTCTCTTTCTTTTCACAACGGTATAATTAGAAGTTAACCAAAAAAGCACACTTAAACACATAGCGTCCCACGATTCATGGTGCCAAGCGATTAGCACTCCATGTCAGTCTGCCATGTTTCCCTGGAAATTTTCTCAGTGGTATATAATTCATTGTTGTGACTCAAGGAGGAAACTCAAGAATTAATTTACTTCAAAGAGTGCAGTTGCTCCACAGGCTTAACAGCAGAGAAAAGCACACAATGACCTGTGCAGAAAGCAAACATTCCTTCTGGTATTGCGGGGTATAATTCATGTTTATGGCTTTCTATCTGAGTCATGGTATCATGCAATGACGCCCTTTCCTTTGTGGGCTGCATAATGAAAACACTGTTGTACTTCATATATTCAAAGTAAAGAGAGAATTTAAGAAAGCAGGGCTGCATCAGTTTAGTCTTTCGTTCTCCTCCATTGTTCTCTTATAATTGACCTGTGTTCAGCAATCTTTTTGTATTACTCACTAATCACTGACCCAGACCTTTGTGTTAAGCCACAGAGGAAAAGTGTAACTTTGTGGTAGGTATTAAGAAAACCGGGATATATCAAGTTTGGGTCGGTCTCACTACGCCTCTCAAACTATGTTAAGTCGGGTCTGGTCGTTCAGTGGACTATTGCACCCACTCTAGGAATTTGTATTTGGCCCTGTGGCCACAGATTCAGATCCTAGCAGGTCCACTCCAGCTTTTATCCTTTTGAGGGTGCTAAAATGAGTATGATTGAGCTGGGCAACAATAAATACCTGGGGCAGAATTATATATTGTACCCTGGAGCGCAACTGGAGTGTGCACCTGCTTTTTATGCCTTCAGGGCACAATGGTATTACAGAAGAGTCAACAGACGCTTGTGTGCCCCCTTCTGTAATACTGATAGCTCTGTCATGAAAGGGCACTCCCTCATTTGCATGGGGGTGTGGCACCATCCAAATAAGGGAATCACTTTGCCTCTGCACCAGCACAATATTATGGAGGCGGGCGCAGAGGCAAACACGCCTTAAGGAGGCACACTTAAAGTGCATCACAAAAAGGTGACACACTTTCAGTGCACTTACTAAAGGCAGGCC
Source organism: Lissotriton helveticus (assembly GCF_964261635.1). NCBI lineage: Eukaryota > Metazoa > Chordata > Amphibia > Caudata > Salamandridae > Lissotriton > Lissotriton helveticus. The sequence continues at coordinate 1,588,144,988 of NC_136067.1, read as the reverse complement.
TCTGGAGGGGAGCGAGGAGGTCCCAGGGATCCCCAGATATCCCCCTGCAGACGGGTGCAGTCACTTAATGCAACAAAAGTGTGGAGAAGTGTGGCTCACTGGTTAGAGCGGCAGACCCTGATGCAGATGTCTGGCCCGGGACCAGGGTTAAATTCCCGTCGTGGCAGGGTCTTGGGCTCAATGTCCTTGGACCTGATAATTCTCGCCTCGGTGCCTACTCTAATCATGGGTCCCACTCTGCAACTCTGGGCAATAGCTTGCTTAATCTCCACACCGGCCAAAACAATGCTAGGATGCCTGGCTTCACCTTGGGGTTCCCAGGAGTGGGCACCTCACAGGAACAGGCCAGGACGGGTTCCTCAGCGGAATTCGTACAGCGCTTAGAGACCTCAGGGTGATAGGCGCTTTACAAATGCAAATTAACATAACATAACTTCCTGCAAGAGGATATCTCTCCCTCTCTTCAAAGTGCAGGCCTACACTGTGAAACATGAAGCGGCTTGGAAGCAGCCGCTCCGTATTTTGCTTGAATGGCCTACCCCAGGGGAAGCCCCAGTTCGGGGCTACCCTGGGGCAGTAGATTCTTTGCAATACAGAGTACTATCCATGTTTGCAAATAGGGAAAGTGCGCCATATGTACAATACGGCCCCTGTTGGTCAAAAAGCGCCACAAGTCTACCTAAAGGCGAACGTTGTGCTCTACAGAAACAAGCGATGTTATTTTATTTTGTTCTTCTCTCTTCATTATTATTGCTCCTTTGAATAATATCTTACATTTTGTAATGTTTTCCTTACTAAATATATGATGGGTATTATATTACTAGTGTTTCTATTTTCTCTCTGTGTTATTATACATTAGGAACTGTATCGACTTAGTGCTAATAAAAACGTTTTCAAACTTTAAAAAGTGTTGTAGCCACATGTCTACAGCTAGAGTGAGCAAGTATACTACAGGGTTTGATTAAAGAGCATTTCCACGTATAAAGGGTATTGACTAGGAGCCATAGTTTTAAAGGGCAAGGTCATGCACATTTTAATTACAAATGACACAGAATCTGTTCCCAGAAGGGTTAAGGCAGAGATAATCGTAGGATTGTAGCTATCATTGGGGCAGCAAGTGCAGTGGCACATGGTTCTAAGGGGCCCACTGAACCCTAATTGCTGCATTTTACTACCCGACAGGAGTCAAAGAGACCATTTCCCTTGCTTGCACCAGGCCTATGGCATCCTTGCTAGGCTACAGCATTATCCTGTCAGCAGAGTTAACAGGTTCAATCGAGCATGGTCACGAAGTTCATAATAATAGAATACATTACACTGAGCAAACAGCACTGACGTTGGCAATTGCTCAGTCTCTACCAGCCCAGTTATTTTCCTGACCATACCCACCAAGATTGTATTTGAGAAACCAAAAAAGACCACACAAATCAAACACGAGCTTCCCCTAACCACACCTGGATCCTCACCTAGAAAATAAAAAATCAACAACAAGTATACATAACCCAACAAATACACAAAAACATAATAAGTCATTTGCACAGCAACGTGCAAATAGGAAGTTTTATCGTGCGCAAAGCACACATGAAATTGAGTACACTGCACACTTAAATGAGCCCTCCAGTGGACCTTTGTGGTGCTCTGAGAATCACATACCTTAATCAGGGAATATGTCAGAACCACGTCGATCAAAAGATCAGAGACCTCCAGTAGCGTTAACTCCTGCTGCACAAATTGAGGATCAACAGTTGACTACCAATCCTAGATGATGAATAACGTCAAGGCAAACAACACACATACTACTGCCTCCTTGGGGTGATCATGTAACCACTGCTCCAGCACACTTCTGTGATTGACTCAAGCTGTGCAATTGTGATAAGTGCAATCTGCTGTGACTGATGTTAATCCAGCAACTCAGTACTAAATCGACAACTGAACACTGAACGAGTTATCCTCAGATCAGGAGCTATATCTCTCTAGCCCATCAACAGTCGAGTGCAATCAAGATGAACTGAGCCATGCAGCCCTGACTCAGACACCAGAACCTAAACGGTGCAAAAAACAACACTGATTATTTTTATGGTTACTCCAAACATTTACAAAATAAAGGTTATTCTGTACTGGATGTGTGTGCAATCACTATGTAAACCAGACTGTATAGCAAACGTGATCTTTATATCATAAAGCGCAATGTTTAATTAATCACAGTAAAGATATACATTGTACATTTGACATGAGACTATTGAAATAAGTTCTTCTTTGTGGGTAGAAAAGACACAGGATCACCTTTGCAGAATAAACTGCATCTTCTCAATCACCTTTAGTGAACCATAAAGCCATGTACTTGAAATAGTTTATGATAGAACAGGTGTCTTCAAACCCTACATATTGATACAGAGAACAACACCTATATTAGAATGAGAAATGGCTGATATTTAGTCTCAATACCAGTAAGGCATGTTTAAATAGAGAAATTTACTAGATGTGCTTCTAAATTGATGATTTATATTTTTTGATGATCCCATATTTTTGCACAAATTACCATCTATGGAATTGTTGCTCTTGCCATTGGCTGGACTGATTTTATTTGTGTATACAGCATAACATGTTAGTCTTGCTGACCTAAAGGTGACTGAGGAACGTGAGAAGAAACTGCTTTTATTGATGATCAAGGAAATTTGGAAAGTTTAGTCTACTATGGACTTTTGTACATATTTTTATCTGCCTACGGATAAATTCATGGTGTCTTGTGTCCTTCCCTCAGATTCAGTGACCTGGGAACAGCCATCAACCCATTCGCTCCATTACCCTCTAAATTGATCCTCCACAATCACCCGGCATACACAGAAAGACATGTGGCTAACTTGAGTCAGTGTTTACCTTAGGCAGCTGTATGGTTTTCTTTAATGTGTGTCTACAAAGTTGTGCAAACTATGCCCTCTTTCTTTTCTATCACAACGCTGATCACCTATGGTGTGATTCCAGTGTTCACACTCAAAGCCCATCTCTCTGCTAGGCTCCTCTTGATTCGGGGTCTCGTTTGTTAACATGTGTTAAAGTTAGCTGTGCCTCTGCAAAACTGTGTTGTGCATTCAGATGTTTCTAAAGAAGTTTCTTCACTTAGCCTGAATAATATTGCTGCTCCTCATAAGCATGTATCTAATGTGCAAGGATGAGCGTTTTGTCTATGGTAAAGTCAGGCATCATTGTAGTTGATATCTGTCTGTATGTGTGTCATTGTGCAAACTGTTTTCCTGTAGCGTATATGGTTTTGTGATAATTATGTCAGGGTTGGTGCACTGCATGGGATTTCATGCATGTTTTAGTCTTTTTTTGGATAACATTTAGATTGTGTGACCATGCATGTGTTGCATGAAATTGATGTTTTCATATTCTTGCCTACTTGACTTTGAGTGGGACGTTGCTCTTGGCTGCCATTCCTTTTGATGGCTTTTTGGCAAAGGCATTTGTATGCACCTTTGTCTTTATGCAGGGGTGGTGGGGCAGAAATGGGGACCAAACAGTTTATACAAGATTGTAGGTGTGCATTATTCTGCTTTTTTTTATTTCTGATGCACAGAGTTTGTATAAGGATGCTTGTACATTGCTCTTTGTTATAATAGTTAGCTGTTTGTTGTAGCTTCATTTTCATCTCATATGGTCATGTTTGTGTACCAATAATCATATATGAATTTGTCATATTGTTTTTTAAAGTATTGTGTGGTGTATAATTGTTAGTTTGTCCTGGATCCATAGTCAGTGCTTTTGTTATCTTCATGTCTTCTTGTACAAAGTGTTTGGTCAAGATTGAGTGCTTTTTTGCTTTAAGGCAGTTTTTAGTTTTGTATTTTATTTGGTGAAGATGACCTCTGCGATTCCTGCATGATGTGCCACACAAATTCTTATTTGCCTCTCTAAGGCCCAATATGTCTATAAAACTTTGCTCATCAGAGTTAACGTGCAGATCTTGAGCATTACTATGTCAGCAATGTTTTCACCAGAGGTAATGGACTTCGGTCTCATCATACACTGATAGCAGAAATATCCTACATTCATCTGTGGAGGGGATTTGGAACGTATATTTTCAATTCCTTTTATAATGTGCTATATACAGAGTGGGGATTTTGAATGAGAAGAACACATTGAATATTAGTAAAGATCACTTAGATTCACACGCAGAATTTGGTATAGGTTTACGCAGGTGATCATTAATTCAATCTATAGTGCCGAGAAGATTTATTTAGCATGGTGAGACAATGGTTGTAGTGAAATAAGTGGGTTCTTTTGTTTTTGTTGTGTGTGCATTGGCTAGATTTTATAAATCAACAAACAGGACATTCCACAAACATAGTAATATTATTATAATTTAGCATCATCTGAGGGAGACAACATGAATTACTCATCATTGATCATCCACAAAGAATGCAGAGACAATGAGGCACTAAAGGAAAATCATTGCAAGAATTACACTCAGTATCATTTATAGCAACTAAATTGCTTTATTCCAATGGCTGGGAATACATTTTAAAGAAAACGTAGCAACATGCCTCCCTGTATGTTCACTTGACCTTCTTTGAAAACTGGGACGTTCTAAGTGTACTGAAATTAGTTGTTCCAGATAGTAAAACACAGAGAGTTTCCTGGCAAATCCGGGACTCCTGGTCACCCTACTATTGGGGCAGTGGGTTTTGCCACTTACTAGAGTGACACAATGTCTCTAGATGAGATGCAGTCATCTTGACAGCTGACACTGTAGTTGGAGGTGGCTTAAAGGATTGGTGTGAGTGCGAACCAATAAAACAATGTTTATTCTTTTTTCTCCATATGCAGTTACATGAGAGGGATTTTAATGAATATCTTCCCAATATTTGTGATTTTCTAAATGAGGATGCTTCACTGTTTATCATTAAAGTATTTTGCTGTAAGGGGCTGGTCAAAAGTTTGAATAGGTATTGGAAGTAAATCATTATCATTGTCATCAGGAAGTTGAAAAAAGAAGGAGGAAGACAAGTGTAATAAAAGAGGTGATAGTGTGGAGTTGGATCAAAATTTAAATAATATGGTTCAACCTTCTTCTTACCATCCATTTCAGGGTTAAGTCTCGTTCCCGTACTAGCTTTTGAGTATAACACGTTTCAGGTGACAGTTCTTTTCCAGCAGTTTTTTTTAAATCAGGAGCTCTTTCATCATTGTAAGTAAAATTACAATGACAGTTCTAAGTTCAGTCAATGATGAGAGTTTTATTAGTCATTTTATTTCTCATTAAGAGTTTAGTAAGATTCTTTTTGTTCTTTTCTGATTAGTCAATACATTCAAGTAAGTTTACAGTAATCTAACAAAAATAGGGCTAGAACAAATCGTCAAATAATGCACCAAGCATGTTCCATGAAGGAAAAATACCCTATTATAAACAGCAGGTCCAGAATTTCAAAGTTAGTAGAACTCATGAAAAGTTTGAATTCAAGGGAAAAGAGTACGATAAAAAGAGCATAAAGCTCAAAATCCAATTAAAGCAGTCAAACTTCCCATTAACAGTAGTTCATGAAACTCAGTCAAGTCTCAATAATTTAAGCAAATATGCATACAGTTACAGTAGCAATCTGTCAAAATAGAGCATCAATAATAAGGCAAATGATGAACAGCAGAAGCAGCAGCTGTAGCCACAGCTGTCAGTCGAGGGCAACGGGAAATAGAATGGGTGTCTGGGAATTGCAGTGTTGATCTACACTAGGAACACGTACTAATATAAAAGGCAAAAATAATGTTGCAAAATGTGTAGCAGTGTCTGTATTACACAAGCGCCCCGGAGGAGCAATGGGTATTTGCACCCTTTTGTATTATAGATTCCTCTGGCGCACATACAGCATTAGCGAAATCATTAAAAGGTGTTCATGCAAATGAGGGAATCACTTTGCCTCTGAGCCTGCGCTGTATTACCAACATGGGTGCAGAAGCAAACATGCCTTTAGAATGCACATGGAAAGTGTGCCACAAAAAGATTGCACACTGTCTGTGTGCCTTCTAAATGCAGCTTTCTAAAGGGATAAAAGGGGGTCCCATGGATTCCCCCAGACATCCCCTTGCAGGTGGATTCAGTCACTCACTGCACCTGTCTGCAAGGGGATCTCTAATCGCTTTTAAAACTACAGGGGGAATGCACAGAGATTTTAAACAGCTGCGTCTTATTTCTCTTGAATGCGCTGCCCTGGGGGATGAACAAATTTGCGACTGCTCTAAGGATAGCACATTCTTGCTTGTAGGGCGCACTTTCCATGTTTGCACCCAGCACACCTGCTGTAAGGTGCACTGTGGTGCAAATATTAAAAGTGCACCCTACCTGTAACATGGGCCCAGGTCTCTCCTCTCCAGATACAATCAGGCAACAGCATTCATCTGAGTGAACGGCGCAGTGACACAAAGGTGAAAAAACAGTGTGAATAGCGGAAAAAACAGTAAAAACAGTTCTGAGGTCAATGATACAGACAGATCAACATAAATCAAGTATTATGATTTAGGCAGAGTTGATTGACCCAGTGGTAACTGCGATTTGTGCTGAGAACAACAAGGGTTAATTTGACTATCTTGCAGACTCCACCTTTTTCTGTGACAAAAAATGTCTAATGCTAAGAGATCCTGCAAAACCATGGATGTAATTGCTATAAGCTCAGTGTTTGCTATTAATAAAGCTCCAGAAGTATTGATTGCCAGCGTGTCGACAACAGTTGTCAGTTTCCTAATGTTGTCAAAATTTATTTTGACCCCTGCAGGATTGAATGATTGCACTAAATATGTCTCCTAGTAATAGAACTCCACTTCCTGTACTATGTTTGTGTCTAGATGCTGGTGTCATTGTTAATGCACCTGTACTATAGACATGGTTCATTTTGAAAGAAATACAGCTAAATAGCAAATACCCTCCAAATCAGAAGGTAAGTGGAAATAAGCTCTTTGTCCACAAGCAAAAAGACTCCTGAAATTGCAGATTCTTCTTCCTGTAAAACTTGCCATCGTCCTTCCATTAATTATAATGAGTGTTCCCAACTACTAATCCCTACATGTCTGGTGTTTGCTATTAATAAAGCTCCAGAAGTATTGATTGCCAGCGTGTCGAAAACAGTTGTCAGTTTCCTAATGTTGTCAAAATTTATTTTGGCGCCTGCAGGATTGAATGATTGCACTAAATATGTCTCCTAGTAATAGAACTCCACTTCCTGTACTATGTTTGTGTCTAGATGCTGGTGTCATTGTTAATGCAACTGTACTATAGACATGGTTCATTTTGAAAGAAATACAGCTAAATAGCAAATACCCTCCAAATCAGAAGGTGAGTGGAAATAAGCTCTTTGTCCACAAGCAAAAAGACTCCTGGAATTGCATATTCTTCTTCCTGTAAAACTTGTCATCGTCCTTCCATTAATTATAATGAGTGTTCCGAACTACTAATCCCTACATGTCTGGTTCCTTTGAATGTTCTTTTATAAATGAAAATGTTCCCTACATGCTGACTGTCTAATCTTAATTTTGGGTAAAACACGTTTTTTCAAAATTCATCTTCTTTCTCCCAAACATTTTTCAAAACATCACTATGTAATATGTTAGTGTTTCATTCTTTAGAGCCCTAATGAAAATGTTCTCTAGTGGTCTCATTAAACAGGTTAAAATGTTTGATAAGCCTTAACACTATGTATAGGTCTTTGTGGCATAAAGTAGTACCAAACGGTGTCAATTTATTTTGCTTGCAGATGTAGATTCATACTTTCTATTAAAGACACTCTAGAAGGTATTTATTCATAACTGGAATAGAAATATTCATAATGGTCTTGCCCATATACAAATGAAAGCATTATGCTCAATGAAATTGCATATTATAATGATGTGTGACAATATGTGACTTCTTCAGTTGCTGATGATGGCAGATGAGCACAGGCATGGCATTCTTTTGCTCACATGCCGTGTGTATATTCCTGTCCTAATCTAGAATAAACATTAGTTGTGTGATCTTTCTCCTTGTATTTTATAAAGGAGGCTTTCAATAGCTCTTCGTCATTTATGTATGTATGTATGTGTGTTAGTTATGTTTGCACACCTAATGTCTTTCTCGGGTGTCAAGTAAAATCCTACTAGCACTATTGTGAAGATTATTACTGATATTCTGAAAACTGAGCACATTATATATTTGCATGCATCACTATGGCAACATATGTTTGTCTATAACTAGATTGTATACAGTCAAGTTCAAAAGTCCAGCACTGAGTTCTGTAAGTAGCTTCTTTTTGTGGTTAGCTTTTATGAAAGTTTTTTCCGCAAAGCAATCTTCATATAGACAATCCTTAACCCTACTTTAAATTGTTATCCCTACTCTTCTACTGAAGACTTGGGCCTAGGCATATCGTCTTTAAATCAAAAACATGTGAATTAGTTATAATCAGTCTCTTTCATCGCTTAAAAACAATCCTGTTAGGCTTTTCAAATGTCTCTTTATAATTGTAACGTTTGTTTTTGTCAAGTATTTTATCAAACAATGCTTACTGTGGTGATGTCATGGAGGTTCAACCAGTTCGGATTTCACCTCACACACCTCATCTACTGTGGTATTCAGTACTTAGTCCACGTAGTAAGACCACTCAGGCCCTGAATACCTCTTAGAAAAGGCACTATTTCTCTTTTTGATCTTCTCAGTCCTTGTTGTTCTCCTTCTATATCACTTTCCTCACTTGACTCTGTCTCCTCATGGATAGTTGATAGAATATGATCAACTGATTTGCTCTTTCTCAATCTTTCTTGATTACAGTTCTGTGGTCATTTAACTCTACGGGTGACTCTTCTCCTTTCAGTGCTTGTTTTCTCACCTGGATCTTGCAATACTGATGTTATCCCAGTAACATTTCTAAGTTGAGGGTCTGTCTCTGCTTCTCCTTCATTATAGACTTCAATGCCACTATGTAAAACAACAGGCACTTGGATTGATGTTGCAGTCTATCTGAAATGGACATAAATTGTGTATCCAATTGAACATCATTTAGATATATTGTAATAACTGTGACTGTATTTGTGTACAAACTAAAGACATTTGTACATCATAGGTATATCGCACCTAACAGCAATTTGTGGTTTAAAAACGAACAGAGAAGGATTCTGAATGTGCATTTTATGGAAATGATCATTGATTATATGTATGTATGTCTTTTTATAATATTTGAAATAATTTATAAGAAGTAAAAAAAAAGAAATAAAAAAGATATATTGTTGTATTGTAGTAGTATTGGTTGCATAATTTGATTAAAGCTCTATGGTCTAACTGCTACACAGTTGATTACCGTGCACTATCTTCATGCAATGCCACTGAGAAGAAAGCCTGGCAAAGATAAATGGCAGTGAACCACTCTGCAGTACATGGAATTAGAAAAAGTATTCTGGCTGGATTCGGTACCACGGGACAACATGGAGCAACAATTTCATTGATTTTCCTAAGGTCCTGCACTATCCCATATTTTCCATTGAGTTTAAGTAAACCCATGATCATAGAGTTACATGGACTCTCAATCAGTTGCCTCAAAATTCCTTTCTGTATAATGTCTTCTATTACAGGTGTTATTCCTACAATTGTTCCTGGGGTCACATTGGACGGTGACGGTAGATTGGTTCTACTCCTTTAATCAGTCCAATATATTTCCCTTGTGAGATCACACACTTCTGGGTTCACAGTTTCTCTCAAATCAGAGGGTTATTCTTCCATTGGCATTAATAGAAACAATCCTAAAGTGTCTTCTGTTGAGCCATTTTAAATTCCACATCCGCATAATGAGTCTTGAAATCGACACAGTCCGGTGGACAGTAAATATTGCAAGAAGAGTCGGGGATCAACCTGTGCCTCCAATGCAACCCCCCACACCCCCACCCCCTCCCCCATGGGCTACAATGCAGTGGAGCACTGTTTGGGGCCCCTTACCTTCCTGCCAATTTTTTCATGGCGGGGTCCCCGCCATGAAAAGGTTGGCGGTAAGGCAGGTAAGGCAGGTCGTAATCTGCATGGTGGTGCCAGCATCTGCACTGCCAATAGAGACCGCCGCTTTCCCCATCGCTGCCCCATCACGATCCTGGCAGTGGCAGCGGTCTTACATCTGGCTTGTGGTGGTCCTACTGCCAACCTCATAATTGGGCAGTCAGACGTCTGAGGAGGTGGCAGTTGGATCGCCACCTTGGGTACGGTGCTCTTGGGACCTCTGTACTCATAATCAGGCCTAAATTCATTATATTTACAAGCCCAACCTGAGACAGAAAATGAGAGCCCAATTACGTCAAATGCATCTCCTGTGCCTTGCGCCACAAAATTACACCAGAGACATTGTATGAACGACAGTCTGTATTCCACAAGCAAGCAGTCATTTTGTTTTACTCTAGCCTGCTCCTGCCTAGCTATCACTTGTATCTCTAGTTCTGTAGGGCAACCAATTATCTTTTGCAACCCATATTTACAAGGTTGTCTCACTATGCTTCGTTATCTTGTGCATGCTATATAAATGTTTTCCCTTGGTGCCAGTCAGCATTAGGAAGATAGTAATTCAAGCTCTTATAGGCTCGAAACTAGAGTACGGAAATGCACTTTACATCGGACTGCCCTGCTTCTTGCCTCAGAAGATTCAGTTCATTCAAAAGTCAGCTGTCAGGCTCATTCTAGGTATAGCTAAATTCATGCCAGTCTCTACTCAGCTGGAAAAACTTCACTTGTTCATGGAGTAGACTATTATGGCACTAGACCTTTCTACCTTAGTTGAAAAATGCAGAAATATGTTCCTGTAATATTTCAAGCTGTAATACCTCAAATTAAGCTCACCAGACGAGGTCGGAGAGACTTTTTAGGGCTCGGGCCTAAGCCTCCACTTTGTGGAGGCGGAGCTTGCGAGCCCTAATGTGTTCAATGCAGAAAGGGGTCCAGGCTGGCACATTCCTTAGTTTTTATGGAATGTGCCTAGTGATTCGTCTTCGCTGTGCTGTGTATTTAGTAGTGTTGACCTGATAGGCTGTAAGTAATTTACTCGTGCCCGATGTGGCATATTCTGTGCGAGAACGAGCACGGCAGAGTGATTATTCTTAATTAGGAGCTGTCAGAGTGGCCGTGTAATGCAATCCAGATGGTGCGAGCGCTGCATAAAGTGTTCGGCAGAAGAATACATAAATCCTCAATTACCAGCTGTCCGAGGTGCCGGTAATTGAAGGCAGATGGTGCTGGGAGCGTGTGCACTGCTGTGTTTTTTGTAGAGAATCACATGCATCAGATCTGGTGAGTAGTGCAGAGGCGTAGTGCAGAGGCGTAGTGCAGAGGCGTAGTGCAGAGGTGTAGTGCGTAGTGCATAGTGCAGAGGCGTAGTGCGTAGTGCAGAGGCGTAGTGCGTAGAGCAGAGGCGTAGTGCATAGGCGTAGTGCGTAGTGCAGAGTGCGTAGTGCAGAGGCGTAGTGCGTAGTGCAGAGGCGTAGTGCAGAGGCGTAGTGCGTAGTGCAGAGGCGTAGTGCGTAGTGCAGAGGCATAGTGCGTAGTGCAGAGGCATAGTGCAGAGGCGTAGTGCGTAGTGCAGAGGCGTAGTGCGTAGTGCAGAGGCGTAGTGCGTAGTGCATAGGCGTAGTGCGTAGTGCAGAGTGCGTAGTGCAGAGGCGTAGTGCGTAGTGCAGAGGCGTAGTGCAGAGGCGTAGTGCGTAGTGCAGAGGCGTAGTGCGTAGTGCAGAGGTGTAGTGCGTAGTGCAGAGGCGTAGTGCAGAGGCGTAGTGCGTAGTGCAGAGGCGTAGTGCGTAGTGCATAGGCGTAGTGCGTAGTGCAGAGTGCGTAGTGCAGAGGCGTAGTGCGTAGTGCAGAGGCGTAGTGCATAGTGCAGAGGCGTAGTGCGTAGTGCAGAGGCGTAGTGGATAGTGCAGAGGCGTAGTGCAGAGGCGTAGTGCGTAGTGCAGAGGCGTAGTGCGTAGTGCATAGGCGTAGTGCGTAGTGCAGAGTGCGTAGTGCGTAGTGCAGAGGCGTAGTGCAGAGGCGTAGTGCGTAGTGCAGAGGCGTAGTGCGTAGTGCAGAGGCGTAGTGCGTAGTGCAGAGGTGTAGTGCAGAGGCGTAGTGCGTTGTGCAGAGGCGTAGTGCAGAGGCATAGTGCGTAGTGCAGAGGCGTAGTGCGTAGTGCAGAGGCGTAGTGCGTAGTGCAGAGGCGTAGTGCGTAGTGCAGAGGCGTAGTGCAGAGGCATAGTGCAGAGGCGTAGTGCAGAGGCGTAGTGCAGAGTGCAGAGGCGTAGTGCGTAGTGCAGAGGCGTAGTGCGTAGTGCGTAGTGCAGAGTGCAGAGGCGTAGTGCGTAGTGCAGAGGGGTAGTGCGTAGTGCAGAGGCGTAGTGCAGAGGCGTAGTGCGTAGTGCAGAGGCGTAGTGCGTAGTGCATAGTGCAGAGGCGTAGTGCAGAGGCGTAGTGCGTAGTGCAGAGGCGTGCGTAGTGCAGAGGCGTAGTGCGTAGTGCAGAGGCGTAGTGCGTAGTGCAGAGGCGTAGTGCGTAGTGCAGAGGCAGAGGCGTAGTGCAGAGGCGTAGTGCAGAGTGCAGAGGCGTAGTGCGTAGTGCAGAGGCGTAGTGCGTAGTGCAGAGGCGTAGTGCGTAGTGCAGAGGCGTAGTGCAGAGGGGTAGTGCGTAGTGCAGAGACGTAGTGCAGAGGCGTAGTGTGTAGTGCAGAGGCGTAGTGCGTAGTGCAGAGGCGTAGTGCGTAGTGCAGAGGCGTAGTGCGTAGTGCAGAGGCGTAGTGCGTAGTGCAGAGGCGTAGTGCAGAGTGCAGAGGCGTAGTGCTTAGTGCAGAGGCGTAGTGCAGAGGCGTAGTGCGTAGTGCAGAGGCGTAGTGCAGAGGCGTAGTGCAGAGGCGTAGTGCAGAGGCGTAGTGCAGAGTGCGTAGTGCAGAGGCGTAGTGCGTAGTGCAGAGGCGTTGTGCAGAGGCGTAGTGCGTAGTGCAGAGGCGTAGTGCAGAGGCGTAGTGCAGAGTGCAGAGGCGTAGTGCAGAGTGCAGAGGTGTAGTGCGTAGTGCAGAGGTGTAGTGCGTAGTGCAGAGGCGTAGTGCGTAGTGCAGAGGCGTAGTGCAGAGGCGTAGTGCAGAGGCATAGTGCGTAGTGCAGAGGCGTAGTGCGTAGTGCAGAGGCGTAGTGCAGAGTGCAGAGGTGTAGTGCGTAGTGCAGAGTGCAGAGGCAGAGTGCAGAGGCGTAGTGCAGAGGCGTAGTGCGTAGTGCAGAGGCGTAGTGCGTAGTGCAGAGGCTTAGTGCGTAGTGCAGAGGCGTAGTGCGTAGTTCAGAGGCGTAGTGTGTAGTGCGTAGTGCAGAGGCGTAGTGCAGAGGCGTAGTGCAGAGGCGTAGTGCAGAGTGCAGAGGCGTAGTGCATAGTGCAGAGGCGTAGTGCGTAGTGCAGAGGCGTAGTGCGTAGTGCAGAGGCGTAGTGCGTAGTGCAGAGTGCAGAGGCGTAGTGCGTAGTGCAGAGGCGTAGTGCGTAGAGCAGAGTGCGTAGTGCAGAGTGCGTAGTGCAGAGGCGTAGTGCAGAGGCGTTGTGCAGAGGCGTAGTGCGTAGTGCAGAGGCGTAGTGCAGAGGCGTAGTGCATAGTGCAGAGGTGTAGTGCGTAGTGCAGAGGTGTAGTGCGTAGTGCAGAGCCGTAGTGCGTAGTGCAGAGGCGTAGTGCAGAGGCGTAGTGCAGAGGCGTTGTGCAGAGGCGTAGTGCGTAGTGCAGAGGCGTAGTGCAGAGGCGTAGTGCATAGTGCAGAGGTGTAGTGCGTAGTGCAGAGGTGTAGTGCGTAGTGCAGAGCCGTAGTGCGTAGTGCAGAGGCGTAGTGCAGAGGCGTAGTGTGTAGTGCGTAGTGCAGAGGCATAGTGCGTAGTGCAGAGGCGTAGTGCAGAGTGCACAGGTGTAGTGCAGAGGCGTAGTGCGTAGTGCAGAGTGCAGAGGCGTAGTGCAGAGGCGTAGTGCAGAGGCGTAGTGCAGAGTGCAGAGGCGTAGTGCAGAGGCGTAGTGCATAGTGCAGAGGCGTAGTGCGTAGTGCAGAGGCGTAGTGCAGAGGCGTAGTGCGTAGTGCAGAGTGCAGAGGCGTAGTGCGTAGTGCAGAGGCGTAGTGCGTAGTGCAGAGGCGTAGTGCAGAGTGCGTAGTGCAGAGTGCATAGTGCAGAGGCGTAGTGCAGAGTGCGTAGTGCAGAGTGCGTAGTGCAGAGGCGTAGTGCGTAGTGCAGAGGCGTTGTGCAGAGGCGTAGTGCAGAGGCGTAGTGCAGAGGCGTAGTGCAGAGGCGTAGTGCAGAGTGCAGTGGCGTAGTGCGTAGTGCAGAGGTGTAGTGCGTAGTGCAGAGGTGTAGTGCAGAGGCGTAGTGTGTAGTGAGTAGTGCAGAGGCATAGTGCGTAGTGCAGAGGCGTAGTGCAGAGTGCACAGGTGTAGTGCAGAGGCGTAGTGCGTAGTGCAGAGTGCAGAGGCGTAGTGCGTAGTGCAGAGGCATAGTGCATAGTGCAGAGGCGTAGTGCAGAGGCGTAGTGCGTAGTGCAGAGGCGTAGTGCGTAGTGCATAGGCGTAGTGCGTAGTGCAGAGTGCGTAGTGCGTAGTGCAGAGGCGTAGTGCAGAGGCATAGTGCGTAGTGCAGAGGCGTAGTGCGTAGTGCAGAGGCGTAGTGCGTAGTGCAGAGGTGTAGTGCAGAGGCGTAGTGCGTTGTGCAGAGGCGTAGTGCAGAGGCGTAGTGCGTAGTGCAGAGGCGTAGTGCGTAGTGCAGAGGCGTAGTGCGTAGTGCAGAGGCGTAGTGCGTAGTGCAAAGGCGTAGTGCAGAGGCGTAGTGCAGAGGCGTAGTGCAGAGGCGTAGTGCAGAGTGCAGAGGCGTAGTGCGTAGTGCAGAGGCGTAGTGCGTAGTGCGTAGTGCAGAGTGCAGAGGCGTAGTGCGTAGTGCAGAGGGGTAGTGCATAGTGCAGAGGCGTAGTGCAGAGGCGTAGTGCGTAGTGCAGAGGCGTAGTGCGTAGTGCGTAGTGCAGAGGCGTAGTGCAGAGGCGTAGTGCGTAGTGCAGAGGCGTGCGTAGTGCAGAGGCGTAGTGCGTAGTGCAGAGGCGTAGTGCGTAGTGCAGAGGCGTAGTGCGTAGTGCAGAGGCGTAGTGCGTAGTGCAGAGGCAGAGGCGTAGTGCAGAGGCGTAGTGCAGAGTGCAGAGGCGTAGTGCATAGTGCAGAGGCGTAGTGCGTAGTGCAGAGGCGTAGTGCGTAGTGCAGAGGCGTAGTGCAGAGGGGTAGTGCGTAGTGCAGAGGCGTAGTGCAGAGGCGTAGTGTGTAGTGCAGAGGCGTAGTGCGTAGTGCAGAGGCGTAGTGCATAGTGCAGAGGCGTAGTGCGTAGTGCAGAGGCGTAGTGCGTAGTGCAGAGGCGTAGTGCAGAGTGCAGAGGCGTAGTGCTTAGTGCAGAGGCATAGTGCGTAGTGCAGAGGCGTAGTGCGTAGTGCAGAGGCGTAGTGCAGAGGCGTAGTGCAGAGGCATAGTGCAGAGGCGTAGTGCAGAGGCGTAGTGCAGAGTGCGTAGTGCAGAGGCGTAGTGCGTAGTGCAGAGGCGTTGTGCAGAGGCATAGTGCGTAGTGCAGAGGCGTAGTGCAGAGTGCAGAGGCGTAGTGCAGAGTGCAGAGGTGTAGTGCGTAGTGCAGAGGTGTAGTGCGTAGTGCAGAGGCGTAGTGCGTAGTGCAGAGGCGTAGTGCAGAGGCGTAGTGCAGAGGCATAGTACGTAGTGCAGAGGCGTAGTGCGTAGTGCAGAGGCGTAGTGCAGAGTGCAGAGGTGTAGTGCAGAGGCGTAGTGCGTAGTGCAGAGTGCAGAGGCAGAGTGCAGAGGCGTAGTGCAGAGGCGTAGTGCGTAGTGCAGAGGCGTAGTGCGTAGTGCAGAGGCTTAGTGCGTAGTGCAGAGGCATAGTGCGTAGTGCAGAGGCGTAGTGTGTAGTGCGTAGTGCAGAGGCGTAGTGCAGAGGCGTAGTGCAGAGGCGTAGTGCAGAGTGCAGAGGCGTAGTGCATAGTGCAGAGGCGTAGTGCGTAGTGCAGAGGCGTAGTGCGTAGTGCAGAGGCGTAGTGCGTAGTGCAGAGTGCAGAGGCGTAGTGCGTAGTGCAGAGGCGTAGTGCGTAGTGCAGAGTGCGTAGTGCAGAGTGCGTAGTGCAGAGTGCGTAGTGCAGAGGCGTAGTGCAGAGGCGTTGTGCAGAGGCGTAGTGCGTAGTGCAGAGGCGTAGTGCAAAGGTGTAGTGCGTAGTGCAGAGGCGTAGTGCGTAGTGCAGAGGCGTAGTGCAGAGGCGTAGTGTGTAGTGCGTAGTGCAGAGGCATAGTGCGTAGTGCAGAGGCGTAGTGCAGAGTGCACAGGTGTAGTGCAGAGGCGTAGTGCGTAGTGCAGAGTGCAGAGGCGTAGTGCAGAGGCGTAGTGCAGAGGCGTAGTGTAGAGTGCAGAGGCGTAGTGCAGAGGCGAAGTGCATAGTGCAGAGGCGTAGTGCGTAGTGCAGAGGCGTAGTGCAGAGGCGTAGTGCGTAGTGCAGAGTGCAGAGGCGTAGTGCGTAGTGCAGAGGCGTAGTGCGTAGTGCAGAGGCGTAGTGCAGAGTGCGTAGCGCAGAGTGCGTAGTGCAGAGGCGTAGTGCGTAGTGCAGAGGCGTTGTGCAGAGGCGTAGTGCAGAGGCGTAGTGCAGAGGCGTAGTGCAGAGGCGTAGTGCAGAGTGCAGAGGCGTAGTGCGTAGTGCAGAGGTGTAGTGCGTAGTGCAGAGGTGTAGTGCAGAGGCGTAGTGTGTAGTGAGTAGTGCAGAGGCATAGTGCGTAGTGCAGAGGCGTAGTGCAGAGTGCACAGGTGTAGTGCAGAGGCGTAGTGCAGAGGCGTAGTGCAGAGTGCAGAGGCGTAGTGCGTAGTGCATAGGTGTAGTGCGTAGTGCAGAGGTGTAGTGCAGAGGCGTAGTGTGTAGTGAGTAGTGCAGAGGCATAGTGCGTAGTGCAGAGGCGTAGTGCAGAGTGCACAGGTGTAGTGCAGAGGCGTAGTGCAGAGTGCACAGGTGTAGTGCAGAGGCGTAGTGCGTAGTGCAGAGTGCAGAGGCGTAGTGCAGAGTGCAGAGGCGTAGTGCAGAGGCGTAGTGCAGAGTGCAGATGCGTAGTGCAGAGGCGTAGTGCGTAGTGCAGAGGCGTAGTGCGTAGTGCAGAGGCGTAGTGCGTAGTGCAGAGGCGTAGTGCAGAGGCGTAGTGCGTAGTGCAGAGGCGTAGTGTGTAGTGCAGAGGCGTGGTGCGTAGTGCAGAGTGAAGCCAATGCATATCTACAGGCTAGCGATGACAGTGCATATCTACAGGCTAGTGAAGCTAATGCATATCTACAGGCTAGCAATGACAGAGCATATCTACAGGCTAGTGAAGCCAATGCATATCTACAGGCTAGCAATGACAGTGCATATCTACAGGCTTTTGAAGCCAATGCATATCTACAGGCTAGCGATGACAGTGCATATCTACAGGCTCGCGATGACAGTGCATATCTACAGGCTAGCGATGACAGAGCATATCTACAGGCTAGCGATGACAGTGCATAACTACAGGCTAGTGAAGCCAATGCATATCTACAGGCTAGCGATGACAGAGCATATCTACAGGCTAGCGATGACAGTGCATATCTACAGGCTAGCGAAGCCAATGCATATCTACAGGCTAGCGATAACAGTTCATTTCTACAGGCTAGCGATGACAGTGCATATCTACAGGCTAGCGATGACAGTGCATATCTACAGGCTAGCAATGACAGAGCATATCTACAGGCTAGCGATGACCGTGCATATCTACAGGCTAGCGAAGTCAGTGCATATCTACAGGCTAGCGATGACAGTGCATATCTACAGGCTAGCGATGACAGTGCATAGCTACAGGCTAGCGATGACAGTGCATAGCTACAGGCTAGCGATGACAGTGCATAGCTACAGGCTAGCGATGACAGTGCATATCTACAGGCTAGCGATGACAGTGCATATCTACAGGCTAGCGATGACAATGCATATGTACAGGCTAGCGATGACAGAGCATATCTACAGGCTAGCGATGACAGTGCATATCTACAGGCTAGCGATGACAGTGCATAACTACAGGCTAGCGATGACAGTGCATATCTACAGGCTAGCGATGACAGAGCATATCTACAGGCTAGCGATGACAGTGCATATCTACAGGCTAGCGATGACAGTGCATATCTACAGGCTAGCGATGACAGTGCATATCTACAGGCTTTTGAAGCCAATGCATATCTACAGGCTAGCGATGACAGTGCATATCTACAGGCTAGCGATGACAGTGCATATCTACAGGCTAGCGATGACAGAGCATATCTACAGGCTAGCGATGACAGTGCATAACTACAGGCTAGTGAAGCCAATGCATATCTACAGGCTAGCGATGACAGAGCATATCTACAGGCTAGCGATGACAGTGCATATCTACAGGCTAGCGAAGCCAATGCATATCTACAGGCTAGCGAAGCCAATGCATATCTACAGGCTAGCGATAACAGTGCATATCTACAGGCTAGCGATGACAGAGCATATCTACAGGCTAGCGATGACAGTGCATATCTACAGGCTAGCGATGACAGTGCATATCTACATGCTAGTGAAGCCAATGCATATCTACAGGCTAGCGATGACAGAGCATATCTACAGGCTAGCGATGACAGAGCATATCTACAGGCTAGCGATGACAGCGCATATCTACAGGCTAGCGATGACAGTGCATAACTGCAGGCTAGTGAAGCCAATGCATATCTACAGGTTAGCGATGACATGGCATATCTACTGACTAGCGATGACGGTGCATATCTACAGGCTAGTGAAGCCAATGCATATCTACAGGCTAGCGATGACAGTGCATATCTACATGCTAGCGATGACCGAGCATATCTACAGGCTAGCGATGACAGTGCATATCTACAGGCTAGCGATGATAATGCATATCTACAGGCTACCGACGACAGCGCATATCTACAGGATAGCAATGACAGCGCATATCTACAGGCTAGCGATGACAGTGCATATCTACAGGCTAGCGATGACGGTGCATACCTACAGGCTAGTGAAGCCAATGCATATCTAGCTAGGCTAGCGATGACAGTGCATATCTACAGGCTAGCGATGACAGAGCATATCTACAGGCTAGCGATGACAGCGCATATCTACAGGCTAGCGATGACAGTGCATAACTACAGGCTAGTGAAGCAAATGCATATTTACAGGTTAGCAATGACCGTGCATATCTACAGGCTAGCGATGACGGTGCATATCTACAGGCTAGTGAAGCCAATGCATATCTACAGGCTAGCAATGACAGTGCATATCTACAGGCTAGCGATGACAGTGCATATCTACAGGCTAGCTATGATAATGCATATCTACAGGCTAGCAACGACAGCGCATATCTACAGGATAGCAATGACAGCGCATATCTACAGGCTAGCGATGACAGTGCATATCTACAGGCTAGCGATGACGGTGCATACCCACAGGCTAGTGACGCCAATGCATATCTACAGGCTAGCGATGACAGTGCATATCTACAGGCTAGCGATGACAGAGCATATCTACAGGCTAGCGATGACAGCGCATATCTACAGGCTAGCGATGACAGTGCATAACTACAGGCTAGTGAAGCAAATGCATATTTACAGGTTAGCAATGACCGTGCATATCTACAGGCTAGCGATGATGGTGCATATCTACAGGCTAGTGAAGCCAATGCATATCTACAGGCTAGCAATGACAGTGCATATCTATAGGCTAGCGATGACAGTGCATATCTACAGGCTAGCTATGATAATGCATATCTACAGGCTAGCAACGACAGCGCATATCTACAGGATAGCAATGACAGCGCATATCTACAGGCTAGCGATGACAGTGCATATCTACAGGCTAGCGATGACGGTGCATACCCACAGGCTAGTGACGCCAATGCATATCTACAGGCTAGCGATGACAGTGCATATCTACAGGCTAGCGATGACAGTGCATAAACTCACAAGGAGACCACAGGCAGCTGAGGTGCAATCTTCTCCCACTCACAAGAACGACATCACAGGCAGCAGCAGTGCAAGCTTCTTACACTCACAAGGAGACCACAGGCAGCAGAGGTGCAAGCTTCTCACACTCACAAGAAGGACATCACAGGCAAGTGGTGCAATATTCGCACACTCACAAGGAGATTACTGGCAGTACACACCACATGAACACACTCCATAACACATAGCAACAATACATTGGCATTTACAATGCCATTAGCTCAAACTCAAATAAATCCGAGCCCGATTGCATTTCTAATGCTTGTTTATGAGGCACCTACTCTTTGAGATGAACAGTTGTGCAGGTTTAGATGTTCTTGCAATCACTTATCTTTCAGGAAGCAGCTGAAAACCTGTCTCTTTTCTAATTGATTGCGCCCTGACGTTAGGTGTATGCCTCTGGTTCATCTTTGGATATTTCTAGCGCTGTGCACTCTAGACACCCCTACATCAATCAGTGAGATATGATAGGATAAGGAAGGATAAGATAAGATAAGATAAGACATGCTAAAATAAGTTAAGATAACATGAAAAGTGATTGCGAAAACCTAGCTGTGACATAGGTCTTGCTTTTCTGTATCCCCTTACTAAAGATGTCACTGACCAACAATGTTACTCTCTGCTGGTTGGTTCGTGCATAAACAGCTCTTCTATTTCAGATAATACAGGAAGTTGTGTACCTAAAACTAGTGTTGTTTAGATTTTCTATTGTGCATCCTATATACGCCCGTACGAGCTTGTGTTTGGAGACCTTTGGTTTTGGTGGTAACAGTAATACTCGATAACAGTGCTGCTTGTGATCTAATGCTCCAATGCTGGCAGTCCTACTACCTTTGTCGTACTGTTCGCCACTGCATCAGGAGCATTATCTCTAGAATTAGATGATCCTCTTTGGACATGAAATGCATCTCCATAGGATATCCTGTAAAATGTTATAATTTGGTAAACATCTGGTGAAAGAGTTTTTCGGCAACCACTGACTGGCATTACATTTTATAATTTAGCACCTTATTTTCCAAGGCAACTAGATCTTAGAAAGTTGGGCTAACATTTTGCACTCTTCCTGAATCTGAAGAGACTTCTGATGCACAATTTGTTAAAGCCCACCAGCCTATAAGTTATATTTGTTAGGAAATCCCTGCAATAGTTCCTACTGTCTCAGGATGTTGGCAGCTAATTATAACACTTAGGGCCATATATATCAAGCAAAATTGCATTCGCAAACGCCGTAATTTGCAGAATTTCGGCGTTTGCGAATGCATTTTTGCCAAATGGTATTTATTAAGGCAAAATAAGGAATCGCAAAATTTGCGATTCCCTATTTTGCGATTGCATTTAAGGAATCACAAATTTTGCGATTCCTTAAATGCAATGTATGAAGCACCAAAAAAGTGCACTTTGGCCTTAAGGAATCGCAAATTACCACCAACTTCAAGTTGGTGGCAATTTGCGATTTCTTTGAAAAATGCACTTTTTTTGCATTTTTCAAAGTGCAATGTGAAGCACATACATGCCCTTAGGGCATGTATGTGTGCCACATGTGCACCCATGCTTATTTCAGGGGTGCAACAGGGTGTCCTTTTGACACCCCTGCACCATTGAAATTGCATTCTCAATTTGCGATTCGCTAATTGCTAATCGCAAATTGAGAATGTCTTCCCAGTCATTCCTATGGGGCTCTAGGCCCATATGAATGAATGGGGAGGTATTCCTTAATTGCGAATCGCAATTTGCGATTCACAATTGAGGAATATGTAGGATTCGCAAAATGTATTGCAAATCCTACATACATAGCATTTTGCGATTCTCAAATAGCGATTGGCAAAAAATTGCTATTTGAGAATCGCAAAATGACTTTTTGATACATATGGCCCTTAGAGATCTAATTCAAGAAATCCGAACACTGTTTGCTGATATATGTTATAGAACAGTTAATAGCTGCTTTTGGACTCCCACACAAACTAGAAACATTTATGGGATTAACTCCCTTGGGTCTCCATACTAGCTTAAGATAAAGCTACACAGGATTGCACTGCATATAACATACACATGGAAAATATTATTTTACCTTATATTGTGTAGTTTGGGAGCACAAGGAAGTTCATGAGGAAGTTCACAGGCCACCATATTTTACACAAGGGTTCCTAAACAAACCTCTTAGTGGGAAGCTGTGCAACAGCATTACAGAGATGGATGCTATTTTTTTAAATCTCTTTTGCTCTATTGTTCTGTTTGGAATGAAGCATTCCTTTACTGTTCCCTTTTTGGAAACGTCCAAAAGTGTTGTAGGCCATAGATTTGTATTTAAAAGAAAATTAGTTTATTATATCATTCATCGCAAACTGCCAGTAACAACGTGAGACTTAGAGATTCTGGGTGATCGGTGTATCGTACGAGAATCAACCAATTAATCAAGGATTTGTGAAGTGCAGCAAATCACCCATGAGGGTTTCAAGACACTGGATAAAGCTGCAATGTTGTGATCTGTTCATTCGAACAGCCAGGTCTTGAGTCCCTTCCTGAATTCCCAGGGCAATGAGGCAGTTCTGAGCTGCAGGTGAAAGTCGTTTCAAGCTTTGGCCACCAGGTGTGAGAAGCGTCCTCCCCTGTTGCCACAGCCGATCCGGGGGTGTCTGCGAGAAAGACGGTGGCAGAGCGTAAGTGTCTGGTCGGTCGGTGGCTGGTAATACACTTGTTGATGTATGCTGTCCTTCATCCTGCAGGGCTTTGTAAGCATGGGTCAACATCTTGAACTGGCATCTCTTCTGGCTTGAGAGCCAGTGTACTTTCTTGAGGTGTGGTTTGATGTAGGTCCATCTAGGAAGGTTCATGATGAGTCTTGTCTCTGCGTTTGGATTGTCTGTAGTCTCTTCAAGAGGCGTGCTGTGATTCCTACACCTTATACACTGCTCTAAATTGTAATGTAATGTGTAAAGGTGTTCTCTTGAAATTTCATTGTTACATTGAAAATTGTGTGTTTAACAAACCGACAGCTGTGCCTGAGCCTTTTGTGTTCTTCATTATTTGTCCATCTTGGTTTAGTTGGATGCAGGCTTGTGTCCTACGTACAAATTGTCTTGTCTGTATTGTTCCCATTCGAGTTTAAAATATTAAGTATCTGACCTCTGTCCGGCTGGACAAGTTATACAAATATAGTACTGACTGGGTCTATATTCATTCGCCTCCCCGTCCTTGGTACTGTTGTTTCTCTAGGGGCCACTGTTCTTAAAAATAGCTTAATTGCCAAGGTCCCTGGCAGACCTTACTTGGGTTCCCTAGTTGCTTTACAATATGTGATTCCTACATAGAGCATATTGCGAGAATGTATTTCGCATTAGAAACAAAGCATTTGAATGAGAGAAAATGCAAGAACATGGGAAATGTAGGAACAATCGAAAAAATGCAACAAAAGCAGCTGTGAAAACAATTGCAATGCACTTTTGGAAAATTGTTAACTCTGACGCAAAAAAGAATAACTTAAGACACCAAGCCTCAGTACAAACATAATAAACCTTGTGTCATGAAGGTTTCTACTGGGCTAATTACTGGTTAGCTTTTACAACCTAGCTGATTGTATGTTTACAACTACGCAAATTGCACATCTATCAGTTAATGAACACCTTGAAACGCATAATCGATACAAGCTTTTATGATGTTGAATTAGACACAGATAAACTATCAGTTTCTGAAATAATCTAAATGTTGCCTTAAACATTACCCTTTTACCCAGAGACCATCTGAAGTTTAGTTTTTTATTCATTCTCTTAACATGCACCGGTGGGATTTTCTAGAATTGTAACGATACAGGCTGACTAATATAGGAAAATCATACCACTTAAACAAAAAATGCAATCAGCTAAGGGGGGCAAAGGAAGGGAAACATGTTACACCATCACCTACAGTTGTGGACATTCGCCAGTAAAACTCCCAAAGATGCACTATACTATACTGATAAGGAGGAAGCAAAAAAGGTAGATGAAATGAAAATGAAGAGAGGAGAAGGAAAAAAAGAGATAATCTGTTATAGTGAAATAAATATGTAAAGCGAAAGAAGAAAATAGAGGAAAATCACACTGAGAACTGAAAAGATGTATAATCATAACTGCTCATTTCTGAGTGTTTGTAATGAACATGTTAATTTCGAGCAGGCTATTGAGGAAGTCCTTCAGTGAAGCCTTTTGTGCAGAATGTAGCGAATATGCTGTTGACTATTGGAGAAATTGAATAAATTGTGCCAATAATGGATATCTTTGCAAAAGTTAGAAGGTATTCCGTGCTGGGCTTATTAGATAGAGGTCAGTATTAAACGACAAAAATGAATTTATTATGATGTTATATATATATATTGATGCAATAAATGTCCATTTTTATAAAGAGTTTCTTGTTGGTGTTAATGGCTGCAGTCAAAAGTCCTAATCTAGAATAATATTCTCTATACTCATTTTGGCTAGAGGAATAAGGTGCCTGTAGGAATGAGCAACTGTGTTCCTGGTGAAGGAGTTAGACTATATGGCATTCAATAGAAAGCCAGTATTGTCCTTTAGCAGATATAGGGCCAGATGTAGGAGCCCTAATACCGGTCGGTAATGGCCGAAGTCGGCCGTTACCGACCGGTATTTGGGTTTTGCAATGTAGGGGGCTTTGAGGCGCTAGGGGGCGCACAGCGGAATGGCTGCCTGAACTGCAGCTCCGCCGGGCGATCCCGAATGATGTGATCCATTGCCACCAAACCCCGCCAACTCGCGCTGCGCGACTATGTACTGGTATGGGAAGGTGTGGAGCAGCGTCGGACCTATGCAACAACGGGTTCTGCCCCCGCAATGCTGAATAATACCGAGATCTTCGCGGCGAACGTCGGACTGCCTGACAATATGGCCGGCGGTTACAGACAGAAACGCTATGGGCAAAAGCGTTCACAGCAGCGGACTGTCCAGGCATCCAAGTGAACGTTACCGGAGGTGAGCGCATGCTGCCAGGTCTGGCGAGGCTGAATTGCGCTGCATTTGTCCCCGACAATTACCGGCGGAACTCGAAAGTGCTCCGGCTGGATGCCTGACAAGATGGCGGCGATCGTTGCTGGAAAGGCGGGCTCGGCAGTTTAGCACCGGCGGACAAACACTCGGCGTACTGTGCTCACAGCCGGTGAATAGTCGTGTCATAAGAGGCTGGTGAAGACACAACACAGACGTCCTGCTGCCACTCGAACTAGCTAGCGGGAGAGAGCGCGCCCATGTGACAGGCAGACATCGGGAGCGAGATAACGCACGAGGTGTCGTCTCATCTACAGGGCTGATTGCAAAAAAAAATGCCCCCCCCAAGCCAAGAGCGAACCCATCCACCACACTTCGTGGCAAAGCTGGAGTGATCAGTCCGCACCCACATCCATACCCCCTATACGCTGGTGTGAATCAACAGCGGGTGGCCCTATTGGAAGCGGACTTGACCCACGTGCAGCTGCAGGCCACCGCTAACGAAGAAAAACGGCGGCGACGGCCAGGGTAACGAGGGCGTCTGGACCCACGGTTCGGAAGGTGCATTCACCGACAACCGCAATGGGAAAACCTGATAAACAGCAACCAAAACTTTCCTTCGACAACAGGAAAGCGACTAAATCTACAGACGACATGGCGGAGGCCGGAGGATCTTCAGAATCACCGCCAACTACCAACATAGAGAAGATTTTAATAGCGATTCAATCAAATCTGCAGGACATAAATGGCAAGCTGGACAATCTGACGTGCAGGATGGATGGCATGGCTGCCCGACAAGAAAAGCATGGTGAACGGTTGGACGAGGCCGAAACGAGGATATCGGCTGTTGAAGATGAAGCGCGAACATCCACCACTAAATGCGCGGGTATGGAACGCATTCTGGAGGTCATAAAAGCGAAGGAGGAGGATTTGGAAGCGCGCTCGAGGCGCAACAACGTGCGTATCACAGGCCTGCCGGAATCGACCAACACGGGACGCATGGAACAATACATAGAAGGTCTCTGTAGGGATATTTTTGGAGCGGAGGCCCTGTCGCAGATCTTCATTGTGGAACGAGCCCGTAGGTCGTTGGGCCCCAAACCGCCACCCGGCGCTACGCCCAGGCCGATTGTGGCGAGGATCCTAAACTACCGTGACAGGGACACGATCCTCCGGCTGGCAAGGGAGAAGGGCAAAATCATCCATCAAGGCAACTCGCTGGAGTTTTATCCTGATCACACGGTCGCCGTACAGCAAGCACGTAAGGAGTACACCGCAGTGAAGGCTAAACTACGAGAGTTAAACGTTGCGTATTCTATGTTATATCCTGCGCGACTTCGAGTGGTGTGGAAGGAACAGACGGTCGTTCTGGCGACACCAAAGGCAGCTCTTGAATTTGTCAAGAAGATACAGCGTGAGGCGAGGTCCGAATCCCGGAACGATCAGAACAGAGACTCAGACTGATGCAGCCGGTAATGTCCATCGTCGAACAGTGGTAAGACTGACTGCACGAATGAATGCAAAGGCCGGGTGCGGTATCGTCCTCGGCTGGACTGAGCAGGGCTGACTGGCATGAGTCTATTGAAGGTGAGATGGTGGTGTTGCATTTGACATTGACCAGCGGCAGGGTGGCGATCAGCAGAGGGGAGGTGAAGATACCGCATTACTATATTGCACTGTGTTGGTGGCCGTTGGCTGCGCACTGATGCTGCGCTTCCCCGCTGGATAACTGGTAACGCGGCCGATTAAAACTGACAATAATGCCGCCACTGTTAAGCCGGGTCAGGGCCTGTTATATGAAGTAGGCTCGCAGACACATTAGACTGAAGTGTGACAGCGAAGGTGGTGGCAAACCTTTGAACGCTGGGATGCATTTCACGTTGCAGGGCATGGACAAATAAAGATGAATAGCCTCTGCAAGATACTGATTACCGTACTATATGTGGCCAGACATTGGCGGTGTGGGGGGAGTGCTGTACTTTGGCGTTACTGAGGCTGGTCCCTTCCATGGGCATCTGTTCGTTGCAAAGAACGGCTACATCTCCTTAATGGCTGCTCCACTGCCTGCATCTGGGTGTGGGATGTGGGTGGGTCGGTGGGTCAATGGTTTAATGGACACATACATTGCGACTATTTCGATTCTTACTAGTATCGCCCGCACCCGTACACCGGGTGTAGAGATGTGCCACTGGCGGTCCTCCATGAGGGTAATACCCGACACGAGTTTTGATATGAGCACCAAGTTGTTGTTTAAATGGTTGAGGGGAATGTGCTCTGAAGGGATATGGCTTCGGCAGGTTGGGGATGCTGGAGTGGGCGGGTTGAGGGGTGGGGGGGTGTTTGACTGTTTGAGAAGACCGAGAGTATCACAAATGTACACATTATTTGGATATACACTGAGAAGTGTTGTGAATGCAACTTACGATCAATTTGATAGATGGGGTCGGGCTCCGGGTGTGTTATTGGGGAGTGCAGGTATGAGTGGTATTGTATCATTTGAGGACACCAGGTTCTAGAAGTAAAGGCAGTAACGGTTTGAACGTTCTTACTTGGAATATACGGGGGTTCTCACGCCCTCAGAAAATCAGACAGGTATTTGCCAGCCTCACTAGATGGAATATTGATATAGCATTCCTGCAGGAATCACATCTAGCGCCGAACACTCACGCTACATTGGGATCGAGGTGGGCAGGTTCATCCTACAGAGCCTCATACTCATCTTTCTCAAGGGGGGTGATTATATTGATCAAGAAAGGGATCGACTTTGAGGAGAAGCAGGTGCTGCAGGACCCTACTGGCAGATATGTGCTGGTGACGGGTACACTGAGGGGCCAACACATAACACTCCTTAATGTGTACGGCCCGAATATTGACGCACCGGAATTCTACCGGGAAATTTGGGGACACTTACAGACACATGCTTGCACGCACATATTATGCGGGGGAGACTGGAATGTGACACTACAGGATGGTCTGGACCGCTCTTTACAATCAGTAGAACAGCACAAACAGTCGAGGCAAATGGTGGGTCACATGTTGGAGGACTTGGCGCTAGCGGATATCTGGAGACTGCACCACACGGACGACCCAGGCGCTACACACATCACCGCATCTCACAATAGTTGGTCCAGACTGGACTATTGGTTGGGTTCTAAGGACGTAGCTCTGTGGGCAGGTAAGGTACAGGTGCTACCGCGCACATTGTCAGACCACAACCCGGTGCTATTGCAGCTGGATATCCCACATTACACACCCCCCCCCCTTTCAATGGCGATTCAACTCCCAAGCCCTCACAGACCCAATATATGTTAACGCAGTGACTACGGCGATCAAAGACTACTTTGCTAATAATGCTCAAACTACTGATGACCCATGTCTCCTCTGGGAAGCCTTTAAGGCCACGTTGAGAGGCGTCTGCATCAGCACTACCATAGGAGTACTCAGGGACATCAGGTGCCAAATTCGCCACTGCGAAAGTCAAATGAGAGATTTAGAACTGCAGTACGAAAAAACACAGGACGTATTGCTATTACCCAAGCTGCGGGACTTACACACTGAACATGCTGGCTTTCTAGCGTCAGAAATCAAATACCTAGATCGCAAACATGTGGCCAGGGCTTTTGGCGAAGGGGGTAGACCAGGAAGAGTGCTGGCGCGTAAAATTTGTGAGGGGCGGGGACAATCGGCGATACTCCGCGTCAAATCGGGGGAGGGTATACTCCGAACACATTCAACAGATATAGTGAAATGTTTTGTGGACTCCTATAGTACACTGTACCAATCTCAACCCACAGCTACAACAGAGGAAACGTACGACTATTTACATGATGTGGCAATTGGCTGGCTGTCGGATGCCCACAGGGAATATCTAGCTCGGCCAATCACAGTAGAGGAAGTCACTGAGGTGATCGCCTCGCTCCCCAATGGGAAGGCGCCAGGTCCCGACGGGTACACATCCGAATTTTATAAAAAATTTGTGGATATAATTGCCCCATACTTGGTGGATATGTATGGTACTTCCTTTGATAATGAGTTACTCCCCCCCACGCTACGTGAGGCAATGGTAATAGCACTCCTCAAACCATCCAAAGATCCTGAAAACTGCGACTCCTACAGACCCCTATCCCTCATAAACGTAGACTCGAAAGTACTCGCAAAACTACTAGCTGTTAGGTTGACCCCTCTGATGACTCGACTAGTGCTGCCGGACCAGGCGGGATTTGTTCCCACTAGATCCACCTCACATAATACCAGATCCCTGTTTGCACTGGCACACTACCTGAAGCCCTCGGTTAAGGCGGTGGCTGTAATGCTCGACGCTGCGAAAGCGTTTGATTCCATTGAATGGCGCTATATGCTACTTGTCCTCAAAAGGATGGGTTTCCCTAAACGATTTGTCCAGTGGATCTCCTTATTGTATACTAAACCGAGTGCGAGGGTCCGAATCAATGGCTATGTTTCAGCTCCTTTCGATATTGGACGAGGAACGAGGCAGGGCTGCCCCCTGTCACCTCTGCTCTTCGCTTTGGCGTTAGAACCACTAGCGTGCATAGTGCGTCAAAATTACAAGGAATCGGCATTGCAATTTGTGTCCAGGCCGCTGCATATATTGCTATACGCAGACGATATGCTGCTGTATGTACGGGACCCGGAGGTACATCTGAACCCGCTACTTAGGGAGTACATCCGATTTGGGGGCCACTCGGGGTTAGCGATTAATTGGTCCAAGTCCTCACTCATTCCTCTCACTGATGCCACCGATTCCTTTGAAGTGGACTACCCACTAGAATGGCAACAAGACCCGATCCGCTACCTGGGGGTCATGTTCCACAGGGATCCTGACGAAGTCATGCGTGCGAACTATGGTGTGGCACTCTCCAGACTGGAAGACAAGGTCCGTCGCTGGATCCACTTACCATTATCTATAGCTGATCGAATAGCGATCGTAAAAATGAACATTTTGCCCAAGTTATTATATCTCTTTAATAACATACCTATTACACCTCCACAAGAGGTCTTCCGTCGCATAAAGTCCTTGGTTCTAACATTGATATGGGCGGGTAAACAAGCTCGTATTGATCTACAGACACTAACACTCCCGATTGCACAGGGCGGATTCGGGGTGCCTGATTTTCTACTATATTACCTCTGTGCTCAGGCACAGTACGCAGCTTATTGGTACCATGCGGTCCCCTATATCACTCACGTGGCCATTGAGGAGGGAGATGCCCATCCTGTCCCCCTATCTGCGATATTGTCACACAAAAGACCGCCGCTCCACACGAAAGATATCAACACTGTAGACACAACAATCAAAGCGTGGCACAAACTAGGGCAATTGGCTCACAAAACCCCATTATATGCGCCGGACATGCCACTACGGAACCATCAGGCTTTATCAGTCACTAACGAAAAAGTGGGGATGTCTCTGCTGCACAGAGTTGGGATCGACAAAATGGGTGATGTGTTTCAAGAAGGCAAATTTTTGGACATTGGCGACTTGACTTATATCCAAAACCAGACCCCCATGTTTAGATTCACATACTACAGACTGACGAGGGCATTACGGGAACACTACCCGTCATTCCCAGCAGAGTCAGAAACCCTAGCACCTTTGCAAATGCTGATCACTACAAGGGACCTCTCTCACTTGGTGTCCCGACTATACACTGCTGCACAATCCGAAATAGCGGGACACACACTTAAGGCTAAGGGAAGATGGGATGAGCTTTTAGATAATCCACTAACAGACATAGAATGGTACAGCTCATGCGCACTAACGCAGATACTGACACCAAATGGGAATCTGCGGATTATTCATTTCAAGTTCTTGCACCAAGCTTACTACACTCCAGTGAAAATGCGTAAATTTGGTCTGCAAGAGGAAGACAGATGTAAGCGTTGTAATAGGGAAGGGGCAGACTTTGTACACCTGGCATGGAAGTGTGCGAAAGTGGCTGATTACTGGACGGAGGTCACTGCCGCACTCACGATTATGTTAGAGGATGAGGTGAAGTGCACTCCGCAGATTTGTCTACTAGGTATTATGCCCCAATTCAGGGCGCTGAAACGGAAATTTTGTGCTGTCGCCTTGCTGTTAGCCAAAAGGCAGGTGGCGCAATGTTGGCACAGCCGCAGGGTACCATCCACGAAAGTATGGCTGCATGACATGTCCATCTGTCGGGATAAACTCCTAACGTATGAGGAGGAACTACCAGCAAAATCAAAACCCAAGGACATATGGGGGTTTTTGACAGACTATCTGAATTCCTTGCAGGACACTGAGGAAGACTAGCTGATACACTGGTTGTGCTGGAATGGGTGCTGTCTGGTATGAGAGTTGGAGACGACTGTGGGCTACACTAGGGATACCGAGACACGATCTCACTCACTGTATAGGGTGTATATGAGGGTACAGTAAGGTCTTAAGTTGGGGAATGTTGTCTTTTACTGTTTATAAAATGAAAAATGTAAGACTCATATTGACAGTTTGCTAAGAGACCTACGTAGGACATGCGTGGAAGATACACTGGAAGTACAAACACTGATTTCTCAGGACTAACATATGATGTATTGAACAAACAACGTGGAGTGGCGAGCCGGCCTCCGGGTTGTAGGCTCATGCTGTGTCAATTGCATTGTGTGAATAAAGGTCTTACAAAAAAAAAAAAAATGTAGGGGGCTTAAAATTACAGAATCGGTATATTTACCGATTCGGTAAAATTACCGATTCGGTAAAGTACAGAATTGGAAAATATACCGATTCTGTAATTCTAGATGTAGCTAGCACTTCAAAGAGTGCCACAGGCCCTTAAGAGTCGGTATTTTACCACACAATCCTATTTTGTGGTAAAATACCGAATTCAGGTGTGCATGCACATCTGTGCATGCACACCTGTGCCATGTGACACACAGACATGCCCTTAGGGCATGCATGTGTTCAACATGTCACACAAGCCTGTACTTGGGGTGCTAGAGGGTGTCAAAGTGAAACCCCCTGCACCCTTGCAGGATTCGGTATTTAACGATTCGGTTAATACCGAATCGGTATTGCCCATTGATTCCTATGGGCTTCAAGGCCCATAGGAATCAATGGGCAATACCGATTCTGTATTTACCGAATCAGTAAATAATGTAAAATAAAATGTACCTACATCTGCCTACTTCTAATTTACTGAATCATAAATACCGAATCGGGAAAATTCGGTATTTATGAATCGGTAAATTAAAATTACCTACATCTAGCCCATAGGGCCTTATTACGAGTCTGGTGGTCCATGGAGCGCCAGACTTCTGGGGGCACAACTACCTCCTTATAAGTTTGGGGGTCGGAGCGCCATTTGAACGCCGCCACTGCCATGGAACTGTATTCCCTGGTGGTGGCGCGGCGGTCAGGGGCTCAGAATATGCTGGTGGTGCTGCTGCGGTACCGCCGTGCATATTTTGATTTTGCTGACTGCCAGCCTTACATGTTGGTGAGTCCAGCCATGTAAATGCGGTGGGCAGGCACTCCCACAGTTCCAGCACGGCATGGACTTTACAGTCCATGCTGTGCTGGAACGCACTGTAGTGGTTCCACGCAGGCCTGCCGTGCTGCCCACCAACCAGACAATGATTTGTATAAAAATCTGGCAGGTGGGCAGTGTTCGGGTTTGGAAACCATGTCTGCAAAACCCAAAACAAAGTTATCAGAATAAAGGAACATCTCTCTTGCCTCACTTTTTGAAGGACCCCTGAATCATTGCAAAATGGGGGGGCACTTAAGCATTTGTCCCTTCCAGCTTTGAAAGAATGCAGTCACGGCTAAAGCTCCTGAGTCTGGCATCCAATTGTATTACCTTTTCAGTGGAAATATAATTCTGCTCATAAATAGGTCTATCTCCAGAGGACCCCAAACCTGAACTAGTTTCCAAAAACATTCATTATTCAGCTATGAATCACTGTAATCCCTTAAAAATCTTGAATTCCAGTCTGCACTTGTATTTTTCTTCCCAGGCAAATACTCTGCCCTCTAGCTAAGTTTGTGTTCTATGCAAAATAGCCTAAGCTTCTTAGCTAAATTAGCCAATTACAAGGATGTCATTCCTCCTAAGTAATATATATAGGCTACTGTAGAAACATTGTCCTAATTCAATAAAACTGCTCTGCCTTGCAAGCAGTGTCTGATACTCATGAGAAGATAGAGATCTGCTGTCAGTTCCAAATAGTTTATGTGATGCAATCTATCTGACTTTGGGCACAATCAACAAGTTTAATGTACACCCAAGCGTGCAACCCAACCAGTTAGACTCACGTCCGATTCTAGTATGAAGTCTGGCAAACTTCCAAAGATTGCCCAGCCATTCTAGGCATCTAAATTCTCCAACCACCAAACCAGTTCCATCTGTTGCCTCTAGATCTAGTGTCCCCATACCATAATCCTCCCCGAAGGGCCCTTGCTTTATCTTTTGCAAAACATGATTGTGTAAGGTGCCCGGAAACATTGTTTGAATAGAAGAGGACAGTAGACTTAAAAGTCTTCCTACCTCCCTCAGAGTTAAAGAATCCTGTTTGTGGACCTATCTTATATTTTCTGAATCTTGGTTATCTTCTGTAAGGGAAAGAGCAGAACCACATTGACTGTATATATTGTGAAACCTTAACACTCTAGAGAGCAAGAGGGGATAAGATGGGATATTTCCTTTTTAACTATGAAACACAAACTCTCCAGTAGGGACATACAAAAGTCTCTCAAAACTTGAGGTTGGCATTGGAACATGATCAGGATGTCGCGCAAATAAATGATCATGTGGACACCTCTTTCTCTCGGGTGGCAAGCTACAGCTCTCTTTAGCTTGGCAAAGTACTTAGGTCCAGAAGAAAGGCCAAAGGTTAGTGAACAAAATTGGTAAAGACAATCCCAACAGGTGAATTGAAGGTAAGGTTAACAGGCCATGGGGATTGTGAAGTAGGCATCCTTCAGATCCAACTTCACCAACCAATCGTCCTTCAGCAACATGTCTGTTAACAGATGGATCCCATACATCTTGTAGTGTCTGTATATCAGGAATCTGTTCGAGTCCCTTAGGTTTATAATGGGTGTACTTACGGAGACTCTGATTTCTATCTTCACTTCTACATAGTACTTTTTACCATCATAGATTTTACCTCTTCGTCTACTACTGTCTGTTGATCTGCTTTCAAGGTCAGCTCCTTTGGCAAAGTAGTTTGAAAGGGCGTTTCCATGAAATCTAATCTGAAAGCCTAGACGGTTTCTAAAACCCAAGGATCCTGAGGAATTGTTTTCCATCCATGGGTAAAATGCTTGAGGCGGCCCCCCCCCCTATTTCCTGGGAAGAATGAAGGAGAAATCATTTTACTCACTATGATGTCCAGAGGGACCTTGCCCTCAATATTTATTTCCTCTCGCCCATTGATAATGGCCGCTTTGGGGATAGAAGGTGGATGCCGCCCCAGCATGATATACTCTACCACGGCCGCCTCTTTTTATATAGTTATTGAACTGGTTCCTTTGAAAGCCCCGGCCGGGAGAAAGTCCCATTCTGACTGCCAAGCCAAAAAAACCTGCACTAAAGACCCTACGCATGTTGTTCTGGGCTTTGTCAAAAGCAGTGGAGATTGCAATGTACTTGTCCAAACTGTGTACCATATCTTCGCCGAAGAGTAGGCCCATAGGTTTTCTGTGGCTTACTTCTCTGCCAGATCCCCCAGTTTGGGGTTAACTTTCATACCTACTGCTTTGCATCTTTCGGGATTCAGTCCAACATTTCACGTTCCCAAGGAGAACCATAGCACTCTGGCTCCAGCCTCTCATCAGGTCCATATCTAAGGGGAGCTCCTTAATGTATCTCTTTGGATATGTCAATAAATGTAACCAGAGGACCGACAACATCCTGCACCTGTCCTGTGCAAGTAATAGGTAAGAGATGAGGTACTGGGTTTTTAAGAACCGGTACAGAACCGGTAACCCAGCGGTGCCAGGGGATCAACACACCAGAGACCTCGGGTTCTCCTGAGTCAGACCTACAGAAACTTCAGAGTCTTCCAGGTGAAGTCAAAGATTCGTTTATTGGCTGCAACCAAGGTGACAGGGTCCTAGAAGTACGATACAAGTATATTCAGGAGACTGCACACTTTCACAAAGTCAGGCTTCTCTTCTTATACCTGATATTCAGCCTTGAGCAAAACATTCCTTGGATTCGTGGTATTTCATTTATGGTTACTGATTACAAAAGAAAAGCAGAGTCATGATGACATGTACATATTTCACGTCGTGCTGCCCATAACAAATCATCCGGCAAGGCCCAACATTTCATCAGATATCGCTGGACCCCTAATAAAAACGGTCACCTCCCCATCATAAAGCAAGTGAAGGAAAGGAGTGGAGAAAGATGTGAGCGAGATATGGCAGGTGTGCGCGCTGAAATGGTTTTATGGCTGGTTGGGCCTAGATGCTATCTTGCTCGGCCACTGGGAGGGAACTGACCTAACGAGCTCGGCCTGGGGCAATGGTTCTAACTTGTACTGGGGTCAGGGAGAAGTCGATTAAGGAGTATGTGTCCTTGTGGAATCAAATTCAACTGGATTAAGGCCTATGTAGAGTGCAACATGTAGCTAAGGGTTTAGAAGGTAAATGACGATTTCGAGGTGAAATCATCACTCGAATATGCCGAAAATACATGTACTTGATGTACTCGTCATTCTCGGTCTTTTGATACCAAATTCGTCCTATTTCGACGAAGTTTTTATTCTCGAGTCCGGTACTATTATATGAATCCAGATTTTTCAGAACCACAGACCCTCCTTTTGCCCTTACATAGGCAATTAATCTATCCTCATGTTAATCTGAGTCCAGATCTATATTCCTAAAGTCATTGAGATGTTGCTGCAACATCATTCTAGTGCTGAGCTCATGTCTTGACACAGGCTTCCTTACACATGATGTAGCACAAAGGCCACATATTGCAGGAGCACACTGTATACATAGACAGAACAGGAAAAGAATGGCTAAGACCATCCCAATGACCATCAGAATTCTCCATCCCCAGGCAGATATCAGTCCCCAGAACCATCCCATTAATGACCAATCTCCTTTATCCACATGAATAGATTCGGAAATCTTATGTAGTTTGGAGATGGCCCCGTATACTGTTGGAGCATTATCTGGAAAAAATGCAACAACTGGACTGGATCAATTTGCATACTCCACCTCGGTCCGCCAGTATCACATCCAAAGCGACCCGGTTATGAAGGGTCATTAGTCGATCCGGCTGGAGCTCTGCAGTCAGGTTACTAAGGGCACCAGCAGTTTCAATCACGGTGGATTTAACTACCCTTGTCAATTGCCTTATGTTTCTGCTGTTAATCATGGCTCCCCAGAACGGCAGAACACCCATTGCAAAGTCACCAAATTCTTGACCTGCAGTGTCTTCTTTACTCAAAACACCTCTAACTACCCTTGTCCGATGGTAATCCGCCGCTGCTGTGTAGGTGGGAGGTAACAGGAATGAAACAAAACATGAGCCCGAGAAGTCAGGGGGCAACCATGTATAGGCTCTATCATGGCAGATGAAATAAGTACCCTTAGCGGCTAAAAAGGCAGGGGAAGTCTGAGATCCAAAAACGTACGTTTCTGTACAGACACTCTTCCCTAGCTGAGCTCTGGGATTCTTACCAATACCTTGCAGACACAGGTGACCTTGATGGGGTACGATCCAGATTGGGGACGATCTCTTGGCTTGCTGTTTCTCACTTACTGTAGTGCCATATCCGGTCACATTCCAACCTACATATGCAAGTATCTCATCATCCGGGGTATCTTCGTAAGAAGTTACTTCCTTGATCATGTCAACTATACCCTTGACTAGGGCGCTAGTCTTGAGGTTGTCTTTTACCGAGCGTAGGGGTTGGATCTCTCGTGCATATATGAACATTGTCCTATATGCCCATACTGACCCATTGCGACTAAATGGCAGGACCAAATAGGGGATACCTCTATCCGTGGTGTGGGGCATGAGACCACACACCCAACAGTTGGTTGTGTTCATTACAAGTTGGTGCTGGTGTAATAACTGAACGAAGGAGTTATTAATGAACTCTAATCTCCTATTTTGATTCATGGTCAGGCAAAGGGTGGAAAGAATGAGAGGAAACGGTAGGGGGAGGTATGGGTGATGTAGTGGGCGTGAATGTCACATGAAAAGAGAATAAAACATAGCTTATCAGAAAGACCATTACGCTAAATAGCATAGAAATACACATTATTATAAAAATTCTCCTCCTTATTGTTTTCAAAAGTCTCTGCTTAAAGTTCATTTGTTTGGCAGTTCTCTCCACATCAGGAAACTCCATCCTCTCTAAGGTGCTGCCCGCGGCGGTAGGTTGTTTCTGCTAAAGGATGCTTCCGTCAGTCTAGGGTGGCTCCCTTGGACTAACTGGAACCAGCGACCTATCGTCGTCAGCTGCACCCAAAAGTCTTTAATCAACCGCGACCCTAGCAGCGGAACCCGGATGGCGGTTCGAAAAAAAAAACAAAAATAAGCAAGTTACCTAGATGGGAGAATCTGCACTTTCAAAAATAGGATTTGGGGAAAGAAAAACAAACTCTTTATTAGTCCACAGGTTTTTTCTCGGATCATAAAAATAAGTCACTTTTACTTTAGTCTGTTTTTCTTGGTCGTAAATTGTAGCGTCTTTTCCCGGGTACTGTCTGGTCCAGAAATAGTAGTTCAGGTTCCACAGAGTTCAATTGTTCTGATGGCGGCGTAGTTTCTTGAAAAATGTTCCCACTCTTACAATCACGTTTAGCTTCTTTTACACGTTCATCAGTTGTGCGCTCTGAGTCAGTGCCTCCTTTTCGGACCCATTGGTCATGTGGC
Source organism: Lissotriton helveticus (assembly GCF_964261635.1). Classification (NCBI taxonomy): domain Eukaryota; kingdom Metazoa; phylum Chordata; class Amphibia; order Caudata; family Salamandridae; genus Lissotriton; species Lissotriton helveticus. The sequence continues at coordinate 1,588,107,111 of NC_136067.1, read as the reverse complement.
AGAGGGAAGGGTATCTTCTTACAATGGATCCCGTGGACCCAATTGGCCTTCCCCTCCACTTTATCAGTCGACCTTGTAGACAGGAGGACGAGGTGAGGCCCGGTCCATCTGGGCTGGTCGTTTCTTGTTCTCTGGAAATTGCGGACCAACACCCAGGAACCGGGGTCAATGGAGTGACCCGGTGTCTCAGAGACCGGAGGCAAGGTGTTGTGGACCTGTTGATATAAAACACGCAATTTAGCCGTCAATTCATACAAATAGTCAAGCAAAATGGGGTGTTGCAGCTCGCTAAACTTCATGGGCCTAGGCACTCCCCATATGTTGGCTGGCCGACCAAAGATTATTTCATAGGGGCTGAGTTTCATTCGCGAATGCACAGTCATTCTGGTGGATAGGAGTGCTAAGGGTAGAGCGTCAGGCCATTTAAGACCTGTGCTCGCTTGGATTTTGGCCAATTTAAGTTTAAGCGTGCCATTGTAACATTCCACTAATCCAGCTGATTGGGGGTGATTTGCAGCGTGGAATTTCTGCCTAATGCCTAGCCCTTCACACACTCTTTTCATCACACAACCCACAAATTCACTTCCGTTGTCCGACCAGACCATTCTAGGCATTCCGAACCTGGGGAAGAACTCTTTCACAAGGGCTTTCGCTGTGGACAAGGCAGTATTGTCCCTTAGGGGATAGGCTTCTACCCACCTTGAGAAGGCACAAACAACCACGAGCACATATTTTAAGTTGTTGCACCTCTCCATGTGTATGAAATCTAGCTGCAAAACCTCGAACGGATACGTAGGAGGTGCAAAATGACCAGCTGGAGTTGGGGTTCCCCTACCAGGATTGTGCTTCAGACATACCATGCAATTCTTGACAACATTCTCTGCACACTTGGGAATCCCTGAATTCTTCCACACTGGGGCCAACGACTCGCAAATCCCTTTCGCGCTGATATGGGCCATCCCATGAGCCATTGTAACCACTGCAGGCACATATGCATCGGGTAACAACCATCTCTGTTGCTCTGTCGATTCAATCCAACAACCATTTGCATCCATTCTCCCTGTACTTTCTCTCCACATGCTTAACTCTTTCTCCGTGGCCTCAGCTTGGATGGACTTCACACTTTCTATCGTGTCTTCACATATTCCAACATCACCAGTCCATCTTTCTGGGCTCGCAACATACATTCGGCTCATCATATTCTTTGCCGTATCCTTAGCAGTTTCATCAGCAAATGCATTTCCACGACCAACATCATCAATCACTTTCTTGTGTGCACTACATTTTACGATCGCTACTTTCAGGGGCAACGTCAGTGATTCAAGAAGCTCATTCACCAACTGACCATGCTGAATCTTAGCTCCATGCGAAGTCAGGAACCCACGTTCTCTCCACAATCGTCCAAAACTGTGAGCCACTCCAAAAGCATACTGACTGTCGGTATAGACAGTCACTTTCATTCCTTTGGATAACACACATGCTCTCGTCAATGCCACGAGTTCAGCGGCTTGAGCTGAACCATGTGGTATTCGCGCAGTTTCAACGATTGTGTGCAAAGTTGTGACAGCATATGCTGTAGTCACGTTACCATTTGGGAGTTTAAAGCATGAACCATCCACCCATAGTGTACCATCACATTCAGCAAGAGGAGTGTCGAATAAATCAATTCTCCCTTTCGTCTCTTCCTCCGTTCTGAGGAAACAATCGTGCTGTTCTGAAGCATCCGATTCCTCAGTAATTGGTAATAATGTGGCTATGTTCAAGGTACTACACCTTTTGATGTGCACATGGCTCGCTAGTAGCGTCAATTCATAACTGGACAGTCGAGCACTAGTTAAGTGCTGTGTCTTGGTCCTATTTAACAATGTGTCTACTGCATGCGGGACCATCACGATTAGTGTATTATTCATTACTAGACCTGCAGACTGTCGAATAGAAACAGCTGCTGCTGCTGTGGCCCTTAGACAACTTGGCAATGCTCGTGCTACCGGATCCAAAGTTGACGAAAAATAGGCGCATGGCCGCTGTCTATCTCCGTATAACTGAGTCAGCACGGACAATGCACAGCCCTCCTTCTCGTGGACATATAATGTGAAAGGTTTACTGTAGTTGGGGTTACCTAACACAGGGGCCGAACATAATGCTGTGCGTAATTCGAGAAAACTTTTCTGACACTCATCAGACCAAGGAATGGGATTTGGTGTATTTGTACCCGTTAGTGCCAATAAGGGTTTGGCTAATAACGAAAAATTTGGAATCCACTGTCTACAGTACGATGTAATGCCCAAGAAAACGCGTACTTCTCTCTGCGTTCTTGGCACATTCAATTTAGCTATTGCCTGAATTCTTTCTGGGGTCAGTTTCCTTCCCTCCTTCGATAAGAGATGACCTAAGTAGGTCACTTCTTGTCGGCAATATTGAAGCTTGGAAAGTGACACCTTGTGATGTAGATCACATAGATGACGCAGTAATTCCAACGTGGCCATTTTACATATTTTCTCAGTATCCGCAGCTATGAGCAAATCGTCCACGTACTGTACGAGAGTGGAACCTTTGGGCAAAACCATTGCGTCAAGCTGACTTTTCAGAGCTTGACTATATATTGAGGGGCTTTCACAGTAGCCTTGAGGAGCGCGTTTAAAGCGGAAACTGCGACCTCCTAAACTAAAGGAAAAAATATCCCTGCTTTCCTCAGCAATCGGGATACTGAAGAAAGCATTCTTCAGGTCAATCACCGAAAACCAGGATGCAGAGGCTGGAATCATAGTCAATAATGTTGTAATGTCGGGGACAACTGGGAATTGTGGCACCACTATCTTATTCACTTCCCTAAGATCAATCACGAATCTATACACAGGTGGCTGAGAAGGGTCAGTTCGTTTTAAAACAGGCAGAACAGGACTATTGCAAACGTTGCCTCGTGTTTCTTCAATTACGTCTTTCTCAATCAACTCGTAAACAATCGCTAGCAAAGCTCTTTCGCCCTCATTGGATATCCTGTATTGGGGAATTCGTGGCATTTTGACATTCGGCTTCAATGTTACAACATACGGTGGAATTTCTAAAAGACCTACATCATTCGGACCAGTAGCCCAAAGAATATCCGGAAGAAGTGCCAATTCTGCTGGAAGCGTATTTCTCGACAAATACATGGGAGAAACCACTTTCTTACCTAAAGTCAGTTGTACTCCTGAGGGAGAACAGTACAAAGTCGCATATAATCTTTTTAGCAAATCTAATCCTAGCAAATTTTCACCACAACCTGTTGTCAAAATAAGGGGTGCTTCGAATTCACAAGGACCAACAGAAAGAGATAAAGGGTCAGAAATCGGATTTCTAACCGGGGCGCCAGAAAAACCTACGGAAACGTTCATTTCGCCAGACAAAGGTGCGCCAGGGAGTTTGGAGTGCATAATAGAACTCTTTGTAGCACCAGTATCCAACAGAAAAGGTTCTGACACACCCGATGTAATCACCTCAACGTAAGGTCCACTCTGATCTACTGGAACTGAAACAACTCCCTCTCCTTGTCTAAGGCTGTCCTAGCAATCATTATTCTCCCACTGCTCATTTTCTGTGTAATACTCATCAACGTAGTATTGAGCTGTCCTGTCAGATACGTTATTTTGCTGATCAAACCTGTTCATAGAGTTTTGTGGTGGAAGGGGACGTGTGTCCTGAGGGGCGTTTCCACGCCCTCTACCTCTAGGCGCTTGCTGACTACCACGACCTCTTACGCCAGAAAATCCATTCGCACGTTGTGGCAGTGCAGGACAGTCATACTTGTAATGACCCTCTTGTTTGCAGTATAAACACTGGTTGGGACCTACGCGGTTTTGATTGTAATCGAATCTCTGCAAGTTTCTCTGAGGCTGCTGAAAAGTGTTCTGGTAGTTATTCTGACCATTATTATTTTTATTACCACCACCACGTGGAGGATAGGCTTGCTGTAGCAAAACCTTCGTTTTGAGTTCTCTAGTTTTCTTCTCTACTTTATCTTTCTCATCTTTGTCTCTATTCTCGTAGTACTGTGCGGTAGCTAATATCTGGGCTGAAGATGAGACTGCCCAAGAACTTTCCGAATCTTTCAATTTTCTACACAAGTCTGGAAGTAAATTGTGCACAAATTTATCGACAAACAATCTCTGACCACCTTCTGTGGTCATATCTTGACCGCTGTGGTCAATGAATGTTTCTTCAAATCTGGTGAAGAAATCTGAAACAGGTTCTTCTTTCTTTTGCTTGCATGCAGATAACTTATCCCAATTTACGCGTATTGCAGGCATTATCGTTTTCATGTAATCTACTATTCTACCAGGTAGTTCCGCTATCAGAGGCTCAGGCTTGGCACCACCAACTTGTCGTGCATCTGCAGCAGTAATGTTAGCCCACGTGTCACCTAATTCCTGGTCATGATCTACATGGCGAATTTTTCCCCATAAGGGCTGTGGAACAACGTTCCCGAATAACATATCGATATCGGCCAAATTCATTATACATGACCCAGCAGTTTGCGACAATTCTTTATAGTACCCTGCAGGATTTTTACGCGGATCTGGTAGTGTTTGTTTGAGTGCTAAAACTTCAGCTCGCTTCCATGGGACATGTACCCATACTCGGTGAAAGTGAGGCAGGACAGGTGGGACAGCTGTCGCGTCACCCTCTCTCCATTGTGGGGGAACTTCTCTCATAGGGTATTGTCGTGCCTTTTTCCTACTAGATGCACAAGATTCCGATGGTGACCCAGAACTACTTCCCTTACTTCGATGTGATAATAGCATTTCAACTGCTTTTTCCACATCGGGACCTACAATCATACCTTGACTAAACTTAAACCTTATACGACACATCTCTTGTGGGAGGCAATCCTGATCATTGTCTTCTAAATCCTCGCAAAGAAAAACACACATCTGTTCGAACACATATCTCTGTGTCGCTGTTTCCCATTGATGGAAAACTTCCATGACAGACTGTAAATCATATTTTGCAGTGTCCAAGACCCATTTCCGAGCTAAACTATTCAGGGAATCTCTCTCTTGATAATCAGGCAGTTGACTTCGCAACTGTCTTCTTCCTATGTTAGGGGTCGTAGCAGGCGACCCGAAAAGGGGTAAAAGAAGATTAGTAACAGTGCTGGCCATTTTCTGCCGAAGGGAAGGTGAAACGGAAGAACAAACAGATGAAAAAACGGGGTGAGATAAGGCGGGGGTAGAGATGGCAGAAGAGGTATGAGGAATAATAGATGTGGTACTAGGCAAAATCATAGGAGGGGCATTAGGAGATGTAGGAAGTACAGTAGGCAAAATCGTAGAAAACACAGGAGAAACAGAAGTTGTCGGTGGGCCTGAAGGAGGCTGCACCGAAGAAGTCGGAGCCAGCTGAAGAACAGCTGGTGAGTGCTGTGGAAGAGCCAGAGGCGCAGCTTGTGCAACAAAAGGTTGCGGGGGTGCTGTAGCATTCTGCGCATAGGGGGGTGGCGAAGTTAATAATTGCGACATTAATTGGTCTTTTTCACGCTCTTTTGCTGTCCCTTGCTGAAGAGACGGCAAAACTGGATAACACTTATCTATTGCCATTTTACGTTGCCTGTGCAATTGCTCATTTATCTGCTCTTCCTCATTATCTTTAAACTGCACGGCAGCTTGTATTACTGAAAGTCCCCCTTCTCTCTTATTTTTCTTAGCTAATTTAATTTCTTTTTGTTTGGCTTCTTTGCGCCATATGCGGAAAGAGTCAAACATTGCCGGCCGGGCTTTCTTTTTGAAGAGTTTAACTTCAAGGTTGTCTAAGATTTCAGAATCAAAGCTACCATATTGGGGCCATTTTAAAACACCGTCTTTCCTAGTGTATTTAATCCATACCTCGTTGTAAACGATGGGGCCTACCCCATGTTTAACGTACAGCTCGTAAGTCGGAGTTCCAACTGGAGGAACCGGACATGAGTCCTCCAATCGGGAGTCCCTATTATTACTACCAAGACAAAACCAATTCCCGAGTCTAAGACTAGGCATCCTTTCTCTCTAGTCTAGTTCCAAAACTTCAAAGGATTTATCGACTACGATATTTCTCGTGAAAACACGAGTCCTTCGGTTATGGTGCTTGCAAGAACCAATAAAAACCTTTATGTATCTCCAAGATACCACAAAGTAAGTCCAACTAAGGACTGGGAGACGCTCCACTTATACTTAACTGAAAATATCGATGGCTTCACCAGAAGACTCGTCTCAGCGTTTCGCTCTACCGAAAATTTCAAGGGTCCAACATCAGGGCGATAGCCAGGGCAGCAGTCCTTGTAGCCGTCGGGAAGCGGGGAACCTCGCAGTAAAGACCTTCGGACCACGTCGACATGCAGGGGTCGATGAGGTGGTGGGCCCTCCTCCGGAATTTTCACACGAAGCTCCTCACGATCTTCAGGCTGATTGGTACCACTGGAATCGCCCCACGTTGGGCGCCAAATGAGGTACTGGGTTTTTAAGAACCGGTACAGAACCGGTAACCCAGCGGTGCCAGGGGATCAACACACCAGAGACCTCGGGTTCTCCTGAGTCAGACCTACAGAAACTTCAGAGTCTTCCAGGTGAAGTCAAAGATTCGTTTATTGGCTGCAACCAAGGTGACAGGGTCCTAGAAGTACGATACAAGTATATTCAGGAGACTGCACACTTTCACAAAGTCAGGCTTCTCTTCTTATACCTGATATTCAGCCTTGAGCAAAACATTCCTTGGATTCGTGGTATTTCATTTATGGTTACTGATTACAAAAGAAAAGCAGAGTCATGATGACATGTACATATTTCACGTCGTGCTGCCCATAACAAATCATCCGGCAAGGCCCAACATTTCATCAGATATCGCTGGACCCCTAATAAAAACGGTCACCTCCCCATCATAAAGCAAGTGAAGGAAAGGAGTGGAGAAAGATGTGAGCGAGATATGGCAGGTGTGCGCGCTGAAATGGTTTTATGGCTGGTTGGGCCTAGATGCTATCTTGCTCGGCCACTGGGAGGGAACTGACCTAACGAGCTCGGCCTGGGGCAATGGTTCTAACTTGTACTGGGGTCAGGGAGAAGTCGATTAAGGAGTATGTGTCCTTGTGGAATCAAATTCAACTGGATTAAGGCCTATGTAGAGGGCAACATGTAGCTAAGGGTTTAGAAGGTAAATGACGATTTCGAGGTGAAATCATCACTCGAATATGCCGAAAATACATGTACTTGATGTACTCGTCATTCTCGGTCTTTTGATACCAAATTCGTCCTATTTCGACGAAGTTTTTATTCTCGAGTCCGGTACTATTATATGAATCCAGATTTTTCAGAACCACAGAGAAATCCTGACATCAGTGCAGGGGGGAATATTGGCCTTATGATTGCAAGAGGTGAGAGGTGTACCCATGTGCATGCAGAGTAAGAGGATTGTCTGAGCATAGACTGAGCAGTCTGTCAGTGTGAGTGTTGAGGACGTCTTTGTGAGTGCTGGTAGAAGGGTATGCCATGTCATTGCAGTTATGAGCGTATGTCCTTATGAGTGCACATTATTAGCTATGTGCCAATATGAGTGCAGGGTAGGAGGTGTGCATATGTGTGTGGGCAGGGGGTGCTGTGTGCTTATGTGAGTACATGGTGAGCAAGTGCCCATGTGATTACAAACTAAGCAATATCTGCATGCAACTGCAGGGTAAACTGTGTGACTGTATAAGGAGTGCATATGTATATGTGCTGGGTGAGCACTGTGCCTGTAAGTGAAGTGTAAGAGGTATATCTACATGAGCACAGGGTAAAAAACATGCTTGTTTGCATGCAGGGTGAGAGGTTTCTCTATCAGGAACGGAAGAACACAAAGGATCAAACTCCCACCCTTCCTCTCCGAACCCACAGAGATTGACTGTGGAGTACCCCAAGGATCCTCACTCTGCCCCACACTCTTCAACATCTACATGGCCCCCCTCTCCGGCATTGTTAGACAGCATGGGCTCAGCATAGTATCCTACACCGACGACAACCAGCTCATCCTCTCCCTCATGAAGAACCCCGAAGATACCAGACTCACTTTCCGGACGGAATGAAAGGCGTTGCAGCCTGGATGAACTACAGCTGTCTTAAGCTTAACTTGGAGAAAACAGAGGTCCTCGTCCTTGGACCCTCCTCCACTGCCTGGGACAACACCTGGTGGCCTTCTGCCCTCAGAAAAACTCCCACTCCATCAGACCATGCCCAAAACACCGGCATTATTCTTGACTCCTCCCTCACATGCCCTGCCAGCTCAACACTGTCGCCTCCACCTGCTTCAACTCCCTCCGCATCCTCTGCAAGACCTTCAATTGGATCCCCCAAATGAAGAAAGACCGTCACCCATGCACTCATACCAGCAGACTGGACCACGGTAATGCCCTCTACGCCGGAACCAACAAAACCATGCTACACAAGCTCCAAACCTTCGAGAACACCGCAGCCAGACTCCTCCTCCAAACCCCACGACACTACCACATGACCCAGCAGCTACGAGGTCTCCACTTGCTCCCCATCAAGAAGAAAGTGACCTTCAAGCTACTCCCCCACGACTACAAATCCCTCCACAACATCGGACCAAATACCTCAACGAATGAGTCTCCTTCCACGTACCCAAAAGGAACCTCAGCTCTGCCGTCCTCGCCTTGGCAGAGACCTCACGCATCCGCAGAACCATAGCAGGTGGAAGAACCTTCTCCTACATCGCAGCAAAGATCTGGAACGAGCTCCCAGTCAAAACGAGGCACTCCGCCACTCTGCACACCTTTAGGAAGAGCCTCAAGACCTGGCTCATCGACTGATCCAGAGCTGCACCCCCCAGCGCCTTGAGCCCTCACGGGTGAATAGAGTGCTTTATAAACGCCTGATTAATTGATTGAGTGATTGATGCAACACATTAAAGCTAGACCTACTGGCATTGCCAGTACTTGCTTTTGTGTCATAAAACCATTAAAAATGTATTCACTCATCTTGAAGGCCAACACATTTCTCTCTGTCCCTTAGGCAGTAAGCATTTCTTGACAGGAAACAACTTCCCAGTATAAGGACATGACTCCCAGTGACTAATACCGATAACATGAACAACTGAAAGCTAAATAAGCTCGATATGGACAAGCCACGTAGGCGAATGTCACAGATGAATAATTTTGTAAACACGCACACCTTAAAAAATCCCTTGCCTTTATTGCACTTCATGTATGCAAAGAATTTAAAAAAAATTCAGAATGTGGAATACAGGTCATGTACATTTTGTTGTAAAAGTAATGTTTGATAGTTTTGAAATAACAGGATTTTTTTTTGCACTACCCTGGTTGTTGGAAATGTGCTCTTTCTTTGTTGCTGGCTTTAGTACTCTGTGCACTGTATCCCTGCTATTCAGTGGTAAACTGTTTGCTCTCCTCTTTCAGCGTGAAGAAATTGGAATACACCTGATTTGGCGTAATGAAGTGTGATCTTGCTCCTAGGAGCCAACAATAGGCTGACCTGACTGGGAAGAGATGACCCAATTGTACATGACAGACTATGCAGGGAAGTCTGCGGGGATCCTCTTTGGCATTAAAGTGTCAAGTACTTCTTGAATGTTGCATCTTGCTTGCCAGGTCTGCTGGGATATATCCATATGACACTTGGGGTGCACTTTCTGGAGGCCTCTCCTGTGAAAGGCGAGTGTTAACTGACACTTGAGCAGGGCCACTTCTTTGTCCCCCCAGTCAGTCAATCCCCAATTTGACATCACAGTGTCACAGCTTGTTTGATAGGCCTGCGGGTTTATACATAACATATGGGTGGACTTTAAAGGAGGGAACAAGAATGCCAAACAATTTGTGTATATCCACTGTCTGCTTGCTGAAAATCAGCCTTGTTCTTCCAGACTTCTGTTTCTGAGGCTGTTGTGTGAAGAGGGATTACCTGAAACTGTATTTTGGTATTAGATGTGGAAGGCTCTAGGATTGCCATAGTACTCTCCACATGCGCGTCTCCCAGCCCACAGAGCCAAGTTTATTGTGGCTGAAGATTGTGAGTAAGGTTAGTCCCGGGGACATTTTTGCCTTTGGTTGGGCCACTCCAGGAGTCATTCCCACCCACCAGCTCATTCCAGACAAAAATGTAGCATCTCTAGGCACCCACTTAGGAACACTCCAGGCCTGAGGAAGATCAGAAAAGGAATGAACCTTCTGAATGCAACTTGAGATGAGCCCAGGCACACTAAACCTCTCTTTCGCTTGTACACAGGACAAGGACATGGATTCCAAGAGTCATAAGGCTACGAGATGCCTTCTCCTGCAACTGCCCAGCTGACCAGTGGCAACTGGACCTGGACTTGAGACTCCTTTTGACCTATGACCGCCACTATCTGAGTCTCTAAGTACCTCTCTTTAAGTACTGGGGGCTTTAGAAGTATACTTCTATGGTGGATTGGGACTGAAAGGTTTAGGTTTGGTTTGGTTTGGGGATTTATAGAGCACATGGCTACCCTTAGGCATCCCAGCGCAAGGTATGAAGCAAGATAGGGGGTTTCAGCAGATATTTTAGGGGAACAGCCAAGGTTGTGTCGTTCTCGATCATCTGCAGCTCTGGGTCCATACTGTTCCATAGCTTGGGAAACAGGTGTTTGAATGACCTTCCACCCCCTCTGGATCTCTTGATTCTTGAGGTGTTCTTCAGGAACTTAGATCCTGACCTGAGATGCCGACGTGGAGCGTACTGGGAGATCAGGTATCGTACTAGTGCGGGGCTTTTCCTGTGCATAGCTCTGTGCCCCAGACAGGGGGTTTTGAATTTAATCCTGGCAGTGACCGGAAGCCAGTGTAGCTCCCTGAGGGAGGCCCTTACTTACTGATGTTTGGGTATTTTAAGGAGTTCTCAGACTGCTGTGTTCTGAACTGTTTGCAGCCTGTCTGTGACATATTTGGGGGAGCCAAAATATAATGAATTCCCGTAGTCAAGCCTTGATATCACTAAGGCTTGAACCACTGTCTTCCTTGATTTTTCTGGGAGCAGGCCCAATATTTTTCTAATCATTCGAAGCATCCCAAAGCAGATGTTTGCCCGTTTTTTGCTTGGGTCTCCATCGTCAAGCCACATTCCTACGTTTTTTATACAGGTTTTGGGTGGGGGGGGGGCCCCATTTTGCTGGCCAGGGGATCTCTGAGCGTAGGCTGAAGTTACTGCCTCGGATCATGAGCTCTGTTTTATCCCCATTTAGTTCAAGGCTGCACTCTGCCATCCAGGACCCGATTTTTTCCAGGTAAGGGGCAAAATGCCTGTGTTCCGAGTTGATGGATTCTTAGATTGATAACACTAGTTGTGAGGCATCGGCGTATGACACGATGAAGAGACCGAACTCCTGTACTATGTGGGCCAGTGGGCTCAAGTTAATATTAAAGTGGGTTGGGCTCAGGGAGAATCCCTGAGGAACACCCCATGGGGCTGAGAGGGTGTCTGAAAAGATTCCTGCCTCCATGCATTGGAATGTTCTCCCGTTCAAGAAGGGGGCTAGCCATTTGTTGGCTGTGCCTTTGATTCCAATGTCCGTGAGTCTGCTTATCAGTACCACGTGGTCAACGGTACCGAAGGCAGCGCTGAGATCCAGGAGCATGAGTGCTGTGGCTCTTCCCTGATCCAGGGTGGCTTTTAGTTTTTCGGTGACAACAAGCAGGGCTGATTCTGTGCTGTGTCTTGGTCGGAATCCCATCTGTGTTTGGTGTATGCTTATATTGTCCTCCAGGAATTGTGAGACTGTCTTATTCACATGTTTTCCGCAATTTTGCCCAAGATGGGTAGCAGTAAGATCGGACGGTAGTTTGCCAGTGAGGTGGGGTCGAGTTGGGGTTTTTTAAGAAGGGGTTTCACAATGGCATGTTTCCACTCTTTGGGTACTGTGCCACTTTTGAGGGATAAGGAGATGAGGTGGGAGATTTGGGTAAGAATACTTTTCCCCCCTTGCGCAAGAATATGCGGGGGTGTTATGTTTAATAACAGGGCGCCAACCTGATCCTCACTCAGTTTGGGGAAAGAATATAGTTCCGGGAGGGGAGGGATCGGTGGCAGTTCTATGGTCTTGTGATGTTCTATGGAGGATGTGGGGGTTTCGGTGGGTGTTGCAGTCGGGCTTGTGTTGGTGTGTAGTGAGTTGTAGATTTTTTCCACCTTACTCTTGAAGAATGAGGCTAGCTCATTGCATCTCTCTTTTGAGCCTTGGGGCATGTTAGCACCTGGGCCGATTGTGGAGAGAGGTTTTACTATTTTAAACAGCTCCTTTGAGGCGTTGGAGGAGTTCTCAATTTTGTTCTCAAAGTAGGCTGCTTGAGCATTCCTGATTTTTTTGTAGTATTGCTGAGTGGCTGATTTGTAGGCTTTTCTGAGTTTGGGGTCATAGGTTTTTCTCCAACTTGGTTCAAGCTTTTTACAAGTTTTTTTTTGGGGTGACCAGCTCAGGACTAAACCACGAAGATTTGTTATTGTTTTTTGATTTTATTGGGCCTGGCTTCCTGAAATTACTGTCTATAGATCCTTTTATCAAAGATGACCAATTTGTATGGGCTTCTTCTAGATCTATGGATTCTGGAAGAGCTGATGACTCAAGGTCTGTGACCCATGCTGCGAGTGCCTGTCTTGGCCATTTGCGTTCTTGGACTGGGCTTATCTTTTTTTGTTCTGTGAGATTGGGTTTTAGGAACCTAATAGGGACGAGGGAGTGGTCTGTCCATGGCATCCAGATGGGGTTGAGTATTTCCAGTCTGGGGTCGTTTGAAAAGATAGGGTCCAGAATGTGGCCTTTTTCGTGAGTGGGCAGATGTACAAGCTGAGTAAGCTGTAGTGAGTCTAAGTTGGCTAGGCATCTCACTGTGGAGGGGTTACCGTGATTGTCCAAGTGGATGTTAAAGTCGCCTAGTACAGTGAAGGCGCTTTTCTCTATTATCAGGCTAGCTAGAATGTCTGGGGTGGCTTCCAATAACTGTGTACATGTACCTGGTGGCCTATATATAAGGCAGCCTGAGAAGGAGCATTCAGGAGTGAGAGACAGCCTGAAAGTGAACGCCTCACACTTAGCTATGTTTAGGGGGTGATGGCACAGGCAAGATGTGATTTGCAAATAATAGCAATGCCACCTACTATCGCACCTTCTCTGTTGAGGAGATAGATTTCAAAGCCCTGGGGGAGGGCATTTACAATGTCTGGGATTGTCAGAGCCAGGTGTCTTTCAAGAATAGGGCCTCGAGCTCTTCCTCCTCTATTAGGAGCTTAATCTCAATTGCGTGTTTTGGGAGGGATCTACAGTTGATTAGTCCCATCTTCCAGTGATTAGCGTAGTCTAGCTTTTCTCCTGTGGCCTTTCTCTGTAGAGGTTTGGTTTTGCCTGTGAATCCACATACAGGACACGTCAGGGGGTTGTTCATGCTCATAGAGTGCAGGCAGGTGGAGTGGACACCTGTATTCAGTGCCTGGAGTTCTGTTTTTGTGTATGTATACCTTTTTGGAGGGTCCCGTGTGGTTTGTGCATGGTTCCTGGCCCCTGGTCCCGGGCGGTCGGGCGCGGGCAGGTGCGCAGACAGGCTTGCCTTGGGCGCGCCAGCGGCGCGCCCGCTGCGCATCGCCGCCATCCCGCTCTTATATGCAGACCCTGGAAGTGCATTTGCGCACAGACTAGACCGCCAACTCTGAAAATGGCGTCTGTCTGTTAGCCTCCCGGAAGTGAGTATTTCCGATGTGATGTTCTCCCTCCACTCAATCAGCTACCAAGCTGCGGTGGGCTGGGGAGAGTCAGGTGAGCAACTCAAGGTATTTGTTTAAAATCTTATTTGCAGACAGTTTATGTGCAACAGTTTAAAAACGAGACATGTGCAACTTATAAAACGTGTGACAAAGATGTTCCTTATTAATTTCAAGTGCAGCGAGTGCTAGCAGTGATGCAGGGCATCAAGTGAAGGTTAAAAGCAGTTTTCAGGGCAGCGCGAGTGAATCTGGCCGCTTCTGCGCGCTAATCTGCCGAACAATGCCTATCTTGGAATAAGGAATAACGCCAGTGTCAAATTGTGCCTAGCTCCTGTTGAACTGCAACCATTGCCCATCATTGACACTTAGTGCTTCTTGGTGCTATCCGTTTGTCCTTTTGGTGCCATTTTGTTGATTACATGTTACTTTATTTTTCGAATTCTTTTTTAGTGATTTGCCTTTCAACTTTATTGCTGTTTTTGTACTGCATAAATAGTTTATACATTGCCCCTCGGTTAAGCCTGTCTGCTCTGTGCCATTGCTGGGAGGTGGTTGAGGTCAGGCTAATTGTGTGACTTTAAGGGTTCACCCTGCAAGGATTATGGTTATTACCTGAAGTGGAACCCTACTCTGCCCCGCAACTAATAACTCAATGGACTACACTAATCAACATATGAATACCTATTTTTGACACCATTATATGATTAAACGCATCGTCCAGGATTATTTATGTTATCATAGGCAAATTCAATTGAATTATAATGTTTCCATTATTGTACTTATTATTGATGCATATGTATTCCTTCACAAGGCTTCAATAACCTTTCTTTATTCAAAATGTGCATCTGCCGACAACATGAATGAACTCACTATTCTGTTAATTTTAGGAATAGCTCCCTTGGGGATTTTGCCATAGAGCTGTTGTGAGGAGTAGTACCATTTATTTGTAGGTCTCCCCTACGCAGCGCGCATGCGCTGCTTAGGAGGGCCTTTAGCCGTCGCTCTGCTAATTTTCAAGCACACACTAGTGCTTGTGGCAGCATCCACCTTGTGAGAGCGAGCAGGGGTGCGCCACAAGCACGAGCGCAATACTTGAAAATGTGCAGACTATGCGTGCACGCATGCACCCCAGGAATGGGGCCGCATCACGATCCCTCACGCTTGTTTCTATTTTTTCCTGTCTCCTCCTTTTTCTTTGGGGATGTCTTCGTTTCTCCCTCACTAGCGCAGACTCCCACAGTTTTACCTCACTCCCTGGTTGTCCTTCTCACTCCCTCTTTCTCTAACGCCGCATCCCTCTCTGTGTCTGCCTCCAACTCTCCGCCGCCATTGTCTCTCCTCGTCCCTTCTATCTTTTATTTCTTTGTCCCTTCCGCTCTCTTTTTGAGGTCTGCTTTCTTTGTTTCACATTCTAAATCTCTCCCTTTCAACTTCTTTTCACCCCTTGTTTATTTTCATGTAAACATCAGCTGTTGTGTGTTTGAACTTGCTGGTATGGCCCCTTTATCTTTATCTCCCTTTTTTGGCTCTTTCCGATCCACGCTGGCGTCTCTTTTAGTGGCCTCTTTCTGTGCTTTTTTCCCTCCGTCTCTGTACCATCCCTCACCCTTTCCAGCTTTCCAATACCCACTCCCTATTCACCCCTCGTGCCCCCATCTACTTCTAACTCCTCTGTCCCACGTGTCTTCTTCTTTTTGCATTTATTTTCCTCTTTTTAGGTCGCTTTCTTCCCCCTTTTCTTTGTCCTTCATTTGTCTCTTCTTTCCTACCTTTCTCCCACAGTCTGTAAGTGAGTCTGTTTTTATTGAACCAATAACATTTATTTCTAGTTGAGTCCATAAAACATCCTGGAGTTTTAAAAAAAATTAAAAATATATACCTGTTTCTTACATCTGCCCGCTTTGTTCTCTCCTAGTTTATCCCTTTCACTCTCACTCTGCCCCCCTACCCCCACACGCCCCCCTCCGGAGCGAATGTGGTACTTCCTTCCTTACGGCACTACCCCGCGATTGTGTCTGGAAATAGAGGAGCAGAAGTGGGGGATTCCCTCCTCCTCCTCGGGCTCCCCCAACCCCACAAAGCCCACCCCGCAGGCTCTTCACCTGGGCACGTCCTCCCAGCCTGTGTGGCGGCCACACTCTCCGCGGTCACTTTCCGTCCTCTGCCTCCTGTCTGTCAGCCTCCCTACCTCACTCATTCTAGCCTCTCCTCTCGCCACCCCTCCATCTCTCACTCTTCCCTTTACCCTTTCATCTGTCGCTTTCTCTCCTCTCCTCTGTCACTTTTATCTCCTCTCCTCCTGTCTGTCGCTCCTCACTATCTCCCCTACATCCTCTCATCTGTCACTTTCTCTCCTTCTGTCTGTCACCCCTCCCTCTCTCTCTTCCCTTCACCCTCTCATCTGTCGCTTTTTCTCCTCCTGTCTGTCATTCCTCACATTCTCTCCCCTACATCCCCTCGTCTGGCAAGGATCCAAATACACTGAAATTCAATACATGTGCGGTGGTGCAACTTAAAATAATCCATACAACATGAAAACTTTAAAAGAATCTAAAATGGCCTGTACAAAGCACCTAGGATTAGGAGTTTAGGAATAACAATGACTGTAGTGGAGAAGATTAGCAAAACAAAGAGGATTTGGACACCCAATAAACGTTGACAGAGCTTACAGGTCTTCAATGAGATGCAGATTTGTACATTGGTTGCAAAGAAAAAACACTTTTTTAGATTTCATGGACAAAGCTTTTTCTATGCTTAACAGGCTTTGTCAGTGAAAAGGGAAGGAAAGGGCAGGACCTGTGATGCTGAGCCTGGCTCTACTTTGGTTCGCTATACCCAAGAGACCAGATACGGGTCAGAGCCAGCCATCTGGCCAGTGGCAGGCGTGAAGCTTGCTTGGCTCACAAAGAATAAGCTGTGGTGGTCGTCTATCTGCTTCTACCAGAGCGAAGGGGACACCGGTGGACATATGGGAATAAAGAGGAGACCAGAAAAAAGAAACAAGCATTGGCATAGCCAATAGGTCTCGTCTTTGGGACCATATAAGTATTTAGTTATGCAGCACAATATCTTGGCATATCTATTGCATGGCTAAACACTTATAAGGTCCCAAAGGCGAGACCTATTGGCTGTGCCAATGCTTGTTCTGTATATGATATGGTAAAACATTTTAGTTGTGGAAGTTGTCTGAGCTGAAATATAGCCCATTATATAAGACAATTCCAAATTATTAGGGACTTTGACCGTGTATGACATTAGATGCAACCCACACAATGCCACCATATGTCACACAATACAGGCTCTTTTCACATACTGACCCAATGAAGAGCCAGCATCACACAGAGGAAGGGAAGACAAGCTAGAAACCCCTGAAATGTGTGGGTTTTCCATCTCATCCTTGGCGGCTCTCAGAAGCTAGTGTCCACAAAGGGCATGTGAAACCCCCAGGACATTGTTGGCTTTCTCAGCAAGCTTTTGTGCTTTTGGATGGATGGTTTGGAGCAGGGGTAAGAAGTATTTTTTCAGGCAGTACTTGGAATAAAGCATCGAACTCTCCAAGGACCAACCAACCCATGTCCTCACAAAGTGACACTTTTTAGAATTTGACTGGTCTAGACTGGCAACCACTATGAGATAAAATGGCTTTCCTTTTCTAGAAAGAAAGATTAGAACTCTGCCTTTCTATGCACGTCATCATGAATTGAAATCAATTTTATTGGCACCCTGTGAGACTCAGTTTTTTCACGTCTCACATGTCGGGTGTCATATTAAAAACCTAATGTGGGGTTAATGGGCTCAAACGAACCTTGGAGGTTGAGGGGTGGTGAGTGAGACGCAGACGAAGGCAGAAGTGAGTGGTCGTGCACTTTGCTCCAAGTGGACCGAATAGGAGAGGTTATTAGAGAGGTGATAGTGTACAATGATGGCAAGTCTCCTTACAATTGTAAAGGTTTGAAACACTTTCTCCAAAATGGCTGCCATGCTTCTTCCAGTTATGTGAAATTTGCTTATAGCTTTAAGAATTTGCATTTTACACTGCAGTAAGCACTAAGAAGTATACAAAATATTTCTGATAAAATGGCAGGTGATAGAATGAAAGGAAATTTTGGGTAATCATCCTGCTACTTCCTGACGAGCAATTTCCTCAAATTATGTATTGCAAAAGGTGCAACCTAGAGGTTGCAGTCCAAAACTATGACAACATGTAAAATGTTCTGAGATCTAGCTTGTGTCACAGGCCCTAGCCAGTGGAAACTTAGATGGTGGTCCCTGGAAGTTCAGCACCCTCAAGGCACAGCCAATTAAAAAACAACTTTTGTGCAGTATAAGGACTATGCATTTGCAAGCTCACTTATTTATGATTAGTTCAGATGTGGCTTTTAAAAAAATGAATGTTAAAACAAATCTTATTTATTAATGCTTAAAGGTATTATGTTCAGTTGTTGGAGCAGATTTTATAATGATTCGATACAGGCATTTTAATCCCTTGACGAACAACTATTGGTAAAGCCAATAGGTCTGGCTTTAATGTGCCAACACGTAAGGAAGTCATTCACAAATGCTGTTTACACGTGTTTCATGCACAAATGCTGTTTATTACATCAAACGTGTCCTATTGGCTTTGCCAATGAAGTGATCAAAGTAGCAAAAAAGGATTGTTCCCTGAATAGAATGCATATTGGAGATATAAAATTGAAAGTGACAAACAGTGTGATGATTAAGTGTACTTTTCTGAAGTAAAATAGTCTCTCGTGTATTCCAATGGGAGCACTTTCTGAAAGGTGGAATGATATATCAAATACCCAAAAACAAGAGGTGAGGAGAAAACATTCTCTGGGCGGAGCCAAACCCCACTCTAAGTACATTTTAATGCACTGGTAACGATTTGTCTCCTAGACACCTGGGCTATCAGCCAGACCCAAAACTAGGAGGGCTCAGAAGCTGTAGGGAAACGACAAACTTTCGCTGCTTAAAAAAACTCACTATCTCAGTTTACAAAGTGTATTGCTGCAGAGCCATCAGAACTAGTTTGATTGGGTCAAATTTCTTAAATTAGGTGAAGCATGTCCTGATCGTGACTTTTGTGAGTGCCTCAAAACCCAGTTTAAATTATTACCATGCTGTGGCGAATCTCTCCTCAGCCTTTTTCTAAAATGGGGGTCAAATGACGTTCAAGCCAGTTCTCTCATCCAGAAAAAGGAAACAAGGCCTCATTCATGGAGGGCTCTGCAGATTCCTCACGCGGAGGTTTGCAAAGCTCGGCTATATAACACATTGCCCTAAGTTCATACTGTAAATCTCCTAATAACAGGGCACAGTAAAACACAGGCAAACGTTTTCGAGCAATAAGAGTTAAATAGCCTGTGGTTTAACATCAGGACCGCAATTAAAATAAACCACTAGCAGACCGGTTCAAAATCTCAGTGTGTGGGCAGATGTTGCAAAAGTCGTGGCAGTCCTGAAATGGCTGCTGGGATGCACGAGGACTCCATTTACAAACACTGCATTGGCACTACTTAAGAATATTTGTTATGAAGTGAAGTAAATGACAGCTGTAAGCATTTCCTTATTATGCATCTAGAGCTGGGAAAAGCCATTTACTCCAAGACAACAAGAAATGCACATGGGTAAGTTGTAGGTGAAGAGCGCTAGTCCCAGTCTGTGCATCTCAAGGCACTACACGAAAACCCAGGATGCATACCAAACAATCAGACCAGTAACTCCGATGTACCAAGGTTTTCATCTGTCTCTGAGTCCCTTAGCATATTACTTCCCAGCAAAGAATGTTTTGCTGGGCACTTAAAATGTAAACTGAACCCAGCTATGTTTGCTCATGAATGCACATTCTTTCTACCTTGTTAAATGTGTTGGCGTTTGAAAGTTTAAACATACACATTTTAATGAAATATGATGAAGCTTTGCCGGAGGCATGGACGCATCAGGGCTTGTTGAGCGGGCACAGTCTCATCCATTCCATCTCATCCAAAGGTATACCTTGAGGGTAAATCCCTCACCTGCCAAAAGGGCATTGGTGGTGTTAAGACAGTGTCCCTTTTTCAAAACACCAACAAAAAAGGCTAATGGCAACTGTGGTTTCTGGCGCAAAATGGTCTCTTGGAATGAAATCGGTAATTTAACTCTAGTCGTGAAAGTGAGGAACATTATTGTGACTGAGAAAGCCACGGCATTTTATGTTGTTTGGTACCATTTAGGCTATGAAACTTCATTCCAATTACACTTAAAAATGTATATCATTTACAATTCTGCAAACAATTGAAGACCTGAGTTATTCCCCCTAGCATACTTGAGGTAGGTAAAGTCTTGCTGCATGGAGATCCCTTTTTCCACACTGTCTGGAGACTCCATCCAGAGTGATAAAGGGCCTTATTGCGACTATGGCGGTCCATGGGACCACAGTAGTTGTGGTGGCAGTCCAACCGCCGCCACTCTGTGAGACTCCCCACAGTATTATAAATGTGGCGGTCAGACCGCCACTGAACCACTGCTACCGCCGCAGATCAAGGATCCGGAGGCGGTCTGGCAGTGGTTCGAGACCAAAATAAGCTGATGGTGCCGCATCAGCACCTGCGAGCATATTTTGCGTTGCCTCACCGCCACCCTTTTCATTGTGGTAGCACCCCCCTCCCCTTTCTCGACCATCATAGCACGCTCTCCTGCACGAATGCTCACCGCCACCCCTCGGCAGTAGCAGCTCCTTGAGGGAGTGCTGCGGGGTGGTGGGGTGGGGCGGGGGAGGAACAGGGTGGGGGGGTAGTAAACTCCAGCATACGGCCAAAGGGAGTTAAGTAAAGAAATAAATAAATAAAACAAATTACATTGCGCGTGCTGCATCGCCATTTGGTGTTGAGCGCACACAATGTAATTTGTTCTTGTATTTACCTAAAGCGCCTTTCTCCCTCTTTCCGAAGTACCACAACCAGGGCCGGACTGGCTACTGGGCATTTTTAAGTAAACAATGCAAAACCGTATGGTTTTAATGTATGCTTTAAAACCATTTGTTTTGCTTTCTTTATTTAGAAGTACATACGCGTCCCCATCCACAAAATCAGCCCCCAACGCAGTAAAATCGGCCCCCAGCTTTGCAGCCCACCAAAATGCCCAAAAGCAAGTACGACCCTGACCACAGCCCAGGGGTTCTACCACCGAAACTGTCAGGAGAATTGCTTTTCGTTCCCCACACTAAGACCACCGCCCGGGGACAGGTGCACAGCGCCAGGACAAAAGACTAGTAGCACAGACTCTGATGACGATGACCTTCCCCTCTGTTCCCCAATCTCCTCCCCCGAGCATTCCCCATTTACCCCCTACTATTATTACTATTACTGTACCGTTTTTGGTTGCTTACCACAACCTCTACTGCATAGTTCGCCTAGCTGTAAACATTTTGTGTCAATAAAAAAATTATGATAAAAAAACAAAGGCACATTCTTCAATGTTTGCCTAACCGGCAGGGCATTCGCACGGAGGATAATTTTGTGTTTGAAACCCTTCAGTTTACCCAAACAGTCACCAAAAACATAAGGAGATTCAGCCTTTAAATTAACATATTCTGTGTCTACCACATTATTTTACTTGTACTCCATCATAAACTAAATACACTCATAGATTAGCGCAAGGACCAAATTTAATACCTAGTTTAGTGATGGGAGGCCAACCCAAAATCATGGCACCTTTAGTTGGCACGTAAACCTTAGCATGGGCCTTCCTCAAACCAAATGACAGATTTTCCCATATAAACCCAATCACTGGAATTCTATGGCCGAATAACTTCCTGGACATACATCAGTTTCACACAACTCCTTATGAGGTCACAATTTGTCAAACATTTCTTTTTCTATAATTGTGTAGCAAGCACATGAATCACCAATAGCTTCCACTTGTACTCCATCAATACTTGATGCACATCTCACTTACTCCACTATCCTGTTTACTCAACACTACTCCCTGCATACACAGTTCCTCGTCCCCTGCATTTTCTGCAATATAATTAACTCTTCTGCCGGTACTCGTACATACCCTGCTAAAACGACCTTTCTTCTTTCAAGCACTGCATATTTTGAATACTGCAGGACATGTTTTCGAATCGGCTAAATGGCTACCCGACCCATTTCTGTAACATAACTCTCCTTTTCCACCAGTTCACATTGCTTCATAATTTTTTGCTTCATAGTATTCCCCTTTTTGTCTAGCATCCTTACCTCCTTCAACCGCATAGAGAAATGCAGTGCTTTCACTCTATTTCAAACAGCTTGTATGCATTTTTCTGATACTTCTATCAATGTCAAATTTTGCCTTCGAGTACATTTGTTTTTCCACATGACCATAATTTTCTTGTATTTTCCTGGATTTGGTTTTCATCAGTATTTGACCTCTTAAGACTTGGTCATACGACATACGCTCAAAATCACACGTCACTGCTAACCCTCCTAGAGCCGCAATAAACTGATCAATTGTTTCAGCCTCCTTTTGCGTCCTTACATATAAAATTTGAACCGTTCCATAATTTCATAAATTTTTCTGCCAACCCTCTCCTACATCTGTTTGATGACATACTGTTTCACATCCACTTCACTAGGATTCTCCAAAGGGGGTACATTCTTAAATTCCCTTAATCCTATGGCACCCAATCTATGCTTGAGTAGAGATAAACGTCTTTCAGACGTACATTCACCATTGTCTAATACTTCCACATAGGCTTAAAATAAAGTAAGCCACAATTCCCATTGTGCTGGGGGTTCTCCAGGTTCAGCTAGGAAACATGGTGGAGGTTGTAGGCTCTAATACAAAGATGTAGGATCTCACAGAACCCCCAAACGGTGCCGCTTTACTTAAAAAGCCTATATAGCTCTAATGAAAAAAGGAAATATCCTTTCTTAGGATGGATTCCCATCACTCACCAAGGTGACATGCTTCATCATCTGGGTCTCCTCCTAATGTCACGCTAGTGACACTAAGGGCTACTACCCTTTCAAAAAGGAAAGGGGAGCTCATGGATGTTTTTCAAAACTGTGCAGTTTATAGCGATAGCGCTATATTAGGACATCAAGATGTGAATGGAACAGTAGTGTGGGAATGTAAGCACAGTGCAAAAGTATATTTAAAGTAAATTAAAAACTGATCGATTGGAGAAAACACTTTTGTTATGATCCCCCGCTGATCAGAGCTAAAAACAGTGCAAAGGACAGTATTAACAAATAACTGTCTAGATGTAAATGGTCAACATGTTTCAGCACACATGGATTATTATCCTATGCCTTTTTCCGGACCACTATTTTATTGCTACTGCCATACAGTGAAATATGTAAAAAAAAAAAGTGTATATAAAAGGTTGGACTGACACAACCTCTTTACCTGTAGTCAGGAATAACAGATCCTCTGTAAGTACGGACCATTAATTGTATCTGCAACAAGATAAGACTTGCAATGTAACAGTGGTACAGTCTCTAGAGGCCCTCATAGGTCCATTATCATAAATAGTAATATGATGGCCAGTCAAATAAATTGCATGTGCCATATTATCAATCTTTGATAATGTATAATTTTACCCGTCTTAACTGAGGATAAGACCTCACCTCATCTGGCCGTGGCTCAGGACAAAGGAGGCACCGCTCTGTGAAAGAACATAAAAACCAAAGTATTTGGTAAATTCAATCTCACTCTTATCTCTTTCTAATCTCAATATAGCAGGTAACCACTCGTGCACCTACCAACCACACCACTACAGACTAACTGGTTATTTTTGGTTTTGCACTTTGTCACTGTTTTTCTGTCCCCTCTTTCTCCGCCTTTCCTCCATTTCTGTTTTTCTCTGGATGAAAGTCTAATGAGTGAAAGCAAGTGCCTGTCCTTAAAAATAAGTGCTGGGGGTCTCCACCTGCAACCACCAGTGCAAATTTAGCACTGATCCCAGAGGTGTGACCAACTGTTCTCATGATTCCTTTTTGAAAGGGTAGTTGCCCTTAGTGTCACTAGCGTGACATTAGGAGGAGACCCAGATGATGAAGCATGTCATCTTGATGAGTGGTGGGAATCCGTCCTAAGAAAGGATATTTCCTTTTTTCATTAGAGCTATATAGGCTTTTTAGGTAAAGCGGCACAGTCTTGTGGTTCTGTGAGATCCTACATCTTTGTATTAGATCCGTGGATATTGTTGTAGTGTATTCAGTATATAGTAGGGGAGTATATCCGCACCTGGTCTTCCCTCAGACCCTTCCCATATAGTGGTATTTTTTGGAGGTTGTAGGCTCGCCATGAATTCCTGAAGTATATAATACTGAACACAATGTACTAAATTCACAACCACTTACAAATTAATCAATAAAAATGAACTAATGTCCAGTGCTCAATAAAGTATGGGTCAACTGACACTACCTAAGCACAACACATGCATAAAAAAGAACAGAAATAAATAAATAAATATAAGCTGTGCCAATCACGAGAAAAATGACTGCAACGGGTACATGCGTAGTAAATGTTTGGTGTGCCAATCACCGAAGAATGACTGACGCCGCACTTTCCTCAAATAGTTGCAACAAGCGTAGCAATCTGCCGAAATGCAGGTGAATGAGCCAAGCGTGAGTTAGAATACACCCTTCTAACAGAAACACTCCCAATCTGAAGAGCCCAAGACAGCGTCAATCATTCCTATGACAAAGCCGCACCAACAAAAAGCAGAAGGATGATTGCCTCTGTGGTGGTGTATATAATCCTGCTACATGGCATTGAGTTTTAACAACACAACACCGCTCAACATCAGACCAAAGGAAATGGCAGCTGGAAAAAACCTATGCCGTAACGTAACTAGACCAGGGACCGAATGAATAATCCCAGGAGTCAGCGTAGCACACAAGAATGAGCTCCTGAATCATCTGGAATCACCATCAAGAGCACACACACACGGAATCGTTGTGAGGAAACTGGAATCAGCTGTCGAACAAAACCCTCTGCTTGGAAGACAGGGAACTCAACACTGCCATTCTCATCTCCAGCATCCCATCCTCGTCGCCACTGTTGAAAAGACAATCCAAACAGGTAAGTAGATGAACTTCTATAAATGTATTTCCAGGAAAAATTAACCAGTAAAAGGAGTGGTGGCAGCTTCTCCCAGCAATGATGTTGTCAGTCCACCAACTGGCTCAGACCAACTGGCCATTACAGAACTCTCCCAACGTTCCTCTTCCACACTAACATTCTTACCCCAGACAAAGCCATGTCCCATACAAAGTCAGACACTCCTTGGAACCACTGACTCGTCCATTGATCTAGAGATTCCAAGAACAGTCAGTCATCAAGTTTGGGCCATTAAATCTTCCTCTGATCTGATGATCAAGAGAACAGTCAGTCACCCCTTTCTGGCCAGTAAATTCTCCTCTGATCTGATGATCATGAGAACAGTTGGTCACACCTCTGGGATCAGTGCTAAATTTGCGCTGGTGGTTGCAGGTGGAGACCCCCAGCACTTATTTTTAAGGACAGGCACTTGCTTTCACTCATTAGACTTTCATCCAGAGAAAAACAGAAATGGAGGAAAGGCGGGGAAAGAGGGGACAGAAAACAGTGACAAAGTGCAAAACCAAAAATGAAAAAAATTGAACCTGCATGAGTGAAATAAAGGGGCAGGGAGTGTGTAGTGGTGAAATAAAAGGAATGAGGTAGAATCCAGACTATTCACCCTTGGTATTCGACAATCACAACCTTTGTCAGAACGGTCTACAGACTTCTACAAAAACTTTGCATCACTTCACTTATTATTTTACAAACTAAGCATGTCTGGGACTATGGAATCCTCCCCTGGCCTGGGGATAAGGAGGACAGTCAGTCTCCTGGAACCTATGAAACTTCTATCTTCACCTGAACTGGAGATGGTGAGAATAGTCAGTCACTTTTCTATACTCATTGAATCCTCTACTGATCTGAAGATGAGGAGAAAGTTAACGATAATCAGCAAACATTGACTCCAACCCTGACCCAGCAATTGGGTGAACATCCATTCACTACTCTGGGACCACTGATTCCTCCCTGATTTTGGATTGGGGGAATAGTCAGTCATGTTACTGGGATAACTGATAGAGGTGTAGCTTTCATTAGTGCTGTAGGTGCAGTGGATGGGATTTGTAGGGCCTTAGTGCACGCCAATCAAGACAGTCTTTTACCTCCAACTGGAGAGGAGGAGAACCCATTTTACTTGCTTGCATTAGGGACCGTGACATGGTCACTTCACCACTGATGAGGCTGCCTTCGATATCAGCTCCTCTGATAGATGCAGAAGTAGTCCTCCACAGACCCCCTTCATCTTGAGGGTGGTTTGTATCTGCTTAGAGCAGGTAAGTAGGTTTTATGCAAACACAAGACACTTATGTATCTACTTGCACTTTGCAAACCTGTATCTCACATTTTCAATATACATGTGAATCACTACACTCCCATAGTTTTAGACACGTTGTAGAAGTAATTTGTGCTATGTTAAGTCTGGATTTGTTTTTGCCGCCCAAGTTCTGTGCCGACTTAAAGGGCTTAGAACATCTTTCATCAAGTCAAAGAAAAATATTTATAAATAAGATGTCTATCTGCTTGTCTTATGCAAGGATGTGGTACCAGAACAGTTCTTAATTTAAGCTGGTGGTTAACGCTGGCGTCCACTGGCATACATTTTTTGGGACAAGCACTTAGGGCCAGATGTACGACGGAAAATTGCATGTGCAAACAGGTTTGCGACCCGTTTGTGCATGCAATTTTCCTCTAGGCCATGTATAAACACTATTTTGCGAGTCACAAATAATTGGTGAGTTGCAACATAGTGGTTTGCGACTCGCTATTAGGAATATGCAGTCCATTCCTAATAGCGACCCACAAGGCATGTACAAATGTATGGCGACTGCAATTGAGGTTGCAAAACACTCGCAATTTACCGCCCTCTTCAGGAGGGTGGTAATGCAGTCACATATGGGGAGGGTTTGCCAGGGGACCCCTTCCCCTTTGCAAATGCAGGGGAAAATATTTTTTAGGGGCAGGCAGTGGTGCCAGGGACCTACCTGCCCTTAAAAAATGAAACAAAAACGTTTAATTTTTTTTATTTTTATATGCATCCCGTTTTCCTTTAAGGAAAAGGGGCTGCATTTAAAAAAAACTGCTGAATTTAAAAGCAGTTCCAGACATGGAGGTGTGATGAGCCCAACAGGCCACCATCCCTGGGAGGGCCAGCCATTCCCTATGGGGTCGCAAATTGCGAGTGACATGAATATTGATGAGGCTCGCATTTTGCGACCCCCATTGGGAATCACAATCAGTGTCTCAGACACTGTAGTACATTTGAAATTGCGACTCGTAAATTGCGGCTCACAATTGAGCCAATTTGCGAGTCGCAGTTTCAAATGGTCGTACTCCTGGCCCTTAATTTTTCTCATCAGACAGTTCCCGAAAGCAAGAGAGGGAAAACACACTTAGGGCAAAGAAGGATGAAGAGAAAGGCGGAAAAGCCATCAGAAAGGGAGAAGGAGGATCTTATAGGAGTGAGGTAAAGGGGCAGAGAATGTGCAATGGCGAAATAAAGAGGCATGAAGTGCATTCTAGACTGCACAGCCCTGGTATCTGGTGCAATGACTTTCATAGCGCCTGCCGCAGGCTTCTGAGCAGAGCTTTGGGCACCAGCACTCCCTCTGTTACACATTAATCAGTGAACCAGAACCTAATGTTAAAATATTGTCAGACGTGGATATTGTGTCCTAAATATCGTTTACATAAACATCGATTCACTGGACTGAGTAAATGTAAATCTACTCCCGGTGGGGCGGTATTTTTGTAAATGTTATTTAGGACAATATTCCTGTATGTCATATGCTGGCTCACAACCCCCCACGCCTCACAAACATGGGCGCTAGAACGAAGCATCCCCCTTCTTCCCACAAACAGCTGTTTTTCAGGTGTCAGCAATTTGTATTTTAACTTTCATTGGGATCTGCTAACATCTGAAAACATGTCACTGTCTAATTCAATCAGGCACACAATGGCTTTGTTGCGGATGCCTGTCCTCCTGGGGTGGCACTGCTCGCACCGTCTGTACCTGGGCGCAGGGCCAGTAATGTCTGCTTAAGCAATTCACGATTACTCCTGTGTGTGCTTTAAAGGGATTACAGTCCACGGTCTGTAGTGCAGGTATGAGGCATGTCAGACTGAATTCTCCCAGGAGATCCCATTACAAGCCCTCCATCACTGGAGACGTAATGGCTGCTGACCTCAGTCACCCAGGAGAAAACCCAGCGCGATCTGTCTGCTGTAGTAGCCGTTTCCATACTGTGTGAGAGCCTTTGAGGGGAGTGCTCAAACACTGTACCAGACCTCAGTCAGCACGTCTCAGGGCATGTGATGCAAAATGAGGGACATCCATGCTTTCTTTTTCAAAAAAGTAATACCTGTTCTTGTTTTCTGTCTGTATGCATGTGAAATGGGCGCATTACATCCCTATTCCAACAAGCCCTATTACAGTGCTTAATTTGTAAAATAACAAGTGCAGATACCTACATTTTGTTCAGAAGACCGTGGCCAGGTTGCTGCTGAATGTTGTAGTTTGTGTCTACTAAGACTGTCTAGTCTTAATTACACCTTATGCCATTTTCTTGCGCCACTGCACCCTCCTTGCCACTTGATCCCACTCTTGCTGGTTCTTTTTCATCCCTTCTTTCTCCGTTTGTCATTGTTTTGCCATAATTTTCGTCCTTTTTCTTTTCTTCTGTCTCGCCTTTCTCTTCCTAGTTCTGGGTCAAAGTCTAATTATGAAAAAAACATAAGTTGTGGTTCCCAAAAAAGAGTGCTGGTGAGGCCCACTTGCAACCAGCCGCGGCCGGTAGTGGGAGTACCGGCCGGGCGGTGACGTGGGGAGGGGGAGGGGCAGGGGCAGGGTGGGGGGCAGTAATGTATTGATTACGGACTTTAACAGGTAAGTAAACATAAAAATAAAAAAAACGAATTTCGTTGTGCGCACTGCATCGCATTTGGTGATGCAGGGCAAGCAACAAAATTGGTTTTATTTATTTTTATGTTTACTTACCTGTTAAAGTCCGTAATCCATACATTACTATCCCCCACCCTGCCCCTCCCCCTTCCCACGTCACTGCCCGGCCGGTACTCCCACTACCGGCCGCGGCTGCTTGCAACTACTGCTCAAGTTAAGCACTGCTCCTATACAAGAATAACCAGAAAAAGCTCTTGCACCTTTGGGGTGGGGTCGCTCCTATAAGCACCACATGTTGCCCCTGTGATGTAGAGGAGATGCAAAGGTGGGTGCTACAACACTTTGCCTTGGGGACAAATATTAGTCCTTTGCTGAATTGAATGACTTCCCTATTTGCACTCATCCTCTGACTGATTGGAAAAGTGCAAATTTCATAAAGGTGTAAAGTTCTTTCACTCAATTCTAAGGTTGTTAAAGTTGGCATATGTTCCAATTTATCAGATAAATTTTGCAGCAGAAGTAAAACTCTACAGACAATAGTAGGTCATTTTTTAGATTATTGGGCTAACTGATCCTGAATTTGCCTGATGCGCAAATGCTTTTATTCCGTTTTTCTTACAGGCTAAAACTGTTTGAGTGTGTTTGTCTGTGTGTGTGTGTGTGTGTGTGTGCGAGCTTGTGTGTGTCTTTAACTAAAAAAACACTGACATTTACCAACTGTAGTTATCTCAAGTAACTGTAACTAGAACCCTTGCCATTCACAGTGATACAATCAATAATGAAATCTCAGTTGTCATCAGGGATTTTATTAATGATATCATAGAACATGTCATGACTGTGGTAATATGTGAGGTCATAAGCAGTGCATGGCAAAGGCCTCTGTGGATCTCCGACAAGCTTCCTGCAAACCCAACTGTCCAGATATCTGTAAATGTTGAACCTTAATATCTCAAAATATACTGAATAGATTTATACAAATGAAAAAAGCAAACTTTCTGAGTACAGATCTAACTTTCTGCCAAATTTGGTTTAATTCTGGTCAGCTGTTTTGGCTGTAGCGCTGTTCAAAAATCTCTATGGAAATTGAATGGAGAAACAGCATTTTGGGACTCCCCTTTTTCTCAGCCCACTTTCCAGGAACGAGCATAGGTGAATGAAATTATTTTTTTGAAAGTATTGTGAAGACTCGTCAAATGATGTGTGTGAGCCTACACCAGACATGATTGGTCGATCCTTTATTCATGAGATGCTGGACATTGCACAGTAAAATTTAGACCTCCTCCTAATGTACCTTGATTTCAAATCCTAAATTAGAACACGCTGCCAAACCAGTGTTGAATAATACAAATTGGTGGTAATAAAGGATCCCCAATTAGAGAATAACTGGGTAATATCAATGTTTTCAAAACTATAGTAATCACTCGGAGAAACTAGTCAGTAGGATGTACACATTTTTCATGTCATATAAGAGAGGAACAACAGGAATTCCTTCATGGTGTAATTTTGTTTTTTAATGCAGTATGTTGGATGTACTGGGTTAATGAGTGTGTCACTCCAAGAACATTCCTATTTTTTGTATGAACTGATTAAGATCCTCAATGCAACCACTGATGGGAAATTACTCCTGCACTCTCTAATTTCTGGGCACAACTGTTTGAGATTGTCTCATCCTCTATCTTTAACCCGTTGTGATTTGGTATATTATGTGTATTATTTTGGCTTGAGGTTTGATGATGAAACCTGTATTATGTAACAGATTCACCTTGTTAAGATGTACAGGCCTAATAGGTTTCATTGATACTAAATGAATATCAGCTATGTTTTTAATATAACAGCCCTGGAGAAGCTGGACACTTGCGAAACATGTGTTGGAATGGCTGTCAAATTTATGTATTTAGCTGAAGATCTTAGAAAAAATATGAAATGTGAAGAAGTTTGAAAATAAAGACTTTATATGGACCTTCATATTGCTATGTGGGTCTTTCTCAGAACATGAACTAAAGTGGACCATGTGGACTCTTCCCTGTAAGGGGAACAGGGATCTGAGGAACAGCACGGGTGAGTTTTCTATTTTCCCTGTTTGAATTTTATATACTCGATAAAAGCAGGGCTGCTCTTTGATTGTGAATCACTATATTATTTTGATTAAGGATACCAGTAAGGACTAAATATGTCTAAACACTGAAAAAAGGGAGGCATTGACCAATAATATGTTCCAGAGTATACAATCCAGAAGTTGCAGACCTGATGGCAGAACCAATGTTTATTAAATTAGGTGGGATGCTTTATCCCTCAAAAAAAATCTGAAGTAACTCGCATTCCAAGAGGTTTAAGAATGAATATCTTCCCTGCAGCAGACGATCTAGATAAGAATAAAGTGCACTGATTGGAAGTGAAATTGAATGAGACCAGTAGAGAATTAATGGATATGTTCATAGAATTTGCTGAGTCTCATAGACTGACCCTTACAAAACAGATCGAAGATCTATGTAAAGAGGTAGAACTTCTGAATTGCCCATAGAATACTAAGTATAATTTTGGAATTTTAGAAGGGGTAATGGACAAATACCAAAAAAAAACCTCCAGGAATGGAATAAACAAAAATTTGCCATTTATGAAAGAGACTGGGCTTTAGGTCGGTTCAGGAGGCACCTTGCACTAATCCAAACAACACTTATGGTGATTTTAGTGGTCTTAGACAACCATAGAAAGCTCTCTACATGGTAGCTGTGGAGAGCAGCCTTTAGGCCTATCTTGAAGGAGTGTTAAGCAGCTTGTTTTTTCCAGATCTAATCATGTAGTGTAGGTTAAACGAAAAAGAACTACACAGTGTACTTATAAAAATAGTTCTATTTATTACACAAAACTTACTAACACATTGGTATATCTCCTACCCACTATGAATCTGAAGATCCACTCACAGGTAAGCCCTTAAGTACCCTAGGGAAAGGATAGGAACGGCTCAGGGGTCCCTCCCAGAGGAGGGGCTGGACAGGGGCGAGGATACTCCCATGTCCTTTTCCCAGTTTCACACCAGAGCGGGAGTCAAGGGCTCTCTGAACTGTTTCTATCCGGAGTATACAAGGAGGGCACCAAATGTGACTTTCAAAGCAATCTGGTGGCGCTGGCAAGTGCCCCCAACTCAGTCCAATATGCAAAGTCCTGTCCGGGGAGGTGGTCACACCTCACTGTGACAAGAAACCTATTGTTCTACCTTCCCCTGCTCAAACTCGGCTCAGCACCAGGAGGACAGAATCATGTCTGTGGTCAGCAGTAGCACTAGCTTACTCTCAGAATCCGAAAGGCTGTAACCGGTAGTACAGGGGGGTACCCCAAAGTAGCCCCCTAGTACATGGGATCATACTTCCAACACTAGAATCAGTCTTGGGGTACGATTCAAACATATTTGATACCAAACATGACCAGGTTCGGTGCAGCCATTATATAAATAGACATCTTGCAATGACTGATGTCCACTATATGTATTAAAATGGCTGACCGCACTCATAATGCCTGAATAATCGACTCTGGGGCTTCTAGGTGTATCCTCCTCATGCAGGGGCACCCTCACACTTATAACCAAGCACCCTGCCTTTAGAACTGCAAGCCCTTCCAGAGGGGTGACCTCAGATATAAGGAAACCTCTATCTGTCATGATAGGTGCAAGCACCAACTCACACAGCCTGCAATGGCAGGCTTGTAGTCACAGTTTGATCGTCTCTTATTGGCCTGGTGTACCTATGCCCTGGGTACTTTATTACCATATACTAGGTACCATATTAGCAGGATCCCAGTCAGACTAGTACAAAAAACAGCTTGACACCAGCAAAAAGTGGGGGTAACCAAGAAAGCAGATACTACTTTCCTACTGTCGGATATTTACTTATGCAAGGAAATTCGATGCAACAATGAAAAAAGATTTAGTGTCCATTAGTGGCCCAGAGAGGATGATAATTCTAATCTTAGTAGCATATCGAGTATAGCTATTACAGGTAGTGAGACAGAAAGTAACACTCCATCGACAGCTTATCCCACTAACAATAAGCAACATCATCCTCTTTTTTAAGGGAGATAAAAAGGATCAGGATGCTGCAAATGCAGCCCCAAGTAAGAAATATAGAGAGCCCAAAACGTGGAAGAGAGGGAGAGGAACCAAATGAGGGTATTCAAGATCAATCTGTAGAAGAGACAAATCCAGAAGGGGTCAGGACAATATCCTAGTGGATCAGGGATAGGATAAAACAGTGAATTTAGTGACTAACATATCCGATAGGATGTTGTCATATCATGAGTTACAAGTACTAAACAAAGGACTGAGCTTTGCACCAAAACATAAACCTAACGATTTAACATTGAAAGCTGATTTATTGAGTTTTACACGTAAACTTAAACTAAAAAGATTTTTTGCCAATAAACATCCTGTAACAAAACATGTTTCTACATGGAAAAACATTAATACTATGTCCATACAACAATTGTCAGATATTTCTGTTCTGCTAAGTTTGACTCAAGACTCTTAATGTCATATTGAGGTTATTGCTCAAGATCTAGATATAGGCATGCACTGTACAGTGAGTAGTGCGTTAAAGGATGAATCCAAATGTACTCCTGTGTTACAAAGTGACAATGAAATTGACATGTTTCAGATGCCGGTGTTACAGGATATTGCAAAAAGCCAAGATTTGTAATGTACATGACAATCTGAATAAAAAGGAAAGACAAGCATTATATGAGTTGATATCTGATAAATCCATAATTGTGAGACAAGCCGACAAAGGGGGCAACTTGCTGGTAAAGAACTATTGTGATTATCACGTTGAAGCAATGAGACAATTAAATGACATGTCTAATTACAAGAGAGTGGATGTATGAATATTGAAGTTATCTTTGCTTGAACTTACAAACAAACTTAAGGAGTACAGGGATCATGAACTGTAAGATTCAGATGAATATAAGTATCTTAATATATCCTTTCCTGTTACTCCAATTATCAACTTTCTGCCAAAAATTCATAAGGGGGGAAGATACCCCCGGGTCGACCGATCACACACTGAGAATTTTTCTAAATTTGTAGATATGTATATAGCTCCTTTTGTCAGTATGCTTCCCTCACATATTAGGGATTCACAGGTCTTTTTGAGATACATTTCTGATATAGCATGGGACTCTGAATATCTCTTAGTAACTATGGATGTTAATAGTCTGTATACAAATATAACTCATGAATTGGGTTTAGAGGCACTGAAACTTGTTCTATATACTAAATCAGCTGGTTTTTACTCCTACTCATGCATGATTTTAGATCTTTCAGAATTTGTGCTTACCAATAATTATTTTCTACTATCAGGACACCTTGTACAAACAATTGAAGGGAACTGCGATGGGATCAAGGTTTGTCCCCTCTTATGCAAAGTTTTTCATGGGTTTGTATGTTATGTTATGTTAACCTCCATTTAAAGCACGCACAGCTACTCAGAAGTGTCCCGGCAAGGTAGCCCAAAGATGGAGATAGAAGGGAGCTGACCCAGCTGAAAGGTTACTTGAATAGCAAAGTTTTAAAATGTTTTTTAAACAGGATAAGGTCACCGATGTTGCGAAGATCAAAGGACAAGGCATTCCAGGCCATGGCTGCTCTAACAGAAAGGGAGCTGCCGCCTATTCTAGCCAAGCGGTACCTAGGTACGACAGCGAGGCATTGGCCTGTGAAGCGCAAATGTCTGGGTGGCACATAGAACATGAAGCGTCTCCTAAGATACTGAGGCCCAGCCTTGTAGAGGGCATCATGGGCCAGTGTAAGAGCCTTAAACAAAATCCGTTGGTCAACCGGGAGCCAGTGCAGATCCTGTAGCGACTGGCTTACACTAGACCTATTAGGAATCCCCAACAAAGTTCTCGCCGTCGCGTTCTGGACAATCTGCAGCTTTTTTAGCTGATATGCCGGGAGACCAATGTACAAAGCATTGGCATATTCCAGTCATGACAGGATGAGCGCACTGGTCACCATTTCTTTAGCCTCTTTGGGCAATAGGGGCAGGAACTTCTTTAAGCGTTTAAGTGTGCCGAAGCACACACCGGCTAATTTATTAATCTGAGCAGAAATCTTAATTCCTCACTGAACCAGACCCCCAGATTTTTTTCCGGGCGCTCCATAGTGTTAGGCAAGGGGTAACCCACAGGCCAGATGTCCTCTCAGAAATGCGGGGGGAAGGATCCATAGAGGAGCACCTCCGATTTCTCCTCGTTGCACTTCAGTTGGGCCTGCACTAACCATTTAAAGACTTCCGCAAGACAGTTTTTGGCAATGGTCGGAGAAAAATCCGTTTTCTTCCACGAGAAGAGGAGCTGGGTATCATCAGCATAAGATATGATCTTAGCACGCAGCTCCTCCGCCTGGTAGATAAGGGGCGGCATATAGACATTAAACAGAAGAGGGCTCAATGTAGAGCCCTTAGGAACCCCCGTGGTCAGTCTATGAGAGTCCGGGGCCAGACGGGACCAGGTCTAGCGGCTATGCCTGTTGCGAGCCCCCATCAAGCTATTTTGGTCAGGTACACGAAGGATGAGCTCTTATCCTATAGAATACCGAAGTATGCCACATGTTGCTATATTGCTAAAGGGGGAAAACGTTTTAGGGGATGCAGAGTCTGTCAACCAGATTTAGGAGAAATTACCCCCACGACCTTGCGCCGTCTTGCCCTGCTGAACTGCAGGTCTCTTCCCTGCCACGCTATGGAGATTAACTCCCTACTCCTGGACCACAAGGTTGATGCCTTGTTCCTTACTGAGACCTGGCTATCTGACACCTCGGGTCCGGATGTGGTTACAGCGCTGGCGCCGGGATATTTGATTTACCATCTTGATAGAGGCGCAGGGAGGGGGGGGTCTGGCCATTATTTACAGAGAGTCACTGGGCTGCAAGGCACGGGAGGCAGGGGTGAAAGACTGTGAGAGCTGTCAATTCTCCCTTCAATTCTCCCCTACCTGCATGTTGACAGGCCTCCTAGTTTACCAACCACCTGGGAGTGTGGGTGAATTTACATCTTCGGTTATTGAAACTACCACTCTCCTGGCCTCGGCTTCGTCCAACTTCATTCTGTTGGGAGATCTCAACTGCCATTTCGATGAAGCAACTGACCCTATGGCAACTAATTTGATGAGTGAGTTGAGCGCCTTGCAGATGAATTTGATAAATACCGGGGCCACACATGTTAAAGGGCATCTCTTGGACCCCTTTTTTACGAATATGGTGGGTTTATCAGCTATGCCCCCCCTCGCTCTTCCCTGGTCCGACCACTCACTGATCATGGCTAACTGGGAGGTAAAGTGTGATGACACTCTGCCACCCAGGAAATTTAGAATAGACAGGGCATGGTCAAGGCTCCCGGTAGAGGCCTGGAAGGCCCGATTGGAGGGCTCCCGGCCGGAGAAAGGGCGGGATCCGGTGACCGCAGATGCTATGATGAGGAACTGGCTGACCAATGCAGTGGACCATGTGCTTCCACTCAAGAAGATGCTTATTAGGGATAAGAGAGTGGGGTCCGCCCCATGGTATTCCCCAGAGCTTAGAACCCTGAGAAAGAACTGTAAACGGGCGGAGAGATTATGGAGGAGGAACCCGGAGACAGAGAGCAGGGAAAAATATCGTATGGAATTAAGGACATACAAACTTGCAATACGCGCTGCTAAGGCCTCCTTTTTTGGGGAGAGAGTGAGTCTTGCTGCGTCCTCATCCAGGAAGCCTTTCTAGTGATTAAGGAACTTCTTAAACCACCTGATCCCATTCTTGTCCACGATAGACCACAGGAAAAATTTCTGGAATTGGCCACTTACTTCAAGAACAAAATTGACATCATTATTAGTTCTTTTCCCCCGGTGATGGGAACCTCGGCCTTTTCTGAGGACTCAAGCAGGTCGGAAAATCTATTGACGTCATTCGGCCCCGTAACCTCAGGTGAAGTACTGAAGGTTCTCGGGAGCTTGAAAAGTGGCTCGCCTCGAGACCCAGTTCCAATGCGGTATTTAAAACAGGCCGCCTTATCGATAGGAGAGCCTTTGACCGATTTGGTCAATCTCTCCTTCGCTCATGGGACTGTGCCACCGGACTGGAAGAGCGCGGTCGTTAAAGCGCTTCTAAAGAAGCCTGGCCTGGATTCACAGAACCTGGCCAATTTCAGGCCAATCTCCTTGCTACCAGGGGTTAGTAAAGTTGCCGAGAGGTTGGTTAACCGCCAACTATCCAACTTTCTCGAGGAGAACGGCCGGTTGAGGGACTCCCAGACGGGATTCCGACCGGGTCATGGAACTGACACGGCTCTGCTACCAGTGGTAGAGGAGGCCAGAGGCACTTTGGACACAGGGGGGTCAGTGGCAGTGATCCTCCTGGACCTTAGTGCGGCCTTCGATACCGTCAATCATGGAGTGCTGATACAACGCCTAGCAGAGTCGGGTGTCACAGGAGTGGCCCTGGAATGGTTGGCCTCTTTTCTGGAGGGGCGCACCTTCGAGGTTGGGGAAGGTAATGCGAAATCTCCTGTGGCACAAAGGGGTGTACAAAGTTCCCCGGGAAGAGTGACGGAGAGGGGTGTGTGTGCTAGTAAGTGGGGGGAATCCCCTAGTTGGAACTAGAACCCTCACACACCCAGCAAGCTAGGTGTCATGCTTCATCATATGGGCTCTGCTCCTCGTCAGACTGGCGCTGCAATGTCTGACGGGCTCCCGAAACCGGGGCTCTTTATCGGAGATCTTTTGTTCCCGCCATATGGTGCATGCGTGTGAGAGGGCCTGGGGAGTGTGGTCGTGACGTGAGTGCTTGATTAAAAAAAGGTGAGTCAGTCCACACACTAATTTTATTCCAGTGGTAGACTCCCTTGGTTAAAAACAGAGGGTGGTGGTGTATGAGGGGAGAAACAATTACCCTAAAACTATCAGAGTAAACTGAACTACTACCCTCAATTATTGGTCAACATGTTTCTTGCCTGATGGCAATTCTTCAGGACCTAGTTAGATGGTACCACACACTGAAAAATATATAAGTGAAGGGTCAAAACTTGCAGATAGGTATACGACCTGTATTTAGTCAGTAATACCGGGGTGCAGGCCAATCGGTCCTGCTGCAGTATAATTACCTGTGGAAATGAAATTTAAAGCCATTATACAGGATAACTGCATTCATGAAGTTTCACCTCAAGAAAATGGTGAGAGCACACACACACACAATAACCGTGCTTATCATTAAAAACCGCACATATACATTGTAAAAATTGGCAAACCATTGATGTCACCAACTAGTTCATGCCATATCGTGCATCGGTGGAAGGTGACATGAAGAAACAAATCCAAATTGGTGCTGTGTAATCAGAGGAGGGCTATTTAGGTGATCTTACCCTAAAAGGTTCCCTGACGGACCTCGCAGTCTGCTCCCGTGGGACCGGCTGGGGAGGTATGGTACCTAGTTGCAGGGAATAGTAGTTGCTTAATAATTGGTTAGTCTATAAAAATTATTAGCTGGATTGCTAGCGTCCAGGTGTTGACTAGCCAGATGGAATGGGAGACAGGGTAAGATATTGTACTTTCCTTCGTGCCCCGAGCACTAGAGTCATCCGGCATGCCCCCAACTGCCTCACTCGGCCAGGGCAGCACCGTCCAAAGGGGCTGGAGCAGCGGCCACTAAGCCCAGCGCCCGCCGTTACCGCGCTGCGCCCCA
Organism: Lissotriton helveticus; assembly: GCF_964261635.1. Taxonomy (NCBI): domain Eukaryota; kingdom Metazoa; phylum Chordata; class Amphibia; order Caudata; family Salamandridae; genus Lissotriton; species Lissotriton helveticus. The sequence continues at coordinate 1,588,068,716 of NC_136067.1, read as the reverse complement.
GACCGTGCATCAGAGACCCAGCGCGGACCGGCAGAGCAGCCAAGCCCGGCGGCCGCGCCCACCCGCATACCAAGACCGCGCGCTGCACCGTGGTGCAGCAAGAAGCGGCCACCCAGAGACCCACACACTTGTGGGACCGAGTGAGAAGGCACAGCAGAGCTTACCTGGTCGGAGGTCGGCGAACAGGGGCGGCTGCTTGAGGAAATCTCACCTTCGGCGGCAGCAGTCCAAGCCGATGCACCTACCCCACGAGCGGCGTCAGGTTGATGACGCAGAGCAGCTGGTGACTGTCTCTCTGCGCGGGCATTATTTAAGCGACTCAGGCATTGCCTGCTTAGGCGTCACACGCCATTGTGGTCCCGCCCCCACCCATGACTGCGTATGTGTTACGGTGGTGGGAGCCTAACCTCAGGGCGATCTGATGACTGTGGCGGCCATCTTTGAGAGGTAAAGGTTACTGGACAATGCAGGAAGTTGGATACTAGCAGTTCCCTCTTAAGCTAGACAGTTGAGGGAATAAGTGAGAAAATGCAAATACCCAGATGTTTATTTGCCAGTAAGAGTCAAAATTCGAGAGATACAAAAATAAGGCATAGTAATGCATGAGATGTACGTCGCATAAGTACATGAATAGCTAGGTCACATGCCTAAGGACGCCCAAGGGACAGAGTCATTTAGCCCAACCAGATCCAATCGAAGACGATGGACCCATCTTTGTTCAATCCTGAACAGGGCTTGTTTGGAAATGGCTGGATGGGCTTCTAAAACCAACCAAGTGAGACAGTCTGCTGGGTGTTTGTTTTGAAAGAAGTGTTCGTATAGTTTGGTATGTGTTTTATGGCACCTGATGTTGCTCTTGTGCTCTAAAATCCTCACTTTGATGTGCCTCATGGTCATTCCTATGTAGTTTTTGCCACAAGGGCAGGTAATCATATAGATACACTTGGTGCTGTTGCAATTAGTGTGCTTGCGTATTTGCCACAAAAATGTATCAGTAATTCTGACTTCTTTACATTGGGATGTCTGGAGGCATGCTGCACATCCGCCACAAGGGAAATGACCAACTACTGGGGGAAGGTCCCACAGCCTCCTTTGGTTATCAATGGTGTTCTGTCTTGGGCGTGTGTGTATTAGGGCATCCTTGAGATTTGCCGTTCTTTTGAAAGCGAATCTTGGGTTTGGAATTCCTAGACCTCCCGAGTTGACTAATGGCCAATGTTTATTTATCGTTTTCTTGAGAAATGTAGAATTCGGGGTGAAGGAGGTGACACACGTTATCAATTCATCTTGGGCCTTAGGATGTTCTTCCAGTAGGTTAGCTCTTGGGTTATTCAGGGCTCTTTTACGTGACTGGTTTACTAATCTGGTGGGATACCCTCTGTCCTGTAGTTTGTGTTGAAGCAGAGTGGCTTCCCTTTGGAAATCTGCTGTATCTGAGCAATTCCTCCTAATCCTGAGGAATTGGCCAAAGGGAAGGTTATCCCTCAGGGCCCGTGGGTGATGGCTCTGGAATAGTAAAAGACTGTTTCTGTCAGTGTTTTTACAAAAAAGAGTCGTGCTCAAACTAGTGGAATTGAGGTTAATGCATAAGTCCAGGAAGGGGATGGTGGTTGTGGACATTGTTCCCGTGAACTTAAGATATTGATTTTGGAGATTAATCCAACTGCAGAAGGCCTCACAGGTTCTGCGATCACCCTTCCAAAAGACAAGGATGTCGTCAATATACCTGCGCCACAAGGTGATGTTATCACGATAGGGGTTGAGTGCAGATTGAATAACCCTCTCCTCAAAGGTTTCCATGTAAATACATGCCAGGCTTGGAGCAAATGTAGAACCCATAGAGGTCCCCTGGATCTGGTGGTAGAGTTGGGAACCATATTGGAAAAAGTTTTCAGTCAAAGCCAAGGAAGCACATGCCATGATGAATGAAACCGGGGTTGGAGAGGACCAAATTTCCAAAAGTAAGGTGGACTCTACTGCCTCCAGAGTAGCCTGTTGGGGGATATTAGTGTATAGCGCCTCAACATCCATCGTGAGGAGGAGGTCCACGTTTTCCCTCCCCTCAAAGGATTCAATGAGCCGGAGGACATCTCGTGTGTCTTGTAGAAAAGACGGAATTTTCTTCACCACTGGTTGTAGAAAAGAGTCACAGAATTTTGATAAGGGCTCAAGTAGAGAGCCTATGCCAGAGACAATCGGTCTCCCGGGTACTGGAGTGACACCCTTATGAATTTTGGGGAGGGTGTAGAAGTATGGGATGACCGGGTCCGCAGTGACTAAGAATGCAGCTTCATTTTTGAAGATCCACTCATTTGTCTCGCCCTCAAGCACAAGACTCATGATAGTAGTCCTGAGTCGTTTAGTGGGGTCAATGTTGAGTGGTCTGTAATGGGTGATGTTAGAAAGTTGACGTCTGCATTCGGTGTCGTAATCAGCATGATTCTGGATCACAGTGGCCCCACCTTTATCAGCTTGTTTGATCACTATGCTGGTGTCATTTCCAAGTGCAACCACAGCTTGTTTCTCAGCTTTAGTCAAATTTTTGTAAGAGGTAGTATTAGGTTTATTATCTAAACTCCTCAGTACTGCCTTCTCAAAAGCTAGTATTTCTGGGGGAACCATCGAGTCTGATGGTGTAAAGGTGGATGGTTTGCGTAGACCAGTGTCTGTCTTGTCCTGTTCTGGTCTGTCTGCAAAGAAGGATCGTAGGCGTACCTTCCTGAAAAATTGCTTAACTTCACATGTTTCCGTGAAGCTATCTGGTGTTGGAGTGGGCACAAAGCCTAGTCCTTTCTCAAGAATATTAGTTTCCAGAGTACTAAGTGTTCTACTGGACAAATTCACAATCAGACTCTCCTGCCTCTGGTTGTGCTCCTGGTCTCCACCGCTGTCTGTGCAGATGATTGATCTTGCCACTGGACAGTTTTTTGCCCTCCTCGCTTTCGCCCTCTTCCTCTGCCCCAGCCTCTGCCTAAAAAATGTGGGTTAATTGGATAGAATTGGGGGGGTCCTTGAGGGTAAAAGGGGTACTGCCAGGGCGGGGGCATCTGTGGGGGTCCTTGGAACATTTGGCCATTGTTTGGCATTTGGTTCCATCCTGGACGAGGTTGATTACCACGATTGTTGGATCTGTTGTTATCACTAGAGTCACTGCCAGAGGAGCCCCTCCGGCTGTCATTATCCGAACTCCCATCAGTGGAGTAGCCATTCTTGTTATTACTGTAGCCCTCTTTAAGGAAGGGATATACCTTTTCCTTGTCAAATTTGGCTATATCCTTTTTCAGTTTAGTCATTTTTTGTTGTATGAGATACTCTCGGTTGTCAGTAATCTCTTGGTTGATCTCGGCCAACTTTGTGGTGAATGGAGTCTTCTTCATAGTGCTTTGGAGTGTAGCTTCAATAGCTGTGATCTTCACTAATAAAGCATCAGCCAATCTTTTTGCCGTTTTGACAATCAGAAACAAGAGGTCTTTGGTGCATTTCCAAGAAATGTGACACCAGTCCACCTTGAATTGACCGTCTTCTAAGAACAGTCTCGGCATGATGTTCACGATAAGACCCTGGGGGGCTATCTTGGCTCTTAAATATTCCATCATCATTTCTCCGTGTATAGTTATCCTGAGCCATTCTTTTTTTAGGGTAGTTATAGTAACCCAATCCTCAGTGGCAGCACTGGAGGCAGTAGCTCTACCCATTCCAAAGAGTGAGGGAGCTGATCTCAAAGCCTCTTCGATTGTTTCTTCGTCGAAGCTCAGACCTGGTACATCCTCCATAGTGAGGTATTGTATGTACCGGTCTGGGTGAATGAATAGTAGTGAAAAGTGATACGGAAGGCCAACTGTACGTGGTATGTATCAGTGGACACACTATGGTCCTCTCAGTAAAGATTAATTACTGTAGGTAGCCTCAACGTCCCACGAGAGAGCTCTCGCGCAAAACTGTCAATACAAAGAGGGGGGGACTAGGGTAGGACAATATTTTACGGGTCCAGTGTACTCGTCCAATAGACTTGTGGCACAAAGGGGTGTACAAAGTTCCCCGGGAAGAGTGACGGAGAGGGGTGTGTGTGCTAGTAAGTGGGGGGAATCCCCTAGTTGGAACTAGAACCCTCACACACCCAGCAAGCTAGGTGTCATGCTTCATCATATGGGCTCTGCTCCTCGTCAGACTGGCGCTGCAATGTCTGACGGGCTCCCGAAACCGGGGCTCTTTATCGAAGATCTTTTGTTCCCGCCATATGGTGCATGCGTGTGAGAGGGCCTGGGGAGTGTGGTCGTGACGTGAGTGCTTGATTAAAAAAAGGTGAGTCAGTCCACACACTAATTTTATTCCAGTGGTAGACTCCCTTGGTTAAAAACAGAGGGTGGTGGTGTATGAGGGGAGAAACAATTACCCTAAAACTATCAGAGTAAACTGAACTACTACCCTCAATTATTGGTCAACATGTTTCTTGCCTGATGGCAATTCTTCAGGACCTAGTTAGATGGTACCACACACTGAAAAATATGTAAGTGAAGGGTCAAAACTTGCAGATAGGTATACGACCTGTATTTAGTCAGTAATACCGGGGTGCAGGCCAATCGGTCCTGCTGCAGTATAATTACCTGTGGAAATGAAATTTAAAGCCATTATACAGGATAACTGCATTCATGAAGTTTCACCTCAAGAAAATGGTGAGAGCACACACACACACAATAACCGTGCTTATCATTAAAAACCGCACATATACATTGTAAAAATTGGCAAACCATTGATGTCACCAACTAGTTCATGCCATATCGTGCATCGGTGGAAGGTGACATGAAGAAACAAATCCAAATTGGTGCTGTGTAATCAGAGGAGGGCTATTTAGGTGATCTTACCCTAAAAGGTTCCCTGACGGACCTCGCAGTCTGCTCCCGTGGGACCGGCTGGGGAGGTATGGTACCTAGTTGCAGGGAATAGTAGTTGCTTAATAATTGGTTAGTCTATAAAAATTATTAGCTGGATTGCTAGCGTCCAGGTGTTGACTAGCCAGATGGAATGGGAGACAGGGTAAGATATTGTACTTTCCTTCGTGCCCCGAGCACTAGAGTCATCCGGCATGCCCCCAACTGCCTCACTCGGCCAGGGCAGCACCGTCCAACGGGGCTGGAGCAGCGGCCACTAAGCCCAGCGCCCGCCGTTACCGCGCCGCGCCCCAGACCGTGCATCAGAGACCCAGCGCGGACCGGCAGAGCAGCCAAGCCCGGCGGCCGCGCCCACCCGCATACCAAGACCGCGCGCTGCACCGTGGTGCAGCAAGAAGCGGCCACCCAGAGACCCACACACTCGTGGGACCGAGTGAGAAGGCACAGCAGAGCTTACCTGGTCGGAGGTCGGCGAACAGGGGCGGCTGCTTGAGGAAATCTCACCTTCGGCGGCAGCAGTCCAAGCCGATGCACCTACCCCACGAGCGGCGTCAGGTTGATGACGCAGAGCAGCTGGTGACTGTCTCTCTGCGCGGGCATTATTTAAGCGACTCAGGCATTGCCTGCTTAGGCGTCACACGCCATTGTGGTCCCGCCCCCACCCATGACTGCGTATGTGTTACGGTGGTGGGAGCCTAACCTCAGGGCGATCTGATGACTGTGGCGGCCATCTTTGAGAGGTAAAGGTTACTGGACAATGCAGGAAGTTGGATACTAGCAGTTCCCTCTTAAGCTAGACAGTTGAGGGAATAAGTGAGAAAATGCAAATACCCAGATGTTTATTTGCCAGTAAGAGTCAAAATTCGAGAGATACAAAAATAAGGCATAGTAATGCATGAGATGTACGTCGCATAAGTACATGAATAGCTAGGTCACATGCCTAAGGACGCCCAAGGGACAGAGTCATTTAGCCCAACCAGGTCCAATCGAAGACGATGGACCCATCTTTGTTCAATCCTGAACAGGGCTTGTTTGGAAATGGCTGGATGGGCTTCTAAAACCAACCAAGTGAGACAGTCTGCTGGGTGTTTGTTTTGAAAGAAGTGTTCGTATAGTTTGGTATGTGTTTTATGGCGAAATCTCCTCCCCTCCCACTTCATTGCGGGGTGCCTCAGGGCTCATCCTTGAGCCCCACGTTATTTAACGTGTATATGGCACCCCTTGAGGGCGTGGTGTCTCCGTTTGGCTTTAAGACTATAAGCTATGCGGATGACACTCAGCTAGTGGTGGGTCTGACACAGCTGGAGAAACACCCTGAGACGCTCCATTCATGCTTAAGAGAGGTGTTTGATTGGATGTCCAGGTCATCGCTCAAATTGAACGGCTCAAAAACTGAGCTGATGATCTTGGGCCAGTCAAATTTTGCCCTCTCGCCGAGCAGCTGGCCCAGCTGCATGGGCCCCCCGCCTGACCCAAAGAAGGAGATTAAGAGCCTGGGGGTCTGGCTGGAGCCTGATCTGTCCTTCAGGACACACGCCAAGAAGATCGCTGGCGTGTGCTATGGATTGCTCCGATCGGCCCGTAAGGTTCTCCCCCTCTTGCCGGAATTTTCCCGGAAGCTGTTAGTCCAAGGTTTAATCATCTCACGCCTGGACTACAGTAATGCACTCTTTCTCGGAGCACCGGAGTCAACGTTCAAGATCCTGCAACAAGTGCAGAACGCAGCAGCTAGGCTACTGCGGAACGTTCCGGCCAGGCAGTCAGCCAGGCCTGCTTTAAAAGCACTCCACTGGCTGCCTGTTAGAGAGAGAGTGACCTTTAAGGCCCTTTGCATTGCTCACAAGAGCATGCAGGGGAAAGGACCAGCTATTCTCAACGACATGATTCGGCCCTATAAGCCCCAAAGAGCTCTACGCTCTGACAACAAACACCTCCTTCAGACAAAGAGAATCAGGAGAGCCCGCTCAGGTGGCAAGAGTTTTTCTATCCATACAGCTCGCGCTTGGAACTCCCTCCCACTCTCATTACGCTCTGAACCTAATTTTCTCAGGTTCCGGAAACATCTGAAGACTTACCTATTTCCAGAATAACTTCAGCTCTTCTCCGCTCTGTACTGGTAGTGTGCTCTAGGTCTCTATAAGCGCTGGGATGCCTCTGGGTAACCGTGCGCGGTACAAAATTCTTTAATAATAATAATAATAATCATGCCTGGAGTGACACATGTGAGAGGTCAGATAAAGTGGTTTACTGGGGCTTGAATCCGAATTGTAACTCAAAGAATATCACCAGTATCTCAATACTACTCGCTTTAATGTAACATTGAGCATAGAATACAGCACGCAAACAATATGTTTTTTGGATTTGTGATTATATATCAAAGAGGGACGGTTAGTATCCAGACTCTATAGGAAACCCACTTCCATGAATTCTATTTTACATGCAGATTAAGGCCATTCCATATGGTGAATATTTATGTGTAAAAAGAAATTGCACCTAGCAATCTGAGGTTCAAGAAAAGACTATTACTAAGAGGCTAGCAGAATGTTGACATATAACGAGCAAGAGAAAGGGCAAGTAAGGTGCAAAGAGTAATAATCCTGTTAAACAGGGACAACGTGAAAGAGTTCTAAGTCCAGCAAAACAGATAGGGCAAACATTTGGGAGAAAGCATGCCAAAGATGGTCATTTCCTATATAACCCAACTACAAAAATGATCCCTGGGACAGCAGACATGGCTGCCATAGGAATGAGTAAAGTAAGTGGTCTAGAGGAAATTCTAAAAATACAATTTAGAGAACGCATGGGCAACTTTCTAGGAGAATGCTATACCCAGGATCTCTGACAGTGTGCATTTAAGCCCTTTCCTAAAAATTCAGCTTTTCTTTAAGGACGTGTTTCTTCCATTTATCTATCAAGAAATCTATAGTGTGTCCCCTATCATTGGACCACATAACATTCTGCCTCTATCCCAACAATTCACCCTCAACTCATCTGGGGATAGGTTTTTTGGTATGCTCCTTTTCCTGTTCTATAAAGACTATGAGCAGGGAGATAGCCTAGGCTGCTCCTCTGTAAAAGGCATTGCTTGGTTGTGCAAGGTGGAACACTAATCCTCCTAACATTTGTGAACCGTGACATATGATGCAGTGTTCTTAATCTTCAGCTAATATGGCATATTGATCCCTCCATTAGAACACATCTGAAATGAGTATATTTATATTTCATGAATGTTTGGGTATTTGTATGCATTTTGATGATTTTTTTTCAATTACAGAACTTAGCAAACTACAAATTGTTAGCAATTTTTAAAAATCTATTATAGACAAATTAAGGGCCTAATTCACAAAGGGGAACTTAAACTTTGTGTAAGTTCACAATTGTATGCAATTCATAAAGGAATAGTATCTTTATGACTACGAAGTCTCCGCATTCATTGTGGAGACTCCGAATATAAAACGTTAGGCAGTTGTAAAGATACTACTTGTAAAATTCCTTTGTGAATTGCAAAAAATCGTAAACTTACATCAAAGTGTAAGTTCACCTTTGTTAATCGGGCCCTTTTTGTTGTAGCCCAAAAGTCTGATTGGTAGTCGAAAAATAGCCATTGTAAGATGAACATAATATGTGCTTGTGTTTTGTTAACATTTGCATAATTTTAGAAACTAATTTTTTTCGAACAAAAATGCATATTTAACTTAATCTTCACCCTTGATCTCAGCATAATTCTGGTAAATGTAGTTCTCCATAGTATATTTCTTTTGGTTGTATGATGAAAAATTGACGACAAAAATATTGTGGTACGAAAATATTGCGTTAATAACATTGACCATAAAAATATTGACTTTACATTCATGTAATGTGAATTTAAAAAAGTATCATGGTCCAACATATTGTGCTACAAAATATTGACACACAACGATAGGCCTGTCACCCAAGACACTCTTAGGAAAATACTAATATGGCATGGATAATGGTGATACAAATAAACTTTATGTTTTATCACCACCCCTCAGTTTTTCTGTTGATTCAAATCCAGCCAAGTGTCAAACATTAATGCGGTACAAACACGGTGAACTATCAATCTGTCGTGATACCAACACCCACCAGACGCTACTTGTGGAAAAAGTGTGGAGAAGAGAGTGAGCCCCTCACGGAAGAACCGCCAATCGGGTTATCTGACTTACAATTGCCAGTATACCCAATTATCATCATTGGTGACTCACTCTCATAACAGTGGGAAATGGGAACAGAAAAAAGACTAACAACATGTAACAGTGTTTTTTCGATATCAGCCCCACAATCTGCTGATAGTTCCTATCAAAACAAGTCAACGTATTGCCCTTGCTATACTTTTGTGCACATATAACACAAACCACAAAACCAAGAAACCCCCAGTGAGAAAGAAACGTGAATCTCACACAGTTAAAACAGAAGAGTTCACTGGCCACTCATGATTTATTCTGGGCTGTGAATCCTTCTAACATAAAAATGACTCACACCATATATACTCATAGGTGGGTCATAGTCGCCAACATGTTTCGTTGCTTGTACTTTCTGCAACTTCTTCAGGGCAAATGGGGGTTGCCCACTGTTATTGCCACTGTATTTCAAAACACACCTGTGATGGCAAACACGACAGATTTACAAAATAAAATGAGCCATAGGTTAAAAACTTCCCATCTTCACTAGTGAATTTGAGTTTTAAACATAATCCAAGACTGTGGTACTTAAAACAGATGTCAATGCACATAATCACCTGGAGTTAGCGTTTCTCACGCATACCTGCTACCCCTAAAATCAGTATGCCCGTGTCCTCAAGAGATCACGTGTTGGTTACGAAAACCCGCTATCGTCGGGTGTCCTGCACACAGAAACAAGGAGAAGAGCCGATTTTAATCAAAATGACGCTTCACCGTCAAACTACCACACAACCCCCCGCACATTACGTAAGCCAGTACTTGTAGTTAGATTTTGGGGCAACAAATGTTTGCACGAAGAAAAATTATTATTATTTACATTGTGCCCTTCTCAATGGAGAACCACCGGTCACCGCCCCTATCAAAGCCCGGGACCCCCCTCCTTCATTACTCGTTTCCAGTCGCCTCGCCAGGTCAATGGCAAGGAGCTTACCCACGCTGGATCACCGGTACTGCCGAGTATCAGCCGCGCCCCGTCCCGACTCCAACCTGCCGGATATCAAAGGACGCGTGATGACGGGCGGGTCCTCGCGAGTCATATGACACAGTTACTGCCCATGTGGCGGCCATCTTGTAGTATGTTCGGCAAACTCACGAAATGGGCAAAAACTTCTCAGTAAAGCAAAACATTGCTGAACATCATTGGGGGGCTGGGATGGAGGAGATAATCTGTCATATATTCATAGGGAACTGCTCCTCGGGGGGCAGACAAGACCATTTACAGAAACTGAAACACTATTATCGTGTGTTCCACAAACTCACATAATGAGCACAGAACACTTCCGAGCTAAGCCAAACATTGCTGAACATCATTAGAGGGCTAGGAGGGAGGAACTAATCTGCCATATAATCATGGGGAACTGCTCTTAGGAGGGCAAACCAGACTATTTACAGCGAATGAAACACAATTATTTTTGTTATAGAAATGAAAATAAAAAACGTCTACTCCCCAAGTGTGAACATATATGTCAAAAAGATCGAATAATCACAGGGGTCACAAATGGGTGATATAAGCCGTACTCTATGTCTAGTACATGGTATCCCCCGGCTGCAGAATCCACTGGTTAAAGATATACATAATCCTTATGGATCATCGTTTGGTAATTTTGTTCCATTCAATGAGGTCGTTCAACCCCTCACGGTCGACCTCTTCCTGATAGATCCAGCGAGCTTCCTTTCTCGCCAAAATGCTTTCTACATTATGACTCTCGCACATCACCCTTTCAAGTACAACCCACTCCAGATCTTTTGGATCATGTCCCATATCATTGAAGTGTTGCACTAATCTCGTTGTCAATTTTTTCGCCCTGATGGTGCTAAGGTGTTCTTGAATGCGGACTTTCACCTTTCTAGATGTAAGTCCAATGTAGTGCAGTCCACATTTGCATGTCAGTCTGTAGATTACATTTACAGTATTGCAATTACTGAACTTGGTGAGATGCCAAATTCTGCCATTTCTCAGGGTCACCGCCTTCGTGGTCCTTGTTAAATTGCAAACTGAACAGCCCGTGCAAGGATGATGGCCAGGGGGTAGCCTTTCGGTATAAACAGGGAGCGAGGTCCGGGTGTGGACCAATTTGTCTTTTAGATTAGTAGCTCTTTTAAAGGCAAACCGCGGGGGTGGCATCTTGCCCATGTTGGTATCAAGGATTGACCAGTGCTTTCTCACGATCTGCCTTAATTTGGTGGATAAGGGATCAAAAGTTGTTATCACCGGTATGCACTCCTGTTTAGTTCTTATATGGCGTTCCAGGAGTGCTTCCCGGGGCGTGTTCAATGCACGTTTGCATGCTTGCCTCACCACCTTCTTAGGGTAAGCCCTTGCAGCCAATTTCATAGCCAATTCTTCTGATTGTTCCACAAATAACTCTGTTGTGGAGCAGTTACGCCTGTAGCGCAAAAATTGCCCCACAGGAAGGTTATCTCGTAAGGCTCTTGGGTGGAAAGAGTTGTAGTGGAGCAGTGAGTTCTTATCGGTTTTCTTGTGATGTACGGTCGTCACCAATTTATGGTCAACCGCTACAATGTCAACATCCAAGTAAACTGCTGTGGTTCTATTAATAGACCAAGTGAATTTGAGGCAGTCGTCTATCTGGTTAAGCCATGAGAGGAATTCCAGAAGATGGTCCTACAAAATATTGACATCATAATTGTGAGTATCTCTATTTAATTGTAATTAACGTTATTATAATTTGAAATAAACTAATGCTACATTAAATTAAAATTGAAGTAAAGTGATATTATTTGATAATGAAATTAACAAAATAAATATATATATTTAATATATGATGAATACTTTATAGTTTTGGATGAAATTATTAAATATACATGATATTAGAAACAATATTTATAATAATATAGCATATAATATAACTCTAAATCATCATTTAGAAAAACACATGTATACAAAATATTTGCTAAGACAAATGAATAGTTATCATATATAACAAGATATAGCATCATATAAACTGATCATTATCGAGCCTTTATTTACAAAATATGAACACATATTTATCATGTATTCAATAATTAGAAATATTATTAAAGACTATATAGCAAAAATGAAAGTTTTTAGTGTACTAAAAAAGTTATATATAGAACATACTTTAAAGAAATATGGGTAGCAGCTGCACTCTATTTGGTACTGTGCATAAATTTAGGTGATAGGTGATCACATTTAATATTCTCTCTCAAGTCTAGCAAATACTGGTGAAAATGCATGCATTGGTTGGGGCAGATTTAATGTTCTAACATGAAAAATAAAAACACTGAGGAAAGTACATATATGTGAGGGGCAGATGTACTATTCTAATTCAAGCTTAACAAGCAATGAGAAAAGGGCATTTATTGAGGAGTCAGACTCACTATTCTATCTCCTGTCTACCAAACAGTGGGAAAACGCATACATACATTGGAGAGTCAGATTCACTACTCTAACCCCAGTCTAATACACACTGGGAAAAGAGTATACATGGGGAGCAGTCAGATTTAATATTCTACTTAAGCCTAACAAACATAGGATAAAGGTTATACATTTCGGCAGGGGGGAGTCAGATGTACTGTTCTAACTCCAGTCTATAGTGGAGTGAATATAAGGGGGATAATGTACTATTCAAATTCTAAAATTACAAGCACTGGGCCCAGTACATACATTGGGATTTGGTCAGATTTTACAACTCTAATTACAGTCTAGCAAATGTTTGGTAAAGTTCCTACATTGGTTGGTCAGACTTAATATTCAAATTTTAGTCTAGCAAACATTGGTGAAGTGTCTAAAAGCAACACATACCATTAAAATAAATACACATTGAAAATTATTTAGTGAACTCGAATGCATAATGTACAAATTTTAAACATTTTCAACATTACATAAATCTTTAAAAAATATTAGAACATTGGAATTTTGGGAGCTCCGTTGCAGACAATGGAGTGCTCCCTGCTTCTACGGGCCGGTAAAGGCCCGCAGAGCAACATTCCAATGTTCTACAAAGGCTTCTCGAAGCGCGAGGGGATTTATATCCCCTCGAGCTTCGAGAACCCTTTGTTTAATTTGTTAGAACATTCTGCCCTCTAGTGGCAGAATGTTCTAATAGCCTTATAGCCTTTCGTAGCAGGGCTATACCGGCTATTAAAGGCCCGCTGTCTCGTTAAAGTCCCTCGCCTTCGGCTCGGGTCTTTAACGATTCAGTGGGCCTTTAATAGCCGGTATAGCCCGCTACGGCGGGCTATAAGGCTATATTAAATATATCAGAATGGCACACACGTTTCCTTTTATTTTAATACATGAAAATAATTCATATAAACAGTATTGTTTAATCACCTCCCCAACATAACTCACGAACATAAATGAAAAGATAAAAAAAACCTGTTATGATTAAAAAACAAAATGTTGTATTTCTTTATAATTTAACAATTTTTAAAATAGAAATCCTAGCAACATATTCCTCACTATACCTCACATGCAAAAACATTATAAAATGATTAAAAAAGTGTCAAAGAAAATAAATAAAAATTTTGAACATGTGATTTTCTGATGACAAACGTAACAAGACCCAAGATATGATGTAACCTCCCAGCCTTGAAATAGCAGCCTGTTATCTGAGCAAACTTCCTTAGGGACCCCATGCATGGTGACCATCTTCTCCATTTTGAAAATCAGTTTGTCAGCGGCAGTTAATCAAACTATCTTCACTTCTGGGTACTTACTGTAATCATCAACTATGACTAGTAGGGGTCATCCATCAGGCAGATTTGCAAAATCATGACACATGTTTGACAATGGATTGGGTGACACATTTTCAGATATGAATGGGGCAGGAGGGCTAGGTGGTACTTTGATCTGGCAGGAGCGACAGCGTATCAAAGTCCACTCTACATCCATGTCAAACGATACTTAAAATACACTTTAAAAATAAAAATACACTACCAAACTCCATCACACTAGCCATAAAAAATACATAAAATAACAGTATACAAAAACAGATATATATTTTTGCAAATGAAAATATTTGAACATATAGATAAAATATATAATAATATATTTAAATATATTTTACTAACACATGACCCCACCCAGTCCCCCATGGTTCGAAATTAAAATGTATTTAAATATTTAAAATTGCATTAAACTGATACACAAATAATGTTTCAAATAATTATTTCGTATTTATGAATTAATATTTAAAAACCCACTATCCACCCAACCCCTGATATATTGCAGTAAACTACATGTTTAACTAAGAAAATATTGTAAAGCAGTAAAAAAAAACTATACTTATCTTCGATATGCTGTTCACAAAACATTTTCATATCATGATATTTTGAACATGAAAATATGGTCAAATTATATTTTCGAGTCTCTATTTGGGAGGAACACCTACCTTGCAGAAAATAGAATGTGACCAGGTACTCTGAAACAGCTGCAAGGGAACACAGGGTGCACTGCAAACCTCCTAAATAAATAAATAACTTCAAGATGGCGCATTTAATTCCTGTCAATGTTCTTCTTGTTTCTGACATCCTCATTTCCTATTTACAACTTTTAAATACACGAACTTCCATTCCTCACTTTGATCCAGTGCAGTCAGGCGTCAATTTAGAGTTGATTGTCTCCCATTTGCGAATCATTTCTGTCCCTTTTTAGATTCTCTCAGTAGATTCTTCTATTAGTCCTGGTCCTGCTAAACTCTGGGTTCGGGGTTGTCCAGTGCCTGGATTTCATCTGTGAAGCACCTTTTCAATTTAGTCACACTTTGTCTTGGAAGTTTTCTATGCAAAAAGGGTTTTTCTCCTAGTAACAGTTTGGGAAGATACCTTCCTCTGCCATGGTATGCTAAGTAGGTACATAGAAAAGGGGCAGCCCTTCACCAGTAAGAACCTAGGCAAACAACATGAATACGACACAGTAGTTCACCTGGTATAACCAGTGCTTTTAAATGGGCCTGTACTCACCGGTACCGAGTAGTGGCACTTTTTTATTTTTTCCTCTTGAGTACCAGGACTTCTCCTCAGACAAGTAGAGTAGTAGTACTCATAGAGGGCCTGGCTGTGACGCAGTTCGTGCTGCGCTCATGAACTTTCTCCTTGGCAGCACCTTCTGCACAGGTTAAACGTGCCATTCTAACTCAGCTAAAGCCTGGGCTGAGCTTGTACAAAAGTGCCAGAACAGCAGCTCGTATCCACTAGAACACAGAGAACCATGTGTGCCACTCTGGAAGCTATAAGAGGAGAAGTATGCATGCAGAGTGTTTCATTTACCTTTTAGACGGGGTTCAAAGGTGACCATAAAACCTAATAGGTGCTGGTGTAGAGCACATTGTTCAGGGCAATATCGGTTTTTAGCATACCCATTGTTTTGAATGCCTGCAAATCTTCGTCCATCAGCAATTTCAATTAAAGTTATTTGCTCGAAAGAAAATCTCTGCCCACTCCACCAATTTCCCTGATTAGCCCCAAAGAAAAATGACATTAAAGAGAAAGTATTTTTTTTAACGTTTTGCAAGTGGCTTCACATGGAAAACCAAACCTAAACCTATTGTGATAGAAGGCTTGGAGGTAGGTGTGACACTTTCATATAGTTCTGGTTTTTAGCTGGCAAACCTTTGCATTTTGGGATTTGTAGTTCATTGTTCTCATTCTCAGTAAGAGATTTTAAAAACTCCCAGCATGCAAAGTGAGTACTGCAAAAATCACGATCACATTTAGCATATCACATAACATGTCACCACGTGGGTACTACCAAGCCCCTACTCATCTTTTGTGGGAGTCCACACACATAATGCATAAAACAAATACCACCAAAAACATTGTTTTTTTATTGAATGTGGAATACTTTCAGTGCATTACTTCTGGCGCAGCCTCTGTGCATTCATCTAGTATGTCAGTAAATCATTCTGCCTACACGAGGGAAAACATCCATCCTGGCAGAGTATGCATCCTTCACAGGATGAAACATGCAGATTACAGATTTGTTTCACTTGGTTACTGTTTTTGCTGCAGCGATCATTGTTTTACCTGCAGGTCACAAGTTAAAATCTTTGTCATATAGCTTAGTGACTTATGCTCCTGCATCAAGGATATGCATGAAAACTACATGGCAAACCTAAGGAAATGTGCTATTTTTTCTCAATATTTTATTATTATAAGGTTACTAAGAAAAGGTTACTTTGGTTAATATTCAGCACTTATTAGTAAGTGCTATATAAATGGTTATGAGTGTATTAACTCATGGACAGCTACATTAGACATTCTTACAATGCATGCATATTGTTTGCATACAAAGCTTATAAAGGCAAAACACATAGTCCCACCCTTGGCCCCACCCCAAACTCCACCCCCAGTCCAGTGCTCCTTTGGTGAGCACCTGCACTTATTTTTTTCCATTTAAAGCATTGGGTATACCTTAAAACATACATTTATGAATCAGCAAAATTATATCCAAAGCACTTATTAAAAGTAAGGGGAATTCATGAAAATTCCAAGAGATTCGTCTGTGTTCTGCGAAGGGGTGGAATTAAGCACATCCTCCTGCTCACGCTGATTTGTAGCACTAGGAGCTCATTCGTGATGAAAACTTTGTACAAATGGCACCATGCGGTGCCCCAGAGGGCGCTGCTTCTAGAGATGATTTTGGTGCCTTCCTGGAGACTGAAAATCATGCCAGGGACACCAAATCTCGCTTGCCAACTTACCGTTGGTAGGTGGCGTGCAAGAAAATACTCTACCACATGGCGGTTGGCAGAATTTGTCTAGAACTCGGTGCTACATGAGTAATGTAGAGTGGTCAAAACTCCACCAACTCCGCAGGGGCAGGGAGTGGAATTTATCAGCCACCAGTAAATAAAAGCAAAATACACTTCACCCCAAGTTCATTATGGAATTTTATGGAAATTATGGGAAATTCCTAAGAAAGAATGACCTAGATATAAGCAAACAAGCGGTGTATATAAAAGAAGAAGTGAACAACCAAAAATCATACAGATGAAAGTGCAGTGCCTCGGTGAAGAGAAAGTACATCGAAGTAAGTGGATCACACCATTAAAAATGACCATCTTTGAAAAATGTATCTCCAAAACACACATATGAATACATTCTGGACTAGCAATTCAATAATTCATTGTAGTTCTTAACAATTAGTGTATTATGTTGTCAACAACATTTCAAACTTGTTTAAAATATGAAGTTCAGTTCTGAAGAGAACTCCAATTTTCAAATGAGTTTGAAATGTCATCGACAATATAACACACTAATTTTTTAACTATGGTTGTTTTGTTATGTAAAATTCCATAGCAAAGATTGGGTGAAGTGTCTTTTGCATTTAATGAGTGCTGTGAGGACAACTTTGCTGATTTATAAATGTATACATTAAGGTATACCAGGTAAACCATTGTGTCTTGTGCATACTATGTGAAGTGGCACAGAGGCTACCAGAGGGTGTCGCTCTTTCATCCGTTAACTGAAGTTCATGAAACAGGAGTCACTTTTCATCAACCATTTAAAAAGAGGCCATTATTTTGACTCATTCCTGATGGCCTTTATTGGATCATGGATATATTATATGGATAATGCCAGTTTCTATGCCTATAAAAGGCTAAGCATTTGTGTAGTATTGATTCCGAATCCTCGAACATAAAATACGGTAAAACAACAACTTTGAGGTTTTTTGCTAGTCTTCTGTGATAAATCAGAACATTTGGGAGAGTCAAATTATATAATGCCACTCTCAATGGAAGTGAGCCCATGAAAGAGATTCTGAATAAATAAATCAAAGTCTAATACTGGGCAGTTGTTCAGTAGGAAATATGCATACAATGACGATTCACTAGAATGTGTGCTTAATTGTATTAATAAACTCGGGTACTATTGTTTGTTACTCCAGACAGTTCTCAGAAGATGAGATAATAAGAGTTCAATTGGTGTGTAAATTGTCAAGGGTTAGTTATTTTCGACAGCTGGAGTGAATTTGAGCAGCTCCCTCAGTTTGTTCCACTTGGATCGTATAATCATGATTGAGGCAAAAAGGGAGTTAACATGCAATCAGACAATTTAACATTTGTGCAACCAATTTGGCTACACAAAGAAGACTAGGATTCAAAGGATAAGCTTTAGTAAGGTTATAAGGAATTCGCAATTAGTCCAGAATGTATGCAAGTCATGATTATATCAAAGACATGCAGAATTACAATAGGTAAATTCAGATTTCGGAATAAGTTCAATAAGTTCTGCCTTTGCAATAGAAGGCATGAAACAAAAGCACTCACAAAGATGCAGATGGTTACAAATAAAATTCGATGTTCCTTAAGTACACTCCGATTCTCCTCATTAAGCATGAATAAGGTTTAAAGTCATCAAGCTAAGTCCAAAATAGAGTTTATGACAGTAACATCATCTACTCTGAGCTCTAAATTAGGATAGGGACAGTTCTAAGCAATGACTTTCTAAAGAATCAGGAGCATGAAGGAAAAGTGTCAGCACTGTGGAAACTTCTGTAGAAGTATTCCAAAAAAAAAAACAAGTGTTAGCATAAAGCCACACTCAGAAAATAATAAGGGAAGCAGAGAGGTCTGTGCCTCTCAAAATCAAAAAGAATATGCTCCATGGTTAACTGGGTGAACACCATGATATAGGAAAAACGTGAGATTCAAGTGGTGTTATCTCGATCACACCGCCATCGTCCAATGAGAAAACAGTGTTCAGGTGCTTTGCAACATGGCTCTGCACTCCCAGAGTCTCAACGAAGACAGCAGTTAACAACTTGTCACTCCTGGTACAGGGTGAGCATGTAACATGTTAAATCATCAAGTTCTTGCCAAGATTTTCTTCCCAGCCTTGCTATCACTAGTGCATTGTTCTCCTAACTCTTGCTAATGAATCCGCGAGAAAGCACCTGCAGGAGAAAACGTTATTGCAAGCAAAATGATAAAAAGACATCTTCTGTTAAAGAAATACAGGCCTGGTTAGGCTAATGTTAAAATGAACATGAAACGAGCACATTTAAATGTGGCTACAAGTGCACTCACAACTACTAATAAGTGCAAACTTTATTAATAATTCTGGATTTTGCTAAATTTATACTTTCAGTAGCCTTCATGTTGTTCAAATTATGCAAATGTAAAAGTGAATGAGAACTGCATTATACTTTTTAAAATATTTGTGCATCCGTTTATAAGAAATGTGTTTCTAGCCTGAGGATGATTTCTATTACGGACTATATGTTGCATTTCTCTTTTAAATGTTAAAGCACAAAGTGCATACGATGTCAAGTATTCGTAAATAATGCTTTTTTGTGATGTGTAGGGGAGGAACTATAGTTATGCTACCCCACGCCATGAGTTCGATCTGAAACTGATATTTGCATTTAATATTTTAATATTAGGTTCCACGAAACATCACTATGGGCGCTGGGCTTTCATTCTTATTATGGATGTTTGCTTTCGTATGTTTTGCTTAATTCAATAATGGGAGTGTTTCTCCCCAGTTTATAGTATTTCTTAAGAATACAAATCAATCGACTAATGCACTGAGTGCACATGGTCTGGGACTGCCGGCCACCCCCCCCTTATGATGCAAACTATTGTTTATCAATACTTAACAGACCAACAGCAGAATTCTTTGGAAGGCAGGGGGTCTGTTGACCCCCCGGCCGTATTTATTAAAATATGAAAACAAATTAAAATTGAATAAAATAACATTTACATAATTATTAAATGCAAAATTCAGACATTAGATTTACAGCAAGTTAGACAGGTATGATGGGCTAACCTTAACAAATGTCTAATACAGCGTGTTTCCTAACCGAATCTAACATCCTCATGTCAATTTTGCATTCTAATAATTTCGGTCCTACGGCAAGGTCGCTAACCGGTGTCAGATCCTTTTACCCAGCTACGCTCTCACGTCCGAGATGCGCATGCGCAACAAGGGCCCGGTTACCGGGAGAGTACGTCCCCTCCCGGTTGCCCTCGTACGCTCCGTGAACTCCATTTAGCCATAACAGGAGGGCCCTTACACTCGCGCCATTTGATGATGTCGTAGTGTATGTGCGGGGTGGCTACCAGCCTGAGGAAAGCGGGACTCCCTCCCCCGCACCCTTCCAAGCGAGCGGATATCCTGCCCCTGAAGTTCTGGGAGAGACCTTAGCGGGGCGAGGAGCGAGCCTGGGAAGCGCGGGCGCAAAGAGGGCGCTTCCCGCGCTCCCCAGGCTCTTAAACCCCCCCAATGCCAGATGTCCCGCCTCCTTGACCCGGAAGTGGAAAACTGCTTCCGGGTCAAGGGCGGGACCCACGGACCAATCAGGGCGGGTGAGGGGGGGCCGGGCCCAGCCATGAGTGCGTGGGGGCCGAGCGGCCCCCACTTTCCTAACAATTAGTCAAAAGTTAATAATAAACAGCAACTGTACTTTGGTTAGGGCTCTCAAAGTGTAGGTAAATAAGGGTACATAATGCAACTGAAATTTATAAACTGATTGTCAAATAGACTAATGATAGGCAATGTACGAGTGTACTGCAAACTCAAGTTTTTGCCTTGAGGTATGTAGTAAAAATTCTCCTGTTCCATTCAAGGGTGGTTCTGTAAAAATGGTAAAGAAAGGATCCCTGTGAATAAGGCTTCCCCCTTCAGCGTCAATGTCATTGTGTGTCATATTTTGCGCAAGCCCGCACAGTCTACCATCTGTCAAATGCACACTTGATCATGATGGGGCTGTTTCTCTGAAGACAGAGGGCCTGATTCTTAAGGGAAGAAGGGAGAATTCTTATTGCTGAGATTCTGCCCCAGGTACGGAGACACCCCCACAACTGCAGGGCCTCTCCCACGAGTGTGGGGGCCCTTTGTGAATCAGGCCCAGAAAGTATCAAAGTAAGTCAGGGCATGAAAAGTAAGTTAGGTATTTGTCTGTCAGTTTCAACCTCCCACCAAGTAAGAGATTTAAAAGTTTAGGGTGGTTTGCTTTAAATAATTAGACTTCAGTGGAGTGGGAAAAAGGACAAGCACCACATCAACAACCTGAGTGCCTACTTCAACAATGGTCCTAGGGAATCAGAAGTTGGCCTGGGTGGAATTGGCAAGTTTCATTCCTCTAAATTCTGTGAAATGACAGTTAAATTCCAAAGAATGCCACGGAATTCCATGGAGTGGCAGAGTGTGCATGCTGCAGAGACAGAAAGAACAGATCCCCGCGTGCTGCAGTGCATGCGGTGCCAGTAAAAAGATGCAGGGTAGTTTGGTGCAGTTTACTCGTACTGTCGATGCCGAAAACCCGAAAGAAAGGCCTCCCGCCTCCCTAGTCTTCCACAAAGTGAGGGAATTGACTCTGTGTGAGGAGCTCTGACGTTAAGGCCCAAGAGGTAGTGCTTGGCAGTGACATTTCCAGTGAATGGAATGAAAAGCAGTATTTTTTTCTGCCTGCTAAATTGTTAGCGATGCAGTCATTTATCATGTGTGTACTGCTCTGCAACGCCATGCCTTTTCTCAGGCGTGTACTGGCTTTGGAGCGCTATAGAACAACATGTGCTATTGTTCTCCATGCTCAATACCAGTAGCACTTGTTCAATCAACAGAAAAATATTGCGCCTGCCTAGCCGGGTCGCCATTGAAAACCTCCGGCTAAAAAGTTAATAGATAATTGACATATGTCCTATGCTTGTCTCCATAATGGCAGACTTGGTTACACAGGACAGTTGCCGGCAGTCAAATATGCTCTAGTTGTACAAACGTCGATAGGTGTCACCAGGGCCGGCTTTAGCGCTGGTTGCGCCCTCTGCAACAATATTTGTTGGCGCCCCCCACACACGCCCTCGCTACTACCCTTTAACAGTCCCCTCTCAAGTCTCCATAACCACTCTCTCTCAGTTGTATTTAATTAATTATGTAGCGCCACCTGTACCAGAGTAGAGTGTCAAAGCACAACACATCACACACATTACACAGAGACAATCAATCATAGGTGTGTAAATCAGTGTATAGGAATTGTTTCATAAGCCAGAAAACTATAAGGTGAGTCAAGTCAAGTCAATAAAACTTTGGGGTCCATTAGGATGGCGGACGGATCGCCACCACCATGCAGGCGGTGGCGATCCATCCGCCATCCTTGCCCGTCCGCCACCTTTCTTCCCCCGCCATATTCCTAATGGACCCCTTTATTCGGCCACGTTCTGGCCATAAAAGTACAATTACACAGGAAGAGAGACACAGAAATAGAATTATGAACTACTGTACATGTGCAAATATCAATACATAATTAGAAAGTTCATCGTAAAAATTTAAAACATTTCTTGTTCAACCAGATAAAACCTAAGCCATTACTGTTGTCAATCCATGTTTTTCCTTCTAGGTACTGCTCCCGATAAAAAGGTAGGTGAGTCATATGTCACCCATACTGGTAGACAGTATAGTTTAAGAGTGCTTGGCCCAGATTCAGAATTGAACACATAACCCCATGGTTGGGGATTACATTTAATAATAAGGATTTTTTTAACTGAAATGAACCCTTTTTGAAACATTAGAATAATGAAAGACGGAGGAAAACATAATAATGCTCTAATCTTTACCTTGCAGTTTGCAGGCAGCTCTTTAATAACAGTTATTACCTCACTGTTCAATGTTAGGGTTTTAACACCTACACTTCTATTAACCAAAGGATCTCTCTGACAGAAGCACTGACCTATTTAAAATGGATGCACTTTTTGATCTGCGTGGTGTACATTCTTTTCAGCAGGCACATTAACTCTCTGTACTACCATAAAATGAGTCAAAACTTCCACTAGACAAAACTCCTTCTCTCTGGGAAGAACATTAATCACCGTGTTATCTTGACATTTTAATTTTTGTACGAAAATTGCAGAGGCCAGCAATGCAGCAGCAGGTGGTTTTGAAACCCTAAAATACTTCCAAACACGGCGCCCCCTCGAAGAGTCATCCCCCGGTGAGGTGACACCTGTCGCACCGCCCTCGAGCCGGCCCTGGATGTCACTCACCGGAGAAGCCCTAACCTTTCGAGCTCTGACCGACCAAGGGGATCATGGCTGGTCCTGCATGATACTGAAGGAGGCTGTCATTTCCTCCCTTCTTCAATGATGACAGGCGCCAGTTTGATTTCACGAAGCATGCAGACTAAATACCGGCAACAATTACACAACACCGACCTCACCCTATTGGCACTTCCTACTGAAAATCTTTCAGAGCTCTTCAGTGTGATTGGACAAGCTTCCTATATTCATGCTCCAGAGATGTGTTAGTAGTCCTGAGATAGAATTGTGGCTGAGCAGTGCCCCAGACTGACAACTACCACTGTAGGAGACAGGTGGTGGTGGGTGGGGGGGATTATTTTTTCCTGACCAGTGGCGAGTGTTAAGATACAGGTATGCAGCTCAATGGCCTCAAGACAGGAGTTAGAGAGGAGACGAGAAGAGCTTAATTCGGCTTTTAGTTTAGCTCAGTGGTCAATCTGACAGCATTAGGATTTTGTGAGATCAGAGGACTTGCATAGCCTTGGATTACCGACACTAACCTGTATGCTTTCTTTTGGTATTTCGCAGTGGCGTAGCAAGGTCAGGTGGTACTGGGTGCGGACAATTTCTTGTCACCCTCACCCCCTGGTCAGACGAAGTTATTAAACTTGTTTTAAATAATATTTTTTCCAAAAAAAGTGTTGTGACCCCTCAAATTTTTATTTTATTTTTAAAAACATATTTTTGCCATTTGGTCAACCCCCCCCCCCCCCCCCCCCTCAGTGAAGACACCCGGGGGGCCCACACCCACCACAACCCCTTCCTACGCCGCTGGCATTTCGGTGCCGACAGCTCCTACGGAACCTGCTGTGCCAGGGTCTACTTGGGCACCTTGGACTCCCCGCATGGGTCTTGATCAGCCGTTCTGAGGTTGCAGAACAAGATGAGAGTGGTGATGGGCTCCTGCAAAGACAGACTGTGGTGCAAGACTCTCCATGCGCTAAAATAGGGGGCAGGGGAAGCAGAAGAAAAGGGAAACAGGTTGAGCTCAAACACACCGCAGAAGGAGGGCGAGCGCGCTCGTTACATCTGGCTTTTTAAACACATCCCACCAACCAGTGTCTTAAACTGGCTGCTGCAATTCTCGCAAGAGCCTGGAGAGTGCTTTCACCAAGCAAACACAAGGAGATGATGGACCAAGCGCTGAAACTTTTCAGACACTCACCCCCAGTCACAGGTCTGGGTTGAATCCATCATCATTCTTTAGCTCACTTCGCCACCTCAGTTCAGACCCAGCTACATGCAAATCAGTCTTGACCCTGTACCTCATCGGAACAGTCCAGCCTGAACTGCCAAGCCAGGTCTTCCCTGAACCGGAAACAAGCATCCTCGGACCGGTTTCGGGGTAACACCCTTCATCAGGCAGGCTAGCTTGAATCCAGTGGCAAAGTGAGCAAGGGACCCATGTCTGGGCATACCCTGCCAACTTAGGGCGAACAAAGCAAACACAAGGAGATGATGGAGGGAGCACTGAAACTTTTCAGACACTCACCCCTAGTCACAGATCTGGGTTGAATCCATCATCATTCTTTAGTTCACTTTGCCACCTCAGTTCAGACCCAGCTATATGCAAATCAGTCTTGACCCTGTGCCTCATGGAACATTCAAGCCCAAACTGCCAAGCCAGCGAGTGCTTTCATTAAAACACGCAAAGGTGCTTCACACACATTCATTTTCTGTACTAGGGCTTTTACAATAAGAGCATTAAACATAAAAGAGACACAATATGATGAAGTAATCACAACCCGCACTTTCCTTTATGAATATAAACACACTGCAATAAAACCAGTGCTGATTTTTAATTCTGGCAATGGAGCAGTGGAATTTATTAGTAATTCCACTTTACATTTGTAACGCGGAATTACAACATTCCTCCAATTCCGCCAGTGGGATTAAGCATTCCACCCACTCCTAATCAGAACCACTTTTGATGAACGAAAGGTCAAAATGTACACATCTGTCTCCCTGAATGTTAAAATGTATTCCCTTCTTTATCATGTCATCTTGTTCATGGTGGTAGAGAATCTGTGTTCCATCCTGAGACTGGAACATTTCCTTGGCTTGGAGCTCTTTGATATACTCATGCAGAATATTCTCCAAGCGCACAAAGTTTTAGTCATTTCTGTGGTTTATGCCACCAGGACATTTGGGTGACAGCTGCTCGTCTGCTTTAGCTCCAGCTTATACATGTACACATAGTTTGTTACCTTATGTCAGAGGTCTTCAATCTGTGGGTGCGAACCCCAGGGGGGCTGTAGAGTCTCGGGAAAGGTGGCACACATTCCCCAGTCTCACTTGTGCCTGGAATGGAAAATTTTGGTCTTCATTTTGGAAAAGGACTACTGTCCTGGAACATATAATTCTGATATTTTAAGTGCTTCAGCTGAAGTTTCACTAATTGAGTCTCTTGTGCTGTGAAAAGCCTTCGTGCCAGGGTTCTTGCTTGCCTTGCCTTGCCTTGCCTGCTTGCCAGGGTGCCTGCTTACTCCATTCACAAGCTGGTGCAAACAGCCCATATCACCAGTTTACCTGCGATAGCAGCCGCAAAAAACATCGCCACAGATGACCCCTGCAACTATTGCTAATGATACGCAGAGTAGGCTTTCCTGTGCAAAAAGCCATGACAACACACCCCGCAACATTCTCAATGACCAGCCAGATCGGCGATAAGATCACAAAACACGCGATAATGCGCCTTACCAGCATCTTCATCCGCTGCTGTTTCAGGTGCGTCACGTGTGGGTGGTGGTGGCCGTTCTCCAGCACTCAGCGGCCGGAGGTGGAATGTCTGCCGCACTGTGTGGCACTAACACTTCAGGGGCGGAGATGTGGATGTAGTGGTAGCAGCAGCCTTGTGGCAGGAATGCCATGAGGATGGTCTTGAGGTCATTGAGGAACCCAGCTACCACTTGCTGGTGTGCAGCCATTGCAGCCGCTCATTCTGCCTGGTCCGCTCCATGGTCTCCATTAACCTCCTCATGTTTCCCAACTCCCGTGTCACATCGCTAGAGCCACTCTGCCCTGACAGTTGTTCTATTCTCTTAGTTAGGGCTCCAGCAATGTCCGCCATGGTCTGCTGGAGGGCATGGAGCTGACTGTGGGTGTCCGTTACGGACCGTGAGTGGTCACTGATGGGACTTAGACACCCACGTATGGCATCTAGTTGGGCTGCTATGCGGTCGAAGCCCACCCACATCTACTCAGCCAGATTCTCCTGGCACCCCAACGCACGGCATTAGAAGGCCATGTTTTCATCGTGGGGGTCCTGGGAGGCAGCCGTGGTGGTGGGTGCTGCCTGCTGTGTGGTCTGTGCAGGGGATGGGGTCTCCTCGTAGTAGCTGGGCTGCCCTGCTCCTGGAGGTGTGGTGCTGAGGCTGTCCACGAGCTGTTGGAGGGCGTCAGAGTCGAAGCTGTGGTGGTCCTCTTTGTCATCAGAGAAGAGAGGCTCGGGCTGCTCTGCAGGAGGTGTTTATTCTCCCTGTGCAATGTGAAGGGGAGTTTAACATTGTGTTCACATGTATGTTGTCGCATTGTACATGTTTTCATACAGACTGCATGACTGTGTGCATTGTGGCTGTTTGGGAGAAGCTGCCTATTTGATGGGGGTCAGTGGACATTTCAGCAGCATAACTGATCTGTGTTTGTACTGGTACATTGTCAACTCACGTTTCCCTGCAATGCCATATGTGATTGGCCCATGTCTACAGCCAGTCGGCACCAGTTGTGTCCTGTGTTCAGTTGTGGAAGTGTTGTGGTTTGTCCCACAATGTTGTCATTGTTGATGTGCTCTGCATGTTATGTGTGTGTGCAGCATTTCAGGGGAGTGGCCTGATTTTGCTGCCCCTTCTCTATTTCATGCGATGTGCCTTTGACTTCTGTGCTTATGCAGTGCTGAGATGTTGCATACTTGGGTACATTGGTCTCTTGGTGGGAGTTGGGGGCTGGGGCATGGTTTTTCCGCAGATGTGCTAAGCTCAATTGTACATGTGTGCCATTGTGCCCATCTCCCCCGCCCCCCTGTCCCTGGTTGTTATTCACCCTGGTGCTGTTGTGTCCGGTCATGTTGAGCAGTGTCCGGTCCCCCAACTTCCGCCACCGTCTCCCCACTGATGACTGTGGACACCATTTCCTCCATAACGTCCAGCTCCTCCTGTGGCGCTGGACTCCCACCTCCAGTCTGCATTGCTGCCTTCCTGTTATTGAGGAGTTTCAGATTGGTTTTGCGCTTGACATCATTCCAGTGCCTCTGGACCTCTTCCATTGTCCTCTTCAGCACTCTAACTGCATTCACCTTGTCCACGATGGACTGCCATAGTCCATTTTTGGTTGCCAATGATACAGTGGAGGTGATGAACAGTTGTTGAGGGTTTTCCACTACCTCCGTTATCAGGATCCTGTTTTCCTGCGGACTGAACCGCTTCTTCCTACTCATCTTCTCCTTGGCATTCCCTGACCCCGAGGTCCCAGACAGGTCCTCCGGGGGGCTTGTGGGATACTGTTGTCCTTCGTACTTACTCCGGCAACATCTATTGTGCTTCGCTGTTGTTTGGCATTTGCTATTTTAATTTTTTTCTACTTTTATGGTGATTTTTCCCACCTGACGTGTATGAATTACAGGCCTGTCGCTGGTTTTCGCTGATTTTTGTATCGCCATTGGCCTCACAGCAACTTTTTTTGCATTCGTATTTCGCATTTTTGTGGCGTTGCGTTGATTTTAAAACGTTCTTTTGATGCGTTATCTGCTGACTACTGCATGGTACCGCCGTGTTGTGAATACTTAGTGAACCCGGCGTAATTTTCGCGAGATAGACTGCGATGTCAAAAGTTGAGTTGAGTTAATTTTGCGAAGGTTATCAAACGTTCTTGAGAATATGCCCCTTTGGTTTTTTTAATGGGATGTGAAGTGTGTGCTTCGTGATTGTATTTACACAACCCTTAGGGGCCCATTAGGATGTCGGACGGATTTCCCCCGCCAGGCTGGCGGTAGCCACCGCCAGCCTGGCGGGAGCAATCCACTCGACATCTCTCACTAGTTTTCCCCCCGCCATATTAGTATGGCGGGGGGGACCTCGGCGGACGGAAATACCGTCCGCCGCTTTTCTTCCCCAGTCGCTTTGCGGCCGGGGCGGAAAAGGAATAATACGGTGGCGGTGCTTTTCCGACACCGCCAGCCATATTCGCATGGGCATTTTACAATGCCTTTCCGTTGCGGCAAGGCATGAGGTCTTCACTCTGGGGGCCCCCTGCTGGCCCCCAGAGTGAAGGAGGGGTGGGGGCTGCACACAGGGGGTACCTGTGGTACCCCCCCACATTTGCATAAACAAAGCGGTGCCTGCCGCTTTGTATATGCAAATGCTGAAATGCATTTCTAGTATTGTGGCGAGCGGTGCTGAGAGCACCGCCCGCCACAATGCTACAAATGCAGGATGTGCCCGCCACTGTGGCGGGCACATCCTAATGCCCCCCACAGGACCCCCGTCCTCATGGCGGACGGTCCCAATCCCCGCTAGGATGACGGGCAGACAAAGTCCGCCCGTCATCCTAATGGACCCCTTAGTATTCCAAAGGAGGTGATGAAAGGAAAGTTATGTAAAAAATATAAAATTGCATTACATAGGTCTGGTATTACTAAAATCTACATTTTGGAAGCACTATTGTATAGTAAACTTTTTGCACATTTTGTAGTAGTCTATCTTATACTATTTGTAATGAAAGTATGAAATTATGTTTTACATATTCACAGTGTTTTATGTCCAAGGCTGTGACCGTGTAGCTCTACAAATACACGTTACTATTCTCCACTGCACCAAGATTTAATTCTGTGGCTCTCTGGTTACAAACAGACCTCTGCAGTGCATTAACTAATAGAGGTTTCGTAATGTACAACAGTGCATTTCACACTAACAACTTTTTGTATTTATTTTGTATTAAGCTGTCCATTATTTTATATGTAGCTACGTGATGGTGAAAGACCTAGAGCCAACTGTAAATAGCAAGGACCCCCTGGGTAGTAACAATCTATAGACTCCTAGGGCAGGGTAACAACATATGCGAAAAAATCCTAGGACGTCTAGGTATATAGGTGTACAGATAAGACAGGCCAGTTATCAAGAAGGAACAGTAGGGGAGGATGAACGAAGTTGTATAAAAAGTATATTTTTATTTTGTATATTTAAAAATCATATTAGAAATGACTGGGGGTCAAACCAATATGACGGGTATTAAAATAGCTTTGTCAAAATTCCATACAATAATCATAACGAGTTAACATAAAATTCATAGTACAAAAAATAAAGAAATATATTAACAAAAGCATACAGATAATCACATCAATAATAAAACAAGCATAGGAACTCGACGCGCGTTTCGGCAGGGGACCGCCTTCTTCAGGAGACACAATTTTAATTCAAAGGTAGACTTCTATCCGTACAGCAAGAACACCCAAGGGGAGTCTTCATACAAACGTGATGCATATATGGAATAGGTATTGGTAGAGGGATTCCTTATGATTCCATGAACGATGGATGAAAATTGCTGACGAAGTTATTCATTAAATAAACACTTGATGGCCATATTCGAGGTGTCCTAGAACAATGGGTACCGGAAAAACACTCGAGCTAGAGCCTACATTAGATGGTAGACTTGACGCTTGAAACAAGGTCGCTGTTGATGGCACCTTATCTCGTTGTTAGTTAAACAGGCTCTTGGTGTATCTTAAAACGAAGTAGTGCCTGTGTTCGACGCAATTCTGAGTGGTGGCTTTAAAATCGCGCCTTGTAATGTAGAAAAATAAGACACTCGTAATGTGGCTCGATACTGGCGGACAGCAAGATGTAGCTGCTTCGTCTTCCGGCGTGTGGGGGTTCGTCCTCCCTAGCGATACAATGTATCGCTAGGGAGGACGAACCCCCACACGTCCTCCCTAGCGATACAATGTATCGCTAGGGAGGACGAACCCCCACATGCCGGAAGACGAAGCAGCTACATCTTGCTGTCCGCCAGTATCGAGCCACATTACGAGTGTCTTATTTTTCTACATTACAAGGCGCGATTTTAAAGCCACCACTCAGAATTGCGTCGAACACAGGCACTACTTCGTTTTAAGATACACCAAGAGCCTGTTTAACTAACAACGAGATAAGGTGCCATCAACAGCGACCTTGTTTCAAGCGTCAAGTCTACCATCTAATGTAGGCTCTAGCTATAGTGTTTTTCCGGTACCCATTGTTCTAGGACACCTCGAATATGGCCATCAAGTGTTTATTTAATGAATAACTTCGTCAGCAATTTTCATCCATCGTTCATGGAATCATAAGGAATCCCTCTACCAATACCTATTCCATATATGCATCACGTTTGTATGAAGACTCCCCTTGGGTGTTCTTGCTGTACGGATAGAAGTCTACCTTTGAATTAAAATTGTGTCTCCTGAAGAAGGCGGTCCCCTGCCGAAACGCGCGTCGAGTTCCTATGCTTGTTTTATTATTGATGTGATTATCTGTATGCTTTTGTTAATATATTTCTTTATTTTTTGTACTATGAATTTTATGTTAACTCGTTATGATTATTGTATGGAATTTTGACAAAGCTATTTTAATACCCGTCATATTGGTTTGACCCCCAGTCATTTCTAATATGATTTTTAAATATACAAAATAAAAATATACTTTTTATACAACTTCGTTCATCCTCCCCTACTGTTCCTTCTTGATAACTGGCCTGTCTTATCTGTACACCTATATACCTAGACGTCCTAGGATTTTTTCGCATATGAAAGACCTAGAGCCACCAGAGCATCATAGTTATGGAGTGAGACGAAGAAGCGCAAGTCACTGTGTTGCATTACTCTGTGTCAAGGAAGCATTCCATGTGCGTTGTGTGGGTGTTCCCACGCAAACCCATGGATTTTGATGATGCCCCAGATTTACAAAATCACATAAACCTAGGGCAGCACCAGAACGTTATGCCTTACAAGCGGAGGCATAATGGGATCACTGACAAAATATCGAATACAGCAATATAGAATACCCAAAATATCGATGACAAAATATAGAATGCAAAAATATCGAAGTCCTATCTACAAACAGGTAAGTACAAAAATATCGAAAAAATATATATAGTTAGTCAAAATATCTAATTTTTTAAAATGTCTTAAAAGTAATTTAAAATGAATGAAATGATAAATATAATTAACTAAAACATACTTAAAAATACTTAAATAACCTTAAAATTATTAAATAATTAAAGTTACAAAAATAAACATACAATTTTATTTTTAACACATATATATATATATATATATATATATATATATATTAACATAATATTAATAAAAAATATACAATATTTTTACCGTAGGATAGCAGGAGGGTAAAATTTACTATTACCAATCCAGCGACTGCAACAGTAGGGTAAACGTTGGATAGTGTAGGGGTAAAAATTACTATTCCCACTCCAGTGAGTGCAACAGTAGGGAAAGCGTTGAATAGCAGGAGGGTAAAAATTACTATTTCCACTCCAGTGAGTTCAACAGTGGGGAAAGCGTTGGATAGCGTAGGGGTAAGAATTACTATTCCCACTCCAGTGAGTGCAACAGTAGGGAAAGCGTTGGATAGCGGGAGGGTAAACATTTCTATTCCCACTCCAGAGAGTGCAACAGTAGGGAAAGCGTTGGATAGCGGGAGGGTAAAAATTACTATTCCCACTCCAGTGAGCGCAACAGTAGGGAAAGCGTTGGATAGCGTAGGGGTAAAAATTACTATTCCCACTCCAGTGAGTGCAACAGTAGGGAAAGCGTTAGATAGCGGGAGGGTAAAAATTACTATTCCCACTCCAGAGAGTGCAACAGTAGGGAAAGCGTTGGATAGCGGGAGGGTAAAAATTTGTATTCCCACTCCAGTGAGTGCAACAGTAGGGAAAGCGTTGGATAGCGGGAGGGTAGAAATTACTATTCCCACTCCAGTGAGTTCAACTGTAGGGAAAGCGTTGGATAGCGTAGGGGTAAGAATTACTATTCCCACTCCAGTGAGTGCAACAGTAGGGAAAGCGTTGGATAGCGGGAGGCTAAAAATTTCTATTCCCACTCCAGAGAGTGCAACAGTAGGGAAAGCGTTGGATAGCGGGAGGGTAAAAATTACTATTCCCACTCCGGTGAGTGCAACAGTAGGGAAAGTGTTGGATAACGTAGGGGTAAAAACTACTATTCCCACTCCTGAGAGTGCAACAGTAGGGAAAGCGTTGGATAGCGTATGGGTAAAAATTACTATTTCCACTCCAGAGCGTGCAACAGTAGGGAAAGCATTGGATAGCTTAGGGGTAAAAATTACTATTCCCCCTCCAGAGAGTGAAACAGCGTTAGATAGCGTAGGGCTAAAAATTACTATTCCCACTCCAGTGAGTGCAACAGTAGGGAAAGCATTGGATAGCGTAGGGGTAAAAATTACTATTTCCACTCCAGTGAGTGCAACAGTAGGGAAAGCGTTGGATAGCGGGAGGGTAAAAATTACTATTCCCACTCCAGAGAGTGCAACAGTAGGGAAAGCGTTGGATAGCGGGAGGGTAAAAATTTCTTTTCCCACTCCAGTGAGTGCAACAGTAGGGAAAGCATTGGATAGCGTGAGGGTAGAAATTACTATTCCCACTCCAGTGAGTTCAACTGTAGGGAAAGCGTTGGATAGCGTAGGGGTAAGAATTACTATTCCCACTCCAGTGAGTGCAACAGTAGGGAAAGCGTTGGATAGCGGGAGGCTAAAAATTTCTATTCCCACTCTAGAGAGTGCAACAGTAGGGAAAGCGTTGGATAGCGTATGGGTAAAAATAACTATTTCCACTCCAGAGCGTGCAACAGTAGGGAAAGCATTGGATAGCGTAGGGGTAAAAACTACTATTCCCCCTCCAGAGAGTGAAACAGCGTTAGATAGCGTAGGGGTAAAAATTGCTATTCCCACTCCAGTGAGTGTAACAGTAGGGAAAGCGTTGGATAGCGTAGGGGTAACAATTACTAATCCTACTCCAGAGAGTGCAACAGTAGGATAAGCGTTGGATAGCGTAGGGGTAAAAATTATTATTCCCACTCCAGAGAGTGCAACAGTAGGTAAAGCGTTGGATAGCGTAGGGATAAACATTACTATTCCCACTCTAGTGAGTTTAACAGTAGGGAAAGTAAAGATTTAATATATCAATTAAAATAAATTAAATATGAATACTAATAAAAAATTAATTAAAAATAAATTACCAATTTAATATTATGTAATAATTAATCAATTAAAACTACAAATAAATATTAGTTATTAAAATTAATGTCCTATTAATACAACTTAATTAACCATTAACAATTAATTAACAATAAATTAAAAATCAATACCAATAAATACATAAAAATGATTTATTTAATTAAAATTACATTATTTCCCACCCTATTCCCCTATATCCACACAACCCGCTATGGAAAATAAATTAATAAAATTAACATATTAATCAATTAATCAATTAATAAAAATGAATTACAAATTAAAAATTAAATAATTACAAATTAATAATGAATTAACAATTAAT
Source organism: Lissotriton helveticus (assembly GCF_964261635.1). Lineage (NCBI taxonomy): Eukaryota > Metazoa > Chordata > Amphibia > Caudata > Salamandridae > Lissotriton > Lissotriton helveticus. Next base: position 1,588,035,071 of record NC_136067.1, on the reverse strand, counting down.
TCAAAATAAATACCAATAAATAAATTAACATATTTAATGAATTACAATTAAATTACTTCCCACCCTATTCCCCTATAAACCCACAACCCGCTACTGAAAATAAATTAATTAAATTAACATAATTATCAATTAATCAATTAATAAAAATTAATTACCAATTAAAAATTAATTACCAATTAAAAATTAATTAATTACAAATTGACAATTAATTAGCAAATAATTAAAAATAAATACCAATAAATAAATTAACATATTTAATTAATTACAATTAAATTACTTCTCACCCTATTCCCCTATAAAGCCACAACCCGCTACAGAATTAAATTACGCAAAAATTAAATAACATTAAAAAAACTTTAAAAAATTCCATATTATTAAAAATTCAATATATTTTAATACCTATATTATATACTTCGATAATTTAACTTTCTATATTTTAAAAATCGATATTACATTACTTACCTTCAATTCGATATTTTCACCACTATATTTTGTCCATTCGATATTTTGTCCATTCTATATTTTACCTTCGATATTTTTACTATTCTATATTTTTTACTCGATATTATGTCTGTATACCAGCATAATTAGGAAAAATGTTTTCATTTCTCCTAGTTATTTCCTTTTCCCACTTGTGCTGTATTCTGCAGCTCACATAGAAAGATGAAAACACCTTACAAGATTGTTTTATGAAGGAAGGTGCTCCTTCCTGCCTGCATTACAACAATCCTGCCTTGCAGCAATTTTTGCGCCAAAGCAAGGGGAGAGGACACAAATGCAAAGTATTTTGTAAATACGGTGCATTCCTGCACTTTCACATTAGTGTAGGGCAGACCAGCAAGAAGACTTGCGCCGTTGCCGTATGCCAATTCCTTATAAATGTGGCCCTTTGTTTTAGCTACACCATTGACCACACACCCCCCTCACTGACCTTTGATTTGCTACACACTGTTTAATATTATTTCCCCACTGTAAAAATGTTTTGTGGTGGGAATTGGGGTATTTGTGGTTGTTGTTAGTTGTTGATGATGAGGAGTGCCAGGTTCTATAAATGTTTGTCGGGAGGGAGTCCTTACAGCTAACAACTGTTGACAAGGGGGTCTACGCATCAAAAAGTTTGAAGACCTCTGCCTTTTGTTGTTTGGCTGTTCTGTGTAGTATCTATTGCTCTTATTTGAGTGTTGGCTGATACTTGCCCCAGAGCACAGAAGAGAGGAAGCAAAACAGGTTTATTTAAGTGAAGCTTTTATATCTGAATCACTGAGGGCAAGAGTAAAAAGAGCTGCGATTATTCACGACAAGTATGACGTTAGTTAACAGAGATGTTTACAAAACCTTCTCGTGGTATCAATCCAACGTATTTTGGTACTGCATCAGATGCACAGGAAAGAACCTTGCATTGGGTATCAGAGTCAACCGTCGCTTTGTTTCTTGAATGACAGAATACTAACAGCCTGATTCATGTAGGTAAATTGCACTCGCAAAGGGCCAGAATCTGAGAATCTGGCCCTTTGCGAGTGCGATTTTTGCATTTGGTATTCATGATACCAAATGCAAAAATCGCTATGTAAGAATTCGCATATTTGCGTGGAATGGCATTTAAGGAATCTCTAATAGAGATTCCTCAAATGCTATTCATGACACAAAACAAAATAGCGATTTTGGACTTTTGGGGCCGCTATTTACCGAGAGGTCAGACCTGTCGGTAAATAGCAGAAACTCAGAAAAATGCTTTTAAAAGCATTTTTCTAAGTTGCATGTTGCACACACACATGTCCTTTGGACATGTGTGCGCGCAACACCTGTTCAAATGTGCATTTTAGGGGTGCTACAGGGCGTCCTTTGGACACCCCTGGCACCCTTAAAATCGCTATCTCATTTGCGAGTAGCAAATTGCTACTCGCAAATGAGGGATACTCCCCATTCATTCCTATGGGCCTCTTGGCCCATAGGAATGAATGGGGAGTATTTGCGAGTAGCAAATTGCTACTCGCAAATAAAGAACATGTAGGAATCGCTATTTAAGTAGCAATTCCTACATGAATGCCGTTTTGCGTGTCCTCAATAGCGAATCGCTATGATTCGCTATTAGGACCACGCAAAACGGATTGTACATGAATCAGGCTGTAAGTCTAGTATATTTACCTGTCCATTTCTGCAATCAGTGTTAAAAACCCTACTGAAACACAATCAATGCCCCGCTTTAAAGCTAGGCTCCACTTCAACACTGAAATGATGCCCAACCACAAGGGTACCCGCATCTCAGAACCCTTGCACCCCAGCAAATAGTCCTCAAAGTTGTCCTTCACAATTTACAGAGCAAAATGGCACACACCACCAAACGGAAACCACCTGGGACCACCAGATTTCCTTTGATAATGAAAGAAAATGGAAGGTATGCATCTTCCAAGCTTATCTCCTTTCTCACATTTGACAGTGCCAAACGCACAGCTCCCCTAGAATGTGTGCATTCATGTACGTGTATCCTCTTTGTGAGTTTATTAATATACGTGGTCAAGTTACATGATGTAATTGCTATACGTGTATTGTCGGTGTTGCATTCATATGTTTAATGATTGTATTGATTTTGTGAGGGGCTTCGTAAATGGAGGTAGTTATGATATATTTATTCCCCATTAAAAGCAAGCGCCCTTGCTAAACAGCCTAAAGGGCGAAAGCAATTACCTCAAATCACTGGTGATCTCGGAGTGCTCTATTTATCAGAAGAATGTCTGCAATGTGGTTAGTTAACCACTTTGTTTACAATAGGAGTTCGCCTAACAGCCAAAGAAAGCAAACCTATAACAATCGCCTGACATGCTTCCTGCTTGCACAGAGAGAAAAAAACCTGAGTCTGAAATTTGAACTTTATTTTTTTGCCCTTCATTCAAAGAAGAAATGCTTGATACTCAATATTTTGACACATTCGGGTACAATCAATTCGGTGAACAACCGTTACAACGAAACTTTTACAACGCACTACCATTACAACGCAAACCCTTACAACGCATTGCGCTGGGGGGGCGCTCTAGGATAGGGAATAAGTTTAATTTTCTATCCAACACCTTCCCTAGTGTCCACGGGGACTGGAGTTGGAATAGAAAATTAAACTTATCACTATCCAGCACCTCTAAGCGCTATGCGTTGTAAAGGTTTGCGATGTAGAAACCGCGTTGTAAAGGCAGGCGTTGTAATAGCCTGCGTTGTAACGTCATACATCCAATCAATTCGTGTGTGTCTTAATATACATTCGACCTTTAAGGCAAAGCAATATTTACTGCATTGTCTAAGAGCTTCAGGTATGGCTAGCATGAGGCAGCCATCTTGGGCATCAGCCAGATGCAAAGGCCAAGATAGCAGAGCTATGTCTCACTAGATTTGCTATCCACACACTCAAACAGTACTCTACACCATACCTCATCCAGTCATAATCCCTTCCAATCCCCACAGGTGACGGTGGATACCCCTTGAAGGTGTGATGTATCACTCTGTGCCACAACTGAGACCAGTTGATACAATGGAAGTACCGTACATTGGGGTACTCAAACAATTTTTTGTGTGCATGTATCAGAACTCATATAGGAGGTAGGAAGAGTGGCTGAGTGTAGAAAACCTACTTCAGTTCTCCACATCAAGGCCAACAAAAGGCACAAAGTTAACTGAAAATCAACAAAAAATATGGTAAATTCATTCAACTGCAGCAACGTCAATGCCATGGAACTGCTGCCAAGCACAGGACGGATGTATTTTCAGAGGCAGTGCACGGATGGCACTGTTTCAGATAAGGGTGGTACAGGGACCAAATTGCTTTTATTAGACCAAAGTGACTGTTATTGTCACTGAATGTACACTTCCACCAGCTCCCTTATTTCCGCAAGTCAACTCACTGCAGCCTCCATATGTGTAGGACTAAAGAAAAAATCCATTGTTCGAGGGCAAAAGCCGGAGAAATAAATGAAGCCTAAAAAAAAGTCAATATTGGTCGATGGCAGAGGGGCATGTCCAACGTAAGAAAAGGCTCCAAACTACTTACAGTTTTTACCAATGTCACATGACGTACCGCATACTAATTTAATGCGATTGCCTCACGTTCGGCTGCCATCTTATCTCTAGACTCTTGTTTGACCCATCTACGGCCAGTTTTGACAATACAACTCAGATCAGTGAAAAATTCAGGTCTCCCTAAAATGTTTATATTCATATTAGAAAAGACGTAAGTCATCCAAGGAAACTGTGATGAGTTGTCCAGATTCATGCAATCTTGCACGATCAATCTATTAAGTCCTAACTCATCCTAACTCATCCTTTGTCCAAACCGAGAGCCAAAGCAGCAGAGGGCAAAGACTGATATAGTCTATAACATAGCCCATGCCCAGCTCTTCGTGAACTACCTCAGAAGATGAACTTTGTGGGACCCCTAGGAGCCCCTGAGGAATTTGTTTTCTGCTATTTGAATAGAGAGGCCCATATCTCCAAATACCACAACCGTAGCTGACTATCGGGATAGATGTAGCCTTATGAATATCCAGGACTGTCTTTATGTGGGTACACCCTAACCGATGAGAGAAGTCTCCAATACTATAAGTAGCCCTATTGAAAGCTGTAATGTTATTGTTTATTAGTGAGTCCTAGTAAAGACAAGAGTCCAATTGAACACTCAAATAATGAAACTTATCAACCTGGCTAATATGGTGACCTTCTACTCGATTTTCATAGTTTTTATCTAGGGTAGGCCGAACTTCATCACATATGACTAATCTAAGAGTCTCTGTAACCCCCTGGCAGTACATGCAATTAATATAGTATCATCTGCATTAGGCAAAGCAGGAATTTGGCAATCTCCAACTCTAGGAACATCCAAAGGAAGTTCAGTCAAGACTGATTGGTGCTAATATACAACCCTGCCGGACAAAACACTTCAATTTAAAGTACGGTGTGCATTCACCATTACGGCTGTATCTGACAGATGCCGAAAGGTCCTTGTGCAAATCACACATAAAGTGAACAAGTGTGGGCTCTATACCCATCTGAGCCATCATCGACCACAGCCTAGAGTGATTAACTCTATCAAAAGCTGAACTGAGGTCCATGAAGGCCAGATGGATTGCCCCCCTCCCCCCCTTAGCCTTTGTATACTTGCGGACCAGCAAATAAAGTATCAAGCTTTGCTCAATAGTGCCCCACCCAGGCCTAAATCCATATTGCAGATCAGATAAAATGTTGTGCTCCTCTGCCAAAATTGAAAGCCACTGCAACAGGACCCAACCAATAAAATGTTCACCTCCAAATCAATAAGAGATATGGGCCTGTAGCTGTCTGGGTCTGACCTATTTCCCTTTTTAAATATTGGGACTAAGACTGACTGACTGCATGCCATTGGAGGAGGGTCTCTAGCAGCTGCATTTAAGTGCAGGGTTATTTTGGGGGCCCACAGATCAATAGATCACAAGGCACTCCATCTTGCCCTGGAGTCTTGTTGGAGGACAGGACAGGAGATTGCTGAGATATCTTCGGCCAACTGAAATACAATTATATGATCCTCCTTACTACCAACTGAGGTGGTCACCCCTTCCTCCTGATTATAAGTGGCCTTAAAATGCCTAATCCAAGCTTGCGATGTAATAGTTGACGCCTGATTAGAAAGTTGGTCACTGTTAAACAAGGGGAGGTTTACCAGTCGCCAAAAGGCGGCACTATCCTGTTGAGTACTAGTGGAAAGAAAATTATCCCAGGCCTCCTATTTCAGCTGGATATTACTCTCATTACAAATCAAGTGGTAGGCCACCCTGGCTCGCTTAACCTTATCCTGGCACTGAGATATTTCATGCAAGGTTTTCAACAAATCCGTATGTGCTCACGAGCACTTATTGTCGAACCACCTAGCCGAATGAGGCAGGTTTGGGGCTCCTGGTTTGCAAAGAGCAGATTTAATAAATCTACAAATATTTGAGAAAAGCACCATAATACTTTGGGCTGAAGCATCCTCTGTAAGGCAAATGGAATCAATTTAGCAAGATGTGACCAAAGTGGAAATAAAATCCAATGGGACAATTGATGCCCATCACACCCTCCAACCCTGGTCGGTGGGTAATACTGGTTCCTTGCACAAGCGGATCACATCTATAATATGCTTTTTTTCCCATAGAAAGGTGGCCATCAAAGATTTATGATCACTTAAGTTGTCCCACTTAACCATAAATTCTACTAGAGCTCAACATAAAAAAAGTTACAAAAATATAATCTACAATTGTGCTGAAACCCCTCCCTTTAAAAGTAGGTATGTTTTCAACTGACCCCTCCTGTCTTGTGTCCATTAAATTATCCAAATTATACTCAGAAATTAAACTATTACCAATATCACCTTGCTGTGTATGTTTGAGATGCACCTGGTCAATAAATGGGTTCACATTTTCTGATGTGTCATTGTTTTGACGAGAAAAACAAGGGTGTAATTTAAAATTGCTGAATAACACCACCACAGTAAATAAAGTCTCTGAATGAAAGAAATTATCTATAAAAACTCTTAAACTAGAGACAGCATCTAATTTATTCCAGGTTACAGCTACATTATAGAAATTTACAGCCAGCAGGCTACATTTATTTTGGAAAGTCAGGAGGGTACCAAGAAAACCCATTGAATTGGGCCTAATAAGTTCAACTTTACAGTTAAGGCCTAAATTAACTAGTGTGACAAGGCCTCTACTGGCGTGCCCACAAGGCAACAAAATGGCTGGTGCGGTATTTGTAGCAAACCTATCCAAATGTAAGCATCCCTCAACGTCCCACGTCTCCTGTAGATATATGACATCAATGGGGGCCAACATTCTAATCCAACTAACATTGGATGACTTTCCCTGAACCTCTGCTTTATTCCAACTAAGAACTCTTAGATCCGTTCACCTACTAGGATCCATATATTATCCAAGACCTCTCCCACAAGGGCTACGCTCAGTCAATCAAGATCTTCCAGCTGACTCAGTGGTTCAAAGCGTTTGCTGAGTGGTATACTTGCAGTTTTACTTTGATGTGGAAAAGTAACCAAATCTTCTTGCGGCCTGTACTGACCAGAGTGCAATCCTTCCCTATCCAGTGACCTTACAGTGTGAGGTGGGTAAAAGACGCCCAACGGGAACTCTGAGATTCTGTCCTTAGTGGCACCTTTAAGATCAAGATCGTGGAAAATGCATCCCACCCACAGTGCACTGCGGAAATTAACTATTATACAGTCACCTCCAAATATCTTTTTGGAAGAACCAATCCAGCCTACTCTTCATACCATAATAATTTCATCAGACAGAGGCTGGAATAGAGGGGAGAACGAATTAGCCTTAGTCACCAGTGGACCACTTTGGCTCTTAAGTTGGCCATAGCTTTCTTGAGCCTCCTTCCTTAAGGGAGGAACATCTACCATTATAAGAAAATACTGGATAGCGGCTGAGGACAACATTGGTACAGGGATATTCTGCAGAGGAGGCCTTTTGTGGCAAATGATGGGCTACAGCTATGTGACTATTAAAATCACTAAGAGTAATCGGCTGGAAAGGATGAGGGTCCGTCAGGTGAGCTGAGTCACCAGCACGTTTCATTGATGCCATTGGTAGTAAGGGGCCAAATTCCTCAGTCAAGAGCCCTAAGACCTAATTGGCTTCCTGAAGCACAGATAACTCAGAGCAAATTGGTAGACCCTTAGTGACACCTTTATCAGTATCCGTTGAAATAGTAAGGGTACTTGGTCTAGGGACTGGGATACAGGACAGTCTCTCAACTTGTATTTGTGTAGTGTTCACAGACCAATGTAACTTTTCCACTCCTGACTCCAGAGCGGTAATCTGTGATTCAAAAGCATCAACGGCTGTTGAAATCTTAAGTTCCAGGTACCCAAACAGATCTAAAAATCTCCTCTCAGCCTTTTTACCCCAGGAAACGGTAATATTATCAGTATTATTGTCAATTAGATGCATCGTTGGAGCCTTCCTTATACCACTTTCAGGCTTCGTGCTTGGTTTATTGGAGATTGTCTGTCCTGGAGTTTTAACTTTGCGCCTGGCTCCTATCCTCTGCGTATCAACAGTTTCCTTGTTAACAAAGGGCTCCTGAGTCTTATGATGGGCCTCTTTGCGTATAACATTTTTAGGTGATTGTTGGCGAAGGGAGGAAGGATTAGGTAAAGATTCAGGAGAAGTAGTAGTTGAAATAACTTTCCCTTTGCCTTGGGTATCTCTGGATAAAATATTGGCTTGATGATTCATGGCCAGCTTGACTTCCGCACAAGAAATTTAATCCAAGTGCATCCAACTGCCTGATTAAGAAAGAACAGTAGCAATTTACTGGCTTTTGTCAGTCCCATTGGTAGATTCCACTTTCCTCTTCCCCATAAAATAATTGACTCACTGACACCAGAGATTATATGGCCAGGAGGCCATATAAACGCCAGAGATTCAGAAAAATAACCCACAAGATGTCTATATTTTAGCACTCACCAGTTTCAGGCAGAGTCACTTTGGAGATGTAAGTGAGGTGGCCCAGCCCAGCCACATCTAGTCGCTGACAGCTACAGGACGGGCCCGCCCTTGGCTTTGCCCAGGCGCTGGCCTCAATGCAGGATCCCACCAGTAATTTATGTGCCTCTGGGCACCACAATGACGCTGCATATGACAGGGCAGTTTAGGGACTGTAGTACTCGCCCCCCGCTCCAAACTCCAGCAAGCGTTAGTATGTCCTGCACTGCGGGATCCCTGCCAGTAATTTATGTGCCTCTGGGTGCTATGATAGTGCATAAATGACAGGGCAGTCTGGATACTAAAGTCCTCGCCCTCCCGCTCCAAACTCCAGCAGGCATTCGTGTGTCCTAACATGAGTATATGTTGCACCTGAAAAGAGTCAACCCTGTCCGCATCTATCTCACCACCTTGTGGCCTATTCATCAGTCCTATAACTTTACATATTTCCACCATCAACATTTTTTCTAAATTCCAGCGTGTGTGCGTGTTGTGGGCCCCCTACAGGGCCCACTATAGTGTTGCCTTATGTTAGCCCAAGTACATACATAATACTCCGCTTCTGCTGTGCACACGTCACACAGTAACATGCTTGTTTTTGTGCCATGCATTATTTTCTAAATAAGCTGCACATGTTTTATTATTCTGTTCTTCCGCTGGGATTCAGTCTGTACATTGTGCAAGGCCAAACAACATACTGCCGTGTTGTTCTCTGTGGTCGGACACTAACACCTAGACACAATAGAGAACTCCAGCTGCTATTTTTCAAACAGAGCAAGTCTTACAATGTGAGCGCAGACGTGCAGGTCTAAAAACAGAGCAAGACGAGGTTTGCAGAGAAAGGGCCCTGAATCGAACGAGCTATACACCTGAGATGTAGACTAGCTGATTATGACTCGAAGGTATAGGGTACGGCCCAAAACCAGGAAATCTATAGTATATAATATGGTACATATTTAGCAAGGGTAGGCTTAGGCTGATTTGTCATCTAAATATGACAGGCTTTTCATTGTGTATAGTTTATTAAATGTGCTAATCACATTATTACCTTGCATATGCCTTCTAATTGCATCACAGCTTTTGCATGATAGAGCACGTTAGTTTTAATATATACTGTAAGTTGTACACGTGTCTCTTTCTTGTTATTGTGGACATGTGTAAGATGAACAAAAGGTTGATAACCTGTTAGCACTATACCTGAGAGGGTTTAGAGTGTTGTGTTCTGGGGTACCAAATCATTTGACTCTCTGGAAAGGTTAGGAGGGCAAGTGAGGTACTATTAGCTAGTCGCATTTGGGCCCACATGTACTGATGTGTTATGGTGACTGAGACCCTACATACTGATGTTCTATGGTCCCAGGCATAGTTCTGTTTTTGAACAGAATCCCGAGATAGAGATTTAGAGAGAGAGAGAGAGAGAGAGTGTGTGTGTTTTTTTTGCAGGTATGTATGAGGGGCCCTTCTGTATGTATGAGCAACATCTACCTTCCGAGTTTTCCAATACCCTTTTCTGTGGCATATTCATGCAGAACTATCCAGTCTGGCTCTGTCCTTTCCTTCACCGTCTGTCAACCATTTAATGTACATTTTATGTTATTTCACTCAGAATTATGCCCAGGGGGGCATACTCTGCTCCGCCAGCGGAGTTTTACCAACTCTGCGCTCCGTTGGGAACGTGGAGCTTAGGCAAAACTCTGACTTCATACTTCATATCGGAGCAGAGTTAGCCCCTTAGCCCCTGTGCCTCGGCCCAAATAGTAACACAAAAAATCCACTTACCTGCTTTCTGGCATCGGCAGGCCGCCCTCCTCCTCGCCGTGGTGTCTCCTCCTTGCCGCCGTCCTCGCTGCAAACCACTATGTTTTACGCCTAGTTTGGACTGCACATGCGCAGTCTACCCAGGACGCAAAATGTAGAGGTTTGCAATCGGCAAGGAGGAGGAGGACGGCGGCAAGGATGAGACACCACAGTGAGGAGGAGGGTAGCCTGCAGACGTGCAAGAGCAGGTAAGCGGGTTTTTTGTCCTATTTTTTTTTATTGGGGTGGGACTGGTGCGGAGCGGAGTTCCACTGAGTTTTATTTTAACTCTGTGGATCTCTGCGGAGTGTCACGCCGCATACTCTGCCCACACCTGCTCAGAACCCTGTCTATTTGAGACATTACATATAATTTCTGCATTATCCACCATTTTAGCCATCTGTGGAACTCAACCAATCATCATGTCATCATCCACGCCTTCTCTCCATAGATGCCTTGGACTTTCCCCCCTACAAAATTGTCTTTGGTATCTGTATTCATTGCGCACCCTACCTTATACTAAGACTCTGTGCTCTCTGAAAGTGTTACATCTCCATCAAGCCCATTAGAGTAGGACATCACCATTTGACACCTTGAGGGTAGTCAGATTCAGCATCTCCCCTGCATTAAGACATAGTGTTTCCAACAAAGTAATTCAGTTTGAATGCAGCGGGAGTGGGTATCTAATTTTATGTTATTTTGCCTAGACAGTTGAAACTTGAAGATCAATAACCCTTGTGTGTTAAGCATAAGGATCTTGAAAGTAGGTCTTTATTCCTTTGCGGGACAAATTTGGGGACTTTAGGATGTGAGTAGTGCATTTGATTTAGATGCTGGACTAGGCTGGTCAGTTGAAACTCAGTTCAACCCAATATGTCCTTCAGTCTCCTTCTAGGTGCTATGTGACTGCTCTAGTCTCACACATTTCAAAATATTCCAACCTCATATTAGAAAGGGTGCACTGTGGCTCTACTTTGGGCTACAGTTTGTCTTAGTACCTATGGACTGTATAATCTCGTACTTATTAAGCACCATATTTTAGCCTCCAACATAGAAAATGGGACACATTTAACATTTCTAGCTCTCTACTCAGTACTAAGGCATTTATCCTATTTACAAGTATCCTCCTTCCAGCCTCTTTAACACTCAATCGCAGTCTCCGCTACTGAAAATGTTAACTCAGCAATGCCAACATTTGTCCAAATTATACTCCTCCACCATTCCCATCATCAGACAATCCCATATAAGCCCAAACTACCACTACTGAAAATATAAATACCCTCACCAACATCATCTTATCTTCTAAAACTACATCCTTCCACCACTATCTAAACTGCAGGCTTCTAAACGATAGATCTGTACACATTTAGAAATTTACAATCAGATCCTCAACATCATTTGCATCGAGAAATCATGGCGAAGTGTTTTTTCCAATCCATCCTTGATCAGCTTGTTAATTAAGGTGACAATATTATTTGAGTGGGCAGGCAGCCAGGGTGTGGTTTAGTAATCACACAATCATTAACTCAATTATAAACTTCAATCTTTCATAAGCTATGACACTTTTCAATACCTCAAACTTGACATCACATGGTCTCAACCAACACTGTCCATCCACTATTCATTAACTACCGCTCAAAGTCCAAAGCAAATTTCACTGTCCACTTTACAAATGTCTGGGCTCATGCTGACCTTGAAAAATATTTTCCCAAGTGCCCTCAACATCAGTTAGGGCAACCCCAAGCCTTTCAACTTTGATCGGGCATTACTGTAGAAAACTATAAAAGCACAATACATGCCGAGGGGTACGAATTAATACGCTAATAGGGGCACTGTATCTAGTGAATAAATGCTTTGCCAAAAAGATCATTTTGACAGAATTTCACAAGGTCATTTTGAGAAAAGAGGGCATGGCTTGCTGCAGACATTTTCACCTCTCTGTCACCTTTGCTGGCCTCTTCACAGACTACTATTTGTTCCTTTATGTGACTCTTCCACAGCATTTTCATCCCACCTTTTGCTAATCTGTGCAAGGGGCGAATGTTTATCTAACCATGTGTCTATGTTTTGCCCGAAGGCAGATAAATGCACAGGTTTTGTGGTGATGTTACTCATTTTTTATTTGCAAGGTAAACATTTGCTCAGCAATCTCACCCACTAAAAAAATACTTCCAAGTATGGGGGTGAATGTATCTATTTCATGGAATAGGTTCACTGTGCGATTTGGCCGAGGAAAGTAATTCTGAACCTCCTCAATGGCTACCTCTTGCCCCTCAAACAAAACATACAGTCCACTTCACTTTCTCAAGCCTGTGACTGCAGATAATCTGTCCATGTATGTATCAGATATTCCAGAGTAATGATATGTTCAATCTACTGCAATCTACAAGCATGAATATCTGCAGATTCCGAACCTGAAGTAAGTGCAGCATTTACACACAGGGTATTTTTTGTTACACCTACGTAAAGCGTAGGCCTGTGGAAAGTTTAAAGAAACGGGCCGTCAGTCACCTGTACTGTAGGCCCACATCGCCCCCCTACTGCTCACTTCGAAGGGTTTATTTCAAGCATTTTCCCACCACAAAGTGGCTAAGTTTCAGAACAATGAAATATCAGGCAATTAGGCTTGATAGCATTGCACACAGGGTGAATATTTGTGGTGACGAATAATTGAACTGGCACGACGTTCAGTGAAGAATGACGTTCACTGGAGAGTGACATTCCTTTGTGGACAGCTGAGGTATCAGAACAGGGGACTGACAGCGATAAAGTCAAAGTAAGAATCAAATGCTGTCTGCATCATGGTGGAAAACTGCTACCTCTTGGGTATAACCACTCTGAATAGTAACAGGTTTTCCGGTGTCTCTGGGCCCGGAATAACCGGACTGTAAATACTGAACCTGATAATCCCAGTCCTGCAGACACCAGGGTCTGTATTAAAGGTGCGCGGGTGCATACAATGACTATGCGCCCCATTATGGTGAATGCCCTGACCCAGGGCAGCCGCGAACTAGCGCTGCCCCCAAGGCAGCGCATTCATGCAAAAACACAGAGCGGCTTCTTGTAGCCGCTGCATGTTGTCACAGTGCAGGCAATCTGCCTGCACTTTTAAAGAGGATTAGAGATCCCCTTGCAGGCGGGTGCAGTCAGTGACTGCACCCGCCTGCAAGGGAATGTCTGGAGGTTGCATAGGACCACCTTTCCATCTTTTAGAGGGCTGTTCTCAGGGGGCACACTCACAGCGCACCACCTAGAAGGTGGCGCACAGTGACTGTGCCCCAGAGAGCTTCTTTGCCCTGTCTGTAATATGGCGTGGGCACAGAGGCAACGGAATTACCTCATTTGCATAGGGCACACACCTATCAAATGAGGGAACGCCCCTGATGGTAGCGCTGGCGCTTTAAGTGCGACAGTGCTATCGGTATTACTGAAGGGGACGCACAAGCGCCTGTGCCCCCTTCTGTAATATCAAAGTGCCCCGGGGGAGCACAGAGTGGGCGCAAACGCCCGTTGCGCCCCCGGGGCAGTTATTGTAATATGGCCCCACCCTGCCAGAGGAGCTAGCTGTTGGGGCTGTGGGCTGCTGCCGTGCCGTGCCGCTTCCTGAACCCCTCTTGCAGCAAATGCTCTCCTTAGCCCTCCCCTCTACTCCTACCCCTGACCCAGGGACATCCTAAGGATTTCAGGGGCCCTGGGCCAAAAGTAATTTGAGGGTCCCTGTTCGGATTAGCTTTGAATTTAGGATCCAATTTCAGCTCTTTCATGCCCTCTTTGACCAGGTCACGTCACTGCAGTGTACAGGCACACTGGCCCAAATTCTAAATGTGTTTACATCTAATATTCAGGAATACTGATGTGTTTTCAATACTATAATACAGCAGCAGCTCAATACTATTATTGCAAATAACCTTTGCTTATATCTCAATCTTTTTACTTTTTTGATAAAATAATCGTTGTTCATATATGAGTTCCTGCATTGATCAAACAGAAACTTTGTTTATGGATGTTGCATGGTGTTGAAAAGCTCATATTTTGTTGCAAAATGTCTCTTATAGACTCCCACACATCACATTCATGAAAAATATATTAAAGGAAAAAGTTATTAAAACAATACGTTTTCAAAATTATTCAAGGTCATCAGATCAAGACTGTCTACAGAACACATCTGGCTCTATCAGGGGACCCTTGAAAGGTTAGTGCCCTGGGCCAGAGCCCACTTTGCCCATGCATTAAAAAAATCTCGGCCCTGGCCAATACCAACACGTCACAAAACAAAGCTCTTGCATCCATTTATCACCTGCTCCACGTAAATGGGCACGATGTTCTCAGGTCCACTAGTTAATTCCTATTTAGGGCAAACAAACACATTATATTCGCCGTTATTTGAGAGGCGCATGCTAGAGGCCCCAATCCTGGATGGAATGGAAGATTCCAGAACACCAGTATCAACGCACCACATAACTCACTGGCAACATGTGGCGAGAGACCTATAGTGCCAAGAAGGAGTCAGATGAGGAGGGCTGCGCGGCGCTTTGGTGCGGTATTTATTAGACATCTGACCTTTGGACAGGGCTTAGAAAACCGACACAAGATACAAAAACAGTGCCAACTCCTGGAGCTGGCAGGCCCTGGCACCGCTGCCTGGGATAATTTAATTCAATGATGTCACGAATATGTGTGATGTGGTTTTAATTAAAAAGAAGTCTTTGTGTCTGAGCTGCACAATTGATCCCTTGCAATATTTCACCATATGTTTCTGGCTAGCTCTAAAGCTCCTCTTTAAGAGATGGATTTTTAAGGGGTTGTATCCCTCATTTTTTTTACTTTGCAGCTGTCTCCCGTCTAAGGACATAAATGGGTTATTTATGTTACTAATGACCATCTCCATGATTTTTTCTGGAGTGTAAATTGTTTACGATACGGTTGTAAAACTATGCCATGCTCATAGCAACGAACCGTAGTGATCAGGGTGCTTTACACATATTAGTTTAATATTTTAGGTTACTCTGGACAGGAAGCACCAGTGAAATAATATTTGAACCACAGGATGTGTGCTTAATTAGTTATTCTTCGCCAGAGTTACAATTGTTTAATATATCTGAACAAGGCCAGAGAGATGTGTGTTGGAATTCAAAACAGGAAACAATAGGGACCTCCCCTTTCCCTTTTAAATGAACACCTTTTCCACTAAATATGGTAAAAGCATATACGTTTGATATAACAGAAACACACTTTTTCTCAAATAATTTATTGCAACATAATACACAAACACTACATATCTGTACATGGAAGGCATTACATAGCCAAAAGGTAGTAATATATCAATTAAGTGCCACCAAAGCTATTGCTGTTTCCGTCCAACAGAGTTTGTGAAAACCCACCGTCCGTTCACCTCATGCATTGACAGTTAAGGCCACATCCTCCAAGCAAACATGGAAATATTATGATATGATGTGCTAGGAACATTCTGAGCGACCCTGCTCCAGCCTTAATGATTCTGGACTGCCCTGGTTAGGATGAGTTGATCCTCTAGGACCCCAACTTCCCAGGTATCCTATACATCAGCAGACAGTAGAAAGTTCTTTAGGGGGCTCCAGATGTTTTTGGGTCAAGACATCAGTGGGAAGGGTTCAGCATAGATTTCTGTTTCCTTGTTACAGTATACTAAAGATTCACTCCATTGATTGAACTTGGGGGATCTCCCCTTCACCAACAACACGCAATGAGCTGTTTTGCTAGCCAAAATGCCAACGGAGCGTAAGGGCTGTGAGTGGCTGGAACACCCCACACCCATCCTAGTTTTACAATGCGTGGGTCACAGGGCAAATCATACCCAATCATATATGATAAGGTGGTGATGATTCACGTGTAGATAGTTGGTAAATTGCCTTCAGCTCATGAGTTACTGGCAGTAGTAAATGTGCATATCGTTGCAAAGATGTTGCTTGTTTGCTTGCCATAGAAACAAACATTTTAGGAGACTTCTCTCATACCTTTCCCATAAATTACATTCACACTAAAGGAAGAATGTCCTAACCTGAGTTTGCAACTATCCTTGAAAAGCACCCTATTTCTATTTTCACTACATTTATAATCAGAAAACACGTACAAACAGGATCTTACACTATCCACTGACTATGTCGACTGTGTGTAACATTTCTGAGGCTGGTATATGCCTGAATACCACAGCAAATTTTATAGCACAAACAAATGTTCTTTACAAGAAGAACGGCTAAATGGCGCTATGCCATTACTAATATGCTAAACGTAAAATCCATAACCAATATACCACATGGCACCAAAATTATAACTAAGTCAGCACCAAGATGCAGAGCTGACCTCTGCATAACTATGTACAAGAACGGTATAGTGCTGATACAAGCTACTAACAATGAATTAGAAAAATTTGACAACATATTCCCAACTTTAAAAAGGTACACTGAGAACACAAGATCGAAACAACACCTGAGTCAACAAGAAGGCACTCCGGACTCCGGGAACACTAATTCCACAGACAACATAATAATCAGAGAATCTCAGGAACCAAAACAGTCTACGCAAGTAACAGACACAAGCGGATTAGGAAGCACGTCGCCCAAATATGATTCAGATATATCAGAAATATCTACTCGATAATTGAAAAACAACATTGAAGGTCAGAGGGAAGATGCAACATCCCGCCTCACTCAAGGAGCATCTCCGACGATTAGGCTACTTTCTGAACTTCGGGAAATTCCAGATATAGAAAACCCCACCCCAGCTATACCCCACTCTACTCCAGCTCAAAGTACATCTCGAATTGCAAGAAAGGTATCTCACCCAAACATGGTATTAAGTACACAAAGGTAGGATAGAGCATCCAATAAGACAAATATAGGTGGAACACACAACCAAACTGATCTCAAAAAGATAAGGATCCCGATGAAAAGAACAGAACTAAAAAAAAAGGGAAAACAAAAGGTGAATCACGTAACAAACGGGGGAACACAGCAAATACATCACCTCAGACCATGAGAGAAATTAAAGAGCTTTGAACAAAAATGAACATGTCGCAAGACATACTAAGCTCTCTGCAAGAGATGGAAAAACTACATGAAATTATAGAAAACACCCACAAAAAAGTAGAGCACATCATAGAACTAATATATAACTCTCAAAGAAAAAGTAATGAGACAGAGATGCCATTAACAAACAGGCATAATTGACCAGACAGGAAACTTAGACTTAACAGAAGAAGAAACCATATCCTTACTCCGGGAATATGAGATGTCAGAACACAGTAGAGGGGAGGAAATCAGAACTGTCCAGATCAATGCCAATAGAATGTCCAGACAGAATTAAGGGAAACCTAACCGTAATAACTTACAACAAGTCCAGATAATCACAGAACTGCAAATGCTGACCCCAAACAACGCTGGAAAAACGTTGAATTGCCTTCTGATCAACTGTAGGTCCGCAGCTAAACATGCATCAGACATAGCTGACCTCATCATTAGCCAGGAAATTGACATGGCAATCCTCACGGAAACATGGCTATCGGAATCCTCATCTCCGGTTATGGACCTACTAGTGCCCCCTCAGTACAACATTGTGAGACTGGATAGACGAAAAAAGAAAAGGGGTGACATAGCCTGCATCCACTGTTCGGATATAGAAGTAGGCCAAATACATTCAGAACCTCTCAAATCGTGCGAATACCTTGGTCTCAAGATAAGATCGGCCAACAACCAAAGCTGCAACCTGCATACACTTTATCACCCACCAGGTAACAATATGCCGTTCATAGAACAACTAATGGAGATCATCACGGCAAACTATAACACCGACGCAAATAATATATTCTTAGGTGACTTTAATCTACACTGGAAGAACAACAATGACAAACAAATCAACGCTTTTAAAGACTTTCTAGCTGAGCTTAATCTCTCTCCAGCATGCACACAGCCAACTCACTCGAAAGGAGCTACGTTGGACTGGATAATCTCAAAAAACAAGAAGATTTCAGTTTTCTCAATAGAGCCGTGCGACTGATCAGATCACCATTCCATAACATTCATGATTCCCACATGGAAAAAGAACAAACACGCACAACCTAATATGGTAAAAAAGTGGATGCGGGACACTAAAGACTCAAACATTGAACTTCTATTAGAAAGCTGTAAGAAGGACCTATATCCACCTAAGAACGTGCAGAATGTAAATGATCTAACGGGCCACTACTATACATCTATAGTTAACACCACAATGCCTCTAAAACAGAAAAGAGTTACAGAGAAGGTTAAAAGTCCTTGGTTCAATGGGACACTGAATGAGGAAAGACGGAAACTGAGACTGGCTGAAAGAAAATGTAGACAACACCCTTCACAGACAATTTCTCTCTACTGGATGACTGCCAGTCGGGTTTCAGAACAGGACACAGCAGGGAAACGGCGATTTAACATATAGTCGATGATGCTTTACAGGCCCTAGACCAAAATAGAAATGTCTACTCATCCTCCTAGACCTGCCATCTGCATTCGACACGGTAAATCATGTAAAATTACTGAACAGGCTCCAGGACAGGATGGGAATATCAGGTATGGTGCTGAAATGGTTTGAATCCTTCCTACAGTATAGAACACAAAGATTCTTAGTCAATCAATCTCTTTCAACATCATGTCCTAACACGATTGAAGTACCTCAAGGATCTATACTATCTCCATCACTGTTTAACCTGTATGTCGAACCGCTTACAGAAATTCTTCGAAACTCCAAAATTTCCTTTCATATGTACGCGGACGACACGCAGATATACATCAAGATCTCGTCTTTGGAAGACATCAGATTAATGAATGAGGCCTTAGAAATGACATTACAATGGTTAACAATCAATCATCTAAAGCTAAATGCTCAAAAAACAGAATTCCTTCTTAACTCACCTCCAAAGAACCACACAGAGGTTAAGGAATGGACTAGAATGATCATAGCGCTTAACTGGACCCCTACCATAGTTGACTCAGCTAAATCACTAGGAAAAACACTTGACAAGAACTTTGATAAGAAAGCCCACATCAAAGCAATGGCAAAAAGTGCCCGCTTTCACCTGAACTACATTAGAAAAGTGAAACCTTTCATTTCAAAGGCGGACCTCAAACTGGCAGTCCAATCTTTGGTCATCTCGAGGATTGAATATGGGTGTACTACTTTAGCAGGCCTATCACAAATCTCCACAGCACCTCTAAAAGCATGCCTCAACGCAGCTGCAAGAATTATCACCGGTTCGAGGAAGTTCGACCATAGCTCTCCACACCTAAAAGCATTAAACTGGCTACCATACGAAGCCAGAATTCAGCTAAAAATGGCATGTATCAGCCACAAAGCGCTTCATTACAACACTCCAATATACATTGTCCAGAAAATGTTATTATCTGGAGGAAATAGACCTGCTAGGAGCGCCAAGGAGCTGGTCCTGAGACCACCCATTTTCTGGAAGAAGAGAACTTATGATAGAGCTTTCTCAGGAGCAGCCCCCAGAATCTGGAACTCTCTTCCACCTAACATTAGAAAGATAACAAACACAGCAACATTTAAGAGGGAAACAAAAATATTTCTAATGAGCAAGTTCCTCCCATAGTCTAGATGGTTCATCTTTAAAACCGTGACAGAACTAGGACCGAGACATTTACTCAAAGGAAGTGAAAAGAAACACACAGCTGAGTTGGACATACTCGAGGTAAGTACTCCAGTGATGGAGAAGATGGAATTTACAGGATAAGTGAACTACAATCCTTACACGGGGATGTATCCCATATCTACCTCATGTCACTGTTCATAATATGTTAACCCGCTTGTATAGACCTACTAATATTTTGGGAGTTAGCCTAGACCGGTACTATACTAATCCTGGAACTAGAATTTGCAGAATACAGAACGCTTCTGAAAGGTCACTTAAAATCTTTCTGCAATCAGGAAATCACATTATAGAGATAGTTATATCCCAAATCTAATCTCATACACTGTATATATTGTGTTTACCGTATATTTTCTTTTTCTTTATCTTTAGGGTCGTATACTTACATTATGTCATATCACTGTATATAGCCTCACTTTACAAGATTTGTCTCCTTTCTACCTCATGCAATGTAAAGCGCTCTGATACCCATGGGTCTTGTTCGCGCTATACAAAACTCTTTAAATAAAATAAATAAATGTAAAGGCTGGGGCTGATGAAGGGAATCCCTGTGTAGTTTTAGACTGGTGTCATATATTTGGAAATTGTACGTTAATGTGTTTTTTACATGTAGAGAAAGATATCAAAGATCAGGATCGTTAGGGTGTTATTTTTTCTCATCATTGCTTCTAAGTTTATTCAAGTTCTTCGATAATCTTTATACAGACTAGAAAGATTTTTTGGCATCTTTCTCCAGGGAGGACCTTGTCTGGCAGTACGGGATGGACTGTTCCAATGTGGCAGAGGATCAAGACTGATTTTCATATGGCTGAGTCCAAACTGGGGTGGCAAAGTGAGCTAAAGAAGGATGATGGATTCAGCCCAGATCTGTGACTGGGGGTGAGTGTCTGAAAAGTTTAGCACACCGTCCACCCTCACCTTGATTTTGCCATGACAGCTCATGTGCAGAGTACCCTCAAGAAGGAGTCCAAGAATGGCTCACACAGCCTCATCAGTCCAAAAGGAGGGACCGAGCAGAATCCGTAAGGGATGAGCATGAGCGGAAATAGTTCCAGGAAAACCAAAAGCATTCTCTCTTGAATCGGTCCGATTGACAAACACAACGCAAACGAACCGAACACATCATTCATCAGATCAATGTATAATATAGTCTTCTAGTTCCGGGATGGCACCTCCTTGGTCACCTTATTGTGTCAGACCACTCAGTAAATAAATAATTCCTATTTGTAAAGCGCGCACATATCACCCTTAAGGGTTTCAGGGCTCGGGGGGACATCGGGGAGATTAAGTGAGCTATTGTCTACAGTCACATGATGCTGAGCTGAGCTGCCCCAGGTGCTAGGGATCGAACCGTGAGCCCCACACTCCGGAGTCAACTGCTCTGGCCTTGTGCAACATGTCTCCCAACCTCAGTCCATTGGCCAGTTCATATAAGGTAATTGTCATGCGGAATAAAAGAAGAAACATATTATAGAAAGAGGTGCTACTGATCACATAATTTGTAGGTCATCGGGTACACATAAACCTCCAAACAATGGTCCTTTAGCAGCAGGCATGAGAGTGAATTCAAGAGGACAGTTTCCATAACAAGTGATCCCAAAGTATCACATGTTTTTGCAAAAAGTCCTTCTGAGCGAGTGAGAACTCCTAGGAAGCAACAGGTTCACTTCACATTGTTAATTTGAGAAAGCGACTCACAAGTATAAGACAATACAAAATAGTAATTTGCAGGCCTAGAATATAGTCAAAGTCAAAAAGTCCTTTATTCGGTTCCATCATGTAGAAAAACCATAAAAGTACATTCAAGTAGATTAGATTAAAATGTAACAGTTAAAATCTTTCACTTAAAATTTCAATTATTTAAAACGCATTAATGAACAAGCCGGCGGTTAAAATGCTAAAGTGCGAGATCTGATATAATTAAATGTTCATGGATTATCTATAAATTTGTCGACTATTCTAAATTAAGCCTGTGTCTTACGCAAAGCTTTAAGAATTGTACAATGTTTTTAGCAGCACATGGTTCTTCAAGAAACTGCAAGGCGAGATAGGCCGGTCGACATCTACGAAGGCCCATGATTTTTAAAATCTGGATCAGCCATTGCTTCCTTAAGTCTTTATAAAATTTTCAAAATAGGACCAAATGTATTGTTGTTTTCATAGAGACTTCATCGCACGGGCAGGATGGTAATTGTTTTGACCAATCATTCACTTTTGGGAAGGTCAATAGGCGATGAAATATGTCCAACCTAAATCGCGTTAAGAGAAACCTATCATAGCTGCTTAAATTAAATGTAAGATAGGGCTGAATAGTCATTGTAGTTTGGATGATTAACATGTGCTGGATTGAAGATTTGGGTGCATCAGTGGACAACCGCAGTTGATCTAGATGGCTTAGACAGAGTTTTTTAAGACCCTTTCTCGATAACTCCTAAATTGTTCTAGGGGAATGAAAGTATCTGGCAAGTCCCAAATCAGTCAAGAAGTTCTTAATATATTTAAGCCATCCAATCTTATGGCTATATTCTAAAGAAAGGCAATCCTGGATAAGTTCTTGATTAAAGGTAGTTTTAGTGGATGTCCAAAGACGGTGCCATAACAGAATTAGTTGTAGCTTAGCTACATCAGTAACGTACGGCACACCAAGTTCCAAATGACAGCTGTAGGTGAAAGAGCTTCGTGGAACAGCAAGAAGAAATTTCAAAAAGCTGTTTTCTACTTTTTGGAGTACATCCACCTTACCATATCCCCACACTACCGCACTAAAATAGCGACACATGCATTTAGCCTGATAGATTTTAATCAGTTCAGTGGGTGGTCTTTTCCCTAACCTTTGTGCGAAGTTCGCTATTATAGGGGTACCCCTAAATAGGGGTACGTCTTTGTGGTCTCAAGCCTCTTTTTATCAATCAAAATGTCCATTGTTTTCTTAGATCTAGGACCAATGGACATCACAAAGGTTTTTTTTAATAGTAATCCTAAGGTCTAGATTGCCCATAAAACTGTGGTAACTCTTAAGAGCTCGCTTGAGTCCAAGGGGTGTTCAGGCGAGAATCACGGCGTCATCGGCGTAAAGTAGGGCCGGTATTGGGTGTTTCCCAATAAAAGGTAGGTCCTGGCAACCCTCCAACATTACTCGCTCCAGACCATTTGTATAGAGCGTGAACAGGAAGGGTGCCAGGACACAGCCCTGCCTTATCCCTCTCTCCACCCCAGAGTGAGATATTCCCCAGATAGCCCATATCTCACTCAGGCTGTTGCGTTAGAATATAATTCCCGTAGGAAACTAACCAGAGTGGTATCCGCTCCCATATCCAGTAAAATTGACCACAGTTTAGAATCACTCAAGCAGTCGAAGGCTGCTGTTAAGTCAACATAGGCCATATAAAGGTTTCCACCCTTTACATGGGCATTTTTCCCATAATTAATGTCAAATTAAGAGCTTGCTCAGTCGTTCCTAGTCCTTCTCTAAATCCGAATTGGAGGTCCGATATCTTCTTGTTGTCTTGTGCCCACTGCTGGAAACGTTCAAGAATGATACGGGTTGCTACTTTGCCTACCGAATCTAGCAAAGAAATTGGTCGGTAGCAGGATGGGCTCTGACGGTCCCCCTTTTTAAAAATCGGGACTGGAACTGAGTTCGACCAGGATTCTATAAGCCCCACAGCACAGGAGGCTTCAAGGACTCTGGTCAATATTGGGGTCCACAGTTCCAGGTTGTATTTAAATAGATCAACTGGGACCCCGCCGGGACCAGGCGCCTTTCCCCCCTTGCTAGCTAACAGAGCATGCTCAACTTCAAAGTGTGTAATTTCAAGTGCTATCGGGAAAATAGAATTCACAGGGTTAATAATTGTATTATCCTTGTCAATATGGGCATCTTTGTCCTGTGATGACGAGCCAAATATCTGAGCAAAATGTTGGACCCATGCAGCCTCATCGATGGCAATGTCCACTTTAGAGTTTCCCCTTGCTTCTGTTAGAAAGGGTGACTTGATGGTTTTCCAAAAGGCGATGTTATCTTTTGTGGAGCAACTTTTATGTAGTTGTTCCCAGAGCTCATTTTCTATTTCCCTTTTCCTTGCTTTAATAGCCTGATTGTACGCCCTTCTGAGATGGGAGACTTCTTGCCTGTCTCGTTCTTTCTTATGGAGTGCAACTTTTAAATATGAGTAGGCTTTTGTGCAAGTTTTATCAAACCATCCTTTATCTTTGCCCTTTCTATCCTCTGCGTTCCTATGCAGGGCTGTTCTAACTGTACTGGTTATGACCGAAAAACCTTCTAAGATTTCCGTATGTGGAGTTACAGGATCTAGGGCTAGATGTAGGTAAATGTTATTTACCGATTCATAAATACCGAATTTTACCGATTCGGTATTTATGAATCGGTAAATATGAAGGGGAGAGATGTAGGTATTTCCAGATGTTGAAATACCGATTCGTTAATATTCGGTATTTACCGATTCGGTAAATACCGAATCGGTATTTCCTATTGATTCCTATGGGCTGTGAAGCCCATAGGAATCAATGGGAAATATCGATTCGGTAATTACCGAGTCGGTAAATACCGATTCCAGCAAGGGTGCAGGGGGTGTCACTTTGACACCCTCTGGCACCCCAAAAATAGGCATGTGCGCCATGTGGCACACAGACATGCCCCTGTCACATGGCTAGGTGTGCATGCACACATGTGCATGCACACCTGGATTCGGTATTTTAACACCCAATTGGATTGGGTGGTAAAATACCGAATTTGTAGGGCCTTTGGGACTCAGAAGAGTCCCACCTACATCTGGGATTTACCGAATCGGTAAAAATACCGATTCGGTATTTTACAGAATCGGTAAATTTACCGAATCGGTAAATTTACCGATTCTATAAAATTATGCCCCTACATGCCAATTCTTAAATACCGGTCGGTAACGGCCGAAATCGGCCGTTACCGACCGGTATTTAGGCTCCTACATCTGGCCCCTAGACACTTGTTTATGGATCTTAGTGAGCTAGTCACGACCTCCATGGTGATAACTGCAGGGTTAATTTTGTCCCACTTTAAGGAATACCCATTTAGCCTATCCAGGGTTAATGTATCTTTCCCATATAGTATCTCTGACTTTCGCATTTCTTGCTTGTGCGGGAGAGATACTATTATGCTAATCGGATCGTGATCACTGATAGCCTTTTGATGAATTCTAAAATCCAGAAGGCGTGATATGGCATTTCTGGAAGTAAAGAGAACATCTATAATACTGCCAGCTCTCCTGCCATTAAAGGTAGCAGTAAGTGGAATGGGGGGAGTCACTAAGTCGTTTGCAAGACCTAACTCTAGGACAAATAACATTTCATTTAAGCATTCCCCTACAGAAGTATGGGGGAAAAGAGTTAGGGTGTTCTTACACTCGTCCTCAAGGTCACAATTTAAGTTGTTATTATATTTACAGAGGGTGAGGTTAAAATCGCCTCCCCATATTATTAGGACATTTTTAGTATAGTTATTTTTTATTTTCTGTAGTGAGCTTGAAATGTCCTTTAGAATTGATATTAATTCGGGCTGACGAACATTATTATAGAAATTCACTAATACATAAGTATTATGTTTATTTTGATCCAGAATTACTATTTGATAGTTTGGTTCCAGGTTAAATGAAATAATTTTCTTAAATTCCAGGAGGTTTGAAATGTATATTGCCAAGCCCCCCTTAGCTCTCCCAGACTTGGAGGGGAGTGCTTGGGAAAAATATGTTTTAAAGCCCTCAATATGAATAGGCGATTTCGCCCATGTCTCCTGAAAACAAATGTTCCAAAACAATATTTTAAGTGTAGGTTGCCCAATAGATTTTGAGCTCTGAGTGCTCCGATTGACGGGCCCTTCCCTTACAAGAGTATTATTAATCTCTTGTCCATTTAAAGGAGTCGACCCCCGTGGCAATAAGCCTCTATTCATTTGTGTAGGCTGATGAATTAGACTGTGAGAGTGAGGTTTAATGATAAAGTTCTCTACATATATAGGGCGACTAATGATAGGAAAATGATCATTTTTATATCTAGGTAGTCGGAATAGAACTGACTGTGCCTCCAAAAAGCTAGGGTGTGAATTAGCCATTCAGTCTATACCTTCTAAACCCATAACCGGGTTAAATCTGTTCAAAATAGGAAATTCACAAGTTGGTGTTTGGGTTAAGAAAGCACTTCTATGTGATTGTCTACTAGTTGGGGGATTGAAAAAACCCGGCGGGAGTATGTTGATCCCACCAGCAATCAGGTACAAAAGGGGGTGGTGATGGACAGAGCATCTGAACCAATCAAACACTCACACCCAGTCAAAAGATCTGGGTTTGATCCATCATCGTTCTTTAGCCCACTCTGCCACCCCAGTTCAGACATGGCTATATGCAAATCAGTCTGACCCTGTGCCTCATGGGAACAGTCCAGCCCGAACTGCCAAGCCATGCCTTCCCTGGACCGGAAACAAGCTTCCGAGGACCGGTTTCTGGCATTACAGCCGTCTCCAGCCCGGCTTGCTTGAATCCAGTGGCAAAGTGAGCAAGGGACTCACGTCTGAGCATACCCTGCCACACTTATGGCAAACAAAGTGGTACAAAAGGGGGTGGTGATGGACAGAGCATCTAAACCAATCAAACACTCACACCCAGTCAAAAGATCTGGGTTTGATCCATCACCGTTCTTTAGCCCACTCTGCCACCCCAGTTCAGACATGGCTATATGCAAATCAGTCTGACCCTGTGCCTCATGGGAACAGTCCAGCCAGAACTGCCAAGCCATGCCTTCCCTGGACTGGAAACAAGCATCCGAGGACCGGTTTCGAAAATCGCGCTTAGTGTGATTTTTTTATCACTATGCCTGCCTTACTAATAAGCGATAGCTGTGTTAGCGACAGCTTTCATTCGCTAACAGTTTGGGACGTCCACTTTTCATGTCATTATCGATAAATATCGCTGACATGCAAAGGGGGCCCCAAACCGGTCACTATCACCTGAAAGCTGTCGCTAACTGCTGTTAGCGACAGCTTGCTAATAGGGCGATAAAAATATTGCTGCTTTAGCTGCAAAAAGTGCAGCTAAAGCGACGATATGGCCCTTGTTAATATGCCCCTCGGTTCTTTCTGCTGTGAAGTCACCAGTGCTTTAATGGATGTGCCGTGCCATCACTTACAGCCTTCTACATTTATGTGGCTCTCCTGGGAGCATTCTCAACAGTCACACTGTCTGCTTTCACATGTATGCTGACAACCCCTATATTCACATTAGAATAGCATAAGATGTGGGTAAAATGAAAGTGTTCAGGATCGGAGGGGGTGTGGCGAAGATGGTCTCTCAACCTGGTGGACGTGTGAGCCCGAGCTCCACCCTGGCCTAAATCTATCCTATGATAATATCCACCCTGCATCTGAAGTGTTTTTTGCCTGCTGTACACACGCTCTGGGGAAGGGAGTCTAACGGTAGGTGTTTGTCAAATGTCAAATGTCAAATGTCAAACGTTCTTATATAGCGCACATATCACCGTGAGGTCTCATGGTGCTCGGTTTAGGGACTGTAAACCCCCATGTGGTGGCTGGCACCTGGCTAAAGCACCCGATGGGACAGCTGCATGGTGGCCTGGGGTGACGAACTGGAACCAGGCCCCACTGTTGTTTTAGCCAGACCGGACAGATCGGTTTTAGTGCATCGGTTTTCTCCTCCCCCCCCTGCTCAAGTGGACCTGTTGGTAGCAACGAGAGGTTGACCCGGAGGTTTTTTGTGGGCGGCGGCCCTCCAAACATCCTGCATTTTGCGAGGGGCCACAGCAGCCCGCTTCTATGAAGGAGCAAGACCCCGATCCCTAGATCGCACAACCACCGACTCTTTCCCTGGCGGCACTGTTAGCTGCAACGTCGGGGTCATGAGAGACCCACCCCCCACCTCTACCGGGGAGATCCTGACTGGCCTTCCCCCTCCCTCTGCCTGGTGATTGCAGGAGGCTGCTTCCTCGGACCTGCAGGCTGAGCGTATCAGCGGTGCTGGAGCCTGCCTGGGAACATGGAGGTGGTGCTGGAGGTGCTGGCTGCCCACAACTCTTGAGTGTGTGGTGCGGCTGCCGCCGGGAGAAAGAACATGAATCATAGGGGCCCATATGGGTAGTGACCCCCATATGTTACACCTGTGCCAACCTGGCGCGATCTACAGCAACAGCCTGATTGCAACTGGGGCACCCATTGCCTTGCCGCACTCACCTTTGTGGGCTTATTCTGCATGTCCAGGGTTCACGTGAGGCCTTCCCTCCCCCTTATATCCGCAGCGGCCTTGTGCCTTGGTGGTCCTTTCCGTGCTGTTGACCTTGATGGTGGAAACTCCTGGGGCTCAGTACACTATGAACTATTACCGGCTCTGTGTTGACTGGCATTGTGGCTGCTGTGCATGGGATTGCTTGATCCCTCAGGCACTCCCAACTATTGATAGACACGCTGGGAGGGATTTTGTCCTGTGCCTTCCTGGCGCTGCACTCAAAGTTCCGGCCATGAGCATGGACATTGGGGCCAACTCTCGCCCCCTTTGGTTCACTGCGCTACTTTAACTTAACACTTGTCCCTCTGGCAGGTATCATGCCCCAGTGGTCCGCCCCGCCTGGAACTCAGCCAGAGGTATTGAGGGGAGCTGGTGAGTGACTTAGTCTTCCACAGTGCCCATTGGACTGGCATCTGTGGTCTCCACCTAGATAATCGGTAGGGGCCACCGCCTGCTAAGGAGTGCCCTCCTCTTGTGGGGCTAGACATGAAGCGTAGTCAATGGGCCTTCTTGTGCTGCGCTGACACTGGTGTGCATCACAACAGATGTATGGACTCAAGTCAAGTCAACAATACTTTATTCGGTTTATGCAAAAAACCATAAAAGTAAACATATCAGAAAAGAAAAAACATTTGTAATACAATATGAATTGACCTTCAGAAACAATACATTATCAACTGACTAAAAAAAATACATTACAAAAATATTAATTTTAAAACTTACAGCAATTTATCTAAATTGAGGACTCATAAATCAATAGTTTAACAGTTTCCTTGGTATCATCTCCGACTATTTAATTACATTTTTCCCTCAATCTCATGACTATATTTAAAAAAGTGGCAACATTAAAAATTTCCCATGTGTTGGACAACAATTGGAGATATAGAAGTGCCGGTTTCACTTGTTTAAACCCCTTGTCCTTTAACAGTGGTACAATAAAAAATTTCCGTATCACCCTAAGGTGCTCACAAAAGAACATAAAGTGGGCCGTGTCCATTATTGAGAAACCGTCGCAAGTGCATACTTTCAGGTCTATATCCTTAGTCCAGCATGTCCTCCCAGATATGAGTAAATGAATCTTGTTTAATCTAAACTTAGTTAATAGATATCTATGGTTGGCATTGTTGACAACTTTCAAATATGGTTCTAGATCGTTTTCCGATGTGACAACCAACTGATGGGATCTTACGGATGGCTTAATCAACTCCAAACCCTCTCTATCCATCCATCTGTGGAGTTTAAAGTTGGTCTTAACCCATTTTATGTCTGCTTTAACCAGTTTAGATGGTTCCTCGAAAAGTTCCAGACGTCCCAG
Organism: Lissotriton helveticus; assembly: GCF_964261635.1. Classification (NCBI taxonomy): domain Eukaryota; kingdom Metazoa; phylum Chordata; class Amphibia; order Caudata; family Salamandridae; genus Lissotriton; species Lissotriton helveticus. The sequence goes on along the minus strand of NC_136067.1, from coordinate 1,588,005,509 downwards.
CGAGACTGCAGTTTTTTTCACATAGCTTAACCATGGTATAGAGTCCCAATGTGCTAGTCTAAGGCAATCCTTCAAGATCTCATGATTTACCTCAACCTCTGAGTTTAACCATACCGAAATCCACTTTAGTAGGGGGGCAATAGCAATTCGATCTTCTAAGTAGCCTACCCCACACTCTTGGTGGGCGATAAAACATGGTGTCGATTGGGGGACAGAGAGGATAGACTTTAAAAATTTGTCCTCTGCCACTTATAGCTGCTTAACATTCTTAAATCCCCATAAGTCTGCACCGTACATTGCAATAGAAACGCATTTAGCGTCATAAACTTTTAAGACTGCTTCCAGTGGTTTTACTCCCAATTTACAAGAAAAGCTCAAAACAGCCGAGATAGATCTTACAAATGCATTTCTCTTCTCAAATAGTTGGGGAAGCCAGGTAGATTTTTCATCAAAGACTACCCCTAGGTATGGGAATTTAGATACCCTGGATAGCCTATTTCCATTACAATGTCAGGTCATCAGCTTCCTTTGCCTGACCCTCGTACCCAAGGCCATAACATGGGATTTAGTGTAATTGACACCAAGGTCCAAAGCGGACATGAACTCATAAAATTTATTTAAAAGACTTTGTAAACCCAATGGAGTACGTGATATAAGTGCGGCATCATCCGCATATAACAAGGCGGGCAATGAAAACTTGCCTGCCTTTGGAATATCTTTACAGGCTATTCCTAGAACACTTGCCAGTTCATTAATGTATAAAGTAAATAATAATGGGGCTAGACTACAGCCTTGCCTGACCCCATTAGATATTCCAATCTCACCTGTCCTATTCCCCTTCCGATCGTATCTCACTGTAGCAGTGAGATCCCGATGGAGGTCCGCAAGAAAGTATACTATGTTCTCATCGATGCCCATCTTGAGAAGTAGTTCCCACAGCTTGGACCTGTTTAATCGATCAAAGGCCGAGGACAGGTCCATAAAAGCTATGTACAGACTTTCTGGCTTTGCTAGGGTATACTTTCCGATTAACAATTGAAGATTAAGGCTCTGGCCAATGGTGCTGTGTCCCTTTCTAAACCCGTACTGTACGGGAGCAAGGGTGTTTGTATCCTCTAGCCAATCAGATAATTTGGATAGTACCACCCTGCCAAGTACCTTTACTGCAGAATCTATAAGGGAGATTGGGCGGTAATTGCTTGGCTCTCCTCTGTTACCTTTTTTGAAAATGGGGACAATTACCGACTGCGACCAGGTCTTGGGGATCCCAGTTGTTGGGATTCTATTGAAGATATTGGTTAGAACTTTGGACCATGTCTCTATATCACACTTAAAAAGGTCGGCTGGCACACCATCAGGACCAGGGGCCTTGTTACTAGTCATTTTATTGATAGCTTCGGCCACCTCTGCCTCGTTCACTTCTAAGGAATAAGAAAAGGTAGACCCCCTGCTACTGTTGTCGCCTCCTACGGACATGTGTTCGTAAACTGATTTGAAATGTGAAAACCACTTGTCCTCTTGGATGCCGCAATCTAAAACGTCATTGCTTGAATCTGAGAAGTATGGTTGGTTAATTACTTTCCAGAATTTTGCACTATTTTTTATGACATCTATAGAGGTCAGTTCTGCCCAAGCATCTTCCCTAATCTCCCGCCTCCTCTGTTCTACTGCTCCTTTGTAAGCTTTCCTTATTAAAGCCACTTGTTTCCTATCCGGGGGCTTACATTTCAGTGCCTCCTTCAATTTGCGATTGCATGTTGAGCAGTTACGGTCAAACCACCCAGTAGATCCTGAATCTTTAACTTTACCGTTATTTGTTAAGTCAGTCATAACCTGGCGGCAAACCGTTCGATATGCATCCGCTACTTCCTTGTCCCCTGCTTCCTGGTCCAAACAAATACGCATCTCCTCTCCTCTAGTGTGGAAAAGGTTGCGTAAGAAATCCTCGGGGATAACTTTACCCCACTTAATTCTCCGACCCTGATCTGTGGCCCGGAGATCTAGATTGGCCCCGCTATTTGATGTCGTCTCGGAACCACTAAAAACTCCATTCACTCGTAGGAAAACGGGGTTGTGGTCACTAAAATGAGACCATTCCGGGGAGTATTCTACGATATTACTCCCTAAAATTAAGCTTGTGAAGATATAATCAATAGTTGACCCACAGCCATTACCCTTAAAAGTTGGTATATCAGAGTCATCCCCCATAGGCAACATCAAACCATTTTCTGCAAGGATAAGTTCCAACAATAACCCCTGTTCCATGTGCTCAAAGTGAGAATCCGCCTGCCCAGGAGGAGCAAAAGGATCATTGGACGGACATTTATCAGGACATCTATGAATGTTAAAATCCCCCAACAAAATTACATAACAATCATTGTCTGGCAATTCCTTATAAGCTGTTAAGAAAGAGTGTAGCGCTGTCAGATTACTTGTTGAGATAGCTCTATCAAAGGAGTTGTAAAAATTCACAATTAACACATTTTGAGCCCCTCTACAAACAATTTTAACTACCAAACAATAAGGTGTATGGACTCACTGAGAGGTGTGGTGGGCCATCCAGTTGCTGCTGCTTACAGTATACACCCGAGGAGTGCCCCCGGGGGACACTCACGCCCATAGGACTGGTGGGCAGAGATACCCGAAGCAGGGCCCTACACAGACTACAAGAGGAGTGTTGTCTGTCTGGTTTGGGGCTGGGCAGCACCAAGAGCAAACCAAAGTGCAGGGTTCCAACTAAGCATGGGCGGAAAATCCGTTACGCTCGCGGATTTTGCGAATTTTCGGTAAATTCGCGATCCGCGAACTCCCGCGAATTTACCGCGAATTCGCAAATCCGCGAGCGGCGGATTCCGGAGGCAAAAGTTCAAGCCTTGCTGGCCTGTTGTAACTATTTTACGATGGCGCCGGCAAGCTGCCAGCGCCATGCGAAAATAGTTACTAAGTTAGCTTCAACAGGAAGCTCTAATAGATAAAATAAAGCAGGTGCTCGAGCACCTGCTTTATTTTATCTATTAGAGCTTCCTGTTGAAGCTAATTTAGTAACTATTTTAGGATGGCGCTGGCAGCTTGCCGGCGCCATCGTAAAATAGTTACAACAGGGCAGGAAGGTGTGGCGTCTTCTTGAATAAATATGAAGGGCAGGGTATATTCTGGCACGATGGTCCTGGCACAAAAATTAAACCTCAACCGGAGGCACTTACAGATATCAATTAAGCATGTGCCCTAGTTGAAGCTTAAATTCAGTGACTCATTCATCAGCCCAAAAACAATCGTGAGCGTTGTCAAGGCTGGGCAGATGTGCCTTCTTCCCAAATATACCATCGAAAATCAGCTGTGATGCTGGACAGAGGCCTTTGCATCCTTGACTTTCACGAGCGCAATCCTCGTGCTGTTCCTGTGGCCAGGAGCTTCTGTATCTTCATCTGCTGCTCTGATCGGTCTCTGACCTTTTATACACACAAGAGGCATGTGCACTCGCATGGAAGCCCCGTCTGTTTGGCCCCGCCCACACACTCGCGGTGTGCACCGTCTTCCCGCCATTTACCCACTATGATGGACAGCTCACTCAAGGAACCCCTGCGCCCTTCGGCGCGATTGCATAGTAACACACACCTGGCCGCTGTGGACAACTCTCTGGCACTTTAGGAAGCTGTAGTGTAGTAAAAGCACTATACATCTACCCAACGAGGTAGCACTTACTGATTATCCAGTAGAAAGTACTCCAGTTGAGTAGAGGTATGGTACAAAACGGTGGCGTCTTATTGAATAAATATGAAGGGCAGGGTTCATTCTGGAACGATGGTCCTGGCACAAAAATTAAACCTCAACCGGAGGCACTTACAGATATCAATTAAGCATGTGCCCTAGTTGTAGCTTAAATTCAGTGACTCATTCATCAGCCCAAAAACAATCGTGAGCGTTGTCATTCAAGGCTGGGCAGATATGCCTTCTTCCCAAATATACCATCGAAAATCAGCTGTGATGCTGGACAGAGGCCTTTGCATCCTTGACTTTCACGAGCGCAATCCTTGTGCTGTTCCTGTGGCCAGGAGCTTCTGTATCTTCATCTGCTGCTCTGCACGGTCTCTGACCTTTTATACACACAAGAGGCATGTGCACTCGCATGGAAGCCCCGCCCCAAATCTGCGGATCCGCAAATCTGCAAAATCCGCGGATTTTGCGGATCCACGATCCGTAAATACGCAAATCCGCGAATCGTGGATCCGCAAAATCCGCCCATGCTTAGTTCCAACCCAGGACTGCAGGCCTCACTGCCAAAATAGTTGGAAATGGAGTTACCCGCTCCCTCAGACGCTGCAACTCACACTAGATAAAATATATGGGGCTGAGGATTCGAAGACCACCCTGCAAATAGGGATTGGTATGGTGGCGATTGGGCTGGGTCTGCTCCTCGCTGACTAGCATAAATTGGCTGACAGGGTCAAGGACACTGAAACTTCCTTAGCGGACTTAAAGCCCTTCCATCAGGACATGAAAATACAGCTCTGACACCTCTCAGACTGCATGCACTAGATGGAGTCTCGAGCTGAGGACGCTGAGGGTTGCAACAGGTGCAGCAACATGCATATAGTGTGCCTCCCCCGAGGGCACTGAAGGATCAGACATGGTGGCCTTTCTGGAATCCTGGATGTATTCCGTGATGGCCAGACCCAGCTCACGCCATTCATTGCTCTGGAGCTGGCACATAGGGTCCTTGTGCAGCCTCAGACACCCACCTAGACCTGCGGCTGCCACACTCTTGCACTATAAGATAAGGACACGTTGTTGCAATGCACAAGGTAGGCTGGCCCATTCCGGTTGGGGAGTTGCCATGTGTCGAGGTTCCCTGACTTTACTGCTACTGTCCAGGGCAAACGAGCCTCCTTCCTGGAGGTGAAGAGGGCACTGCGAGAGGAGAGGATTCAGTATTCACTTATTTTCCCAGCCAGGCTGTAGATAATGCTGGATGGCGATACACACTTTTTTCATGACCCAGATGCGGACTGTTCTTAGCCTGAGACCTAATGGGATGGGACTAATCAGCTGCGGCATAACGCAGGAGAGGCGTGACCCTGGTGGAGGAGGATACGTCGGTCTTGAAGAACTTCCCAGCTGGGAGGAATGATGAAGCCCACACAGATGCAATCAGATGTGGATAAGGTGGCACTCTTGCAGGCAGCAGCCATCACTGAGGCAAGGGCCTCTGACCTGGAGGGCAGCAGACCCTCGGGGCGCCAGTCGAGCACCTGTGACTCAGATATGCTGCACCTTGGGGATGACAAGATGCTGAAGGTGGACCCCAGAGAGGGCATTGATTATAGTGCTAGGGCAGGCACGGTATCTTAAGGCTGCAACTCTGACTAATGATTGCTTCCACCCTATCTTGCCAGTCCAGAGTTTCTGGAATAGTGGTGGAGTGTGAGCATGGGCGGAATTTGCGAATTCGCGATCACAAATCGCAAAAATCCACCAAATTCCGCGAGCTTGCAAATTTTTTTTTTGCGAGTTCGCGAGATTTTTTTACCAGTTCGGGAACAAGAACTTGTGCATGCGGTCGCAACGGTCGCAAACATGTTGTTTCCACTTAACCAGCCTGCTCGCGATACCTTTTTCCTGTTTCGGGTTGCAATGACGTGTTTGCGTTCGCAATTTCCTGTTTTGGGTCGCAATGACGTGTTCGTATTCGCAATTTCCTGTTTCGGGTCGCAATGACGTGTTCGCAATCGCGGCGTCGCTCGGCCAGCTACCGAAATCTCGCAGCGCAGGCGAACAGGGAGGAAAACTCGTCAGCAAACGCAGAATCATGGTAAGTCAATGCCGCACGCGCAAGATTGTATTTTTGAAGCGTGAACAAGAAAAAAATCCACCAACTTGCAAATTCCGCGAGCGGAACGAATTTTCTGCCCATACTTAGTGGAGTGTGCTTCTAGCACTTTTGAATACTACAGTTTGCGTGGCCAGCTGTTGCTGGGCTACTTTGGGGCTGGGGAGTTAGGACTGTTGCTTTTTGATGTTTCATGCTGCCTCAAGGGTGATTGTACTTTGAGGGGGTTGCCAGGTGGGAGTTGGGCTGGGGGTTTTGGCTTGGGTTTGATTGTGGGACTACACCCCCATGACCTCCACACTTACAACTTACAAACTGATGACATGGAATGTCCGTGGGCTGGGGTCAGCGGCCAAGCGCCACAAAATATTGATGTACCTTAAGAGGCGGGGGTCCATATCGCTCTGCTCCAGAAGACTCACCTCATGAGCACTGAGGTGGAGTTCCTTCGGCGACGTTGGTAGGAACAAATTCAAACCACAACTTACTCAGCCTTGGCGAGGGGGCTTTGATCTGGATGAGAGCTGGGGTCCCCTTTGAGGCCCAGACAATTGATACTGACAGGGAAGGCAGTTATGGCCTTGTGGAGGGAAAGTTGTGTGGTCTTCAGATAATGCTGGGTTGTATATACGCGCCAAACCAGGACCAGGCTCGCTTTTTTCAGTCTCTCTCGGCACAGCTGAGCCGCCTAACAGGGGGGACACTAGTACTTGGAGGTGATTTCAACCGTGTGCTCAATACCACTCTAGACCGCTCTACTCCCCCATTACCCGGGGTGGTGACCCACAGGGCAGCTGCCTCCTTGTGTCCTTGGCTCACACATTAGGACATGGAAGACCCCTGGTGCACACAACACATTTCTGACAGGGACTACTCATTCTATTCATTCAGGAGTGTACCAGTTTCACACCCAATACCGGCCCATGACATTCGCAGTGCCATTAAAGCCATCGCAACAGGTAAATCTCCGGGCCCAGACGGTCTCCCATCCGAGTTCTATGCTGTATTTGCGGGGGTGTTGGTGCCAAAACTGGAAGAGGTGTATGTAGAAGCTTATGAAGCTGGATTGCTCCCGCCACAAGCAGGGACACTCTGGTAATGACTCTACCCAAGTCTAGTTCCCCCAAGGTGATGGTCATGGACTTCCAGCACCTTTCCATGCTTAATACCAAGTTTAAAATACTTAGTAAAGTGCTTGTCTTTCAGTTGTTTCCTCATATGCAGGGCCTGATCCACACGGATGAAAATGGGTTCATACCATCCCACAACACCTCCCTTAATCTCTGTCGACTGAATTCTGTCCTCCATGCTTACAAATTGGCAACTAATCCCCTTGCTATGATTATGCCGGTGGACCTCGAAAAGGCCTTCGACACGATGCAGTGGGACTTCCTTAAGGCCAACATGCTGCACATGGGATTGGCTTCTAGATGGATATGATGGGTGCGCTTGCTCTACCCCAACCAATGGCGAGGGCCAGGATGGGCCGCATGATCTCTGAGCCCTATGAAGTATTTTGTGGCATGAGACAGGGGTGCCCCTTGTTGCCCTTGTTGTTCACCATTGACATCGAACCGCTTGCAGAGTGGTTCCGAGCAGAAGGCGCAGGTTGGGGCATAATGGTGGAAGGTACAACACATTATCTCCCTATACGCAGATGACCTGCTGATCTATCTGCAGAACAGCAAATGGGGCATCCCCGGAGCACTGCAGTTCCTGGAGGAATTTGACCTGTGCTTGGGCATTCGGTTGAATAGGGGCAAGACCTGTGCTTTTCCAGTAGTCTGTGGAGCCCCTTGCCCCATTACCTCACACCTGATAGACTCTGGGCGCCTAGGACCTTTCAATACCTAGTGACCCAGATTTTCCATGACATCACAGACATATGCAAAGATAATTTGGAAAAAGCATTCAGATCACTGAAGGCTGTGTACCTTTTTGGAGGTCTCTTAAGCTCCTTATCATGGCACATAGTGTGCTCTCCAAAATGATTATACATGAATCTTCCGACCAGGGTTCTGGCGTCTTGGAACTGGCGGATTGTCACTCTGCTTTGAGAGCTGATCTGGGACGTGTCTGCCACAGGGTCGTGTTTGCTACCCTCCATCGCTCCCCGCTTGAGGGTTGGCTGGGAGTGCAAATTTTGAAGTATATTTCATGGCAGAACAGCTCAAATGGACAACTAAGTAGTTAGAAGAAGTGGGACTGGCAGAGCATCGTCTGGTGGGCTCAGAGCCGGATCACTGACAGAATATAGAATGCCAAAATATCAACCTACCAAAAGATAGTGGACAAAATATAGAATGCAAAAATATCGAATTCCTATCTACAAACAGGTAAGTACAAAAATATCTAATAAAAAATATTGTTGTAAAAATATAGTTAGATTAAATATCGATATTTTTTAAATGTCTTAAAAGTAATTTAAAATTAATAAAATAATAAATATAATTTACTAAAACATACTCAAAAATAATTATATAACATTAAAATTAATAAATAATTAATGTAAGTAAACAAATATATACAATTTTATTTTTTAATACATATATATATTAACGTAATATTAATAAGAAATATACAATATTTTTACCGTAGGATAGAGGTAGGGTAAAAATTACTATTCACACTCCAGTGAGTGCAACAGTAGGGAAAGCGTTGGACAGCGTAGGGGTATAAATTACTATTCCCACTCCAGAGAGTGCAACAGTAGGGAAAGCGTAGGATAACGTAGGGGTAAAAATTACTATTCCCACTCCAGAGAGTGCAACAGTAGGGAAAGCTTTGGATAGCGGGAGGGTAAATATTACTATTCCGACTCCAGTGAGTGCAACAGTAGGGAAAGCGTTGGATAGCGTAGGGATAAAAATTACTATTCCCACTCCTGTGAGTGCAACAGTAGGGAAAGCGTAGGATAGCGTAGGGGTAAAAATTACTATTCCCACTCCAGAGAGTGCAACAGTAGGGAAAGCATTAATAAAAATAAATTATATATCAATACTAATAAAAAATGTATTAAAATTCATTACCAATTTTATTTTTTAATACATATATATATTAACGTAATATTAATAAGAAATATACAATATTTTTACCGTAGGATAGAGGGAGGGTAAAAATTACTATTACCAATTTTATTTGTAATACATATAAATATTAACGTAATATTAATAAGAAATATACAATATTTTTACCGTAGGATAGAGGGAGGGTAAAAATTACTATTCACACTCCAGTGAGTGAAACAGTAGGGAAAGCGTTGGATAGCGTAGGGGTATAAATTACTATTCCCACTCCAGAGAGTGCAACAGTAGGGAAAGCGTAGGATAACGTAGGGGTAAAAATTACTATTCCCACTCCAGAGAGTGCAACAGTAGGGAAAGCTTTGGATAGCGGGAGGGTAAATATTACTATTCCGACTCCAGTGAGTGCAACAGTAGGGAAAGCGTTGGATAGCGTAGGGATAAGAAATTACTATTCCCACTCCTGTGAGTGCAACAGTAGGGAAAGCGTAGGATAGCGTAGGGGTAAAAATTACTATTCCCACTCCAGAGAGTGCAACAGTAGGGAAAGCATTAATAAAAATAAATTATATATCAATACTAATAAAAAATGTATTAAAATTCATTACCAATTTTATTTTTTAATACATATATATATTAACGTAATATTAATAAGAAATATACAATATTTTTACCGTAGGATAGAGGGAGGGTAAAAATTACTATTACCAATTTTATTTGTAATACATATAAATATTAACGTAATATTAATAAGAAATATACAATATTTTTACCGTAGGATAGAGGGAGGGTAAAAATTACTATTCACACTCCAGTGAGTGAAACAGTAGGGAAAGCGTTGGATAGCGTAGGGGTATAAATTACTATTCCCACTCCAGAGAGTGCAACAGTAGAGAAAGCGTAGGATAGCGTAGGGGTACAAATTACTATTCCCACTCCAGAGAGTGCAACAGTAGGGAAAGCTTTGGATAGCGTAGGGATAAAAATTACTATTCCCACTCCTGGAAAGCGCTGGATAGCGTAGGGGTAAAAATTACTTTTCCTACTCCAGAGAGTGCAACAGTAGGGAAAGCGTAGGATAGCGTAGGGGTAAAAATTACTATTCCCACTCCAGAGAGTGCAACTGTAGGGAAAGCATTAATAAAAATAAATTATATATCAATACTAATAAAAAATGTATTAAAATTCATTACCAATTTAATATTATGTAATAATAAACCAATTAGAAATACAAATACATCTTGGTTATTAAAATTAATTGCCTATTCATAATTAATTAACAACGAATTAATTTTCAATAACAAAAACTAATTAATAATAAAAAGTAATATCAATTAATAATAAATTAACAGTAAATTATCAATAAACAAAAAGTGTTTTTAATATGTAATTAATTACAATTAAATTACTTCCCACCCTATTCCCCTATAAACCCACAACCCGCTACAGAAAATAAATTAATAAAAGTATCATAATTGTGAATTAATCAATTAATACAAATTAATTACCAATTAATAAAAATTAATTACCAATTAAAAATTAATTAACAAGACATTCAAAATGAATAGCAATAAATAAAAAACATATTTAATTAATTACAATTAAATTACTTCCCAACCTATTCTCCTATAAACCCACAACTTGCTACAGAACTAAAAAGCTAAATTAAATTAAAAATAATTAATAATTGCTAAAAATTAATATTTAATTTAATATAATTAAATTACTTCCCACCCTATTCCCCTATGAACCCACATTCTGCTACAGAATTAAATTACGCAAAAAATAAATAACATAAAATTCATTACTTAAAAAAAATAAAACATACATTACAAAAATAATATACAATTTTCACACATATACTAACATACAAAACACATTAAAAAAATCGATTTTATTAAAAATTCGATATATTTTAATGCCTATATTATATACTTCGATATTTTTACTTCTATATTTTGACAATCGATATTACTTACCTTCAATTCGATATTTTTAACCACTATGTATGTATCCATTCGATATTTTGTCCATTCTATATTTTTATTTCGATATTAAGTCCATTCTATATATTTTTTTCGATATTATATCTAGTTACCCTCAGGGCCTAACCAGGGGATATTGTTGGCCAAACTACTGAAACCCGCTCTATGGATTCCCCGCCTGTGCATTCCCCTGTCTATGGCTCTACACTGTTGGCGGCGCTGTGTGAAGCTAACAGGGGGAGTGACACCTTACGCTCCTGAGTTTCCACTGGTGGGATGCCCCAAGGCGATCCCCTGACCTTCTTTACAGCAGGGCAACTAAGCCCTTGGACGGAGACAGGTTTGGCGGCCATAAGTGACTATTGCCAAAAAGGCTGCCTCATCGCCCATTGGAGACCTATAAGAGCAGTCTGGCTACCTCTGGTCCAATTCCTTACCTACAAAGCTCTCACGCATACTTTTCAGGACTTATGAGGAGTGGCTGAAATGGACCCTCAGACGCACAGGGTCCTCTGCCTCTTGCTGACAAAGGGCTCTAGCAGCCATTTGGTCACATGGTTCTATACTGCACTGAATGGCTTGGCCGGGATGCCCTTGGATGCCCTCCAAGCCTGATGGATGCTAAGTGGGGAGGATGTTAGCCTATCCCCAGAAGGTCTCCTGTAACTCACATCTCAAGTTCATCCAATAGAATTACACACATAGGACTTACCTGATGCCTCACAGGGTCAGCGTCATCTACTGTGGTGACCCCAGGGGGTTCCTACTCTGTGCGGGTCTCGAATCAGACTTCGGACATGTGACAAGGGGCTGTCCTGTGCTTTCTGGGTTTTGGGATGAGGTCATAATGCGGCTTAATAGAACCCTGAAAAGAACACTTAAGAATGCTCCCAAAGTCTGCCTTTTGGGCACATTCCTTAGATCCACACCTACGAAAGAGGGAACAGGTTTCTTGACCTGGCATTGATTCTGGCCAAATGACGCATCGCAATGGTCTGGAAGTCAGCGCCGGGACCCAGGGTGGACACCTGGGTCAAGGATGCCACCTTGTGGGCCCGAGCTGAAGAAAGAATGCTGATACTGGAGGGTGAGCGTGGGGTCCATTACAGGCCTATAGCCCCACTGTGGTCGGAAATGGCGGATAAATGGGGGTCTCCCACAACTGCAGCTGGACAGGTGGGCAACGAACATGGGGAACTGGGGAGACGGCTTGCCCTTCCTGAAGGATCTGGGCTTCTGCGCAAGACTACCCCGATTGCTTGGACTGGCTGCAGCGGGGTTCATCCCCTGCCCCGTTCCGGCCAACCCACCTCTCATTTTACCACTGCCCCCGCCCCAATCCATACTGACACTGTGACTCCCCCTGGGACAATAGTTTACTCATGGACAAGGTTTAGTTACTTATTATTTCTTTCTTTACTTAGCTTCTTTACATTCTGGCAGTACAGTCACATCGTGACGGTTGTACCGGCTTGTGATTCCACTTTCAGAGGGTTTGCTGATCACTGAAGGTTGCACCAGCATGTCCCACTGATGTACCATGAGGAGCACTGAACAGTGTTTCAAAACTCTGTCTATGTAAATGTGAGACAGGGACAAAGACGACAGCTCACTCTGGACGATAAGAATTGTGATAAATTGCTGTTTTCTACCATGCCTCGCACGTATCTTCATAAATGTGATTTTTTAACATGTTGTGCTTTTCAACTATGCCAATAAAACATAACTGTTAAAAAATAAATAGTGAGTTCTGGAGTGAGTCACAAAGGTCAAGTAAAGAATAGGACTCAATATTCTCTGCTTAAATATATTTCAACTGGGGATCATGCAATCTGGCTCTGTGTACCCCACATAACACCTCTATGATTACCCTCTTCTATGGGATGACCACTGATACCATTTAGTGTGGTTTTAGTGTGGGTGCTACCTTCAACTGCAAGCTGTTTTACATCCCACAGGTGAACAATGTGACGAAGAATGTGTTCCTCTAACTCTAACTCTAACTCTGCTCACTATTGAAGGAAGTGATACCAAAGGGGATGATGGACGGAGCGTTTGAGCAAATCAAGCACTTACCCCCAGTCAACTGATCTGGGTTTAATCCATCATCATTCTTTAGCTCACTCCTCCACCCCAGTTCAGACATGGCCATATGAAAATCAGTCTGACCCTGTGCCTCATGGGAACAGTCCAGCCCGAACTGCCAAACCATGTCTTCCCTGGACCGGAAACAAGCATCCTGGGACCGGTTTCGGGTTCATAACCCTAATCAGCCAGGCTATCTTGAATCCAGTGGCAAAGTGAGCAAGGGACGCATGTCTGGGCATACCCTGCCAACTCAGGGCGAACAAAGCGATACCAAAGGGGATGATGGACGGAGCGTTTGAGCAAATCAAACACTCACCCCCAGTCAACTGATCAGGGATCTATTGAAGGAAAACCACCAAATTACTATATCTTTATAGTGGGCTTCTCTTACTATTGAAATAGGTTTTCTGGACCTTTCCCTGCTGTTCCTCTGCTGGTTACCAGCCAAGCAGAGGACCCTATTCAAAACCCTCTGGCTCAGTGAGTCACAAGGCTCCTGACCAATTCATAAAGTTAGTGCTTTCTCACCACTTGACAAGACACCTACAGTAGTACTTTCAAAGCTCTCTCTTGCTCCGCTATCCTAGGTATTGATGGCTTGTGGAGATTCCTACACTCACAAACCTCTAGGCGTTTGTCTTTTCGTCCCTTCCTGTTACTCTGCCTCAGGAAGGAGCTAAGAATATTCTGTGAAGCACTGAAAATTCACTTTCAACTTTCCTGCCAATCATGCACTAATCGCAGACTGCACATAATAGTACCATGTTGTCCTCTTCTGGTTAATAGGGTAGAGAGTGTTCTGTAAAAACAATAAAACAATTACAAACTAAAATCAAAAACACATCAATCAAGCCAAGTATCCTTAAAGCTGGGCGAAATTTCCATAATGCCAGCATAATCCTGCATAATTTTGGGAATTTCGTGTTACACCATTATACAACAGTAGCACAAGAGAACAGCATCAGCGCAAATGAGAATGTATGTGAGTGACTTGTTTGTGGCACCTGTGTTTTTTGTTCTATTTTAAGTGCAAAAAGAGACCCCAGTCCAAATTTCATGCTGAAAAATAGCACTAAATGATGTTTTTCTCGACTTTTGTGAAATTTTGTCTACTTACACAAAAGTAAAATATACAAATTTTGCACACCTCTAGTATCCATCTTCAAGCTATCCCATACCAAAGTGCTGGACATATAGCAATAGACATCTCCTACATTACAGATTAACTTTCAATGAGTGCCCTGCACTAAATATGCTACAAAAGTGGCATACGGACCAAAGTGTGATTTTTGTGGTTTGGTGAAAATCCAATCAGTAGTTTTTAAAATAGTCTAATTTGAAAAGCGTGTCAGGCAGGTTTTGAATGGTTCATTTTATGTATATATGGACATGTGGAAAAGCATTTTTTTTATTTGCCTATAGCTTTAGCACGATTTGATAAACATGTATGAAATCTGAGACCCACCATCAAGTGTTGCTTACTTTTGGTATTTTCGTTTTCATACAGATCTGTCAGTGGAAGGGGATATCCTCTAAAGGTGGGGGAGTTCATAAAAGTATTCATTTATAAATAACATTGGCAACGATTGATGAATGTGCACAAATATTGGCAGACCTTTAGCATGTTTGGCAGTATGTTGGTACTGGGGTGGGCAAAAAGTGTTCATTTACTATTTGCTGCTGTTTGGTGCTGTTTTCATTGTGTGACTCGTGGGTTTTGTTCAAATGAGACAAAAGAGACAAAGCTAAAAGCGGGGTTAAAAAAATCTTTAATTTGTTCAAGAAATGGGTGGAATATGGAGACTGCCCGAAAGTTGGAGACACTGAAGATGTTCAACATATTCTTGGAGTGCTGAGTTTCATTCAGATCAGTAAAGGTGAGGACATGGTCAAAATGTAAGCATAAAAGGGCTGATTTGAATTCTTCCCTTTGGCAAATCATGAAGAAATTAGGCAGGCATTTACATGTTTATCTTTCTGTTGGTATGTCAGGTTTTGTGCAGACATACCAATGTGGCGTGTGGGATAATAACTTTGCTTTCTCATTGATGGACCTAGAACAAAGGTTTTGATACCAGCATTGAGCTTAATTCCCTACTTTATTCAACAGGAAGACCTCATGGGAAATTGGCTGCCTCTGGCAAACCTTGTTCTACACACCAGAAGTCTATGAGCAACTGGGGTGCACTAGAAGATGTCCAGGCCCTGCAGTTTCCTCTGCTGCACACAATTCAAAGGTGTGCACAAATGGTGAACGGCTGAATTGGTGGATGAGTGAAAGGCAAGGCTGCGAGCCAGGCCCTTTCACCAAGCCCCGCACACTAGGTTCAGCACAGAACCGAACCACTGGTGGAAACCCCCTCCTCATGACCAAAAGTTGTACACAGTGTGTCTTGGCTGCTAGGGAGGTTGGATGCAGAGCTTTGCTACTGGCTGATCCCAGTAGCAGCTGGTGTGGGGGTGCAGTGGCGGGGCAGATGATGGGGGTTCATACAATAACATACATAAAAAAATACAAACAACTTACCTGCCGCCCGACACTCTTTTCTATGTCCTGATTGCCGCAGGCTCTAGATGCGGTCTCCCTCCGTCCGGCACTCTCCTTGGCTCGGGCAGAAAGGGAAGGACTTCTGCCCTAGAACGCGAAAGCAGACAATCGTGGAGCTGCGCTGCAGCTCCAGGATTGGCTGGAGCAGTCTAACCCAGCTCTCATTTTGAGGTTGGGGGCCTGTGGCTGCAGTCCCTTGGTTGATTCTCCTCCTTGGAATTGCAGGCTTTGAAGTTCGCGTGTGAGATTGGTCGGCTGAAGGCAGCCGGCCAATCTGACCTGCGCACTGGCAGGGGGCTGCATTGCTAGCGCAATTGCACTGATCAGCCCCACCCCTGCCATTGTGCTGAGCCTTGGACACATCAATAAAATGGTACTTAAAACCATTTTATTCATGTGTGGGCCTGCTGCACTCACAGCAGTCGGGGCAACGCTCCTCCGCCATAATGGGGGAGCCACCCCTGGCTGATCCTCAGTACACCTGCCAAGGGCCAATGCCAAGTCCACACAGAAATTCACCAGTTATTTTTACCTACAGATCCACAACTCATTCCTCAATACACTAATCATGACCTCACATAGGATTCTACAGATGACATCATCAATGACCACAAAGATATAATCACATATCATCTCACGATTACTGTCATTGATTCTATTCTATGAATCTGCAATTGTTTATTTGCATGTGTTTTTATGTCCTTATGTTGTGTTGCTACGCACTTTTAATTATTGTTGTCAAATATCACCTCACCTCGAACCAAGCATCATCACTCCCCATCTCTTTGTGAATATAGCCAAGTGTACAAGTACATTTGCCATACACAGCGGGGTTTCACTGACTGGAATTACACCAAACTTGGATGAAAGTACAGCTGGACTTCAGAAACATGCATTTTGTGGATTAGTGTAAATTCGTTCAGTAGTTTTTGAGATATTTATGTTTTAAAAAGATGTTGGGTGGGCTTCAAACAGCAAATTCTGTATAAGTTACGTCAAAAGATTTGAATTTTTATTAGATGTGATTGGTTGAAGAACAGATTGCAGTATGTATATTTTTTGCCATCTTTAAATTTATGATTTCAAGCTAATAAGTAAGCTTGAAGGGAATGGCAGGCATGAAGATTGTTTTTTTGATGCCACAAAGGGAATAGATAAATAGCCAGATACACGGAACAACTATTTATTAGTGATGCCAATGATGATGCTTATGGGAAACAAAATGAAATCAAATATGGTATTTGTTAGAGCGCACAGCTACTCAAGCTAGAGTGTCCTAGTGCCTTGACCGCAGTGGGAGAAAGAGTGGGAAAGACCCAGTTAGTGATTAAAAAGGCACGTTTTTAGGTTCTTCCTGAAGGACAGAAGGTTTGTGTTTAACCTCAGGGCCTCCGGGAGGCTGTTCCACAGTGTCACACCTAGGAAGCCAAAGGATCTGCCTCCCATGCGTGGCAGACATATCCTGGGGACGGAGGCCAGGTTGGCATTGGAAGAGTGAAGAGGTCAAGAGGTAGTGTAGTGATTAACCCGTTTAATTAGGTAGCCGGCTTCTACTTTGTGAAACGTTTTGAAAAAGATGGTCAGGGCTTTAAAATCTATCCATTCTTTTATGCGGAGGCAATGTATGGATACAAGAATCGAAGTTATATTAGATCTAGGGTTGGGTTTAATGATGGCTCTGGTGGCCGCATTCTGAACCACTTGTAAACTCTGGATCAGAGATTTAGGAAGGCCAAGGTACAGGCAGCTGACATAAGCTTAGAGGTTACCATTGCCTGCACCACTATGTTTCTGCTCTCCAGTGGAAGTAGTGGCAGGAATTTATTTAGCAGACGGAGTATGCCAAAACAAGTGCCAGTGACATTATGAATCTGAGAATGCATGTTGAGTGAGTTATCAATCACAATTCCAGATTGTTTAGCTTTGTCCTTTTCTATGGGTGGAGGTGGAAGTTCTTCAGGCCACCAGGAGTCCATTCCGAAATTTCTGGGTTTTCAAAAAAGACCACTTCCGTTTTGTCTGGACTACACTTAAGCTGATTAATCTTCAGCCAGTTGAACACCTTTGTGAGACAGGCCCTGATCTTTGCCCCATCAAAGTCTAAGCCTCTATCACAGGTGAAAATCAGCTGAGTGTCGTCAGCATAGAAGACAATCTTGGCGCCCTCTTCCTTTACCATGGATGCCAGGGGGGATAGATAGACATTAAAGAGGGTAGGGCTGAGAATGGAGCCCTGAGGGACACCCACTTCAGAGGCAGGCACCGTACATGAAAACGGAGGGAGCCAGATATCCTGAGATCTATTTCCCAAAAAGGAGGACATCCTTGTTAAGGCGGTCCCACACAGGCCGATGTCTTTGAGCCTGTTTAAGAGCCTATCGTGCGGGACCATATCAAAGGCCGCCGACAGGTCGAGCAGTATCAGAACAGCCTTGCCTCCCTGGTCCAGTCTGCCCCTAATGAACTTGGTCACCTCCAGCAAAGCTGACTCTGTACTGAAGTTAGCCGTAAAGCCGGATTGGGGTTCATGGAGAAACTTAGCATCTTCAATGTGTCTTTGTAGGGCCTTGTTTACATGCTTCTCTAGTACCTTAGAGAGGGCTTGAAGTAGAGAAATCGGCCTATAATTAGCCGGATCCATCCAATTGGCATTAGCCTTTTTTATCAATGGAAGAATCTTTGGATGCTTCCATAATTTGGACATAGTGCCTGAAGAAAGGGAGGTTTGAAGAGCTGAAGTACTGTAGGGTAATAATGGGGCTAATAAGGTCAGGATATTGGCTGGGCAGGGGTCGGTTGGGGAGCCCGACTTAATACTTTGAATGAGGGACAGTAGCTCTTCCAGCTAGAGCTCCAGGAAAGCGTGTAAAAGTGGAGGATCCAGGTTTTAAAATTTATTATTAGCACTATGATAGAAAGACAGCTCATCTTCTGAGATGTTAGAGAAGGCTTGTTAGGTCAGCAAGATCTTTTTATGAAAAAATTGGGCAATGTGCATTGACCATTCTTCTGTACATGGTCCTTCAATTGAGCCGGCTTTCGGTGAGGTGAAGGATTTCACTATCCTGAAGATATCTTTACTTTTGTTTTAGAAATTTTCAATCTTTGTTTGGAATAAGTTATTTTTGGCAGTTTTTACCAAAGAATAGTGTTTTTTTTTATTTTCTTTGCAAATCTTCCTGTCTTCCGGCAAGTAGGATTTGCGCAATTTCCGTTCCATTTTCCTACAGTTCCTTTTACTGGTTTTAAGACGATCACTAAACCAGGGAGCCGCCGCGGCTGACCTCTTAGAGGAACGGGTGATAACCGGATCCGCTGCCTCGATGTTGGTATGAAGCCAGGAATCTATCTGAAGGGTGCTCAATTCCGGGATATTAGATAGCTCTGGTGGAGAGCGTCCTAGGGCATCGGCTAACTTTTGGATGGATATTTTATGAAAGGCTCAATAGCTGGAGGTCTTTTGCCCAGCGACCGCCCGGAAGGTTGAGCCAGAATGGGGTATATCAAATTTAAGAAGGAAGTGGTCAGATCAAGTGATTGGAGAAAGAGGATCAGCAGATAAATTGAAATTATGGAAAATTTGGTCGAGGGTATGACCTTTCTCAGAGAAACATCATTAACAACGCGGGGATTACATCGCGATGCTATTACATTGCGGTTTTCACAACGCAAGTCGTTACAACGAATTGCGCTGGATAGCGCTCTAGGACAAGGAATAGTATAATTTACTATCCAACACCATCCCTACTGTACGTAGACTGGTGTTGGAATGCTAAATTATACTACTCCTAAGTCCAGCCCCCTCCAACGCAAGTCGTTGTAACGACTTGCGTTGTAAAAACCGCGATGTAAAGTACCACGATGTAAATGTATGCGTTGTAACGTCATACATTCCCTTTCTCATGGGTAGCCGAGGAAATAGATGGGAGCATCTTAAAGGTCTGCAGTGTCTCCAACAAGATTGTAGCTTGGAGATTTTTCACATTATCCATATGGATATTAAAATCCCCCAGCCTCAGACAATCTTTGTATTTTAGGGCCAGGGAGGAGGTGGCTGAGTTGAGTGAAGTAATACAATTTTTGATAGCACCAGGGGGTCTATAAATCAAAAAAACAGCCACCCCACCACCCTTACACCAGAAGTGATGTCCTTAATTTTGTCTTTTGAAAGGTCACACATAACATAACATAACATAGCATAACATTTTGTGTATTTTTTGTTTTTTCAATGCAGCCATGGAACCACTTATTTGTGTATTATTTCAGTGATTTTTTTTAGGCTCTACTCCCAAAGAAAGGAAAATGTGTGAGCAATAGCTGACTTGAAACTGTGTGTTTTTCACTGATTATATATATAAATATGCTATGTCGTTGAATATGGCGCTGACGTATTCCCCCTAAACGTAATGTCATACCGAAGAAGCCTTTAAAACTGCTTGAGCAGTTGACCTCTGACTCTGAGGATAAAGTGTCTTTGCTAAGATCACATACCGTGCCAAGATAATAAACCAGGGCATTAACTCAAAATACCCTGCCTTTAAAATGTAATTATTAGTGTTCAGTGACACCGTCATGCCATAAATCTACCTTAACAACATGTTTTTAAACATGGAAAACACTATATTTAGACTTAAGTTGATGTCTGTTAAGGGGCTGGTATCCAGAACGGAAAGCCAAAAAAGAAAACAGAATTGAAAGAGGCGGCCCGGGCACCAAAGCAACAGAACAGCAAAAGAATCTGGTGATCTCATGTTTTTTACAAGAAAAAAACCTAACCACTAGACCACACCCCTGAATTAAACATATGATAATCAGTATCCAAGCTGAAGCCTTCCCACACACCATGAAAGCAAATCCAGATATATTTTCTATTGCGGTATTTGAAGTCAAGTAATTTGCTTCCGTGTGGGCTTCTAGTCGTAATTCATAATAAGAGGGTATTTCTGGTGTTTGGCGGCCAGGGCTATGTTGCTCTTTACAGAGACCATTTCTTGGGTATGTTGACTACTAGATTACGCAAACAAATCAAACGATGCATAACAATACAATTTGACTTTTTTTGTTATATCTTCTTTACAAATGATAAAAGCAATCAGGTGTTTCATGCAGAAGAGTACATAGGAAGTATATCAAAGTTTGAATTGAAAATAACTGCAGCAGGCTTGATTAACTACCCTTAACATTCAAACAATGTATAGAACCCTTTCTAAATTTGCACGATTGACGATAAAAATATGTTCCCATCCCTAAGTGGCTAAGGTTTTGCCCAGACGTGGCTCCCTTGCTCGCTGAGTCACTGGATTCAAGCTAGCCTGGCTGATGAGCGATGATACCACAAAACCGGTCCCAGGATACTTGTTTCAGGTCCAGGGAGGACCTGGCTTGGCAGTTCGGTCTGGACTGTTCCCATTGGGCGCAGGCTCATCACTGATTTGCATATGGCTGGGGCCAAACTATGGTGATGTGGCGAGCAAATAACAATGAATATGTTATGTTAATTCAATTTATAACTCACTTGAAAATTGAGGAAGAGACGTGCAGCTCTGTTTTGTATGACTTGCAATCTTCTTAAAGCAGTCTCATTTATGGAAGCCAGTAAATCATTGCAATAGTCTAAGTGACTGATAATGAGTGCTTGGACAAGTATTTTTCTCACAGAATGAGGAAAGAAGGGGAAAGACTCTCCTTAATTGATTTAGCATGAAAAAACAAGTGCCAGTAGTGGTAGTAACCTGATTGTTCTTGGTAAGTGCTTGGTCGAGGTCTACGCCCAGATTTCTTATGACTATTATGGGGGAAGGGGCAGGATCTATTTCCAAAGGCCACAATTGGGATGTCTAAAACTGCTGAGGCTTGCCAAACAACGTGATTTCAGTTTTGTTGTCATTTAGCTGGAGGCAATTAGCAGTCATCCAGGATGCAATAGCAATAAAGCCTGCTGCAAAACAAGCTTTAGGTCATGATCCAAAGTAAATTTCAACTGCCTGTTGCCCCATATGAAAAAAGTAAAAAACATAATTTCTGAAAAGATTGGCAAGGGGAGCCTTATATATATTAAACAGCATGGCCCCAAACAGGAGCCCTGGGGCACCTCTTTATCCACTTTCACAATACACAATTTATAAGCTCCCATGGAAATAGTGTCGGTTCGATCAGTCAAAAAGTCCTTGAGCCATGATAATACCGTCCCATGAATTACTACCTCCTGTAATCAATATGTATTTCTTTATTTATTTTATTTATTATGAGTTTTATATAGCGCTAACTTGAACCGAAGGTATCGGAGCGCTTTACAGCAAGAATCATTCATAGGATACATTAAGCAATTTAGTGTATATATAAAAGAAACATGTCACTCGTAAGCATGACTCACGGTGAGTGGGGGGGCGGGAGGTAGTCAATGCGGAGTGTGAGGTAGAGGTCATTGAAGCCAAACTGTCCGTGTGCGACTATGGTTTGTCTCTGGCGACTGGCTTGTAGCTATCCGTTTGGGGGAGATCGGTTGAGGAGGAAGTCCATGAGTTGCCTTTTGAATTTTACGTAGGAGGGGTTAGTCCTGATTTGGACTGGAAGGGACTTCCATATTTTCAGCACATTTCCGGCAAAAGACATAGATGAGGTTTTTTGTCTGCGAGATTTCGGGGGGATAAGGAGTAGAGTGTTTGTGCTCCTCAGGGTTCTTGACTACCGGCCTTCTGGAGTTTAGCAGCCAGGTAGGCGGGTTTCCCTGTGTGGAACACTTTGTGTGTGAGGCAAGCGGTTTTGAAGCTGGCACGCATTTAGACAGGGAGCCATTTTAGCTCTTTGAGTGCAGGCGATACGTGATCATTTTCCTTTTCTCCGGTGACCATTCTGGCAGCTGCATTCAGAGTTGATCTGAGTGGAGCTAGATGGGATTTTGCTGCTCCTGTGAGGGTTGCAATTCTGTAGTCCAGTCCGGACAGTACCAGGGATTGTGTGGCTTGTTTGAGGTCACTAAGAGGGTATACACCCGTTACAACGCATTTTTTACAACGCACTACCATTACAATGGAACTTTTACAACGCAAATACTATTACAACGCATTTATTTACAACGCATGTTTTTACAACGCAGGTACCTTTACAACGCATACCATTACAACGTAAGTATTGGTAAGTATATAATTATATTTAAAATGTTATATGTTAGGTTTTTTTTAAAGGGGTATTTTTAGAGTTCAGGGTCAGTATTGGTTTTTTGGGTAAAGGGGTATTTTTAGGGTTCAGGGTCAGTTTTAGTTTTTTGGGTAAAGGGGTATTTTTAGGGTTCAGGGTCAGTTTTGGGTTTTTGGGTAAAGGGGTATTTTTAGGGTTCAGGGTCAGTTTTGGGTTTTTGGGTAAAGGGGTATTTTTAGGGTTCAGGGTCAGTTTTGGGTTTTTGGGTAAAGGGGTATTTTTAGGGTTCAGGGTCAGTTTTGGGTTTTTGGGTAAAGGGGTATTTTTAGGATTCAGGGTCAGTTTGGGGTTTTTGGGTAAAGGGGTATTTTTAGGGTTCAGGGTCAGTTTTGGGTTTTTGGGTAAAGGGGTATTTTTAGGATTCAGGGTCAGTTTTGGTTTTTTGGGTAAAGGGGTATTTTTAGGGTTCAGGGTCAGTTTTGGGTTTTTGGGTAAAGGGTTATTTTTAGGGTTAAGGGTCAGTTTTGGGTTTTTGGGTAAAGGGGTATTTTTAGGGTTCAGGGTCAGTTTTCAGTTTTTGGGTAAAGGGGTATTTTTAGGGTTCAGGGTCAGTTTTGGGTTTTTGGGTTAAGGGGTATTTTTAGGGTTCAGGGTCAGTTTTGGGTTTTTGGGTAAAGGGGTATTTTTAGGGTTCAGGGTCAGTTTTCAGTTTTTGGGTAAAGGGGTATTTTTAGGGTTTAGGGTCAGTTTTCAGTTTTTGGGTAAAGGGGTATTTTTTGGGTTCAGGGTCAGTTTTGGGTTTTTGGGTAAAGGGATATTTTTAGGGTTCAGGGTCAGTTTTGGGTTTTTGGGTAAAGGGGTATTTTTAGGGTTCAGGGTCAGTTTTGGGTTTTTGGGGTACAGGGGTACAGGGTAAAAATAAAGTAAAATTAAATTTAAATTAAATTAATTAAATGAAATTAAATTAAATTAAATACAATTACATTAAATTATATTAATTTTAAATAATTTACAATTAAATAAATTATATATACTTACCAATACTTACGTTGTAATGGTATGCGTTGTAAAGGTACATGCGTTGTAAAAACATGCGTTGTAAATACATGCGTTGTAATAGTATTTGCGTTGTAAAAGTCTCGTTGTAACGGTATGCGTTGTAAAAGTATGCGTTTTAACGTCATACATCCCACTAAGAGGGATGAAGGGTTTAATTTTGTTGAGTAGTTTAAGGTTGAGGAATGTGCTTTTTTCGGTATTTTTGATGTGTTTGTTCATGTCTAGTTTGGGGTCCAGAGTGATTCCCAACGATTTTGCGGAATCAGCTAGGGTGAGGTTATGATTGAGAGCCTCGATTATTTTTATCCGTTCTGTGATTTGGGTGTTCTCCTCTTTGTTATGGATGAGGAGGATTTGCGTCTTGTCCTGATTGAGTTTTAAGTGGTTGCGTGAGAGCCAGTGTTGGACTTCTTGTAGAGTGACGTTCAGTCTCTTGATGTCTTTGATGGAGGAGGTTTCCAGGTACATTTGAGTATTGTCTACATAGAGGTGGAGGGGAATGTTGTTGTTTTTTTGTATGGAAGTAAGGGGCTCCATATATATGTTGAAAAGTTGTGGGAAGAGCACTGATCCTTGGGGGACACCCCTACATACAGGGAGTGGATCAGACGAGAAGTTCTTGATCTTTATATTTTGGGTGCGGTTCTGTAGGAAAGAGGTGAACCACTGTAGGACCGCCTCCTCTGCTCCCGCCCTTTCTTGAAATGCTATGAAGAGTAGTTTTTGGTAAACCATGTCAAAGGCTGCCAAATAGATCCAAGAGTATGAGTAGATAGGATTGGTCTTTGTCCAGAGATTTGTGCATATTGTCTAATACATTTAATATCGTACATTCTGTACTGCATCCTTTTCTGAACCCTGATTGATGAGGATCAAGAAGGTTGGTGCTGTCTAGGTGTTGAGTGAGTTGGATGAGTACACATTTTCCCAGAATTTTCACTAAGAGAGGGAGGTTAGAGACGGGTCTGAAGTTATTCAGATAGTTTGTGTCCGAGCCAGGTTTTTTCAGTAGAGGAGTGACTTGGCCGATTTTGAGACAGTCAGGCATGACTCCAGTGCTCAAGGAGATGTTTATAATCTTAGTCCAGTGTGGGGCTAGGCATAGTTTGAGCTGTTTGGTCAGTTGGGTCGGTAAGGGATCCATCTTGTGTGCTGAGGCTTTGGTGTTAGAGATCATTTTGATGACCTCTGCTTCGGAGATGGGGGTTGAAGGATTTCCATAAGTTGGGGGGGGGGGTGCTTAGTTGTGAAATCTTCTGACTCAGTGGGCAATTTGCTTTCGTGAGGGCTGTTCTGTACAACCAAGGAGAGTTCTATCTTGGAGATTTTGTCATTGAAGAAATTGGCAACACACAGGTCTTTGGAGGCTATAACTTGTGTCATAGTGGGTTTTGAGGTTTGTTGCTTGATGAGGGTGAATCATTCTTTGGGTCTGTTCTTAGCTTTGTCTAGGGCGTTGCAAAAGAAGGAATTTGTTTCATTTTTTATGTGTCTGTTGTATCTCCCTCTTACTGCTTTGAGTCTAGCTCATAGGATTGTGGACGGGTTGTTTTGCCACAGTCTTTCTGCCGCTCTTAGTTCTCTTATTTCTGAGTTTAAGTCCGAATTGAACCATGATCTGGAAGGAATGTTCCTGACTCTTTTTAGTTTCAGGGGGGCTATTTGGTCCATAATGGAGGTCATGGTGGAGTTGTACTGAGAAGTAAGTTCAGTTGCTGATAGTTCATCCATGTGTAAGGGGAGGAGGGAGCTTACCTTTTCCTCCAGGTCAACAAGAGGGATTTGGCTTAGATTTCTCACCCAGCGCAGTGGGTCCCGAGACTCGGGTTTGTCTTTGATCCTTGGGTTTAGGCGGAACAAAATTATATGGTGATCCGATCAGTCCACAGGCAATGTCTGGTCGATGGAGACTGGGTCTGCATGAACGATAATGGCGTCGAGGATAGAACCTTTGTTGTGGGTTTCCTCGGTGCAGTGTTGGGTGAGATTGAGGTTGCTTATAAGATCATTGAGGGTTTTGATTAGCGCAATGTTTTCATCTTTCCACTTTTAGTTGAGGTCGCCTAGAAGTATGTTGTTTGGGCCATGGAGTGATGAATGAGTTAATAGGTCGGAGAGCTGCTCTCCGAAGGAGGAGGTGTTTCTTAATAATAATAAATAATAATCCTGTATTTGTAAAGCACACAGCTAACTCGTAGGTTTCCCGGCATTGAGGGCCGTCGGGAAGATTAAGCAAGCTATTTCCCAGAGACACATGGTGCTGGGCAGACCCCTGTCGCCGGTGCCAGGGATCGAACCGTGATCCCCAGCATCCATCGTCAGTCAACCTGGCCGCTGCCCCACACCTTGGTGGATGGGAGAGGAGATGACAGATTAGTGAGTTGTTGTCAGTCATCTTAATGGTTGTAGTAAGACATTCAAAAGAGTTATATTTGAGGGAGTTAGTTTCTGTTACAGAGAAGCTGTTCTTGTGTATGATGGCTATGCCTCCTCCTCTCTGGTTTTTGCAGTCTTTGTCTAAGATAGCGAAGCCCGGGGGCACAAGCATGTCCATAATTGGGGGAGAGAAATCATTTAGCCAAGTTTCATAGATGAACGTGATGTCAATGTCGCGTATGAGGATGTTCTCTGCCAATTTGGTTGCATGTTTGGATGCTTACCTGCAGTTAATGAGCATGCAGTTGGTGTTAGAACTCTCGTTATTGGGGTTCTTCGTTAAGGGAGCCCTGGGGTTATTAGTGAGGAGGGCTGGTGGTCTTAAGGGTCTGATGGGGGGGGGGGGCAGTCTCTTCCCATACCAGTGATCACCTGAATCTTGGATCTGGGGTTGACTTTCATGGTTGTGTCAAATGTGGGGGCAAGATCTATTGCGTCTTTAGTGGACAAGGAGGATCTTGTTCTTATGGATCTTTGAGTCTGGTTCGGGAGGGGGTTGTGTTCCAGCTGAGCCGTTGCGTCTCATGAGGCCTTGAGTGATTAGTGCTGGTGGATAGGGGATTCGGAAGTGGATGTTGGGTGGGTTTTCGGAGTGTGGTGAGGTTCCGTACTATTTCTGAGAGGCCCAGAATTACAGTTTCTAGCTGGCTCTCCAGCAAGGACAGTCGCTGGTTCGTCTTTAAGTAGGGAAGGGAAGAGGCTTCTCGGGCGGATGTTGCAGCTGTTTTGTTTCTGGGTCTCTGAGACTGAGTCGTGATCATCTTTATATAGGGAAGTGAGGAGGCGTCTCGGGCGGGTTGTTGTAAATAAAACAACGGTATTATTAAGCATTAGCTGAAGCCATAATGCATCAGTCCAAATATCTAGTATAGGGATTCCATTTTGTATTTCGAGTCCGCCATTTTTCATGCCCTACATTGCCATGTGCTCAATGTTCTGATTGTCCTACCTCTCTGCCAGTTACACTGTGGATTCTACCTAGCAACAGTTATTATTAGTCCTTCTTGAGAGTGTAGCGCATGCTCAGCAGAAGTAACAGTTGTTCCTTATTAGCATAGCCCTCCCATGTTCTAGAAATACTGTTAGCTCCACCCACTGATATATTTGGAAATGTCCTTACGTGGTTGTAACCTCTGTCTAAGCTGTAAGCTGAACCCCTTCCACTGTGTATAAAAGGGGCCATGTGCTTGTATTCAGTGTGCTACTCTGTATAATGCTGTAGAAGTGTTGTGGAGGTTGTATCACCACCTTTAAAGGTTTATTAAACTATGTTTTTGTATTTCCAGTTTCCTTGCCAACTTCATTTGAAAGTCTAAGGACTTTGTACACAGAAGGGCGGACCCTTTCGGTACCTTTGGGCCTTGCTGAGGCCTGAACTCATCAATTGGCGCCCAACGTGGGGCTCATCGGCGACTCGGAGGCTCGAAGGACTGGTCGTGACGAAGGAGTGGAACTCTGCCGGGGAAGTGATCACTGCCAGCGGCGTCTTTAGTCCTGGCATCCTGAGGTATTTCTTCCTTCCTTCCGATCTGACCATCTGGGTGGCGCCGGTCTTCGACTGAGACCTCTTCTGTCGGTTTGCTGTGGATAAGCTGTTTGAGCAAATTGTGGAACTTGGCAAGTGGAATCTGGACGCTCGTGCTTGGTAAGGACCAATGTATGGTAATTACTGTGAGTGTTTATGGTAGCCAGTGATTAGCAAGGCAGTTTTAGGATACACTTGCTGTGGCTTATGGATATGGATATGGAGATGTTTGGATGATCGATCATATTATGATTATGAATATGGGTATATATGCGTTGCAACACATATAGGCAGGCAATGTGGAGATTTTTCTCCAACATATGGTTGTGAGCGGCGCAACGATTAAGTGCCATTTTTCTGTATAAATATTGCGTATTTCGCACTATTTCTAGCATGCCTGTTTTTAGCACACTACGTAAGTGGTGCTGCTGTGGAAACCGGTTAAGTCTTGAAGAATCGCAGCCGGCTCCCCCAGAAGGGACGCCGAATAGGGACATGTATATTAAGTTTGGTCTTTCCCCTATAATGTACAGCACATTGTGGAGGAAGTATACCAAGAAGGATCCTGAGTTGAGATGGCCTTTGTATGGTTCGTTTGATGTGCGCATAATTGAGTATGTGGAACAGTGCCTGTGTAAGCGCCGAGCGAGACAAGACATGTTTGAGAGTGTGCGAATGTGGGTGAAAGAAGTACGCGAGCGTGAGAAACGTGAACATGCGCTGATTGAGAAAGAGCAGAGGAAGAATGTGCGTGAGAAGGCGCAAGAAATGAGACAACGTGAACAAAAAGACGCGGAAGAAAAACGGGAAAAGGAACGTAGATTGCAGATATCTGGCCAATATCCCATTCGTCGGCCTCTTTATCCTGTCCTTAATAATTCTGATGATGATTTTTCATTACTAGATCGTTCTCCGCCTCCGTATGCTGGCCCGTCTGCTCCGAAAGGGGAAGATGAGGATTCTGGATCATTTAAAGATAAGGTAGACACGCGGTCTAAGCTAACATCTGATCGTATGGCGGAGCTCCGACAAATTTCTTATCGTATTCTTAAGGGTACAATTCCTCTTGCTGAAATATTGTTGTCTCTTGAAAAATGGCCGGACAGGGAAAAACTTTATTTTCTTGAAACCTTTTCTGATGAAGTAGTCGGGGCTTTTCGAAAATATTCTCCTGTTCTTGAACCTGATGACATAATACAAGATAAGAAAGAATTGCGTAAAGGTCTCTTTTCTCCTTCCCAGGCAGCTGATGCAGTTCGACGGTTATTCGTATTGCGGGATGAGGCGTCTCGGTTACGAGAAGAAAAACGACAAAAGACGGTGGACGACAAAGAGACGGGTTTGAGTGGCGATGGGAAACAACCATCTATCTTTTCTTCAGATAAGGTCGATATTGTGCATGTTAAA
The DNA here is from genome assembly GCF_964261635.1 of Lissotriton helveticus. Taxonomy (NCBI): domain Eukaryota; kingdom Metazoa; phylum Chordata; class Amphibia; order Caudata; family Salamandridae; genus Lissotriton; species Lissotriton helveticus. Next base: position 1,587,976,474 of record NC_136067.1, on the reverse strand, counting down.
CCTATGCGAGAGGCAGCGCCTTTGTATGTTCCTCCTAAAGGAGCGGGTACTAGTTCAGATAAAGATTCAGCTGATGCCCGAGGGTATTTTATCTATAATTGGGTATATACTCCTTGGAATAGAGCGGATGTTATGGCCTTAAAGAAAGCGTTACCTGACCCACGGAAAATCCTGCTGCCTTTTATGAGGAAGTTGAGGGGCCTTTGAATTCTTGTACTATGACATTAGCTGACGTTGATTTATTCTTTGGTCTTATATTACCCCCTGACATGTGGAGATCAGTACGGAAAATTGATGATTTAGTGACGTTTAAAGCTAAATGGGAAGACATTGAGGAGGAGGACAGAGCTAGGAAACCTGCGCAGAAACCACCCCAGCTCATTCTAGACCTCCCTGCTGCTATTTTGATTAAATTAAAGACGATTATTCCCCCTAAAAAGATTGACTGGACTATGTTAGCATCTTGCAAGCAAAAGACAGATGAATCAGTTTCTGACTTCTTTACGCGATTTGAAGAAACTTTTCACGATTTCAGTGGTCAGTCTCTGACGGATGACACGGGTCGACATCTGTTTGTAGACAAATATGTTTCGAATTTATTACCGGGAGTAGCAGCTCGGTTGAAAGCGAGTGAAAGCTCCTGGACGACTTCGACTCCGGCATCCCTCCTGACAATGGCTCAGTATTACGAGCGTCAGGAATTAGAAGCAAAAAGTAATGAAGATAAGAAATCTAAGGATTTGAAAACAAAAGTTATGTTAGCACAAGTGTATGGACCACCCCAGAGAGGAAATAATAGAGGTGGTCGGGGTTTTTATGATTCTACATATAACCGCACAGACTTGGCTAAAGATCAATGTGCATATTGTAAGCAACGAGGCCACTGGGCCAATGAGTGTCCTTTAGCGCGAGAACACAGGGCTATGGGACGGGGTAGAGGTTTTGGGAGAAATCGTGGGGGTTTTTCTGGACCACGAGGTAACCTAAATGACAGGGCTAGATTCGAATCTAGGGAGCAACAACAAGGAGGGTCTAATACCTTTGATAGACGAAATCAGTATCAGATGTCTGACTATGTGCACCCCGAAAGTCATGATTCCCAATATGCATAGGATTGCGTAGGATGGGGGGAGGAATCAGTTGAAGTACCAGTAGATCAGAGGGGTCCTTATGTTACAGCACATGTTTTGGGTTCTACTGATCAGTTTTTGGTTGATACAGGGGCTACTCGTAGCGCTTTGTCTAAACAATTGGTTCCGAGGGCTCCCCTGTCTGGCTTAACGATCACATCTGTAGGGTTCGATGGAACACCTTCTCTTAGCCCATTATCCCAACCCCTTGCATTTCATGTCGACAAATTTACAGCACCATGTCCATTCTTGCTTTCCTCAAACACGCCTGACAACATTGTGGGTCTGGACATGCTGAAACATTTTAGAGCCACAATCCGCTGCTCCCCTGAAGGAGTACGCGTGATTTTAAATGATAATTACCCTGCAAAAGAGAGAGTGTGTATGGTCGCTGAAAGTGCTGCATTAGCCTCTTTACCTCACACGTTGTGGGCTACTTCAGACACTGATGTGGGACAGATGGTCATTCCTCCGGTTCACATTAGTGTGAAGGAGGGAGCTGTGTTACCACGCCTGCCTCAATATAGGATTTCACAGGAGGGTGAGGAGGCGCTCATACAGATTGTGCAGGATCTCATCCGAGTGGGGGTGGTGGAAGAAGTCCCATACAATGTTTGTAACAGTCCTATTTTACCAATCTTGAAGAAATACACCGATACTAGGGTATATCGATTTATTATTGATTTGAGGGAGGTGAACAAGATAGTGGTGCCCCAATACCCTGTTGTTTCTGACATCACGACACTCCTTACCTTGGTCCCACCAACAGCGACAACATTCTCGGTTGTCGACCTGAAGAACGCCTTCTTTTCGATCCCTATTCACCCTGATAGCCGTTACCTTTTCGGCTTCACTTTGAATAATCGATCGTATAGATTTTGTAGAATTCCACAGGGCTATACTGAGAGCCCTAGTATTTACAGTCAGGCATTGAAAAGACAGTTGGATTCCTTTGTCTTGCTTGAGGGGGTAGTGCTTATTCAATATGTCGATGGCTGCTGACACCCCTGAGCAATGTGAGACGTGTACGTTGTCCTTGCTTTCCTTTTTGGCTTCTCACAATCATAAGGTATCTAAGAAGAAATTGCAATTCTGTAGACCTAAGGTGACCTACCTAGGCCACCTTTTGTCTAAGGAGGGGCGTGCACTTACATCAGATCGTATCCAAGCCATCCTGGACAAACCAACACCTTCTACACAGAAAGATGTTCGAGCATTTTTGGGTCTTACGTCCTTTTGTAGGCAGTGGATACTGGGGTTTTCACATATAGTCAAACCACTGTTAGAGCTATTGACAAAAGACACTCCAATTCCCCTTCCTTGGACAGATGAATGTGAAAACGCTTTCCAACAGTTACGTCAGGCCCTTTGTTCAGCACCAGTGTTAGGCACTCCTGATTACACGAAACTTTTCACATTATATGTACACGAGAGAGATGGATGTGCCTCATCTGTGTTAGTACAGATGCACGGGGACAGGCAGCGTCCGTGTGCATACTTCTCAGCATTGCTCGATCCTGTTGCTCGGGCATTGCCGGGGTGTTTTCGTTCGGTCGCAGCGACAGCTGTGTCAATACGTCAGAGTGAGGGAATAGTGTTATCTCACAAGCTGTTAGTGTTGGTTCCCCATGCTGTTGACGCCCTTTTGAATCAAACAAAGACGCAGCATTTAACAAGTGCCCGTCTGACCGGATATGAACTAACGTTGCTGGCTCCCCATATCACATTGAGGAGATGTGCTACGTTAAATCCAGCAACATTGTTACCATTCCTGACGACTCAGCCTGAGGCACAAGAAGCACATGATTGTATTTTTGTGACTGAGGAACAGACAAAGGGTCGTATCGATCTCCAGGATACGCCTTTCTCAGATGTAGATGGAGAATTATGGGTGGATGGCTCCTGCCTGAAGCTACCGGATGGTACGACTTCGGCAGCATATGCCATCACTACTTTGTATACTATCGTGGAAACAGCACGCATACCACAGAAATCAGCCCAGGCAGCGGAGCTGATAGCATTGACACGAGCATGTGAGCTTAGTGCAGAGTTGTGTGTGAATATTTATACAGATAGCCGCTATGCTTTCGGAGTAGCGCACGATTTTGGCCTGCTCTGGAAGGAAAGAGGTTTTCTGACATCACATGGAACACAAATTATGTATGGAGAATTGGTGCACAATCTTTTGACTGCCCTGACATTTCCTAAAAAGATAGCTATAGTGAAATGCAGTGCACATAAGAAAGTTATTGACAAAGTAGGGCAAGGAAATGCTTTCGCTGACCAAGTAGCACGAGAAACTGCAATGAGACCTGACTCCACTTCAATGTATGTTGTGAAGTCACAAGCAGAACGATGGCATGATGCTAGGAAAGAAGTGAGGGAAATACAGAGAGTTGCTTCTGATAAAGAACGAGAGAAATGGTCTGAAAATGGAGAACTGGATGATGAAGGTTGTTGGCGCAACAAACAAATGGATAGGTGGAAGTTGCCCACAGCTTTTGTCCAACCTATGGTTCAAATGGCACATGGGCTAGCACATGTTGGAGCCTCAGCGATTGTGAAATTGCTTGCGCAAGTTTGGGAGCATCCAGAGATTGCTAGCACGGCCAAGAGAGTGGTACAGACCTGTATGATCTGTCTTAAATACAACCCAGGGAAAGGAACACGGACTCCAGCAGGAGGATTTGAAATACCTACTGCACCTTTTGAAGTCCTGCAAATGGACTATATCCAACTTGAACGCTGTAATAATCTAAAGTACGTCTTGGTGGTGGTGTGTGCTTTCAGTAAATGGATTGAAGCCTACCCTACTAAGGACAATACTGCAATGACTACAGCAAAGGTGCTACTGAAGGAGTTCTTCCCTAGGTATGGTGTTTGTAGACTATTATGGAGTGATAACGGGCCTCATTTTATAGCAGACGTTATCAAGTACGTTCTGAGAGGTCTGGGGATAAAACAGAAGTTTCATGCAGTATTCCATCCACAGTCGGCTGGCTTGGTGGAACGCTACAATGGAACACTGAAGCTTAAACTAGCAAAGATCCAGGCTTCCACTTCTCTGACTTGGCCCGACGCTTTGCCCTTGGCATTGTTGTCAATAAGATCAGTACCACACTCCCGAACCGGCCTTACACCGTATGAAGTGGTGTTTGGTCGTCCCATGAATATTTGGGGAGTGCCCAAACCAAGTTCCGTATATGATGTACCTTGTGTATTGATGAATGACTATCTGGCACAATTAACTGATAACTTGGTTTCTATTCATCAACAGGTTCGAGAAGCACTCCCTGACCGGTCCACAGGTGAGGGTCATAGTCTCCGACCCGGTGACTTCATCCTCATCAAGGCGTTCGAGAGGACGAGTGGCCTGGAGCCCCGATGGTGCGGTCCCGAGCAGGTTCTGCTCGCAACAAGAACGGCCGTCCGAGTGACCAACCGGAAGAACTGGATTCACTCCCTTCATTGTCGTAGAGTGCAACCCGGATTGGTGGAGCCTGCCGTGTTGACTGACCATCGAGAAATCCTGACTACAGAGAAAGGCCCTGCTGTGGTACCTGATGAGCAAGAGGAGTTCTTCCCGGACCCGACGACTTCTGGAGTAATAAAATACAACCTTCGACCCAGGAAGAAGTTTGCTGCTGTTTAGACTGCTGTCAGAACGGCCTCTTGGTTGGTGCAACGGAGAGCCGATGAGGCAAGGGGGGGGATCAGCCTTGCATTAGAGTAGTGACACCCGTCTTGGCCCGTTGGTGAAGAAAACAACAGCCGCCTTGGGGGAAGAGTTCTGACAGCCTTTTTTTAGTTTCAGGAAGATTTGCGAGACATTTGTTCAACATGGAGAGAAAGAAAGTGATCTGCGCCTTTGGATTTATTGCTAGTGTGGCAGTTGTTGCCATTATCACGTGGTTTGTTGAGGATGTAATTCCTGCCCGTGATCTATATGTGGTTTCTACACCGGTGCCAGAGGAGCATTTCTTTTATACGCTCCCCTATCAGGAATCAAAACACCGCTTGTCCTTTGTAAATAACACCTTCATTCAGATGCTACATCATACCCACACTGCTACAAATGAAACGAATTGCTGGATATGTGGTATGATGCCAGCGCACCAGAAGAAGGGGGGAACACCGTTTATACCTCTCCCTTTCTCTCATAATGGTTCTTGTTGTGCCTGGTATACTCTTCTATTTGCCACAAGAAAGCCTGCTGTTGGAAGATTACTTTTTAGATTAAATAAAGAATGTCACCAGAATAAAGAAGGCTATCCACAAGCCAATGGAACTATATGGGAGTGGGAAGAATATCGACCGGACAATGAGTCTACTCCCTACATTTTTACGAACACTAGAGACACTGTCGAAAGTGAAAATTTTGTGATCTCAGTTGCACAAGCACAAGCGGACTTATGTGTACAAAGTGTTGGGTACATCCCTGTAGGTGTTAGTGATTGTATTAAAGTCTTAAATATAGATGGTCTGAATAATAGCACATTTTTAGCATCCCATAATACATATTTTGTATGCGGTAATAGAGGATATTATCGATTACCAGCTGGCTGGTCAGGAGTATGCTATGTATCGTTTTAATTACCACCAGTGTTTTTAGCACCTGCCACTTATCATAAAAACTTGAAATTGTTGAATAATGCCACTGTGAATAGATACAAACGTACTTTATCTATTGATGATGTGGACCAGACCGACACTAGTTTGCAGCAATATGTAGATTTTAACTTAGGTTTATTCTTCTTTGTTGGAGCTGCCCTAAACAGTAGAAAGATAAGAAGATTAACTAGAGTTGTAGAGGCAGTGACCAACCAAACTGCTGCAGCACTAGGAAACGTAACTGAAGAGTTGCAAATTACTAGAATTGTTGCCCTGCAAAATAGAATGGTGTTAGATGTCATATTAGCAGAAAAGGGAGGAGCTTGTAGACTTATTGGAAGTAGCTGTTGTGTCTTCATCCCAGACAACTCGCCTTCTGTTTATAATGCCATAAATAAACTGCATAAAATAGCTGCTGACATACATGTAGATAATGGTACATGGACCTTCTCTAGTTGGTTTTGGACCTTATTTACTACATGGGGTTGGAAGATCCTCACTGGTCTTTGTATAATAGTAGCAATTCTTTTCACTTGCTGTATGTGTATTCACTGTGGTCCTATGATATGTTCTCTTTGCATTACCTCTTGTATACCCAATAAGAAAGCTGTTTCCGAAGCTGCTTATCAAAAGAGTCTAACTAAAGAGATTTCTAACATTATGAGCATTGACATTCAAGATGAGTATGATGACTACCCTATGAAATGGAATGGCTTCAGCTAACGCTGAAAGGGTCGTCTGTTGTAAATAAAACAACGGTATTATTAAGCATTAGCTGAAGCCATAATGCATCAGTCCAAATATCTAGTATAGGGATTCCATTTTGTATTTCGAGTCCGCCATTTTTCATGCCCTACATTGCCATGTTCTCAATGTTCTGATTGTCCTACCTCTCTGCCAGTTACACTGTGGATTCTACCTAGCAACAGTTATTATTAGTCCTTCTTGAGAGTGTAGCGCATGCTCAGCAGAAGTAACAGTTGTTCCTTATTAGCATAGCCCTCCCATGTTCTAGAAATACTGTTAGCTCCACCCACTGATATATTTGGAAATGTCCTTACGTGGTTGTAACCTCTGTCTAAGCTGTAAGCTGAACCCCTTCCACTGTGTATAAAAGGGGCCATGTGCTTGTATTCAGTGTGCTACTCTGTACAATGCTGTAGAAGTGTTGTGGAGGTTGTATCACCACCTTTAAAGGTTTATTAAACTATGTTTTTGTATTTCCAGTTTCCTTGCCAACTTCATTTGAAAGTCTAAGGACTTTGTACACAGAAGGGCGGACCCTTTCGGTACCTTTGGGCCTTGCTGAGGCCTGAACTCATCAGGGTGCTGTGGCTCTTTTGTTTCGGGGTCTCTGAGATTGAGTCGAGTTGGGGGTCGTGGATGATCTAGGCAGTTGGATATTGGGCAGCTTTGCGTGAGTGGTGTCAGTAAATGGGGTGTCAGGTATGGGTGTCGGCTGGACTTTTGGTGTTTGAGTTGCCCCAATTTCCTCAATGGAAAGTCATGGATATTGAGAGTGGGCGGTCTCGGCGGGGGTTCAGTTGCCATCTCTTGTGTGGCAGTGGAGGGAATGGGATAGGCTTCAAGGGTAGCACCCTGAGATCGCAGGTTGTTTGTTGAGAGTGGGTGATTAAGGAAGGCAGGTGTGGGTGTTGCTTGGGGGTTTGGAGGACCTGATCTGTGTTGTGGTATCCTTTACGAATGGTCGGGGGGAGAAAGTTGGGCGCTGTTGGGGAGGGGTAAACAGGGTGGAGGATGGAGTTTGGCGGGAGGAGGCAGGCTTGCAAGACAGAGGTCTTGTGGGGGTGGTGGGTTATGGAAGTGGGAGGTGGGTGCTGATTGGAATGGGCTTGGGAAGCCACGTCTATGTCGGGGCTCTGATTTGATAGGTGGGGTGTGAGCAAGTTGAATCCTCTCTGGGAGGGGTGAACGGAGTGTCCGATGGTGTCTGGAGGTGGGAGGTTGTCTGACATGGCGGGGGTCTTGGGAATTTCCTTTGAAATCGCATGGGGGGCCTTCTATTCGGGAATAAGAGGAAGGACGGGAGCTATGAGAAAGTGGAGGGCGTGAGAAAGTGCTATCTTTCTTGCCTTGGTATGCCCCCACTTTTTTCTGAACTGCTGATGTGCTTTGACTGAGTGTGCCCTGGGTTCCTGCCAACCAGTTACCCAGGGCCTGTGTTCCTTCCCTAAAACTGTGCTGAAACTAAAATCCCAATTGGCATCTATGGCCACCTGTCAGCCCCTAGTAAATGGTATCCTAGGTACCCAGGGCATTGTGACCAGAGAAGACCTCTGAGGGTTGCAGCACTTATTGTGCAACCCTCAGGGACCCTGCACTCTGGCACCCACAAACTGCCTTTGCAGGCTGAGTGCCTAAGTACAGAACTAAACAAAGAGTCGACATGGCACACATCCCTGTGTGCCATGCCCACAGAACCCACTGCCCTAGAATACTTCAGTCACCCCTCTAGCTGGGTGCCCTATGCCAGAGGTGTGGGCACAGGTGCATGAGCCCTGTGCCCCTACAGTACCCAGGGCCATTCCTGGGCACTGTAAGTGCAGTGATGCCATTAAGAGTATATGGTGCTGGGAGGTTGTCATTACGGACTCCACAGCACCATAATGGCTACACTGAAGACTGACAAGTTTGGTACCAAACTTCTCAGCACATTAAACCTGCACTGATGCCAGTGTGGAATTTAATGTACAATGCACCAAAGGGCATCTTAGAGATACCCTCTGAAAACCTAACCTACAATCCACATCTGGGCTGAGTGGCTGCAGAGGCTGCCACACAGCAGACATGTTGCTGGACCCCTTTGTGGAGAGCCCCCTGCTCTCCTGGGCCTGCATCAATGCACATCATGGGTGAGGTGCTAGGTCTCCTCCCCAAGGATTAACAGGGGGAAGCTTCAAAGTCATGCCGCCTCTGTGAGCTTCTCCAGACCCTTTGCTGTACCCAGCAACTTGCCCCCACCAGTTCTAACCCCCACTCTGGCAGGAAGACTGGCAGGAAAAACTACGTCAGTAAGGGGAGTGTGCCAGCCTGTGCCAACCCCACACCTCAGGTGGGGGAGACAAGGTGAAACACAAATCCGGGCTCTGGCCATCTTGTAGATGGGAAGCCCTGCCCAATGCCAGCTAGGCTTCTGCCCCTCTCCCACAGGAGAGGAGCAGGCCAGGGGGTGTACTCACCCCAAGGCAGGGACCCATTGGTCCCTGTCCTTGCCCTACCTGTACCACCCCTAAATTCAGTATTTAGGGGCTCCCTGAACCTTCTTTCCTCAGATACCAATACGAAATAAAGAAAGAAGATCAATAAGAAGAAGACCCGCCGTGCAGCTGCTAACAACAGGACGACAATAACTGACTTGGCCCCAGCCCTACCGTCCTGTTGATCCTGGAACCTGCTCCTGCCTAATCCCGGCAACTACTGCGGACAGCAACCTTGGGACACCCAGAGGACCTGCCTGCCTTGACCCTCTTAAAGACTGGGACTCCCATCAGCAGAGGCTCTGCTGCAACAACCAACCTGGTGCCAACCAGGAAGCTCCGGGCCAGCATACTCTGCACCCGCCAAGCCCGGGCCAGGCCCAACTCAAACAAGACCACGAGGACGTCCCCCCGGCGACTGGGACCCGAAGTCCACTGCCCAAAGACCCTCCTCGACGAACCAGCCGACACCTGCAGATCAGAACCAGGGGCCAAGGTGACCAGCCGAGGGTAAGCTTTTCCGACACCCAAAGACACCCCTGCACCCGGCACCCTACAGCCCCCTGTGCCTCCCTTTGGGGTACCTACCTGTGCTCCAAGATCCCAACTTACCTCTCGAAGTGCTGGTCGCCCCTGGAGAGTCTCCGTCCCCGAGCCTGCAGCCTTTGCTCCTTTTTTACCTTTCCCATTGGATAACATTGAACGCCCGACGGCTCAAGAGCACCCTGCACCCAGCCATCCGAGTGCCGCTGGCTGTGCCACCTTTGTTCTACCCTACTTCCCCCTTGCCCTGAGCAAGTGACCAGGAGCCCAGCTCCCACAGCCGCGTGGCCTTCTAGCCAGCAGCCACCAACCGAAGGCCTCCTTTCCCCCATTGGATATCATTGGGCCTACCTATCTCTGCACCAGGCCGGCCCTGCGCTGCTGGGACGGAACCGACTGTACTGACCTGACCCTGGTGGACCCCTGAGTCTATACCCGAAACCTTAACTGCACCAGCCAAGTACTCACCTGGAAACCGGTAACTCCCTCACCTGCCATTGGAAAACATTGACCCATCTTGACTCGAAAACTTGTGTGTGAAGTTTTGAAAAATGCAAATGTTCATATAAAATCAGCGAAAGTCCCAATTCCGAAGTACTCACCTGCAAGTAGGCGAGAAGCCAGTACTGTACCTTCAAGCCTAGTACTAAACCGCAAAAGTAATCCTTACCGGGTTTACTAGTAATCTGTATTTTCTCCATAGGAACCCATTGTCTGCTTTTCTATTAAATTTCTTCTGTCTACTTTTGAAAACATGAAATATTCTTTAAAAATCATCCGAAATACTGAAATGCAATTACCTACCTGTTTTAAGTTCAGACCCCAGTGCTGGCCCTAGAAGCCCAGTACTGGATTGCAAATATAACGCGATCATACTTTACCTACAACCTGAATTTTCTCCCATTGAATAACATTGCCAGATTGTCATTGAAAAGTTTCTAAGTGTGGACTTTTAAAACATCTTTATATTCATGAAAATTCACCGCAGTAACTAAAACGTTTTTGCTAATCTGGTTTCAGCTTAGACCCCAGGACTGAATCTAGGATCTAGACCTGGAACTACTAAAGTAATCTGTACTGTAATCAACTGTACTTTTATTGAGCTCAATGCTAAGGTGTGTCTAGACTTGAGGTGCCTTCAGCAACTCCTGTACCTATGGTGTTCACCAACGTTATTGATTCCTTGCAAAGTAATTACATGAGAGTTCTCGTATCTAGCAAAGTATATTTTTATGCCTGTTCGTTCTAAAAATAAAACAGCCATATCTTTGGATATAAAAAACATTGGCCAGGAGTTCAGTCTTTGAGTGTGTGAAATCCTTTGCTGACTGAGTGTGTACAACAAATGCTTTGCACTGGCCTCTGGTACTGCCTTAATGCGCGACCAAGCTACCACTTTTGAGAGTAAGGTCAGTCCTGACTTTAACCTCTGTTATGCCTTTGGGGTTTGTGCACTCTATACACACTGTACTTCATTATTGTCCAGTATATATAGAGCCACTTTCTCACAGAGGGGCATCGCGGAGTGAGGGGAAGAGGGAGTCGATGGCTTCTAGGTTGTCGTTATTGGCTTGGATCAAGACTGTGGCGTTGGTGTATATGATTACGGAGGTGTTGCCGCTAAGTTTGGGGCGATCAGGGAGTGTGTTCGAAAGTCTGCAGCTGTGGGTTGTGTAGGTTATTTTAGATGTGTGCAGATGTGTCTTGAGGACGTTGTTCCAATAAGCAGGTCTCATGAAGTAGTAAATGAGGTACATTTTTATCTAGCCTTTGGAAGAGCAATAGTATGTGTTCGCATTTAGGGTTTCTGTGTGTTGTCTGATCAGCCGGTGTTTAAGGTTTCTTTTTGCTTTAGGGGTAAGGTTGGGGGGGAAATGATGGAAAAGGAGTTCAGGCCATGTGGTTTTAGTCCTTTGGGAAGGGAGGGGCGGGATGGGGTGGTGGTTGCCATACTGTCTCTAATTAGTTGGACGGAGTGGGCGCGCTTGTGAGGGATTGAGGTGCAATTCAGCACAGAAGTCTGGGGAGAAATTATCTAAACTTCAGAGGCAAAACCCAGGTTGAAGATTTTAGTGAATATTGTGTCTAACATCAGTGGTTGGCTAGAGTGTTAGCTATTAGCCCACATGATTCTAGTGAATATTGTGTCTGACCTCAGTGGATTGGCTAGGGTGTTAGCTGTTAGCCCGCGTGTAGGAGAGATCGGTGTGGATAATAGACCAGGGGCTTTTCAGGAGCTGTGGTCAAAGCGTCGCCAGGAATAGACAGGCTCCTTTCTGGTTTGGGAAAGACCCTTGAAGTGACCCTCTTCAAGGAGCAGTCCTTACTAGCCAAGATCGATTGATCAGCCGATTGAAAGAAAAAAAAAGTACTTCTCCAACAGAGCCCTGTAGAAAGATAGTTACCCCGCACTAGCTATCAGAAGGTGTTTTCCAGCTTGGTTTAGGAAGAATAACCTCTTCTTCTCCTTTACTGCAGGCAGACAAATAATGAATAGTGACTAGTCCTACTCCTCTGCTCACAGTGAGTGATGGCCGGACCAGGGTATTCTTTGAAGAGTTTGTGAGTTAGGGGCGAATGGCCGCCATCTTGGGGACAGGCCTTTTGTGTTTGTGAGGCCCTGTATTCTGTGCCTCCAAACCCTAATGTTCGTGTCACTGGGCAGCCGATTCATAGACCGGGACAGCGGATATATTGTTTTCTCGCTGCAGTCTGGTTCCTCAGGGACTTTTCCAATCCGTCTCGAAGGTGTCAGGGAGCATCCGATTCTTCCGTTGTCAGCTGTAGGTATTTGACCGTCTGGAGTCCTGCTTGATTGCCGTCCGGAGTTTGTTTATTAAAAAATGCAGTTACGACTTACTTCGGGTCCAAGCGAGGCTGTTTGGGATCATCTTCTGAGGAGTCCGCCATGGCTGCCCGATCCTCTTCAATGCAGGGGCAGCTTGCTTGCATTGTTATGGTAGTAAAGCGAGAATGCGGGCAGATTGTGTTCTTTTATTTAAATATCCATGTTAATCGCAGCCCCTTGACGAGCTGCGATTAACATGGATACTTTAACAAAAGCACTCAATCTGCCCGCAGCCTGCTCGCTTTACTAACAAAGCAATGCAGCAAGTTTAAAAACACAGCTTGTGTGCTTTTTAGGGTAGTCTGCCCGGTTTGCAGACTTGCTGTATTGTTGTGGTAGTAAAGCGAGGCTGCGAGCAGATTATGTTCTTTTATTTAAATATCCATGTTAATCGCAGTTCCTTTCAGAAATTTGCATTTAACTAATTTGAAAACAAACAGAAGTAATTATCATTTATTTGCCGAATACTGTGCGATGTTTAGAGAATTTGTGCTGAAGAAATTTAGAGAAAACCGGCGAAGATTTGTTAGTGTTTAGTGGAAATCATGTATAACCGCTTTGGAAGTTAAGTTCTAAACCAGTATTTAGTTACTGATTCATTTTTGGGTTCATATTAGGCCACCAAATAAATGATTCGGTGCGATAAAACTTTACCCTTTCCTGAAGTTTATTTCTCACTTTGCCACTTGGGTGTGAAAATGTTGACTTTTGAGACTATTTCTGTTGCATATATTGTTAACACCAACAAAAGGGTTCTGTTGATTATCGTTACAGAAAGCTGGTGGTGTTGCTCACCGTGGCCACGTGCAAAGAAAACATTTGTTTAAAAAATGGCAGACTAAATGTCTGTATTTTGAAATATGGCGGGGCTTATATAAAGTGAAATGTATCTTGCTGTGATGACAATTATCTTGCAACATAGAAAAAATTCCTGTTCACATAAAAGGTGAAAAAGTGAACGTATCAAATCTTGTGAAGGGCAAAAAATCTGGAATTTAGCAAAACTTGCCCATTGAATAAAACATTTTTGCACACCCCTGTCCTGTATATATCTAGAAGCGGTGGGCGGTGCAGGCTGCCCTGGGTGCTGCAGAGCTGGCTGCCATGGACACAGATGAAATTCACAGGCCTCCAGGGAGCTTTGGCTGGCTGCCTCAGCACAGCGATAAGTTGCCTAGCAGGTTACTACCTTAATTTAAAATTTGGCATAAGGAAAGCAAATTCTGTGGGCTCGTATTTTAGTCGGAGCATTGCAAATGAAACACATCAGCCTGCCAGCAACTTCACATTACACACACATGTATGTGAGATTGAGCAGCATCGGCAAAAATAAAAAAAGTATTCTAGTCAATACCGCCCAGCACCAGGAAAAATAATAATTAAGAGCCTTCCCCAGTGTGCTGTTTGTGCATGCATGTATCATGACTCAGTGGCCATTTTATCTTTTGAGGCAAGTGTGATCACGTATGCTCTCACCAGGCATCACAAGTGCAACATTATGCATCACGTTTTGACAGTCATTTTGTCTTTTTTTCTTCTTCTTTAATTTACATTCAAGATGTTGATTCCCACCTTGGAGCGGCAAGTTAAAAAAAAAAGTGCACAGGAGCACATTTTAAGGATGGAGTGACCCGGTTTTAAATTGTGGTGTACAGTACCTCCTGAAAAGGTTAATAAAATAAATAAATTAATGCGATAGTCACACATTACGTATTCAAGGAGTAACAGCAATAAGCAAGGAGGGGCAGAGCGCACCAAAGGAGGAAGGTTATAAAAAGAGAAAGCACTACTTACTCTTTTTATGTAACTTGTGTAAATACTGCTATTGTATTACTTTCCTTTTCCCGCTCGATGTTCGATATTGCATTTATGTCCTCCCTTCCATCCTATTGTAAAACGCTCTGATATCCGTAGGGATCATGTTTGTGCTATATAAAACTTTGTAACAAAAAAAAAATATATAGAAAGTCTGCAAACCGGGCAGATTACCCTAAAAAGCCCACAAGCGGTGTTTCTAACCTTGCTGCATTGTTTGCATTTGGCCATACTGCTGGAGAATGTAGGCATGAAATGAAAGTTGAAGGCGTTTCAGTTTGTAACATAAGAAAGGTAGGCCCTTACCCTACGTTCACAGCATACCACATCTGTGGATCTGAAAGATGGCCAGCAATGGGTAAAGGAAAATCTAGATTGGTGACAGCCGGGGCATTCAGCTATGTGAGAGCCTGTGGTAGAGCCAAAGGCTGTACTGTTTGCAAAGCTCTGTTCTCCATCGCCAGTGGCGCACACACTTTATATATCCTACATGTTAAGCTTGTTGTGTGGCTTTCTAGGTTTTTCTCTAATCTTCTATTAAGGGCATCGGAGTGTGCTGCCTTATGGTCCCAAAGGCATTGTAAAGATTGTGTTTCCAACAGCAAATCATGGCAGCGTTCCCCTATTCGCATTGCCGCATGGCTCCAGGCAGCAGTAAATAAATGTAAAATTAAAATGATGGCCCGCTGCTAATTGCCGGGGAGTGACTGTTGCAGCTGGCAGGTCTGGACTTCGAAGAGGTGGGCAGCCAGGCCAACCCGCCAAAGTAAACCCGATTTGCGGTGGCTCGGATTACAGCCTTGAGGCCTCACAAGTGAGTGAGACTGACCCTGCTTGCTGCAGAGTGGGTTAATATGAATTAGAGAAAAGCAGTTTGGAGATATTTTAGCGCTTCCCATCGTCAAAAAGCTGTTACTTCTAATATTTATCTCTTTCCATCATTGCTTATTTTGCTCAGGAGAAAGTGTCACTCATAGTCCTTATATGGTACTCATAATTACTCTGACATTATGCAAATGGTGCACATAGGCAACCTGAAACCTTGGCCGCTATGGGAAAGCGTGACATGAAGCACAAGGACAGCTACCAGCCAGCGCGTCCTTCACCCGGGAGCAGTGTTCGAGGCTGCCTTCTCAAAACAATGCAGCAAGTTTAAAAACGCGGCTTGTGTGCAATTTAGGGTAATCTGCCCGGTTTGCAGACTTGCTGTATTGTTGTGGTAGTAAAGCGAGGCTGCGAGCAGATTGTGTTTTTTTTATTTAAATATCCATGTTAATCACAGCCCCTTCACGAGCTGTGATTAACACATTGGGGCACATATGGTGAAGGCAAAGAAAGTTGTCTTGTGTCAGCTAACCAATTTCCTTAAGAGTACCATCTTGGTACCACTAGCACCAGAAGCTCGAGCTAACCTAATTGACTTAATGGCTGGATGTTTTCCACTGAACCTATGGCAATGAATCTGGACAAAAGAAGGACAGGTCTATCAACAATTTTAAAATGCTCCCTAACATGTTGAACAAAGGGAAAATATATTGGTTTAAATATGTTCAAGATATGGGGTTGGGCCATGTTATGGATACCTGCACTGGCTGGCTGACTCTACAGTCTTGCCTGTGCATTTGAGATGACTAAAGATCATATATATACTCACATCTTTTCCAAGTTACTGCATGAACATTAGACAGCATAAATCAGAATGGAGAGAGGCAATCATTGCTTACTGTTTCTGTCTAAGTTGTGAAACAGAAAACATGACAATCAGCATGTATTTCATGAGCTCATGTTAGAAAATAAGCAGGCTTGTTTTCTAGGCTTTAGGCTTCCATCACACTCTTTAATGCATTGCATGCACGAACAGTGACCATGTGAACAATCTGCAAAACCTGTGTTGTATGTGACAATATAAAAATACACAAAATGCCATGCCACACAAGCAAAGTCAGAACACATCCCTTTTTAAATATGTTTACTTAAGCAAGGTTTCCTTGCAGGGCAGAGCCAACACCTCACTAGCTAGGATTCTCCAGTAGCCATGTGAACATATGACTGGAAAGTGCTTCCCAGCACCAGATTCATGGCCTATTTTTGGCTAATCTATCACCATCTGTTACCTAAAAGTAAGTCATTCACTATTTATGAATCTATTATGTAATTGGCATCGGCAAGTAGTGAGCGGGTTAGCGTGGATGCCACAGTTTAGTTGTTGAACAATTGTGCAGCACGCCCCAGTGTACCCGCTCCTCCGCTACTTTATAATGAGCCAAAACGTTCACTAGACGAAAATCAGATCTCTCTGCAGCTGGTCCATCAATCTCCAGAGGTATCCAGCCAAAGTGAAGCAGAGAAGCCTGTATTGACCTCAAGTTTTCTGGTACCACATTGTTCAGCAACTAAATGTACATACTTCTCCAAGTCCACCTTAACACCTCCCAAGTCCCTGACCACTACCCTGCAGGCATCAGTGCGGCCCTCTGTCACACCACAACCACATTTTTTTAACCCTTAGAAAAATATTTGGGAGTTCCCATGGTCTATTGTAAATGTGATTACATGCAAATGTGTGTGAATGGGACACATATCTGTTAAAACATTGACATGGAAAAAGGTAAAGAAAATTCAGGAGAGTGGCTGGATTGTGTGGGTAGGTGCAGATAAGTTTAGCCTAATGGATGCTAATAATGAAGCACAGGGCCACGTGCTTATTTGTCTAAACTGGAATCCCAGGTAACTATTTTGTCGTTTTTCCTATTGGAGTATCTGGGCCAGTCCCATTCATTGTTTGTAACTCTTAAAGCCTTTGCTAACCATCTTGTCTTAAATTGCAGGTTTGAAGGCTG
The DNA here is from genome assembly GCF_964261635.1 of Lissotriton helveticus. Lineage (NCBI taxonomy): Eukaryota > Metazoa > Chordata > Amphibia > Caudata > Salamandridae > Lissotriton > Lissotriton helveticus. Next base: position 1,587,959,469 of record NC_136067.1, on the reverse strand, counting down.
TAAGGTATTTGGATTTGAATGGTGAGGCGTGAGTACCCACAAAGACAAGGTCATTCTGTGTATGTTCCACATTGGATTTTGGGGGTGCTGAGTAAATAGATTCACAATCTGCACCCCTTTTCTTGTGCAGGTTTGTGAGACCGTGCTCCAAATACAGTTGTAGAGGCAGACGGGAGTACAGGCAGAACAAACAGGTAATTGTTTGGTGGAGTTAAACTGTGGTGCATCTTGTGATCTTGTGTATTGTAGTATAACAACATACCTTACCCATGTTTTCTTCTGTTGCAGGTTTCGCAGACTGTACCCCACACATTTTAACGGGAGTACATGAGTACAAGCAGAGCAGGTAATTGTTTGGTAGTGTTAAACTGTGGTGCATCTTTTACATTGTAATATAACAACATACCTTACCCATGTTTTCTTCTGTTGTAGGTTTCGCAGACTGTACCCCACACATTTGAACGGGAGTACGTGAGTACAAGCAGAGCAGGCAATTGGTAGTGTTAAACTGTGGTGCATCTTTTACATTGTAATATAACAACATACCTTATCCATGTTTTCTTCTGTTGTAGGTTACGCAGACCGTACCCCACACATTTGAAAGGGAATACGTGAATACAAGCAGAGCAGCTAATTGTTTGGTAGAGCTAAACTGTGGTGCATCTTGTGCATTGTAATATAACAACATACCTTACCCATGTTTTCTTCTGTTCTAGGTTTTGCAGACAGTACCCCACACCTTTGAACGGGCATACATGAGCACAATCACAACCGGTAATTGTTTGGTAGAGTTCCTTTATGGTGCACATGGTATATTGCTGTATCACAAATTCATAATGTACTGTAACAATCTTTACTTCTATTGCAGGCTCTACGGACAGTGCAACATTTAAGTTTGAAAGGGCAGGGCAGTGGACAGAAATCCAGGTAATTACACTCTACGTTTTGCCGGCAATGCCTCTGTATTATGTGACAGATTGCAATCATGAGCATAGGCATCGACTTTAACTATGTTCCTTTATTTTGTAGGCTTTGTGGCATAGCAGGCTAAACCCAGTTATCACAAATATGTTCAAGCGCAGAGCTGTACCTTCTGCAGAGTGTGATGCTTCACCACAAAGGAAGAAATGTTGCCTTGTATTCAAGGAAGAGTGGATGAAAGAAATTGTGGAGGCTGAGACACAGAAATCACGAAGCAAGGTTCGCGTGCAACTTGGGGAACTATTTCAATACAGTCCAGACGTGGGCTTGATTTGCAAAGCATGAGCCGAAGCCAAGATTGTTGGGGACTTTTCTACAGGGAAGAAATGGAGTGATGGCTGGAAACTGGATTACCTGAAACACCATCTAATTAGCAAAGTTCACGAGTCGGCCATGGTGATATTGAGAAACAGAAGTGCTGCTGCCAGGTTTAGTTTTGGAGTGCGGGCAATGCTGACAGAAACTGCCACTGACAAAGCAAATAGAATGGAAGTAGTTGAACGACAAAGATCCCTGCCTGAGGAGATAAAGATTCTCATCAACAAAGTGTTGCTGGCAGTGAAGATGAATACTTCAATGTTATCTGTACAAGACATCCATGACCACCTAGCTTTGTATGTGAAGATACCAGACAGCTGGAGGAGCAAGAACTATGCCTTTAAGTTCCTTGAGTCCATCAATAGCGTGATACACTGTGAAGGTATAGAAGACCTTCGTAACGCTTATTGATGAGAGCACAAATATTTCTGTTACAAAAATGCTCATCCTGTACTCCAAGTTCCGACCTGTAACCTCAACAGAGCACAAAACACTGTTTGGCGGCATAGTGATGCTGACTAGTTGTAATGCTGAGGCTATATCACTACTGCTGTGAAAGAATTCCACACTGCCAATGAACTGGACCTCATGAAAATGGTCATTTTCACATCCGACGGTGCGTCTGTGATGCTGGGTAAAAATAATGGTGTTGCTACTCGCCTTAAACATTCCATTCCCCTTCTAGTTGAGCAGCATTGTGTCGCTCACCGAGAAGATTTGGGAGTTGATGATGCCTGAAAGAGGGTTCCAATGATTAAAGAGATGGAGACATTATTGAGGGCTGTCTACACTGTGTTCTCCAGATATCCTGCAAAGAAGTCCAAGCTGGATGAAATGGCATCAGTCACTGATTGTGAAGTTGTCTCTTTTCGACCACTGAATGAAGTCCGGTGGCTTTCAAGGCATTTTGCAGTTGGTGCACTAATTCAGAATTATGAGGCTGTTTTTAAGTACTTTGAGCATGAGAAAGTTGAAGAGAATGATCCAGTTGCTAAATATTGTTACAAAAAGCTATCTGACTCAAACTACCGTATTTCCCTTGCAGTACTTAATGACTTAATGAAATTCTGAGTAAATTTGCATCTTTGTGCAAACTGTTCCAAACAAGTTCTTTGACTACTGTTGAAGCTGTACAGTATGCAAGAGCAAAGATTGGCCAAATTAAGGAACAATATTTGGGGGACACTGTCTTTTGGAGCAACAATGTAAGAGATATGATTGTGTTGTACAAGGAAAGGCAGGAGTTTGACAGTGGGCCTATTTTGTCCTTTGTTTCCTTTCTTTGTGAGCACATGCAAAAAAGGTTCCCTGAAGATGAACTGAAAGAATGGGCAAGTTTTGAAATGCAGACAATAACAACATAATCACATTTTGATTTTGGGACTGAGAATATACAAAGACTTGTGGAAAAGTATAAAAATGTCTTGGTCCTGGGTGATTGTGAAACACCAGAAGATGTTGTTCGGCAGTACAGAGATTATAAATATGTGGTGGCAGAACATGTAAAGGGTGGATTATTTACCACCTTTCAAGACATGGTGAATTTCACTGTAAGCAATGCTGCTCAGTATAGTGTTGTGTCTCAGCTTGTTGATGTCTGTGCAACATTTCAAGTATCTAGTGCAGATTGTGAACGAGGATTCAGCCTCATGAATACTATCAAGAGTAAATTGAGGAGTAGACTAGAGCAGAAGCATTTGGATATGCTGATGAGGACAAAGTCCTACCTCCTGAATGGGAAAGTTGACCTTGATAGAGTTTATCAGCACTGGAAAAATGGTAACGATCGCCGTGCGAAGCAAACCTGTCACCCATCTAGTGATTTTAGAATTGAGGCAGGTGCACAGCTTCCCTTTGTCGTGCCTTTTTCACAGATTTAAAGTTAATTTAAAGGTGCTCCACAAGTGGCGTCCACTTGACATATCTGGACGGCCCTCTCCCACAGTCCATGTTTGCCTGGATGTCTAAGTTTTACAAACTATCTTTGGCGGGATAGCCCAACATTAGTCAGCAGCTCTCACATCAAATTGTAAATATGTTATATAATTTTGTAACTTATTGGATACATGTGATATTGTATAGGCTCTCAATATTTCCCCACCCAATGTACAGTGCTCCGGTTAAGAATATTTAGTAAAATCTAATTATGGTACCATCACTGGAGTCTTGTGCTTTTCTAAACCTGAAGTGTACTTGTCTGTGTAACTAATTCATGTCATGGCGTGTTTGTCCAATTTGCAAACCGACCTTAATACCCTTAACGTGGTGCTGTATGTGTGAAAATGCACCATCTTTTCAATTTTGTATGTAAATATTTAGAGTGATTTTGGCACGGCACACGTGTGTGGTCTGGTTCCTGGCGCACAGAGACAATCCACTGCCGCACACAGAGGAAACAAATTTGAGGGAATATTGATCAGGAGTACAATAAATATTTGAAGGAAAAAAATCTGTTTTATTAGTGTTTAATTTGTAACCAGAGACTATAGAATACTTTGCTGTAATGTCTAATAAAGAAGGAAATGAGGATAACGGATCACTGATAAATAAGAGTACTTCATCAGCATACGCTAAGGTGTTAAAAATAACATTCTTAATATTGATTCCGTCAATATTATCGCAATTTCTCATAGAGGTAAGAAAAGGTTCAATACCAATTAAAAACAATAGCGGGGAAAGGGGCACCCTTGTCTTGTACCTCTAAAAAGGGAGAATTGATTTGAAACCTGGCCATTAATGAATAAACGAGCAGTAGGAGGAAAATATAAAGCTGAAATCATGCGGATAAAAGTGTCACCAAAATTAAAAGAGGATAATTTATGAAATAAAAATTGCCAATGAAGTTTATCAAAGGCTTTTTCAGCATCTAAAGCCATAATTCCTGAGGGTATAGTTAACGTATGACCTTGTTCAATGACATGTAACAAAGTTCTTGTATTATTTGCAGAGTATCTATTTTTCATAAATCCCGATTGATCAGGATGTATGATAGAATCTAAAACAGGGGATAGTCGTGTGGTCAATATTTCAGCATATAATTTACAGTCTGAATTAATTAAAGAAATAGGGAGATAATTAGACACAAGGGAGGGGTCTTTATCTGGTTTGGGAAGTACAATAATTAAAGCCTCAGTAAAAGAACCTGAAGTAGTTCCTTAAGAACCAAACGTTGTAAAAAGTTGAAATAAGAAAGATAAGAGTTGGGTTTAAAATTCTTTATAAAACTCCCCCGGGATACCAACAGGACCCGGAGATTTATTTTTCTTGAGAGATTTTATAGCAGATAAAATGTCATCATTGGTAATGGGAGAGTCAAGTCCAATTTTATCTGATTGAGAAATCTTAGGTAAACCACATGAGGATAGAAAAGAATCAACTAATGAATCATCATGAAAATCAGGTTCGTTATATAACTTAGAGTAAAAATCCAAAAATTCATTAACAATATCTTTATGTAATAAAGTAATTTTACCATTGGGGCCATGAATAGAATTGATTTGAGTTTTATCTTTTTTAATACGTAGGTAATTTGCTAAAAGTCTTCCAGATCTATTTGCATTAAAACTAAATTTTGCTTTGGCCTTAGAAATCTAAATGCTGGCTCTTTTACTAAGAATTGTTTTAAACTCATAGCGCAGCTGTTGCAGCTTAACTCTATATTGAGAATCATTAGACGTAATAAAAAGTCGTTCATATTTTGCTATTTGTTTTTCTAATTTTTTAATATTTGCATTAAAGGTCTTATTTTCTTGGGCCATAATGGAAATAGTAACCCCTCTAATATAAGCTTTAAAAGCATCCCATCTATTAACGATCAAGGTAGAGACTTCAGGATTAAGCTGAAAACAATCATGAATGTGGATAAGAGTTTTGGTTTATTATGTTAATAGAGAGCTATACCTTAATTCACGCTCTATCTATACTGTTTAGTAAAGGATGAATTTAAATATAAAATACAAGAAATCATAGCATGATCAGAGATATCAATATTACCAATCTTTGGAGTAGTGACAGAGTTAATCAGCTGTCTTGTGACTAATTATAATCAATCCTAGAATGAGAATTGTGTGGGCTTGAAAAAAATGTTTAAAAAAATTCCGTAGGGAAATGTAGACGCAGAGATATCAACTAATTTAGTGGTGTGAAGAAATGATTTAAAAGCAAAGTAAACCTAAGGAGGATGGAATTTAGTATGAGATAATCTATCTAGCAAAGGATCAGATTTGACATTAAAATCACCTGCAACAATTAAAGGCACATTACCAATTTCTAAAACCTCAGTCGTAAGATTAGTCCAAAAAACAGGATCATCCGCAGTAGGACCTTTAATTAATAGTAGGACATTTAATAAAAATATGATAGAATCATACTTTAACGATTAAATATCTCCCATCCGTATCTGTAATTTTACTCAGAATTTGGCAATGTGATTTTTTTGTAAATAATATAGCTACACCATTTTTCTTGCCATTAGCAGAAGAAACAATATTATCAATCCATTTTTTCTTCATATAATGTAATGTTTTATCACCTACACGAGTTTCCTGTAAAAAAACAAAATCAACTTTGCAACTAACCAAGTAATCTAACATTTTTGTACGTTTAACTGGATGGCGTAAACCTTTAACATTTAATGAAACTACTTTAATATTCGCCATAATGGAGGAAAAAGAGAGAAAAGTTTAAGAAGAGGAGAGTAAGAAAAAAGCACATGTACTAAGAAGAAAGTAGCTCCAGAACATGCAAAAGGGAAAGGTGAAAGTGAAACATAGAAAAAGAGACAAACAAGATACATAAATAAGAACAGTGAAACACACACACACTCTGCAAACATGGACGGAACCGTTGGAACCCAAAATATGAATTACTTATTTATAAATTTGTCAGAAAAATCATGTTATAAAAAAGTCAAGTAGTAGGGTCATGTGCATCCATTGAATGCTGCAATTTTTGATCTAGAAAATGTCGCATTTCTTCAGGACACTGAAAGGATTTGGAAAAATTATCCTTCCAAATGCGCATTGTTGATGGATTAAAAAGGCCGTATTTGTATCCAAGGCTTCTTAATTGAGGGCGGAGATCAGTAAATTCCTTGCGTATTGCAACAGTTTCTTTAGCAAAATCTTGATGTATAAAGATTTTGTTACCATTGACAATCAATAAAGGAATTTCTCTTGCTGCTTTTCTAACCATAACCAAATGATGATGACGAAGAACTTTAAACATTTTTCTAGGTTTATTATGTTGAGGGTTGCGATGTGAAGGAATTCTGTGAGCCTTATCAATTTCAAATTTTTCTGGAAATTTGATATTTAAAAGACCAGGAATTAGGTTCTCCAAGTATAAATGACAGTTAGATCCCTCAACCTCTTCTGGTAAATTAAATATGCGATGGTTGTATTGTCTATTGCGATTTTCCATATCTAAAAGATGTGAGCACATAGGTGATATTTTAGCCACAAGTGGGGTAAAAGCATCCACTTTCACTTTATTATCTTGTATTTTAATTGAGTTATCAGAAATTTTCATTGACAAACTCGCCACTTCTTTTAGCAGATTTTTAACTTCTGTCGCAATAGTAACAGTATTAGCACAAAGTGCCTGAATTTTTTCAAAATTGAAGATAGTGAAGGGTCAGATTACTCTACCACTTTCGATTTTATTGGAGGAGGTGAAACCTGCTGTCTCCTTTTATTGCTGAGAGGATTTTTATTTTCCATTTTCATAAATAAATAAACAAAATTGAAGATAGATGAGCAAATTATGAGTATATATATTAAACGATATGAAGCAATCCTCAAAAAGACTGGTGCAGCAGCTAAACTGGACAGTGGGTGTAGTTAGGCCCAAGTCAGGCTCTTTCCTGAAGAACACTACGCTCCCTTGACAGACAATTCAGGCTGTACCTTTATGCAGAGCAGGGAGCAGGAACCAGGGAGCTGAAAACACCACTTCCGACGTTTAGAAAAGCCTGAAACCTCCTCACATTGCAGGTAACAAGTTATTTATAGCAGCGACCTCATGTAGAGCAATTTTCTGACAAAATTTTCATCGCAAAAAAACGAAAAACGGGTGAAATTGCGGAGGAGCTCACCGGGTGGCGGCCATCTTGATTCACTCGCTCGTGCATCTCCCCATTGGAGCTTTTCATCCTGCATGGTCACCCATATCAGTTCCCTAAGTGATCCACTCGGAGCACATTCAGCTTGGCATAACAGCCTTGAAACCTAGCTTTACCCATGATGGATTTCTTTTATAGGATGAATTTGAGCTGAATGTTAGATAATAAATTAGTGTCTGGCAGCATAATAATGTTCTATATCACCGGCATTGTGATTTGTCAAACCAAGTGGCTAGGTGATCCTTGAATATCAGCGTGGCATATGTCAATATTGGCAAAAGCTTGGCATCAATTAAATGGTAGATTTCTGTTAAATCAGGTCCTGCCCAGTTTTTTAGCAGTTTTTGGAAACTGATATTAAGGGAAGTTGATACTCCTTTCAATGCAACAAGCTGCACTTGCCTAAGAACCTCACCGAGTAAAATGAATTCCCAGGCACTTCATGCTTGACACGTGCTTTATTTTCACGTAAATTTAAGTCTAAGCAAAATTTGGCATTGTTAATGATTTTGTTTCCACAAGCTAATATTTTCGATTTCGAGGACTTAATGAAGATCTTATTTTTATTCCAATATATAGCCGGTATGGCCAAGGTTCGTTGCAAACCAACAGAAGTATGGTTGAATATAATTGTGTCGTCGGCATAATGTAACACTGGAGATGGTTACCTGCTAGCTTAGGCAGAAATGTCTTTACTTTGACTAAGACACTACTTATATCTGCCAAATATAGATTTAGCAGCAATGGTGCCAAAAGGCACTCCTGGTTTAGCCCTTGCTTTGTCAAGCTCTTTCTTTTTTGACGTTACTTTGTTGGATGTAACTTCAGCTTTAACTCAGGTCTTTACATATAAGGTCATTATGGCTCTTAAAAGGATGGCCAGGCTCCCTCAATGAAGAAACCTCTGCCAGAGCCTAGCTCAGTCCACTTGATCAAATGAAGTGGTGTAATAAAGAATGGTGGAGCATTTTTTTTGTAAAGGCTTCAGTCAAGGAGGAAATAATAACCAATTTGTCCTCAGTACCATTCTCACAACTGAACACTTATTGCGTGATAGGAATTAATGCTCTTGATGTGGCCCATTCTTCTAGCTCCAGACTTAGAGCTTTGACAAAACACTTGACATCCACATCGAGAAGTGCAATCACTCTGAATCTAGCTGGCCAGTTTGTTGAGGCTTTTTTTATCTATAGGGGTTAGTACTGAACCTTTCCAGCTGTCTGGGACATCATTTGTCAAAATGCAATGCATAAACAATGGACTTAATAAAGTTGCATGATCTTGTTTTACTGCTTCAAATATACTGGTTGGCAGGACATTTGGTCGAGGGGCTCCAGTTGAGCAGAATGAGGCAATTAATGCACTTATTCTACTTACAGTGCAACTGCTGTCATTCAATCCCTTCATGATCTCTCTGAGGTGCGCAGTACTTGCAGCTCTTGATGACTCCTCGGGCTATCCTACTTCCCTTGTCACATACAGTTTTGTTATATAATTGGCCCACTTTGCTGCAGAAATCTTGGGTGTTAAAACCTGTGCGTTTTGTTTATCTGTTTCTGCCCCAACTACCAAAACTGGCTTGAGTTATTTAGTTTTGTGGCTTCATTGAATTACGTCCACCATTCATCCTCAATTTGCCTGCGGAGTTTTCAAACCTTGGATCTGCAAGGCTTTCTCGCATGAATGTCATGGATTAGTGAGCAGTGATTTCTGTTTTTTCCTAATCTTCTAAGATGTACATTCAAGTTTTGCTTGAGAGCTCATAGTTCAGATGAAAATCTGAAGGATTGCCTCTTATTAAGATTACTGAGACTCTGTTTTCCAAGAATCGATTTAATAGCTGTGCAGTGAGGTGTGTCCATTGCTATGATGTTGATACCCAGCTATTTTTCAGTGCTGGAAGGAATTTCTTGAGTTCCACTATTTTTAATGTGGGGATCCTAGTGGACGATTCTATTCTATGTAGGCCACTTATGCACTCCTGTTTGCCAATTGTTGTTGTTTTCCTTAACCTGGGTGTGTTCATGGAAAGGGTGCCGATCAACCTTTCTTGGTCATGAATCAGACTAGGGTGCACACAAAACTTGCTCACATGGTTGTAGTTTTGAGCAGGAACACAAATATAATCGATTATTGACAATCTTATTTGTGAGAAATAGGTACAGGCAGGCAGTTGGCCTAAAACATTTCTGCCATTTAACATTCTCAAGCCATGCTGGTTGAGAATGGTGGTAAACTCGTTTTCTGCAGTGTTCTTCTTATCTTTCGCTAAACATATCTCAGGGATATGCCATGCATTATCTTACTCTTGATGCCATATTGAGGGCACTTCAGTCGTTAAAAGGTACATGTAAAATTCCCCACAATCATCCAAATAGCTTCTTGATGCTGTTGTTTTAGTACTTTTGTAACTTTCTAGATTGGGGGAGGAGCTAGCCACGCCTGGAAATAGCCGCTCCATAAGAGAGCTCCTCCGGTCTTGTCCAAGTCCTGCACTAATCTTGCATACATAACCAAATAGTTGCTCCCAAGCTACAAATACCTGTGTCAGAGAAAGACGGGAACCTGTGGACCTGTCCTCTGCTGCCGAGCTCCATGCTGTGCCCAGGAAATCTGCTGGGCCTTGGACGCCGGGACGCGGCCTGCGCTGTGTGGTACTCGTGCCCGGCAGGTTTACCACCCAAGCCCGGAGGCGGAGACGAGAGGGCATTGAGGGCGAGGCCAAACCACTGCACAAATTGGCCTGGCCGGGCCTGCTGTGGTATCCGCTGACCCAATCTGCCCACTACTGCCCGCCGTTCTCGTATAAAGCACGGAGAAGCGAGGAAATAACTGCGCCGCTGGGACGCCATCATGGCTGTATGCAGCGGCCTGACCCGAGCGCGGATCTTGTGCGGAACGCGCCTTGCCCTGACGATGCGGCCCTGCTACCTGCAATCACTGCTCCTTTGGCCCAGCGCTGACTACCCTGGATACTGTACTCTGATAGAGATTTGAGGGGTGCCATGAGAGACATCACAACGCTGCATGCGTCATTACAGTTGAGCTATCTGGGGATATTGTGGCAAACATCGCCTGTGCCCTCGCTGGTGAGCCCTAATTACAACACTACATCATTATTAAGAAGAGCAGAGGTGTATACTCTGTTAATTTTGCTCTACTGTGTGCTCTGGCTTTGCACCTGAGGCTACTACTGGTAGGGCCTGAGCTGCTGTACTAAGGCACGAGACTTGGGCTGTACATGAACCATACGTCACATGGTCCCTAACCAGAGAGATGCAATATTGGCCTGAGGGCAGACATGACCCCCTTTGCCGATCTGAGCCCTGCAACAGGGGTCTCTCTGCGTGTAAGACTACAATCTTGACGGCCGCCTCCCCATTCCCACTGACTGCTGAAGTGTTCACTGGACCTCTGAAATTAGTTGGCAACTTCAATACAATCTGTCGCTCAGAAAATGGGGAAACCAGACAGAAATCAGCCCAAAATACATTTCGAGCAGCCGAAGAAGACGATTGAAAATCCAGGGGAAGATCCACCTGTCAGCCAGACGAATTAGTCCGCGGCAAGTTCGGATGCAACTGTAGACTTCCATTTCATGTTCACATCAATACAATCAACACGGTCAAACATCGATGGGAAAATAGACTCCTTAACCTACCGTGTGAACCGTATGTCCGAACGTCTAGATAGACACACAGAAAGAATCGACATAACAGAGCATTGGATTTCAGAGGTGGAAGATGCGCAATACCAAATAGAGACAAAACAAGTGAAAATTGATAAGACATTGATGGCACTAGAGGCAAAGGCGGAGGATCTGGAGGCGAGATCACGCCAAAATAATTTGCACTTCATGGGTGTGGCGGAAACAACCAATACAGGAAATATGGAACGCTATATTGAGGCTCTTTTGACCACGCTACTTGGCAGAGACAGATTTTCATATAACCGGATTTCACCTCGCAAGTTCAGGAGGCACCAAAAAATTCCTGGAAGTCAAAAAGAAACTCTGAGAGAACAATATCCCCTATGCAATGATTTATCCGGCACGCCTGAGAATAACAGACGGCGGCATGAGTAAGGTCTTTAATAAGCCCAAGGACATGCTGAAGTATGCAGATAAAAAACTCGCAAACTCCACGTCAGAAATCTCCTAGAGGTGCGCAGGAAGACTAAGGGGCTACCTCAGATGTTGAATGAAGCTTGGCATTCTAAAACCTGTTTAGGATGTTGGGACGGAGAAACTGGATTACTCCAAATACTGCGCTATGTGGACTCTGATAAGTACTGGACATGTAGTTTGGGTTTAAACATTTGCTGTGTGGTAAAAAGGGCAACACTTTACACATGCATGGCACAGGTGTATATGTTAGGACTATGGTATGTATCCTACAGCCACAGAAAATAGCCCTTTGTTGCTATTTGGTCGTGTAGAATATATAATCCTTTTTTTTCCGATCTCATAGAATTGGATGGACGACTGTCGCCGGGGTTTCCGCTGGTAGCTTCCGCCACTTTGTGTGCACCACAGCCTTATTTTTTTTCGTTATGTTTAAGGTGGGGGACATTGTTATCAGTTTCATGGAAATGTCTTCGCTGTAGTTGGGATGGCGAAGTGGGAGGTGGGAGGTAGGGGTAAGAAAGTTGGAAATGTGGTCAGAACAGTGAAGCTTGCTGATATGTGCATTGTGATATACGCATCCACAGGACAACACCTTGCAATTGCAGCCACACTCATGGGGAATGGATAGCAGATCTCAAGTGACAAGAAAAATGGCGCTCATGTCATGAAATGTAGAGGGCTAAAAAACCCACAGAAGATTAGGAAAGTCCTCGCATATCTGGATAGACACGGTATAGATGTGGCCTGTCTTCAGGAGACCCATCTCATAGTGTCACAGAGTGTAGAGTTGGAAACAGATGGGCCACATATAGACTAGCATCTTCCTACTCTACTTACGCCAGGGGTGTATTGCTTCTCATCAGATGTGGTTTACCATTTACACCGCTCCACTCGCTTAAAGATGATCAGGGGAGGTATGTTATTGTACAGGGGGACTTCGGAGGCATGATTTTGACTGTCATCACAGCATATAATCCGAATGTAGATGACCCCTCCTTTTTTGCAGATATATGGGCCAAGCTGCGCACACTTCCTCCGTCAGCAACGCTATTGGGAGGGGATTTTAATACTTTTATAGACCCTTTGCTGGATAGGTCTACGTGTAACAATATGTATGGGAAACAAGCTGCGAAGATGCTTAAGGAGGGCCATGGATTAATATACTATGGTGGATATATAGCGACTGCATCATTCTCACCATAGAGAAGATACTTGCATTACTACCACCCATAACACATGGTCAAAAATTGATTTCTGGATAGCCACTGCAGATGTAAGCGTGTGGACCACTGCCATAACACATATGCTCAAAACTCTTTCAGACCATGCACCAGTCAGGTTGGACCTTGCCATTCCCACCCACACCCCGCAGCAGTTTACGTGGCGCTTTTAACCTAGCACGATACAGGACAAAGTTTTTAAAGCTGAATTATGGCAGGCTATTACTGACTACTTTGAGCATAATGGGGGCTCAGTGGATAGCTCGAAGGTGCTCTGGGAGGCTTTTAAGGTAACGATCCGCAGCTTTTGTATCGGCACACATGCAGGTATACTCAAAGATATCCAACAACAGCTCTCCATGGTTGAAGAGGACATTACACAGTTAGCGTCCACATACACTAACACCCTAGATCCCAAACTTCTAGCTGACATTAGGGGGAAAATTGACACGTAACACGAGTATGCAGAGAGTGAAATTAAATATATCTCGCGCAAATACACGGCACAGGTTTATGGTGCAGGAGGACGACCAGATAAAACACTTTCCGGTAAGATACGGCCCATACGTAATACGACTTACATATCTCAGATAGTGGACATGCAGGGCACGCCCAAATATGACACCCCTCTATTGTAAGTTGCTTCTCAGACTATTATACTTGACTGTATACTGCAGGGACAACCACATCTCCCACTGAGACGAACCAGTACCTTGTTGACATAGCCTTGGCGTGGTTGTCTGACGCACATAGAGAATACTTTAGTCACCACATAACAGAGGATGAGCTACGAGAAGCTATAAACTCCTTCCCAAATAATAAGGCGCCGGGCATGGATGGATTGCCTGGGGAGTTTTGCAAGGAATACAAGGACCTATTGATTCCCCACCTGGCGGCAATGTATGAGGAAGCCCATCAGGGAAGCATATTGCCCCCTTCACTGCGCAAGGCATTATTGATTACTCTCCTTAAACCTGACAAACATCCGGTTAAATGCGAGTCATATCACCCTCTTTCATTGATTAAGATGGATGCCAAAATATTAGCAAAAATCATTGCTCTTAGACTAAAGCCATTGATGCAGAAATTGGTTTTGACAGTTCAGGCAGGTTTTATCCCGTCAGGCTCCACAACACAAAACTTAAGGACCATATATGCCATGTTCTTTCACTTAAACCCAGAATTACCGGGTGCTGCGGCTTTGCCAGACGCAGCGAAGGCGTTCGATTCAGTGGAATGGCCTTACATGCTCACCGGTTTGCGCCGCATAAGATTCCCAGAGCCGTTTTTAAGATGGATCACATTGTTATATACAGAACCTTGTACGTGGTTCAGAATAAATGGCAATACCTCTGAACCCATTAATATACACCGAGGGACAAGTCAGGGTTGCCCGCTATCACCACTCCTACTTACACTGGCACTAGAGCCACTGGTGTGTAAGATACGACAACGACACGTAGATACAGCATTATAATTCTGACTACGGCCCGTTAGTATATCGCTTTACGCAGATGATATGGTCCTATACACCCGGTACCCGGACGCTAATTGAAATACACTTATTCGTGGATATATTAGATATGAATATTTTTCGGGCCTTAGTAATAATTGGGGGAAATCAGTGGTCATCCTGCTCACCCCGGCGACGACGAAGCCAGTACATGACTATCCGCTGCAGTGGCAGACAGACCCAGTCAAATATTTGGCTGTCTGGATACAAAGAGACCCTGAGCTCGTAATACGTGAAAACTATGACAAAGCAATAAATAAGGTAGAAGACCAAATAGATAGATGGATCCGGCTGCCCCTATCCCTCGCTGATAGAATTGCGCTACAGAAAATGGTGGTACTGCCAAGGTTTCTCTATTTATTCATGAATATACCAATATGGCTTCCACAGGCACTGTTTACCAAATTACGCACGGCTATGCTTAGGCTGACTTGGGCAGGAAAACACGCAAGGGTGGGGTGGAAGGAAATAATGAAAGGGGGCTTTGGAGCACCAGACCTCCACCTATACTACTACTGCGCACAGGCTAAACATGCCCACTAATGGCTAGATCGCCACAGGCACATAGCACACATAGCAGTGGAATACGAAAGTTTGCACCCAATCCCCCTACCTACCCTTATATCATCACCTAGACAGTATGCCCCAAATTCGGAGATACACCCAGCGGTCTGCACCTCAAAAGCATGGCACACACTAGCAAAACATGTGTATAAACTCCCCACGTATGCACCGGCACTGCCTTTACATTATCACCCACAACTCACGGTAACGCGGGAATGCAAAATGATACAGGGACTGCATGAGATAGGACTCCATACTATGGGGGACGCCGTCCCGAATAGAAAGTGTATAACACACGGCATACCCCCCTAACACTATTCACATACTTGTGACTGCGGATGGCGGTCAGAGCGTAATTTCCCTCGTTTCCGGATGAACCACTGACGCATAATGCACAACAGGTTCTATTGAAATCCACTACGAGACAGGGCTTAGTTACAAAACTATATAATAAGGTTCAGTGCGAACAATTCCACACCTTGGACAGGCCACGTACTAGATGGGAAACAACGCTGAATGTTGTAATTACCACAGAACATTGGGACAATAGCTGCATGCAGTTACAATTACTTACATCAATTTGCAACCTAAAAAGTATACATTTTAAGTTTATTCACCAGGTGTATTACTCACCTACGAAGCTCCATAGCTATGGATTAAGAGAGAATGACCGTTTTCACAGGTGTGCTCCCAATGCAGACTTTTTACACATGACCTGGGCGTGCCCCAAAATGCAACCCTATTGGCTGAAAGTTACTGGATCACTGACATAATATCGACGACACAAATATCGAGATACACAAATATCGAGTCAAAAATATCGATTGACAAAATATCGACTCCCTATCTTCAAACAGGTAAGTACCAAAATATCGACTCCAAAATATCGACTTACAAAAATATAGACTGTCAAAATATCGATTTTTTAAAATGTCTTAAAAGTAAGTTAAAACTAATATAGTAATAAATATATTTAATATAAACTTAGAAATAATTATTAAAAAAATATAATTTTAATAAATAATTTATATAATTAAAAAAATTATATCACCAAAAATTACACACACACACATATATATATATATATATATATATATATATATATATATATATATTGTAGCTCTTGCTTGATCCGAAGTACTAGGAATCACTCGAACTACATCAAAGGCTCCAAGCAACAGCCTTTATTCAAAAGGTATGGAAAACATGCTTCGGCAGGATCCTTTTAGCAGTCACACGCCAGCCTGACGCGTTTCGATAATTCTCCTCAGAGGCTTGTGGCGGATGAAGTGCACTGCCTTACTTCCCGTTTTTCTCCTCTCATGGCGCACACCTGTTTTGGTACTGCGCTGCGGTTTATGGGAATTGTAGTGCCGTTTAAATGTGCAATGTTCTGCTGGCTTCGTTTCAAGGCCCTGGATGGGCCCCCGCCTCCGATGTTTTCCTAAATCCTGTGTGATGTAGCTCCGAAAATGGGCTGGCAGGATGACAATCCACACGGCTCCCAAGTTACCAGGATGGTGCATTCCCGACGGCTCGGCTGCCGTTTTAACATTGTAGCTCTTGCTTGATCCGAAGTACTAGGAATCACTCGAACTACATCAAAGGCTCCAAGCAACAGCCTTTATTCAAAAGGTATGGAAAACATGCTTCGGCAGGATCCTTTTAGCAGTCACACGCCAGCCTGACGCGTTTCGATAATTCTCCTCAGAGGCTTGTGGCGGATGAAGTGCACTGCCTTACTTCCCGTTTTTCTCCTCTCATGGCGCACACCTGTTTTGGTACTGCGCTGCGGTTTATGGGAATTGTAGTGCCGTTTAAATGTGCAATGTTCTGCTGGCTTCGTTTCAAGGCCCTGGATGGGCCCCCGCCTCCGATGTTTTCCTAAATCCTGTGTGATGTAGCTCCGAAAATGGGCTGGCAGGATGACAATCCACACGGCTCCCAAGTTACCAGGATGGTGCATTCCCGACGGCTCGGCTGCCGTTTTAACATTGTAGCTCTTGCTTGATCCGAAGTACTAGGAATCACTCGAACTACATCAAAGGCTCCAAGCAACAGCCTTTATTCAAAAGGTATGGAAAACATGCTTCGGCAGGATCCTTTTAGCAGTCACACGCCAGCCTGACGCGTTTCGATAATTCTCCTCAGAGGCTTGTGGCGGATGAAGTGCACTGCCTTACTTCCCGTTTTTCTCCTCTCATGGCGCACACCTGTTTTGGTACTGCGCTGCGGTTTATGGGAATTGTAGTGCCGTTTAAATGTGCAATGTTCTGCTGGCTTCGTTTCAAGGCCCTGGATGGGCCCCCGCCTCCGATGTTTTCCTAAATCCTGTGTGATGTAGCTCCGAAAATGGGCTGGCAGGATGACAATCCACACGGCTCCCAAGTTACCAGGATGGTGCATTCCCGACGGCTCGGCTGCCGTTTTAACATTGTAGCTCTTGCTTGATCCGAAGTACTAGGAATCACTCGAACTACATCAAAGGCTCCAAGCAACAGCCTTTATTCAAAAGGTATGGAAAACATGCTTCGGCAGGATCCTTTTAGCAGTCACACGCCAGCCTGACGCGTTTCGATAATTCTCCTCAGAGGCTTGTGGCGGATGAAGTGCACTGCCTTACTTCCCGTTTTTCTCCTCTCATGGCGCACACCTGTTTTGGTACTGCGCTGCGGTTTATGGGAATTGTAGTGCCGTTTAAATGTGCAATGTTCTGCTGGCTTCGTTTCAAGGCCCTGGATGGGCCCCCGCCTCCGATGTTTTCCTAAATCCTGTGTGATGTAGCTCCGAAAATGGGCTGGCAGGATGACAATCCACACGGCTCCCAAGTTACCAGGATGGTGCATTCCCGACGGCTCGGCTGCCGTTTTAACATTGTAGCTCTTGCTTGATCCGAAGTACTAGGAATCACTCGAACTACATCAAAGGCTCCAAGCAACAGCCTTTATTCAAAAGGTATGGAAAACATGCTTCGGCAGGATCCTTTTAGCAGTCACACGCCAGCCTGACGCGTTTCGATAATTCTCCTCAGAGGCTTGTGGCGGATGAAGTGCACTGCCTTACTTCCCGTTTTTCTCCTCTCATGGCGCACACCTGTTTTGGTACTGCGCTGCGGTTTATGGGAATTGTAGTGCCGTTTAAATGTGCAATGTTCTGCTGGCTTCGTTTCAAGGCCCTGGATGGGCCCCCGCCTCCGATGTTTTCCTAAATCCTGTGTGATGTAGCTCCGAAAATGGGCTGGCAGGATGACAATCCACACGGCTCCCAAGTTACCAGGATGGTGCATTCCCGACGGCTCGGCTGCCGTTTTAACATTGTAGCTCTTGCTTGATCCGAAGTACTAGGAATCACTCGAACTACATCAAAGGCTCCAAGCAACAGCCTTTATTCAAAAGGTATGGAAAACATGCTTCGGCAGGATCCTTTTAGCAGTCACACGCCAGCCTGACGCGTTTCGATAATTCTCCTCAGAGGCTTGTGGCGGATGAAGTGCACTGCCTTACTTCCCGTTTTTCTCCTCTCATGGCGCACACCTGTTTTGGTACTGCGCTGCGGTTTATGGGAATTGTAGTGCCGTTTAAATGTGCAATGTTCTGCTGGCTTCGTTTCAAGGCCCTGGATGGGCCCCCGCCTCCGATGTTTTCCTAAATCCTGTGTGATGTAGCTCCGAAAATGGGCTGGCAGGATGACAATCCACACGGCTCCCAAGTTACCAGGATGGTGCATTCCCGACGGCTCGGCTGCCGTTTTAACATTGTAGCTCTTGCTTGATCCGAAGTACTAGGAATCACTCGAACTACATCAAAGGCTCCAAGCAACAGCCTTTATTCAAAAGGTATGGAAAACATGCTTCGGCAGGATCCTTTTAGCAGTCACACGCCAGCCTGACGCGTTTCGATAATTCTCCTCAGAGGCTTGTGGCGGATGAAGTGCACTGCCTTACTTCCCGTTTTTCTCCTCTCATGGCGCACACCTGTTTTGGTACTGCGCTGCGGTTTATGGGAATTGTAGTGCCGTTTAAATGTGCAATGTTCTGCTGGCTTCGTTTCAAGGCCCTGGATGGGCCCCCGCCTCCGATGTTTTCCTAAATCCTGTGTGATGTAGCTCCGAAAATGGGCTGGCAGGATGACAATCCACACGGCTCCCAAGTTACCAGGATGGTGCATTCCCGACGGCTCGGCTGCCGTTTTAACATTGTAGCTCTTGCTTGATCCGAAGTACTAGGAATCACTCGAACTACATCAAAGGCTCCAAGCAACAGCCTTTATTCAAAAGGTATGGAAAACATGCTTCGGCAGGATCCTTTTAGCAGTCACACGCCAGCCTGACGCGTTTCGATAATTCTCCTCAGAGGCTTGTGGCGGATGAAGTGCACTGCCTTACTTCCCGTTTTTCTCCTCTCATGGCGCACACCTGTTTTGGTACTGCGCTGCGGTTTATGGGAATTGTAGTGCCGTTTAAATGTGCAATGTTCTGCTGGCTTCGTTTCAAGGCCCTGGATGGGCCCCCGCCTCCGATGTTTTCCTAAATTCCCATAAACCGCAGCGCAGTACCAAAACAGGTGTGCGCCATGAGAGGAGAAAAACGGGAAGTAAGGCAGTGCACTTCATCCGCCACAAGCCTCTGAGGAGAATTATCGAAACGCGTCAGGCTGGCGTGTGACTGCTAAAAGGATCCTGCCGAAGCATGTTTTCCATACCTTTTGAATAAAGGCTGTTGCTTGGAGCCTTTGATGTAGTTCGAGTGATTCCTAGTACTTCGGATCAAGCAAGAGCTACAATGTTAAAACGGCAGCCGAGCCGTCGGGAATGCACCATCCTGGTAACTTGGGACCCGTGTGGATTGTCATCCTGCCAGCCCATTTTCGGAGCTACATCACACAGGATTTAGGAAAACATCGGAGGCGGGGGCCCATCCAGGGCCTTGAAACGAAGCCAGCAGAACAATGCACATTTAAACGGCACTACAATTCCCATAAACCGCAGCGCAGTACCAAAACAGGTGTGCGCCATGAGAGGAGAAAAACGGGAAGTAAGGCAGTGCACTTCATCCGCCACAAGCCTCTGAGGAGAATTATCGAAACGCGTCAGGCTGGCGTGTGACTGCTAAAAGGATCCTGCCGAAGCATGTTTTCCATACCTTTTGAATAAAGGCTGTTGCTTGGAGCCTTTGATGTAGTTCGAGTGATTCCTAGTACTTCGGATCAAGCAAGAGCTACAATGTTAAAACGGCAGCCGAGCCGTCGGGAATGCACCATCCTGGTAACTTGGGAGCCGTGTGGATTGTCATCCTGCCAGCCCATTTTCGGAGCTACATCACACAGGATTTAGGAAAACATCGGAGGCGGGGGCCCATCCAGGGCCTTGAAACGAAGCCAGCAGAACATTGCACTTTTAAACGGCACTACAATTCCCATAAACCGCAGCGCAGTACCAAAACAGGTGTGCGCCATGAGAGGAGAAAAACGGGAAGTAAGGCAGTGCACTTCATCCGCCACAAGCCTCTGAGGAGAATTATCGAAACGCGTCAGGCTGGCGTGTGACTGCTAAAAGGATCCTGCCGAAGCATGTTTTCCATACCTTTTGAATAAAGGCTGTTGCTTGGAGCCTTTGATGTAGTTCGAGTGATTCCTAGTACTTCGGATCAAGCAAGAGCTACAATATATATATATATATATATATATATATATTTAAACATATTATTAAATAAACATATATAACATTTTAGAAAATGTTTACAATTTATTGTTACAACTATAGTGAGTTCAACATTAGCAAAAGTGTTGGATAGCGTAGAGGTAAAATTTACTACTCCCACTCCAGTGGGTGCAACAGTAGGGAAAGCGCTGGATAGCGTAGAGGTTAAAATTACTATTCCCACTCCAGGGATGTATGACGTTACAACGCATACTTTTACAACGCCTACCATTACAACAAAACTTTTACAACGCAAAAACTTTTACAACGCATACATTTACAACGCAAGATTTTACAACGCATATACCTTTACAACGCATACCATTACAACATAAGTATTGGTAAGTATATAATAATTTTTTGAATATAAATTAATAAAAAATATTATAATATAATTTAATATAATTTAATTTTATTAAATAAATGTAATTTAAATGTAATTTTACTTTATTTTTACAAAGTACCCCTGTACCCCAAAAACCCAAAACTGACCCTGAACCCTAAAAATACCCCTTTACCCATAAACTGAAAACTGACCCTGAACCCTAAAAATACCCCTTTACCCGAAAACTGAAAACTGACCCTGAACCCTAAAAATACCCCTTTACCCAAAAACTGAAAACTGACCCTGAACCCTAAAAATACCCCTTTACCTACAAACTGAAAACTGACCCTGAACCCTAAAAATACCCCTTTACCCCAAAAACTGAAAACTGACCCTGAACCCTAAAAATACCCCTTTACCCAAAAACTGAAAACTGACCCTGAACCCTAAAAATACCCCTTTACCTACAAACTGAAAACTGACCCTGAACCCTAAAAATACCCCTTTACCCCAAAAACTGAAAACTGACCCTGAACCCTAAAAATACCCCTTTACCCAAAAACTGAAAACTGACCCTGAACCCTAAAAATACCCCTTTACCTACAAACTGAAAACTGACCCTGAACCCTAAAAATACCCCTTTACCCCAAAAACTGAAAACTGACCCTGAACCCTAAAAATACCCCTTTACCCAAAAACTGAAAACTGACCCTGAACCCTAAAAATACCCCTTTACCCAAAAACTGAAAACTGACCCTGAACCCTAAAAATACCCCTTTACCCAAAAACTGAAAACTGACCCTGAACCCTAAAAATACCCCTTTACCCCAAAAACTGAAAACTGACCCTGAACCCTAAAAATACCCCTTTACCCAAAAACTGAAAACTGACCCTGAACCCTAAAAATACCCCTTTACCCAAAAACTGACAACTGACCCTGAACCCTAAAATTAAAATATTTATCAATTAATCAATTATAATTAATTACCAATAATATTTTAATTAATTACCAATTAATAACTAATTAACAATTAATTTTTTAAAAATATCAATAAATTAACATATTTAATTAATTATAATTAAATTACTTCCCACCCTATTCCCCTATAAACCCACAACCCGCTACAGAAAATAAATTACTAAAATTAAAATATTTATCAATTAATCAATTATAATTAATTACCAATTATATTTTAATTAATTACCAATTAATAATTAATTAACAATTAATTCTAAATTATTATCAATAAATAAATTAACATATTTAATTAATTATAATTAAATTACTTCCCACCCTATTCCCCTATAAACCCACAACCCGCTACAGAAAATAAATTACTAAAATTAAAATATTTATCAATTAATCAATTATAATTAATTACCAATTATATTTTAATTAATTACCAATTAATAATTAATTAACAATTAATTCTAAATATATATCAATAAATAAATTAACATATTTAATTAATTAGAATTAAATTACTTCCCACCCTATTCCCCTATAAACCCACAACCCGCTACAGACTTATATTACACAAAAAATAAAAATTATTATTAACTTACCTTAAATTCGATATTTTTGTTGTCTATATTATGTCTAGTCGATATTATGTCCATTCTATATTTTTGATTCGATATTATGTCCATTCTATTCGATATTAATTTTCTCTAGTCGATATTTTTGTTGTCTATATTATGTCTAGTCGATATTATGTCCATTCTATATTTTTTACTCGATATTCTGTCCAGTCGAAATAATTGACTCGATATTATGACTGTACACCAAAGTTACTAATACCCTCACTCACACACTGTCTGAACATATTCCTAATGCACCTTTGGTATGTCTTTTGGACATTTAAAAGATTCAACTGGCACATAGGCCCAAATTCTTGGCGCTGGCACTCTTACTGGCTAAGGGACGAATAGTGATGAAATGGGGCAGCAAGCAGGTACCAAAATGTAAGGATTGGATTATAGATATGACGTATTGTAAAGAACAGTCTGAAACGCATGCGGAGGAGCTGTCACAAGCCTCTCGCCAACGGGATTTCTGGGATTGGTTGGTGCAATACCTTAGCTCCACACAGGCGGCAGACTGACTGTATACATAAGGAAATACATCGCTATTGTACAAAACACACTGTTAAACCTTATTACGCTTTATTGGCGGAGGACTATGTGGTTCTTTTTTTTTTAGTTCAAAATGATTTATTGAAGTTTTGTTCAGCAAAAGAAATAAACAAGTACAATACAAAAAGAATAATTCTTACATGCGTAAAAGATTAAGCGGTAAGTATCAAATGCAATCAGTCATAAATGAACAAGGAAGGGAAAGGGGAGAAGGGAAGGGAGAGTGAGGGAATAATATATCATAGTATCATAAAATCATAAAATACAGAGTTACCAGTAGGTCGAATAGAACAAAAATGGCAAAATAGAGAGAAAGTAATCAACAAGATACATAAAAGCATAGTAATAATGTCATTGCAAAACATACGAATCAATAGGCGACCAAAAAGATTGAAATGATTGTGAATTATGAGTAACGCCTTTAAGGGACAGCTGAGCTCCTCTTCTCGTAAAGGTAATCCAAGACCACCAAGCATGAACTGAAAGAGAAGAAGCGTCTTTCCAACAAAAAGTAATGGATTTTAAAGCAGCTGTAACTAAAAAATTAAATAACTTTGTCTCTGAGTCAGTAAGAGGATGGGATAGGGCAAACGACTTACATATTAACACAGCATAAGAAATATCATCATGTAAAGGCAAAATTTTCAAAATGACATTCCAAACAGCCACCCAAAATTTCATAACAACTGGGCAATCAAATAACATATGACGAAGTGATCCCGAAGTGGAATTACAGTGCCAACAAACATCAGATGGTAACAGTTTTGCATGACTTAAACGAGATGGAGTCCATAGAGCATTAAATAAAATGTAAGCATTAGTCTGATAAAGGGACACCGGAAGCCAACCAGAGATACTGCTGAGCCATATTGAGGACCATAAGTCATCTGAGAGGGAAATGGAAAGTTCATCATTCCAAAAAGATGACAATGCACCAACATTGGAGCCTTGAAAAATGGAAAACTTTTTATAAAAAACAGAGACAGGTTTGTAGGAGGATGTAACAGCCGTAAGGTAAATCAAAAGGTCATTAGTGGTGGAAGAGGGAATACCATTGGGAAAAGAATCTAGAATAGAATTACATAACGTTTGGTATTTTATAAAATCAGAAACTGGGATATCAAACTGTGACTGTAGTTGCTCAAAAGGAATAAAGGCAGTGCCAGAAAAGACATCCTTAAGATATAAAATTCCTTTTGAAATCCATGAGGACCAAAAATTTATGTTTCTGTTAAGTTTAAGTAGAGCACTATGCCATAAAGACAAGTGAACTGTAGAAAGTAAAGGTAATTCAAAATTAGAGTCTAAATCATGAAGTATTAATCTAGAAGATTTAATTATAGAGGATCGATGGACAACCTTAGAGGCAGAGGACATAGACACCAAAGAAGGCAATGAAAAGGGTCGTACAATGGCGGACTCTAGATCAAACCAAATTGGAGGTTTGACCACATGTGAATTCGTAAACCACAATGAACTTTGTTTTAATAAAAAAGCTTTATGGTAAAGGTAGAAGTCCGGGAGGGCAAATCCTATCTGGGACTTGGGGAGTTTTAATTTTCTGTAAGCAATACGAGGAACTTTGTTGGACCAAAGGAATTTAGATAGCAGTTTATCAACATCTTTATAAAATTTGAGAGGAAACTGAGTGGGAATCATAGCCAAAGAATAAAAGATTTTTGGTGCAATATTCATCTTTATAGCCTCCATTCTCCCCCACCAGGTGAGATGAAGGGGAGACCATTTGGATGTTTTGTCTTGAATGTATTTAAGTATAAAATCCGTATTCAGTTTCAATGTAGCAGGCAATGAAGAGGCAAATAGAATACCCAAGTACTTAAGCTTGATGTTTTGCCAAAGAATATCTGAATGAATGATGGAATGAAGGATAGGAGCTAATCTAGTTGCAAGGATTTTAGCATAAAGTTTACAGTCCTGGTTTATTAGCGAAATGGGTCTATAATTAGAAACCAGGGTAGGATCCTTATCAGGTTTGGGCAAAACAATGATGAGAGCGTCCGTAAAGGAGCCCGAAATCGTACCAGAGGAACCAAAATGGGAAAAAAGGGTACTTAAATAAGGTAAAAGGTGAGAATTAAATTCTTTATAAAATTCAGCTGGGATACCATCTGGTCCTGGGGATTTATTCTTAGGAAGTGATTTAATAGCAAGTAAAATCTCATCACAAGTAATCGGGGAATCTAGAGCTAGTCTGTCGGATGGAGAAATTTGAGGTAAATTACATTTATTTAAAAAGGAATCAATTAAAGAATCATCACAGGGATCAGGTTTACTATACAAGGTAGAATAGAAAGTTAAAAATTCTTGGACAATATCATTATGGGAAATAGCAACTCGGCCATTAGTACCCCGTATCGAGGTTATTTGGGTCTTATCTTTCTTGATACGTAAATAATTTGCAAGGAGTTTTCCAGACCTGTTGGCATTAAAACGAAATTTAGCATTGGACTTTGCAAGTTGAATCCCTGCTCTAGTACTAAGTAAAGCATTAAATTCATAACGAAGCTTTTGTAGTGTAAATTTGTGCTGAGGGTCATTAGAAGAAATAAATAGGCGTTCACATTTAGCAATTTGTTGATTCAAAAGTGTAACCTTAGAGTTAAATTGCTTGTTTGCATGGGCCATAATGGAAATTGTGGTTCCCCTAATGTAGGCCTTAAATGCATCCCATCTATTGACAATTGAAGTGGAACCTTCAGGGTTAAATAAAAAATAGTCCTGAATAGCTTGTAATAGTTTAGGTTTATGCGTGTCATTAAGTACAATATTTGCGTTCATACGCCACCGAGATTGTTTGGCAAAGGTCGAGGAGATATTTAAAACAAAGGAAATTAAGGCATGGTCCGAAATATCAATGTTACCAATAACAGGATTGTCAGCTGATTGGAGTAAGGAAGGCGAAAGCAAAAAATAATCAATTCTTGAATGAGAATTATGGGAGTTGGAAAAAAAAGAAAACCATTTGTCAGTGGGAAAATGCAATCTCCAAATATCAGCCAATTTGGTGGAGCGAAGGAAAGATTTAAAGGCATAATAAACTTTAGGGGGACGGAATTTTGCAGAAGAAAGCCTATCTAATAATGGGTCAATAATCACATTAAAATCCCCCCCAACAATCAAAGGAACTTGTCCCATCTTCAAAACTTCGGTAGTTATAGCAGACCAGAACGAAGGGTCATCAGCCGTAGGGCCATAAATATTAAGCAAATAGAAGGTTGAGTCATAAATTTTTACCTTAACTACAATATATCTATCTTCTGTGTCATTAAACTTACTAAGAATCTGACAGTGTAACCTTTTAGCAAAGAAAATTGCAACACCATTTTTTTTCCCCAACGCAGGCGAGGTAAAAATATTATCAACCCACTTTTTCCTCATATATTGTAAAATGTTATCATCAATATGAGTTTCTTGCAGAAAACAAATGTCAGCTTTGCATGCACCCAGATAGTCCAAGATTTTCGTGCGTTTAATTGGATGCCGCAGGCCCTTAACATTAAGTGAAACAAGTTTAACAGAATGAGGATTAGCCATTAGGAGTTAGAAGAAAGGGAATAGAAAAGGATGCAAAGGAAGAGGAACTGAAAAACAGCCATTGAGAAAGAGTAACTCTACGTAGAGAGCAAGAAAAGGAAGGACACAAAAGGAAGATACAGAAAGGGAGGGAAAAAGAACAAACAAGAAACAGGAACATATATAAGAACATAGAGACGCACACACGTTCCTCAAGCATGGCCATATAAACCGTTGGAGCCCGTGAAAGAGAAAATATAGGTGTCAGGAGAATTCAGAATAGATGCTGTCATGGAGGAGGATCCTGAGTGTCCATTGATGGTGAGGCATGTTGTTCTAGAAAGAGTCTCAAATCTTCAGGACGGTTAAAAGATTTAGAAAAAGAGTCTTTCCAGATTCTCATCGTAGAAGGATCAAATAGACCATACTTAAAACCAAGGCTTCGCAATTGAGGACGAAAAGAGGAAAATTCCTTGCGAATAGCAACCGTTTCCTTCGCAAAATCTTGATGGATAAAGATTTTACAGCCATTTACTAAGAGTGAGGGAATGTCCCTTGCTGCTTTCCTGATAAGAACCAAATGATGGTGTCGCAGAACTTTAAAAATCATTTGTCTGGGCTTAGTGTGGCGCAGATTCCTATGTGAAGGAATTCTATGAGCCTTATCGATTTCAAATTTTTCCGGAAATTTGATATTTAGAAGACCAGGAAGCAAGGACTCAAGATATAAGCGACAATCAGATCCCTCAACTTCTTCAGGAAGATTGAAAATCCGAAGATTGTATTGTCTATTACGGTTTTCCAATTCCAGCAATTGAGTATGCATTGGTACTATTTGCTTCACCAAAGGAGTAAAAGCGTCCAATTTGTTTTTATTATCCTGAATTTTGATAGTATTATCAGAAACTTTCATGGAGATAGAAGCCATATCTTTGCGCACATTTTTCACTTCAGTGGCAATAGTATCGGTATTCAGACGCAGCGCTTGAATTTCCTCAAAAATCAGAGCAAGGGAAGGTTCAGAAGATTCAACAACTTTAGATTTATTTGGAGGAGGAGATATCTGCTGTTTCCTTTTATTAGTAGGTAAATTTTTATTTTCCATGTTGAGGCGAAAAAATAACCTTTTGCGCCAAAAAACTGCAAAAAAACAAAAATCACCTCAAAATGTTAATAAATATGAGGGAAAAAGGATGTAAAAGCCCTCCAAAGTGCTTCAAAATGACTTGTGCATCAGCTAAATTGGGTCGGGGGTGTGGCTAGGCCAAAGCCAGGCCCTTTCTTAGTGTTCACTCCGCCCCTCAAGCAGAGCCAGCCGGCAGAAGCTGAAGCAGAATCAGGGGAGAGGACCGAGGAACGAGCAGGAACACTTTCCCTCAACGAAATCACCCAGAAACAGAGCAGCAGGTAGGGGATAGCGAGAGAAAACAAGCGCCGTTATTAATTGTCAACTCCTGACAGAATAATCGTCGTTTTCCGGCTCAATGGTCCGGGAGACTTACAGAGCTCCGGTGGAGGCGCCATCTTGGTCTACGCGCTCGCGCGTCTCCAGGACTATGTGGTTCTGATGTACTAAATGCCATAGTATTTTTTTTATTATTATTTATTATTTGGTTTATGTTGTGATCTGTCAATCCTCTCTGTGTGTTTCCTGATGTGGTAAAGCAACCTAACCGACAACGTGGATGGCACACTGTGTACATGTCAACATGATTGATTTTGCAATGTACAATAATTTGAACGTATGTTTATCTAGAATGTAAACACTGTACTTTTTATGCGTGACCAAGAAAATAAAACCTTTCAAGACTGCTGCAGCTTTTACTCTTTTCTTTGGTTGTTTTGGATTTATATAAATGCTTTCAACAACGATTATTGTTACTTTCTTATGATGTTTTTGTTTGTAGTCTCTATTTTGACAAATACATAAGTGCAGAGACCACTCACCAAGTCTGATACTTTCACCGCCAAGGTTTTATGCCTTAGAATTGGTACACCACCTGATGGATGTCCTCCTTTTGCACATAGTTCTCCTGGAGAATAAAATTCAAAGTAATTATGGCATGCCGTTTCTGTTAGTTGCCAAGTTTCTTGAAGGCAAATAATTTCATTTTTACTATGGCGTCTCCATTGGCTTTAAGATTATTCAAGCTGTGAGTGTTCCAAGAGCAAAATTGCATAGTAATCCAATAATGTGGAGATGTAGTTTAAGTAAGGAAACTGTGGATTTGCCCACCTTGACTTATCACCATTTATATTATTGTGTATTAACCTATATACCCTTACAATGTCAACGGAGTGCCAAAGCGTGAAGCTTCTGGGCCTTTTGAGCTCCGTAGGACAGACCCTCTCTGTGTCTTCATTTGGTTCTTTTTAGCTAGAATCCAGGGGTATTTTGATTTTGTACATTTGCTAATTGCAATCCCCCATTGTGCTAGCACCTCTGACTCACCTTCCACTCGCCTAGTTATTTCCGCCTGGAACAACTGCACTTTTGTTGCTTCCATCTGATAATCCTTGACCCCAGGTATGAAGGCAATATGGTCCAAGTCTTTGGACTCGATCATGTCCAGTCCTGGAAATGCAGCTAAAATTCAAAGTATATTACTTCTATTTAAAATGTCTTCATGACCATGGGAGATACATTCTGGATGCAGTATTAGAGTTCCCCAAGCATATCCCCATTAGGCCAGCCGTTTGGCTGTCTGCAAGGGGAACATCTACTCAGGATTTCACCATCCCACTCCAGTCTGCCTCCAGTCTGCCTCTGAATTATTGGGTTCCCTGTGACACCTGTGTTTCACCTATCTTACAAGTTGGTTTGATCCCATAAGGTCTCTTGTGTCCTTGGATGCGGTGTGTGTTCTGTTGGTCAAATTGGGCCCATCTCTGGTCTGGGAATAATTAGCGTAGTGACTGGAATTTATGGCGGGGATGTTTGAGCCCTTTAATCAAACCTTTTTTGTTATTTTCTACAGCCTGTCGCGGGCTGGGCTTCAGTGTATCATCTTTGTTGCAAGTCCCAGCCAACTACTGGATTCTGGATAACCCTCCTACTTGTTTAATTTGCAGTTGTTACAACTATGGGATGCCCCAGACTCCTTTTTTCAGTTATACTCGGCTGATTAAGTGTTTTCATTTCATCCATGTGAGTTGATATAGCTGTCATTTTTTTTAGAGGGTTCACACCTGTATCTGTCGCAGGGTGTACCTTTTCTGGCACTTAAGGGTCTAATAGATTGTGACATACATTTAATAGTGCCATTTCTTTTCCCTCTAGAGTTAGCTGTTCCTTACTGGGTTCAATATCATTCACGGATGTTGTTTGGCCTTTTGTCTTTGTCTTTCCAGCAGTTGGATAATCTTCAAATATAGGGTATATCTTTCGTGCACCTTTTGTGTTACAGGTTGATTCCATATTAAGTTTCCGTAAAAATATTTTATGTTTCCTTGAAAGTTTGCTGGTTGCATTATCCACACTAGTTGAGCATGGTGTACCTTCATCTGGAAAGTTTATCTCTGCATCGATTTCTTGGGGATTTTGAGTACATATGGATTCATCAATTTTTTCCATTGATTCAGCACAAGAGGGGCACTCTCTACTTGGCAGAAACACCCTTTTCTGTGTAGTAGGATTACCATCATCTTTTCTTGGACTAGATTTGGAGGTTATTGTTTTGCGTTCTTGTACCAGTTCTGACATAATTCCTGGAAGGGCAGATATTTCCTCTAGCATTCGGCAGCAGTAAGATGAGTCAGAAAGTTTATCAGTAGACTGTGTGCTCTAGCGCATTTAATTTATCCAGACAGATGTAAATTTTTCTTAAATAAGTTGCTAATAACTGCAGAATTGTTATTTGCATCTTTAGTTTGTCCGCATGCATTATGTAAGGTTGACCAATGGCTTTTTCTTCGAATCCCACCAACCCAGTTCGTTGCTACCACAGTTATGGCCGGCATTGTTCTCTGCACTGAAATCAGATTGTTTTGTTGTGGGATATTCTGGGTTTTTAGTGATGCAGAAATTTTAACTGCCTTCAATACGTAGTCATTATTTTCAGAGATACCTTCGTGAGGACTCCTAATAGTCCAGCTCTTGTGACATAGCAACCGTCATAGGTAAATGGATTAGATCGTAACATTTTAATATGGCAAATGGGTCCATTGCATCAAGGATCTCTTCATCCTCGATGTATTGTTCATCTAGTTTTACTGGCAAGTTGTCATTATCTATACATTTCCTATTAGACTTACTAACTCCCCCTTTGTTAATTGCACTTGGTATAGAGGTGTGATATAGCTGGCTGCTATGAACAATACCACCAGCCTAGTGCATCAAGTAATTTTCATTATTGTTATCGGAGTTAATGTCCTCTTTTTCCGATCGCTTGGGGTCCTCATGGGGTTTGCCCTTTTCTTGGGATGACACCCTATGTTTATAATCTTTAGTAAATTGTTGAATGCTGAGACTATTAATGGTCATTATTTTAATCTCTGGAGACAGAGGCAACGGAGGCTTTACTTTTTGCAAAAGAGGCGAGGAGGCTATGCTTTGTGACCCTATGGTTTTGTTAACAAAAGCATATTCTAAAGTTGCGTTCTCTTCCATTTGTACCTCCATTTGTACAACGGTGTGGTTCTGATCTCCCCCTTGACACCTGTATTTCATCGCTATATGATTCCACTTGTTAACTGGAACAAACTCTTCTTGCTGCCTTGGTGAGATTTATTTTTGTGTATTAGGGAGTAAAAGTTCCCGGGCCCTCAATCGATTGTTCCTTTTTAGCTTCCTAGTACTTTTTTATTCCCTTGTTAGGGACAGTTAGTTTGTCCATAGCGAATTTAGTGGAACTTCTCACAGTTAATGTTGAGTTGCAATGTTTCTGTAGGGGCAATTTCCCCTGGTTTTGAATGCTTGATTTTGGCCTTATTAGTGCATTTTTAGAAGCAAGGAGCTCCATGAGTTCATGCCTTTATTTGCTCAAATCTCTTGTAGGCCCCTTTCGTCAGAGATCATCTAATTTCTTAACTGCCTTGTTACTATCAGCAATGCCCCTAATTTGTTGCACTTCATTGCTGATTATGAATAATATTGCCCCCTGGGCACGTAGCGTACTTCATAAATTCCGAGGGCCTCAATGGCTAGGATCACCCCTGGCGATTTTGCCACAGATCCCCGGCATTAAATTGCCCGCTGCTGCAGGGCCAGGTATAACACAAACGCTACCTCCAGCCCACTTGGGATTAGAGGGTTATGCAGAAGTAATGTTAGCCGGTGTCATTTAAACGTATGTAGCATTTTTGTTGCAACTTGCAGCTACTTTTTTTGCTGTTGCCTTTCCTGGCCAGGCACCACTAGCGCCAAAATGCCAATTTCTACCACAGTCAGTGCCAGAGAACAACTACTGCCGGAATCGTCAAGGTCAGCCTTAGGAGGTCATGGCAGTGTGGCAAACGGTCCCTCCTAGGGGACGGTTCGAGTGGTAGGAGTGGTGGGGGAGTGGAGGGGGAGCAGGGGCAAGATGGTAATCGGTGAGGGAACACCAGAGATGCAAGCCACACCAAACTCTAGATTTGGTTGCTTCAGCAGCACATGGGCTTCCCCATTAACTGCGCACCTACAATGGCAGACATTACCATGTATATCCTACCTGAGTCGCTGGAGTCACCTCCGCACCCGCAACCTCACCTCAGTGGTGCCTCTTAAAACCCCCTGACTCCTCACGCCACCTCGCGCCACTGCACCCGCTCTCCCAGTGACTGGCTCTCCCACACGCCTCACTCCATTCCAGTCTCCACTCTCCAATCCCATTCCTCCACCTCCACTGCTGCTGCTCCAACTACTGTGAATGTAAACATGAAGGTAAAAGTGAGGAGGGATTCTGGGTGGTGAGTACCTGCACTTCTATATTACTATTTAACGCATTGCTTATATCTCAATTTAAATGTCTCCATGTATGCAAGCCTCACTCCTCGTAAATACTTGAGATAACCTTGTCACATTTCGCTGTCACAATATTTGTCGTTGCTATGACATGTGCACACTTGCCAGCATTCTGTGCCATAAAATGTTAGGATTTCTCAGGTTCTCTAAAATATGAAGTAGCACAATGATGACATTACTTGAAATGACATTGTGTGACCTTTGATCATGTTAAAGGCCACAAGAAATGGTCGTGTGGTTTCTAACATGATAAATAAATGAAAATAGAATCCAAGTACAAAATTAAAAGGAGCCCCTATTAGGAAATAAGATAGCTAAAACAGTCTCTGACATTTGCAAATCAGAGCAGTTTTAAACTTGTAAACACAAGCTGTGTTTGCATCAATAGGAGACTGCATGCACTTGGGCTTGCTGCAGGCAATGTGTGTGGTAACAGCAGAGAAATCTATTGTAACAAGCATTTGCTATGCAATAGGTCTCGCATTTGCGTGAGTTTGAGCTATTGACATTGTAAATGACAATGCCTTTTATTCATGTGTTTTGGTTTTTAAAACATAAAAGGCATTGTCATTTACAATGCCAATAGCTTAAACTCTCACAAATGCGAGACCTGTTGCATTGCAAATGCTTGTTATGCAGGCATGCAGTTTGTGGTCATACGTCTTAAGAAGGATGGACTGTCCCACGTGGTTTCTTGGAATGACAAACAAAGCTCTTACTAAAAATAAAATTGTCACCTAAGTTCAGTTTAAAAATAGAAACTAGTATTACATAACTGTCTAATAGGGCTTCTGTTTCTATGGAGGCAAGCACCGGTTGACCATCCAAATGTGACTTGTGAAGCTTTTTGGCTTTGACAGGAAGACATCCAATGCAAGTATTAATGACAAACAAATTAACTAACTCAAGTGACTAACAACTGCTTCAGCGGCACTCCAAACGGCTTATGAATGAAGTGTCAGCAATGTGATGAAGGCTAGCCAGAGAAACAAAAGCAGTTACCCCTGAGGTGCCAGCAGCTTGTGAGCCGAGCCCCCACCCTTTCCTTGAGTCCAGGGTGCTCATGCACACATTTAAGGTCCCCTCTTCTAACTGTGGTAGTAGACCCCACTAGAGATCAGTCTTGTTGGATGTTACTGCCTGTGGCCATCAGCTGCAATGGCAGTGGGTTTCTGGTCTGCTGTGAATATTGTGGAGGGGTTGTGGCGGCAGGAACCACTAGGGAGATTATCCTCATAGACCCTCCTTATTAGTCCCTAGTGAAGTGCACTGAGTGAGCCAGGGCCTGTGAACAAATGCTACTTGTGGGCCTGCAGCCCTGATTGTGCAACTCACATGAGTAGCCCTGAAAAGGTACCTCAGACCTGCCATTGCAGAGTCTGCACGCAGTTTGTAAATGCCATGTCAACTTGGCCAGTGCACACACTTGCCAGTCCCTAACCTTCCCTTTTCTTACATGCCAGGCACCCCTAAGGTAGGCCCAAAGTACCCCTGTGGGCAGGGTGCAGTGTATGTGAAAGGAGGGAAATGCCTGAGTGTGTGTGGCATGTCCTGATAGTGAATTACAGCCAATTTCGTTTTTCAATATTGCAAGGCTACTGGTTCTCCATAGGAGAGAATGGGAGGTTTGTTTATAACATCTTATAAACTGAACTGGCCCAGGAAATTAGGTAGGAAAATGAAGTATAGTATGCCTGAACTCAGAATCTAAAGATGCATCTTTTAGTGAAGGTGATTTTTACATTCTGGGTTTGAAAATACCACTTTTAGAAAGTAGGTATTTTCTTGCTCAGTCATCCTGTGTGCCTCTGCTGGAATGTGGATTGCATGTCTGGGTATTGGATGACAGAAGGCTGGGGAGCCAGAGGGGCTCCAGATAGTCAAGGTAGGTCAGGAAAGGGCTGAATAGACCTGGACTGCAATGGGGGAAGGGGAGAGGAGATTTCCTTGCACCTCAAAAGGCCTGGTCTGCCTCTGACAATGCCGTCTTCAACTTCTGCCAGGGAATCACACTAGAGAAGGCCAAACTGGTTCTGGCTGGGCACAGACACCCTCTGCCTGCCAGATTAAAGGATTTTTGTGGACAAATACTGGGACCCAGACCCCTGAACTTTAGAACTCATCTGGATCAAGAAGCCTGCCAAGAAGAAGAGCTGGAGAAGCTGCGAAAAGGAAGGACTGCTTTGTTGGGTGCTTTGCTAGGCTGACCTGCAGTGGCTGCTTCTGTCTCGAACAGTGAAAGGCCTGGACTGGACTTTCTGCAACCTAATTTATGAGTATCTCTAAGGGCTTTAGGTAGAGCTTGCCCCATGTTCACAAAGTCTCAGGAACAACAAAGACTTCAAGCTCTTCTGCCCACAGCACTGGGGACTGTGTGTTTTGTGCTGCAAACAGAGGAAAAGCAACTCGACGAGGTCTACGACGCCGCTGCCGACTCCGTGACCATTAGGGCACCGCACTCCGCACCGCCTTCCTTCACGAGGACTCATTGGCCTTCCCGACGCCGCCGCTTCATGACGAAATCGATGCCGCTGCTTGCACTGTGGTTCGAGGGCACAGCTCGTAAGTCACACGAAGCACAACCCTCATCCCTCACCGCAGCCTTGGCCCACCGACGCCAACAACGTGATGAGCACCACTTTCATCTCGCACCACGACCCTGGTCTCACCGACTACGCCATCTGTTGCCACCACCCAGCAGCTGTTCGCACCTCGACCTTGGGTCACCACACGCCGTACCACTGCACTTTGCACCGCAGCACCCAACACCTGCCAACTCCATCGCTTCTGATTCCATCAGATAGGAGCTCGACTTGCAACACAAGTGACTTCAAGGGCCTCATCACCCTGCATTTCTCACAGGTACTGTTTGAGGGTCTTCCTGACACCGTAGCTGGCCTGCGACCATCCAGAAATGTTGGATTTGTTGTTCACAACGCCGTGGTGGCCCCGGGCGGAGATACCGACATCAAGGAACTTTGTTTTAAACTTATTTTGATAACTACAGACTTTTTTTTTTACATATAGTATTATGGATTTTTGTCGTTTTTGGTCTTATTTTAATTATATAAGCATATTCAATATTTTTCTAAACTGGTATGGTGTCCTTTTGAACACTGTATTACTGTGGGTTATGTGCAAATACTTTACGCACTGCCTCTAAGATAAGCCTGCCAAGCTACCAAGTGGGTGAGCAGGGGTTGTTTTAGGGTCCCTGAAGAGAACTGGGAAGCAGGATTATGGCTCCTCTTCCCCGAAGAAGTGAGGGATAATTTAATAGCTTTGGGTAAGGGGTATCACCTCACCTATCCAGACATGAAGGATGCTCCCCTCACTAAGTATGGTTTGACTCCTGAAAATTACAGGGATCAGGTTAGGTCTAGTAAGAAGTCCTATGCCATGGTTGGAATGTGTGGATGTGTTTTGCTGATCATTGGAAGGCTGAGTAAAGATCAGTAATGTGACATATTTTTAGAGGCTATACGATTTGATTGCATGGGAGCACCTATCCAGTGTATGTTTTGCAGATCTGCGCTAGCACCTAGTTGATAGTAAGCTGACTGACCCCAGGAAGCTTGCTATGGAGGCGGACCGCTGGGTGAGTACCAGGGTCCACAAGAAAGCTTTTGGGGAGACTCAGCCAAAGGTGGGCAGGGTCCCCAGCAGAAAGGTGGGGGGACAAGGGTAAAACAGAGGAGTTCTCTAAAGGGCCCCAAATAACACCCAGGGTAAAGGTTCCCACCCCCCGGAGATAAAAAGCAAGGGGTCTCGACAGGTAAGCCTGCTGAGACCGGCCCCCACAAATGTTTTGCATGTGACCAGGTGGGTCACATGAAGGGGGACCCCAGATGCTGCAAGGGGGCACAGCCACCCACCGGTGAGCAGTCCAAGGTGCTGGCTAGTGTTGCACTTGTTGAGGATGAGGAGTACCCACAGGAGGGGGCACCCCGCAGAAATGACCTTCTTCTCAGTAGGGGACAGTGAGATGGTCCCAGGGCCCCAGGTGCCCCCTGACACAAGGAAATACAGCACCTGGGTGACCATCAATGGGAAATGGGTTTAGACTGTCAGGGATACAGGAGCTAGTGTGACCTCAGTTCGGTGTTGTCTGGTCTCTGAGAGGCAGGTAGTCCCCGGGGCATTCCACCAAGTAATTGCAGTCGACAATTCCGAGCGCCAGTGTCTGGTGTTGCAGGTTCTCTTTGAGTGGGGGGGAGTTTTGGCTCCTTTGAGGGTAGTTGTGAGTCATTCCATGCCTGTTGATTGTCTGCTCGGTAACGACCTGGCGCAGTCCTTGTGGAAGGATGTTGAGCTCAGGTCCCACTTGGAGATGCTTGGATTGCCAGAGTTGGCTTGCGTGTCCACTCGGTCCATGGCGGCCAGAGAGGGCGATAAGAGGAACCCAGAACCTGAAACAGTGGCCCAGGTACCTGCCAAGAGAAAGGGCCGTGGGCGCAGGAAACCGGCCCCGGAAGTTTCCACGGCCCGGGAGGAGGCGGACCTTGAG
The DNA here is from genome assembly GCF_964261635.1 of Lissotriton helveticus. NCBI lineage: Eukaryota > Metazoa > Chordata > Amphibia > Caudata > Salamandridae > Lissotriton > Lissotriton helveticus. Next base: position 1,587,922,484 of record NC_136067.1, on the reverse strand, counting down.
GGGGACACCCCCGTGCCTACAGGAGAACAGGTAGCTGAACTGAGGGACATCTCTGGGCTGACCCATTGGCAGCAAGAAGGGCGTCCCACCAGAGAGTAGTTCTGCCAGGAGCAGAAAGAGTGCCCTTCTCTGGAGGGTCTGTGGTGGCAGGCCACAGCCCAGTCAACTGGTGATGAGTCTGGGTCACATTGGATCTACTAGGAGAATGATCTCCTGTACAGCAAGCCTAAGGTCACGGAACTTGGGTCAGCCCGTCTGCTGGTGGAACCCTAGCGCTTCCGGACCTTGCTACTGGGTCTGGCTCACGACGTGCCTTTGGCAGGACATTTGGGGCAGGAAAAGACCTTTGACAGGCTCTCGTCACCCACTTCTTCTGGCCTCAAATGCGAAGGCAGTCAGATGTGCATTGTCAGTCTTGCAAAACTTGCCAGGCAAATTTAACTTGCACAACTTTTTATCTACTAGACCTCGAAGCAGAGCTGCAACTGTGGTGCAGCGCAGACTTGGCTGCAACTTTACATGTCACAAATACATAATATGAACGTGCACATGTTACTTGTATGGTCTAATAATATTAAAATGAGTGTTGCACTTGACATTATTACTAAAAGTGCATTTACTGTAGGATTAGTAAATCTACTTATACTCAGTGACTTAACTTTATTAAATTAGATATTAATAAACCATTCTTACTTAGTAGATATGTACTCATTATAAAAATTAGTTTGATTTGCATAATGTGTGACTGAATACATTAATTGACATATATTACTTAGATGATCGAATAGAAACAATCCTCACACATGTAGAATGTGATTATCCTAGAAACAACAAAAGATTTATGTAATGTGTGTACTCTTTCATACATCAAATTGAAATGTAGTTCTTAGATATACTTACCCATATACATTTAAGATGTTACTGATGCCATATATAATATGAATCTACTGTACTGCTAATTTACATTAATTTATGGTTAAATGAGCACACGCATATTAAATGTGTGCCATTGAGTTAATACTTTCAGTTGTCTTTAGTAGGCTTCTATTTCTGCATGCTGCATAAAATACTGTTTTTCATTTTCTGGTAACATGACATCTTTTGCAGGTATTCACATGCACTGTTAGTTTGAGAATAGATACATTACTATATTATCCATAGAGAGAGCCTGAGACGAAGTCCTTGACAAAAGTACATGAAGCGCCAGAGTTTTAACTGAAAGGACTATTCAGCAATGTTGCAACCTAATCTGAGTGTGAGAATACCATGTAGTTCACATGTCCAGTGTGGTTTACTTTGTGAATGCTGCAGTCTGCAATGTGAGAACAAGAACGACAATGGTACACCTGATGATGCCTACAGAGGGATGTAGCCCCAGACACTATTGTGTATTATAATTTAGTGTTCACACCGTCTGAGACCAGAGTTCTTTAAGACTTCCTTCAGATCTCTTACTGAATGATTCCAGATCCTGTCCCGACCCTATAGCTCATTTTCCTTTGGGAGGTTTAGACCGCTATGCTTCCCTTTGATTCTTTCCTTAGTGTGACTTAAGCTAACCATTACTTCCCTTACCCAAGAAGACTCTTGACCGAGATTCTGCCACGTTGACACATTCCTACTTAATTTTTCCTGCCTTGTTCTATTTTTACCTTTTTGGAATTTCCCTGATGTTGAGATTCTTTAAGTTCCAACCCCATCCTCTTAGCTTGGACTATTAGTTAGCAAATCTAGATTTACTAATGTGTAGATGATAAAATCTGAGTCTCTTCTCTGAGCATCAAACACTTTTATTGATCTTTTGCACTGCTGTGGTTGAATTGCTTTTGGATGAATTTTAGTCCGCCCCAATTTTTTCTGGAGGTTGGGTTTCTCTGTAGTTATTCTGTACCTTTAAAGCATGGTGCTCAGACTTGTGTACTTTAACTTCATTGTTAGCTTGTAATAAACCTACTTAACTATAGTTACTGATTCCTGATCCTTGTTGTGTAACCAAATGGGTTACACTGTTAATTGATATTGATTGATGACATTTTAACTCTCCTTACCTCTCAGTGTGGATAAGAAAGGTCTATTAGAGGACAAATGGTACGAGGGTCTTGATCAACTGTTAGCTCAGTGCAGGTCAGACTCCTTGTTATACCCAATTTCAGCTAAATTTCTTCCTATTTTTAATGACTACCTGGCTCTAAACCTTTTGAAAATCCTTAATGCCTCCTTCTTTCTGGCATTGTTAACCCCACTTATGAAATTAGTTCAATAATCTCGCTTTTGAAAAAAACTTTAACTTGACCCTTCACTCTCTGTCAATTGCCATCCAATTACCCTTTTAACCGCAGCAGCAACAATGTTGGAAGTCACTCTTGCAAAGCAACTGTGCCATGTCCTTGAATCCAATGAAATACTGGAGGATGCCTCAATGGGTTTCTGCCCTCGTCACCTCACCTAATTACCCATTCTGATGGTGGAGGACAACCTGGCTAATTCCTGTAATGCAAATTCTCTGATATTAGTACCTCTATTATCAGCATCTGGGACCCTAGACCATGAAATCTCATCAGCCAACTCCGAGCATAAAGTACTTGACTAGATCACTTGGTGTTTAGTAGGAAGCACTCACCAGGCAATAATGTGGTGCTCCCCAGGGATATACATTATCTCCATGTCTTTTTTAAACAGCTACTGTAGGTCTCTAGCAGTACTTGTGTACTGTTTCAGCCTCAAGATCTATATATATCTGTATGACACTCAACTCTTGTTTAGACTCACTACTCTTCAAATGACATCCTCTCACTACAGATTTGCCTCTTTACAGTGTTTAATTGGATGGACCTCCACTGACTCAAACTCAGCACAGATGAGACCAACATCCTGATCAGGAGATCCAAAGCTAACCTTTGGCATCCTAATTCCTGCTTTGTGGATTTTGATCCTGTCCCTATCCCACCTCTAGTGTCAAGAGCCTAGAAATAAAAGTTGTCACCTCCCTTCTGATGGACAGCCAGGTTTCTGTTATATCCTCTTGTACATTTCACCTACGTCATCATCGATTAATGCTCCCCCTGCTCCCCAAAGAGAGCAGTACAAAAGGGGGGTGGTGATGGACGGAGCATCTGAACCAATCAAAGACTCACACCCAGTCAAAAGATCTGGGTTTAACCCATCACCGTTCTTTAGCCCACTCTGCCACCCCAGTTCAGACATGGCTATATGCAAATCAGTCTGATCCTGTACCTCATGGGAACAGTCCAGCCCGAACTGCCAAGCCATGCCTTCCCTGGACCGGAAACAATCTTCCGAGGACCGGTTTCTGGCATTACAGCAGTCTTCAGCCCGGCTTGCTAGAATCCAGTGGCAAAGTGAGCAAGGGACTCACGTCTGAGCATACCCTGCCACACTTATGGAGGCCAAAAAAGGTACAAAAGGGGGTGGTGATGGACGGAGCATCTGAACCAATCAAAGACTCACACCCAGTCAAAAGATCTGGGTTTAACCCATCACCGTTCTTTAGCCCACTCTGCCACCCCAGTTCAGACATGGCTATATGCAAATCAGTCTGACCCTGTGCCTCATGGGAACAGTCCAGCCCGAACTGCCAAGCCATGCCTTCCCTGGACCGGAATAAAGCTTCCGAGGACCGGTTTCTGGCATTACAGCCGTCTTCAGCCCGGCTTGCTTGAATCCAGTGGCAAAGTGAGCAAGGGACTCACGTCTGAGCATACCCTGCCACACTTATGGTGGCCAAAAGCGGTACAAAAGGGGGTGGTGATGGACGGAGCATCTGAACCAATCAAAGACTCACACCCAGTCAAAAGATCTGGGTTTAACCCATCACCGTTCTTTGTCCACTCTGCCACCCCAGTTCTGACATGGCTATATACAAATCAGTCTGACCCTGTGTCTCATGGGAACAGTCCAGCCCGAACTGCCAAGCCATGCCTTCCCTGGACCGGAAACAAGCTTCCGATGACCAGTTTCTGGCATTATGGCCGTCTTCAGCCCGGCTTGCTTGAATCCAGTGGCAAAGTGAGCAAGGGACTCACGTCTGAGCATACCCTGCCACACTTATGGCGGCCAAAAGCGGTACAAAAGGGGGTGGTGATGGACGGAGCATCTGAACCAATCAAAGACTCACACCCAGTCAAAAGATCTGGGTTTAACCCATCACCGTTCTTTAGCCCACTCTGCCACCCCAGTTCAGACATGGCTATATGCAAATCAGTCTGACCCTGTGCCTCATGGGAACAGTCCAGCCCGAACTGCCAAGCCATGCCTTCCCTGGACCGGAAACAAGCTTCCGAGGACCGGTTTCTGGCATTACAGCCGTTTTCAGCCCGGGTTGCTTGAATCCAGTGGCAAAGTGAGCAAGGGACTCACGTCTGAGCATACCCTGCCACACTTAGGGTGGCCAAAAGCGGTACAAAAGGGGGTGGTGATGGATGGAGCATCTGAACCAATCAAAGACTCACACCCAGTCAAAAGATCTGGGTTTAACCCATCACCATTCTTTAGCCCACTCTGCCACCCCAGTTCAGACATGGCTATATGCAAATCAATCTGACCCTGTGCCTCATGGGAACAGTCCAGCCCGAACTGCCAAGCCATGCCTTCCCTGGACCGGAAACAAGCTTCCAAGGACCGGTTTCTGGCATTACAGCCGTCTTCAGCCCGGCTTGCTTGAATCCAGTGGCAAAGTGAGCAAGGGACTCACGTCTGAGCATACCCTGCCACACTTATGGTGGCCAAAAGCGGCACAAAAGGGGGTGGTGATGGACGGAGCATCTGAACCAATCAAAGACTCACACCCAGTCAAAAGATCTGGGTTTAACCCATCACCGTTCTTTAGCCCACTATGCCACCCCAGTTCAGACATGGCTATATGCAAATAAGTCTGACCCTGTGCCTCATGGGAACAGTCCAGCCCGAACTGCCAAGCCATGCCTTCCCTGGACCGGAAACAAGCTTCCGAGGACCGGTTTCTGGCATTACAGCCGTCTTCAGCTCGGCTTGCTTGAATCCAGTGGCAAAGTGAGCAAGGGACTCACATCTGAGCATACCCTGCCACACTTATGGCGGCCAAAAGCGGTACAAAAGGGGGTGGTGATGGACGGAGCATCTGAACCAATCAAAGACTCACACCCTGTCAAAAGATCTGGGTTTAACCCATCACCGTTCTTTAGCCGACTCTGCCACCCCAGTTCAGACATGGCTATATGCAAATCAGTCTGACCCTGTGCCTCATGGGAACAGTCCAGCCCGAACTGCCAAGCCATGCCTTCCCTGGACCGGAAATAAGCTTCCGAGGACCGGTTTCTGGCATTACAGCCGTCTTCCGCCCGGCTTGCTTGAATCCAGTGGCAAAGTGAGCAAGGGACTCACGTCTGAGCATACCCTGCCACACTTATGGCGGCCAAAAGCGGTACAAAAGGGGGTGGTGATGGACGGAGCATCTGAACCAATCAAAGACTCACACCCAGTCAAAAGATCTGGGTTTAAGCCATCACCGTTCTTTAGCCCACTCTGCCACCCCAGTTCAGACATGGCTATATGCAAATCAGTCTGACCCTGTGCCTCATGGGAACAGTCCAGCCCGAACTGTCAAGCCATGCCTTCCCTGGACCGGAAACAAGCTTCCGAGAACCGGTTTCCGGCATTACATCCGTCTTCAGCCCGGCTTGCTTGAATCCAGTGGCAAAGTGAGCAAGGGACTTACGTCTGAGCATACCCTGCCGCACTTATGGTGGCCAAAAGCGGTACAAAAGGGGGTGGTGATGGACGGAGCATCTGAACCAATCAAAGACTCACACCCAGTCAAAAGATCTGGGTTTAAGCCATCACCGTTCTTTAGCCCACTCTGCCACCCCAGTTCAGACATGGCTATATGCAAATCAGTCTGACCCTGTGCCTCATGGGAACAGTCCAGCCCGAACTGCCAAGTCATGCCTTCCATGGACCGGAAACAAGCTTCCGAGGACCGGTTTCTGGCATTACAGCCGTCTTCAGCCCGGCTTGCTTGAATCCAGAGAGAGCAGGCGGATCTGCATCTCTTTTTGTACATCAAGAATGCATAACTCCCTAGGCTCCAAGTGATTCAAAATCAGGCCGCCAGGCTGGTGGTACATGCCAATCACTTAAGCGATGCTAAGCCTAACCTGCATGAATCACACTAGCTACCTGTATAACTTGTTTTCAAGACACTATGATTCGTCCACTCCTCCCTCAATGGTATAGGACCTGAATCCACCTCGATAAGAGTTATTTCATACATTCCCACTAGGGATCTTCGTTTAGCATCATCAGTTTCCCTGATCATTTCTCTCTTCCAGAGAAAACACATAGGAGGCGGGCGTTTCGGTACAAGCCCATCCAATCTGGAATCATTAAACCGCAAACTATGATCAATCACTCACCAGTTTGAAAGGATCTCAAGACTTGGTTGTTGTTGAAGGCACATTCTCCTTCGACCACCTTCACAGTAACACAGCCAAGAGAACTCGTGGTTGTGATGGGCTTTATCAATCCAAATTCAACCTTTACTTTTTTTTAAAGTAATTTGAACGTAAAACAATTGCAGAAAGTATTTGTGTGGTTTATAGGTGTGTTTTGTGAAGGACATTCTTGCCAGGCCCAGTAGACATAAAGGCATAAATAGATTTAATAGTGCAGGTGGGGTTATTTTAATTATAAATAGGACTCAATTATGATAGACCAGAAAAATGATGGTGCAAATTGCTCCCCTGCTAATTTCTCTTATCTAGGGGTGCTAAATTGACTCATCCCACTTACCTCCCGCAAATAGCAGAGCTAAAGTCCTTCAAATTAAACTTGTAATCATATTTTAAAGCAAAAAGGCGATTCGTCCCAAAACAGTCCGGCCCCTGTATGACTGATCGCTGGGTGAGGGCAGAAGCTTGCTGAAGTTGCTCTGTTGGCAGGTATGTTGTTATCCAAACCTTGCAAGGACCGGGATAGATGAGCTGTATGTTCCTGCAGGGGGCGCAGGAAATATGAAAAGGAGTGATCTGACCAACCATCCAGGGTGGTAAATGCATCACAGTTAACCTGTGACTGGGTCTGGAACTAAATAAAGTAAGGTGACAGTGTGGCCCTGGGTATTTATTTTTCCTCTTTATTATTGTTTATTTTATTATTAATTTTAGGACTTTTTTTACCGTTCTTTATTTTTCATGAGACTTTGTTATTTTTTTATTATTTCTTCTTTGAGCAGAGGTTCAGGAAGTTAGACTTGGAGAGATCACCTCCTCGGTTCCCCAGTGCCTGATGCCACAGAGAACCAGCTGTTAGGGCGGACTCCATGGCTGTTCTTACCTACCTTCCAGCTGTCCTCTGAAAGGTCATGTGTAAGTGTGCCCCCTACGCCCTGTAAACACCTGTTGTAAACTGATATGTCCGAACTGTGTGCTGGGGGCACAGAGGGGCTGGGTTTCAGACTTCTTCAGTCTGTTTTCTAAATCACTGCCCGTAGGTTTAACTGTCCTATACCATTGAATTATACAGCGACGTAACGAAACTTGAAAGTACATGGAGCCCCTCTTCCCGCCCGCCCAAACCCGGACTCACTCCTCGGGAGCTCTCAGGCTAGGGTACTGTGCTGATATTGGCACCCTGGAACTCCCCCCTCCCCCACTATTGGGGCTGAGGGGGGGGGGGGTGTTGTTACACCACTGAATCATTATTTAGTGTGTGTGTGTGACCTGGTTGCTTTAAGAGAGCTCGGCTTAACATCAACAAGGAGATGTACAGCATATTGTCTTTATTATATTCCCAATATAGAGAGGTATTCCAGGCACGGTGGCAATGTTTGTTAGCAGATAGACTCATATTCCAATAGGTTAACATTATTTATGTCAAATAATATGTGTTCACTGTTCTTTAATATTATCTTTCATTATTCCTATACATTTTTTGAATGTTTTTTATCACTCGTACCATGTCCTTACGGGCGCCAGAGCACTGTACATGCCCTGGGTGGAATCAAACAAATCACTTTTAGATACCAACGTGAGAATTACAGTTGACCACACCATGTAAGTACACAATTCAGTATTAAATGTATCATAACAGAATGTACTTTTCAGATGTAAAATAGTCCGTCATGCAATCCAATTAAAGCGGAAGGATACATTCACCCAGCCATTAGTAAGGAGGTGAGACTAAGGGCCAGATGTAGGAGCCAAAATACCGGTCGGTAACGGCCGAATTCGGCCGTTACCGACCGGTATTTGGGTTTTCAGATGTAGGGGCATATATTTTACAGAATCTGTAAATTTACCGATTCGGTAAATTTACCGATTCTGTAAAATACCGAATCGGTATTTTTTACTGATTCGGTATATCCAAATGTAGGTGGCACTCCTGAGAGTGCCACAGGCCTTACAGATTTGGTATTTTACCACACAATCCAATTGTGTGGTAAAATACCGAATCCAGGTGTGCATGAACATGTGTGCATGTACACCTAGCCATGTGACAGACAGACATGCCCTTAGGGCATGTCTGTGTGCCACATGGCTCACATGCCCGTCTTTGGGGTGCTAGAGGGTGTCAAAGTGACACCCCCTGCACCCTTGCTAAAATCAGTATTTACCGATTCTGTAATTACAGAATCGGTATTTCCCATTGATTCCTAAAGGCTTCAAAGCCCATAGGAATCAATAGGAAATACCGAATCTGTAATTACAGAATCGGTAAATACCGAATCTTAACGATTCGGTATTTACAGATTCTGTAATACCTACATCTCCCCCTTCATATTTACCGACTCTTAAATACCGAATCGGTAAAATTCGGTATTTAAGAGTCGATAAATATGATTTACCTACATCTGGCCCTAAAATACTTCGGTCGGCTGACCATTGTTGTGACTGACAATATTATAAGCCAATGGCTGAAGGTTACTGTGCCAAAGAGGCCAATGCCTGAAGGTGCCTGACCCAACGCCCCTTATGAGATATAGACATTCCAATAACGTTGATACGAATGTTGCAAGAGCTATTAGACGTCAAATCTGAAAATACAAATGTCATACCGTTATTCAGACTATAACGGAGCTGGTTATTTGTCGCAGATGACTGAGCTCAATGTCTGCGGTTGGTTGCAAACAGAAGAAAGTAACATAGGAAATGGGCATTTCCCAACAGACAGAATTTGATCTTGACAAAACACAGAGAGAATTTGCTACCATACAGAGCTGAAGAGTTTTCTCTGTAAGGCTATAGCTGACTGTATTGAAGGCTTGAACTTTCTCGAAAACAGGCGTACTGAGGTGTGCACTTCTGTTTATCCTTGTGTGAAATACAAGAAATATACTTTGCAGCTGGGTTGACAGTATCTGCTTTCTCTTGATATTTTACTCTGCAGCAGCTATGATTCAAGAAAGACACAGAGATATTGTAATTTAGCTTGCTGGAGAGGAGAATGTCTCTACATGTCAGACGAACTATTCCTTTGCAAGGTACGTCACAGCAGAGCATACACATGTGCCCTTCCACATACTATCGGTATATCATTTGTAGGTCTCTTTTGAGACAGCACATACACTGTCGCTTGTGAGTCTATTGTTCCTCAAAAATAAACTTTAAAAGGACTTAGAGCACGCCTGTTACTTACCATTGGTTGGCTTCAGCATCACTCTCATTTCCTTGGTTCTCATAGGTCAGCGCCTCCTGGTTTCATTTTCTCATTATGTGTCTCTCTGTCTGGTGGACCATGGACCAACTGCAGCTTCCTGTCCTTCTGCTGGCCCTGCGCTTCTGGAGGTACTTTTTTTAAATTTCAGTTATAGCACTCCATATGAGTGCATGTGTTTGCAGGCTGTCTATTCTCCTCTCACCCCAATGACGAGTCAGTGCTTGCACCCACTGCCCCCAACACCGACAGTGTTGCTGTCTGGTGATCATCTCTATCCATCTGTCCACTTATCTTTTTGACGTGTTCACTCTGTGGATAGTTGTTCGAATGTGTGTTTTCCAGTTTTCTGCCTATGTGTGCATCCTTTTGACATTCTTGCTTTTGCCAAATATATTTGTTTGCCCTTTTGTGTCTGTGCACTCTTTGACCGTTTTCTGTCCTTCTGTTTCCTGGTTGTTTAACTTTTTAGTCTGTCTTTTCATCCTTTTTTTATTAATCTCTCTGCAGTAGTTTACAAGGGCCACATGATGGGTAATGGGGGCATAAAGAGAGACGTCAAGTCCAGGGGCTTATGCAGGTCCCTGCACCCAACTCTTCAAGGGGACCCCATCCAACTCAAGGCCAATGAATATCTGTGAGATATGGGAGACTCTGGAGACCCTCTTCGCATTCTGCAGGGGGGCCCCATCATTTTGCATTACATCACTGGGCATGTCACTATAGATGGAATGTATGCACACACAGTGTACTCAGCTCAGCTCAATGCAGCATAAAACTGGCATACGTGTTGTGGAGCCCCACAGATTTTAGAGAAGCATCTGGCACTGAATGATCAAGACGTCACACATTGTGACATGCATTCTCCTCTGAAATACCATTTTCATATAGATTATAACATTGTCAGGGACTATCTGGGACACAGTCAGGGACTTGGGCAAGGACTGGCGACTGGGTTGAAAATGTGAACAGAAAGAGGAGTACAACGTTGCCCAGGATCACACAGGAAGTCAGAAGAGAAAAGGGATCCAAAGGGGAAGCCTGCAAAAGTGAACAAGATGGCTAAGACTCAGAAAGGAAGGGCACTCATCCAGCAATTTAGCACTCAGACTAACTACACCCAGGACAGACGTGCAAGACATATATATATGTACACATAACAACATTAACATTAAAGGGACTGTGGAGTAAAGCACTCAGGAGCTCCACACGGTAAGACTGAAGCCCAGTAAGTTCCTCACCCACAGTTGCTGTTACAGATACTGACTGCAAATACCCACTTATAGGATATGCATGCAAAGGCAGGGTCTGTGGAGCTGACACCTATGGTTATATTTTAAAAGTAATTCCAAGACAAAAGTCGCAGCAAACAAGAAACACCACCTAGGTAGTCAGCTGTGCCCACGGATTCTGGTGATTAAACAGGAACATGTAAGGCAGTACCAGCAAGGGTGTGGAACTACATACACACACAATGGACAAGGAGCTAGCAAGGAGGAGTGATTAACAGGAAAGGAAGGAAATCACAGGGCATACTTAGCAGAAAGAAGGTAACAAACATGCAAGGTAATAGAAGCAAGACAGCAGGAATAGAAGACAGTAAACTAGGAACTGGAACCAAGGAAATTAGAAGAAAAGCAGGGACTGGGAAATGATATAAAGAAGGGGAGGCTACAAGGGTATATTAGAATAGTGCTGGTTCAGGAAGCAAGAAAACAAAGTAGCAATGAAGGCAGTGCTGGACAAGGAACTAGCATTGAGCAAAAGCTCAGGAGTCAAGTTATCACTGTAGGCAGTGCTAATAAGGGAAACTGCGGCAGCTCAGGAACAAGAAATGCTGAGGCGAAGGAGTCAAGGTAGCACTGCAGGCAGCGCTAGTTCAGGAACAAGGGAAACTTCTGCAGCTCAGGTACAAGAAATGCTAAGGCTCAGGAAACACTGGAGACAAGGATATCAAAACCTCAGGAAACAAGGGTCGGTCTCACCAGTACTCCTCTACAACGACCAACCTTGGACTGAAGGAAGCTGGGTCTTAAAAGAGCTCACAGTAATCACGTGAATCAGGTGTGAGCAGGCTAGCAGCAGACAGCCACAGGTGAGCTGAATTCCTCCACCCATCCTTGGTCTGCAGGGGTTGAGAATAAGCTGTGAGCAGGGAATTCTAGGTAATGGAGTTTCCAACATGAACAGGCTGGCTTCCACAAAACCCGGCATGGATTGGGAATGGATGTCAATTCCCAAATAGTGTCCAAATGGCTGGAAGTCATGATATGCATTCAAGGGAGTGTCTGGAAGCTTATTAGAACAATGGTAGGCCACACTGTGAGGCCCCCTGGTGGTGGGCACTGGAGCGCAGGGAGCGAATCATGACAAATATACACCCTATAGTGGGTATGACCCATGCTAGCTAATGAGACAGATGCAATAACATGAACTAGCACATAGATGTGGGATGTTAAATAGAGGCAGAACATGCACCACACTGAGATGTTGATGTTGGAGCTCACTTTTCCAATTTTGTATATACCAAAACACACAAATGCCTATATTACAATTTGCTGCTTGTGTTATCCATCGATCCATCCAGCCATCCAGCCATCCATCTTCTTCCATCTGTCTGTCAACCCATCCACCGTCAGCCTGACTTCCACTTCCAGCCATCCATCTATTTTGCATGCAGATATATAATATGCAAATATAGATATGTGCACAATAGCTATTAAAGATAGATGGCATGCACGCATGCAATATATTTTTTAGAGATAACATATATTTAAATACACTTATGAACAAGTTGTGTTGTATATAGCAACTGTAACTAAACACACACATACACCCACACACGCATGCAGCGTTGGCCCCCATTAGGCCAGAGAAGCGTCGCCCCCCCTGCTGCCAGTGTAGCAAAAGTGAAAAATAAAACAGTAATAGAATGAATTACCAATATTATTTTTCACTGCTCCCAGCCCAAGCAGTGTTTGGGGGTGGGGCTGCTTCTGACTGGCAGCAGGGGAGGGGTGCTCACTCAACCAATTTACACTGCGTAAGCCACTTTGGCCGGCCGTCTTGCGATGGTCAGCCTGACTTGTACAGTGTAAACCTCTCCACCTAGCTATCTCAGACAGATGGGTGGAGAGCTGCCACAGGTCTCCTGTGCCTCCTGGAGAATCAAGGCAGCCCGCTCCAGCCAATCCTGGCGCTGCTTTCATGCTGCTCATCTGCAGCATGTTAGCAGCGCTGGGATTTACAGAAGGGTGTTGCCTGAGGCTCCATGAGGTGCCCTTGCTCGCGTTGACACTAGAAGAATGAAGAAAACACAGCACACGTAAGTGCATATAATTTTTTTATTATTATCCTTTTGCCCCCCCCACTGGGTTTGTATGTTTCCCCTCCCCTATGCGCCTCCAGTTTTGAAGGTCACCAACTACCACTGCACTCATGCACACACGCACAGATGTTTAATTTTTTTTGTGAACACTGGAGTGAGCACTACAGCCTCTTTAGGCTTTTAAGAAGTGCATAAACTTAAACTTACAGCTTAACGGAAGGGTGAATGTGTAGATATTCTGTCTGAGAAGACAGATCGAAAGACTGGCAAATACATAGACAAAAGACTATGTAAATTATCATTTTTTTGCAAACACAAGATCTATATTACATGATAAAGCGATGGTCGCTATGTTTTATTGACTATAAAAATCAAGCCCACTTCCGGAATAGCTCTGGAAGTCTGACTTTTTGTTGCTAGGCCTTAATACCTGATACCGTAAAAAAAAGAGCAAGGTGTGGGGGAAAATGCTTTTCCTTCCTGGCATCTAAGTTTTGGAACTCAGTGCCCGTACATCTGAGAATGATACCAAATCGACTGGTCTTCAGGAAGGAAATTAAAACATGGCTCTTTTCCCAACTTTAAACAAGTCAGCGGTATGCTCAACTACTTTACTCAGCGCCAAGACGCCTCGGCAGTAGTGCGCTCTACAAATACCCTCAGTCAGTCAGTCATACTGTCGGGATTTTTTCCATGTTATATGAAAGCAATATGTCTCGTTTCTTAACTTCTCTCTGATTGAAATGCACTTCCCTAATGACATATCCTGAATTTTCTAAATTGAAACACACTTGCACCTAAAAGGACTAACTACCCTAGCGCCCTCGTACCTCCTAGATACGCCCTATTGCGGGGTGGACCCAAGCTGAGAGTGCTTGATATTTAAAGATAAGGATTATTGGAAAAATAAATCTGGAGATTCCTCAGGCAACCTTCTGCCGTCCGAGGCTCTCATACACGCGCCATGTACAGATAATAGGAGTTCAAGGGTTACCAATGTCCCATACAGGTATCTGTCGAAGCACCCCTGATTTCCAAACTTTGGGCTCGAGGTGCACATATAATGCCCAGGGTCCCTCTTCAGTCGAACGCAGTCATTACCCCTCCAATAAAAGTACAGTGACTTATGTAACAAGTATTGGCAAAGGTCATGTGTCTCACCTATGCGAGACCTGTTCGTATTTAGCATTGGTGTATAGCAGCACCACTGCTATGCAGCATAGATTACAGTAAAAAAAAAGACTCTATGATGCGGTCTATGCTGGCCTCCTGATAGCACTTTATTTTTACTTGTATCCATTCTCCACATCAGCCTTGCTTCTGTACAATATGCCTGAAAAAAACACCAACAAAGCCAATAGATCTCATAGGCTGGAGCAATTGGCTTTGCCATTGCTTGTTTTTATTTTTTTCTGACACTAAAACAATAAAGTATCCTCATTTCATTATTATGTACCAGGTATTCAGAGTTTACTGGTTGTCATGGTATCCACATCAGATGGATGACTTTCCCATGTAGACCTGCCTAGAATGTCACATGTGATCTGAAGTTCTGAATCACATATTTGAAGCAGGCTTATTAGGTCACAGAGACCGCTGTTTCATGCCCTTGTAAAACTGATCTGACCTTGAGAACTGCCTTATCTCCTTCTCGACTACTCCGTGATTTCCCCCTATTTTTTCAGGCGGTGCAACCTTCTGTGTTTCTATAGCCAGTTTACCATTAACTTTAAAATCCACCAAATGTGATTATTGTTTCAGAATTAGTAGCTGGAGCTTTGTAGCTGAAACAGTTACTACCTAAATGATCTGCTGTACATAGAGGTAGTAACTGCTGCTGCCAAGTTGATGCTTGCAGCTTTGCAACTACTGTGATATACACAACCCATGATCTTTGAAACATAATAAGCAGTCCCTTAGATTTGGTGAGATTTAGCGGGAGATACTTTTTGGTAAATGTTACAACTCATTGGTTATCAACATGCTACTATCTTAAGCTTTCTATAAGGATTGTTTACAAAGTGTCCATGGGCCCGCCCTTTGGGTCAACCGTCATGTGATAGCACTTTGTGGGATGTCATAAAGTGCCAAAGGACATGAAGTGTCACTTCTGCTACACCTATCAATTTGTTGAAACAACACCATTGTAACTGGTAATTGTGCTACCGACATGCTCATTCTGGCTACTAGTAATTCCTTCCTCATCTTTCTCACCATAGGCAGCTAGTAAAATATTCTGGGCCAGATTTACAAGCCCCTTGCGCCTCCTTGCACCGCCATTGCGTCACTTTTTTTACACAACGGCGGCACAAACAAAGCAGCTAATTTGCAACATGACGCATCTAATCACGTTGTAAAGCCCTGCATCACATTATACCTGCACCAGGTACAATGTATGCAGGGTGGGCGTTCCCACACAAAAAGCTATGAGGAACTAATGCAGTGAAATTTACATTTTACTGCGCCAAACACCCTACGCTTGCTCAGACCAGGCATTAGGAATGACGCTGAGCTTTTTGTATGGGACTCACCTATCTGTTGTGGCACATTGCTGGAGTTGCGTCACTTTCATGAGCAACTCCAGCAATGCGTCACTTTTGTGCCAAAAGATGTGTCAGTATTCATGAAGTATCTGTTAATCCTTGCGCCATGGAGCACTGTATTGCAAATGCAGCGCATCCATGGTGGCACAGGGACATTTGGTACTGGCGCAAGGAAACTGACGCATCTATGCAGATGCGTCAGTACCTTGTAAATCTGCCCCTCTGAGTCCTTTTTATTTGAGAAGGTTGGTGGCTTACTAATCAAGCTGCATTTTTTCCATTTTGTCTCAAACTTGTAAATGTATTTATTTGTATTTAATAATTACAACTATAATATAATATTTCAAGGAAATTCTGTACATTGTAACAGCTATACGGCAGATATAGGCATGTAGTTACCATATGTGCAGTTACCATATGTGCAGTGGCACCTGGGTCGATGCGAGGGGCTCATTGAATCCTGGTAATTGTTGTGCTGTACTACCTCAACAGTAGTCAAATAGGCCATTTTGGGAATGGGTGGGAAGATTTAGAGGAGGTTATCGAATTGATGGATAGTAGATGTTTCACATATAGAAGACAGTAGAAATGGCTCGCATGACATGCTTACATCCTCAGATTAGAAAGAGGAACAAGATGGTGTAGTTGATATTTAGGAGTCCCCTTACAGGAGGTGATCCTTGAGAACAGTTTTTAAGGACTTAGACTGCATTTCATCCGGGACAGAGTTCCTGGGCAGGGGTCTCAGTAATTAGAAGAAAAACAACCAAGGAGTAGCACGTGGGCCTTGGGCCTGTCCAAGAGATTAAGGTTGCTTTTGTGTAGGTTTGGAGCGGGAAGTATCTCCACAGGATTGAGAAGATGTATTTTATGGAGGAGCTTTTTATGCCTTTGAAGACTAGGATCACATAATTCTCGGAATTCAACCCCTGCTACTGATTCTGAGAGATTTAGTTAGCAACTCTCAAAAGAAAAAGGATTTCTCGGAGGTAAACCAGTTGAAAGAAAATGTGAGAATTTGACACAGATTACAGGCTGAGCATTTACCTCAACCTCATTTAGACAAAGACAAATAAAAAAAAACGTCCACGTGGAAATATGTCAATTATGTCAGAAACAGACCCAGTTTACCACATTTTAAATGTGCTTATATTCCAAATGGAACCATATACTTTCACAGGTTTTTAGCATTTAACTTTATGTTTACATTGAGGGGTCAAATGTATTAATGAAATTCGGCATTCATTTGAGGCAAAAAGGTGACTGTGATCTGCCATGTTGTTTTACCTTCTCTAAGTCCTGTGCCATAGACTCGTCTGGCTGCTTGCAAGTGTAGAGTCCCACCAGAATCAATTTATGTTTTTTGCTTAGAAAGAGGGTTTTGAGGCAAGACCTGAAACTCCAGAGCTGGGCTTGCCTTTCCAGAACAGTCATCTGGCCTAAAGTACAACAAATTTGAAGAAATTAAAGTTTTGGAGCAAGTATAAACAGAAAGTGCACAAGAGACCTCCCTCCATTTTCTCAGGGAAACAAAATATAATTGATCAGGAGCCATTGAGTCGGCCCACCAATAGACCCCCTCTAAGTGGATGGGGTGACGTGCTATGGGGAGACTGTCACTTAAATATTAGAACGCGCTTAAGCACATCTGAGAACATTTGGAAGAAGCTGGCAGTGTGTACGGGTGATGCACCATAGCTGTCAGTGTGTGACCAACTTCAACAAAGATGCCAATTTAAGATACTACATTGTCTCTCCCATACTGTTTTTCCCTGCTTTAGCTGAAGTAACTAATCTCTGCCCTGGGGCCATAGGGCCTGTCCACTCCTGCGAGCCTGCAAATGCACTTTTGAGTGCTTATAAATCAGTCACAGCCCATTAAGTAGCTGCCATGCCTGGCAGGTTGAGTTCTAAAGAGAAGCCAGGCTCAATTGACAGGGATGAATACCGAGCAACACTTTTCATCATCTGGTCAAAGGTAAGATGAATTGTTTGTTCTGGGAAAATAGTAGTGTCTGTTGAAATTAAAAACACTCTAATGGGACCCAGACTTACTGGAAATACGTCTCCAGTTTCCAAAATAGTCACAGCTTACTGTAAGCATTAAATTTGCAACGGAAATAACCCATAGTCCGTCTAAGAATTATATGTATAGCATAAGATGTGCATGCCACTTGTCAGTTCCTTTTAAAGAGCATTTGCGGGTTCTCAAACTGTCCACCACCTTACTACATCATTTCAACTTTTGGATCTGATTTGCCTGGGATATTATCTACTATCCTTTAACTCAGACACAACACCTTTTTTTGCTTCAGCTCTTCAGCTGGCGGGGTCCTGAGAGTACCTTACATTGCAAGCTACATGCCGGAACCCAAGCATTCCATTTTGGCTACATAGGGACCGGAAATGGGGAGTATCAATGGTTAATTTGAGTCAGTACTTGACAGTTTTGAGCATTGTTACTTGTTTTAGAGGACCTGGGGGCAGTTTATAGAAAGTGCTCTATGTGCACAACAAGTATTTGCTTATGCTTTTGTGGCCCTCAGCAGTTTGGTATTATAGAATGGGTCACCGATGCACGCATGGCTGTTAGAAATGGAGGTTCTGGTTAGCTAGTGTATGCACCTACGCCAGGCAGGACCCACTACTCTAGTCAGGGTAAGCTATTGACACACCTAGGATAACCTGTGCTCACCCTTTGGTAGCTTGACACAGAGCAGGGATGCTTATTATAAGAGGCAATCTACAAAGTATTTGTGCAATACACACACACAAAGTAACACAGTGACTGCACGACAAAAAGACTTCACAGTTTTAGAAAAATACTGAATATTTATCTGTATAAAGCAAGACCAAAATGACAAAAAGGCAATCAGTAGCTCAAAGGACGTACATTTAATAAGAATAAATGTAAAGCAGTTCTTAAAACATAATTAATTATTTAGTTCAGGTTATTGTTGCTTCTGTAGTGAATGCACAGTCTCTACGAGTGTTGTTGCAGAGTATACTTGCTACTACCATAGCTAAAACAAATTAAGGTTGATCCCCTGTGCAAAAAAAATGGGTCGTTAGACAGAGTTAATCGTAAGTCAGGCCGTGCGGACCCGTCACAATCTCTATGTGGGCCCCCATCCTCCCCAGTACCTTTAAGAATCAGAGGCCAGCGTCTCTCATTGCTATGGTACACAGTGGAGGGCTTCGGTTGTACTGGAGGGGCCCGCATCATCGAATTTGCAGTCACAAGGGGAGAGTGATAGTCGAACAGCACTGTCTTAGCCTACGTCATCCTTGTAACCACATTGTTGCAAGGGGCCGCGCTCTTGTTGCGGCGGTATTGGACATGAGCCAACAGGTGCTGCCTTCATACGGCACATGGGATTCAAGTGCCAGTTTTCACTCTTCCCCTTCTAGGGGGATGCGCTGAAGAGGGATTTCCCTCAGCGAGCAACAACTTTTCAGGCATAAATATAAAGACTCTGATTGGCACGCAGATCGGCAGGTGCTGGTCACTTTGTCTCATGGAGAAAGGCGACATGAGTGGAGAAAGCCACCAAGCGGAGTTTTAACTAGTTACAAATGGCGCACTGAGCTAAGTGCTGGCTCACCATATGATGCTCTTGGCTTTCCCAGAGCGGGGAACTGGTTTCTGCCTGAAAGCTCTGGTAGGGTTTAAGTAGCTGAAAAGCCGATAGCGAAGTATTTGATGTCCCTGAGACCTCGGGGAGAAGAGGGGCAAGCAAGCCCTTGGAGTCACTCTGGAGCTTAGTCATTGGTCGGCTGGCAGGGCAGATGTCATTACTCAGCAGGGCAACTCAACAAAGCAGGGAAGAAGTGCCTTAGAACAGTCAGGCACAGCAGAGTGGCAATCCTTCAGCAGAGCTGCCCTTACTCCAGCAGGATTTCTTCAAGGCTCAGTAGTGTACTACTGATTTGATAGGGCCAAAGTTCTAATACTTATACCATAAAATGTTTTCATGTCTGGGGTGACTTCAAAAGAGCCTTCTGAAGTGGAAAAGGATTCCTTTCAGCCCAGCTCTGGCTCCAGACTAACTGAAGGGGGTAAATCAGTCCTTTGTGTGATGGCAGAACACAACCTACTCAGATGTAAGTGTGAACCACCTCTACCTCTCCCTGCCCAGGAAGACTATCAATATGCATATGAATGCGACGTATCCCCTGTCACACCCAGTCCTTCCTGTGTTGTGGCTGTCTAGAGAGTATGCACAAAGTGTAGCTGCCACCCAGCCCACACATGTATTGGAGGCAGCGTCAGGCACACAGAGCAAAGTTAAGAGCAGGGGGTTGTCCACTTTCTAAAAGTGACATTTCTAAAAGGTTAATGTCAAATGCAACTTTACCACTAAATAAGATTTATCGTCTCCATTCCAAAGGAAACATGAAGTAGCTACTTCTTCCCAATCAGGAATAACAGCTTAAGAGGTATTTCAAGGAATCCCCAATGTTGGTCTATCGAAGGAGTAGCTATCATTGAAACATCATGCAAAAACGTGTTGCACACCTATTTTTAAACAATTTTCTCTTCTTTTTGTTGAACAAAATATTCATCTCGTGCGTGCTCACTTAAGACGTGCTAAACCCACAACTTCACGTGTAGAATTAAACCATCAAACAATATGAGGCAACTTTTTGCCTCAACATCAGTGGCGACAGCTTTTTCAATTTTGCAATTGCATCCATTTTTTTTTTTTTTTTTTTTAAACTCATCCATTTTTTTTCACAAACTTCTTTGGTCATCTTAAAAATCCATTTTATCATTCTCATTCTTTTAACACCTCCAGCAAGACCGCATTTTTTCTGGGTTTCTCATGTTACTGCGGGCCATCCGAACCTCTATCCAATAACACGTACTTAGGCGTGGTTCATTAAAAAGCAGTTTATTGGCCCAATGCATTTCAGACCCCACGGGTCCTTCGTCAGGGGAAAACTGTAAAAACGATCAAACACACTAATCAGTAAATGCACAAATGTGTATTACAAAATGTTATACAACCAGCGTCATATGTTACACTAATCACCACTCCTAGTTTAGATTTTTTGATAGCGATTAGCCTCC
The DNA here is from genome assembly GCF_964261635.1 of Lissotriton helveticus. NCBI lineage: Eukaryota > Metazoa > Chordata > Amphibia > Caudata > Salamandridae > Lissotriton > Lissotriton helveticus. The sequence goes on along the minus strand of NC_136067.1, from coordinate 1,587,901,891 downwards.
CTGCTTCTGTGGCTCCTTTCTCCCCTATCCCTTTCCATCTCCTATCCTGTGCATTTACTGATTAGTGTGTTTGATCGTTTTTACAGTTTTCCCCTGACGAAGGACCCGTGGGGTCTGAAATGCATTGGGCCAATAAACTGCTTTTTAATGAACCACGCCTAAGTACGTGTTATTGGATAGAGGTTCGGATGGCCCGCAGTAACATGAGAAACCCAGAAAAAATGCGGTCTTGCTGGAGGTGTTAAAAGAATGAGAATGATAAAATGGATTTTTAAGATGACCAAAGAAGTTTGTGAAAAAAAATGGATGAGTTAAAAAAAAAAAAATGGATGCAATTGCAAAATTGAAAAAGCTGTCGCCACTGATGTTGAGGCAAAAAGTTGCCTCATATTGTTTGATGGCTATCGAAGGAGTAGGCCTCACAGCAGTGAATAACAAATTTAGCGGGAAACATCCTTTACAACGCAACTTTTACCACGCAGTGCTCTTACAACGCAGGTTTTACAACGAAAACCATTACAACGCATTGCGCTGGGGGGCGCTCTAGGATAGGGAATAGATTTAATTTACTAACCAACACCTTCCCTAGTGTCCACGGGGACTGGAGTTGGAATAATACATTAAACTATTCACTATCCAGCACCCCAAAGCGCTATACGTTGTAATGGTATGCGTTGTACAAACTGCGTTGTAACAGCATGCGTGGTAAAAGCATGCGTTGTAAATTCATACATCAAAATTTAGCTGTTTGTCACTGCCAGGACATGTAAAACTTAAAAGTACATGTCCTGCCTTTTGATTATAATACACCCTGCCCTTAGGCTTACTTAGGGTGTGACTTAGGGGTGGCTTATGTGTACTAAAATGGGAGTTTAAGGCTTGGCAATTGGTTTTAAATGCCAGGTCGAGGTGGCAGAAAACTGCACACACAGACCCTGCAATGGCAGGCCTGAGACAACTTTGAAAGGCTACTTGTGTGGGTGGTACAACTATTGCTGCATGCCCACTAGTAGCATTTAGGTTACAGGTCCTGAGTCTATGGTATACCACTTTACAACTTTAAACTAAATATGCAAATAAGGTATACACCAATGCCAACGTGTTTATGGGGGAAGCACCTGCACTTTAGCACTTGTTAGTAGTGATAAAGTGCTCAGAGTCCTAAAGCCAACAAAAAGATGCAGCAAAATGTTGGAGGCAAAAGGCAAAACGTTGGGGGGTAGACCACCCTAAGGAGGACAGGTCTAACAATGGCCTATTCTGTAATACTAATTTAGCACCAAGGTGATCTCAAGGGATATTCCCTCATATGTATGTGGATGTGGCCTCATACAAATGAGGGAACCTGTGCACTTGTGCCATATTACGGTCACAGGCTCACAGTCAAAGATACCAAGAGGTCCAGTGAATGTGGACCATAGAATGATGGCACATAGTCAGTGGTCTTCTGACAGCACTCCTTGAAAAGGGGTAACGTGAGTCCCAGGGACCCTTCCCAAGGCATTGCACTGCATGATGGAGCCTGTAGGGCGTATCAGGCATGATGCCATCTGCACAGTAAAAATTGGACTGAAGTCTTCAAACATCTGGTACATCTTTGACTAACACACTGTTTCCAGTGCAGGAGTGAGTTCATGCCATTCAAAGTATAGATGGGGTCTATATGTGAGGTACTGTGGGGCCGGGCGGAGTTGCATGTTGCCGGCTCCAGCGCCCCACAGCCTGTATCAGACAAGATTCTGCATTGCCAGGCAAGCAATGATCTCTTGAGCTGTTGGTTCTAAAACTCAAATAAAGAGTCTTATAGTGAACGTCAGGAAACAGACTCCTCCATTGGGAGGGTCCAGATTTCCGTGAACATAATTACCATTGCCTTTGTTATGCATGAACTGTTTGCTGTGATTGTGGGTTTGAGTCAAGGAGCATCTGTGGTGCCTTGAAGCAGCAGGGACATGGGGGCATCCAGTTAAATTTTGCCATTCTTGACACCCGACTCAAAAGTTAGTCAGCACTGCACTTTTGGCCATAATATGTATATTTCTCGGCAGTCCAACAGGTATGCATGCCCATTTTTTGCACCCCTGGGCACTGCAATATTACAGAAGGGACTGCAGATGCATGGGTGGCCCCTTGTGAGGGAGTGTTCCCTCCTTTTCATGGGGTTATGGTCTTATACAAATGAGAGAAAAGCATTGCCTCTGCGCACGTGCTATTATGGACAAAGGCACGAGTTTTTGACGTTACAACCCAAACATTTACAACGCATGCTTTTACAATGCGCTTTTTACATCGCAACTACCATTACATTGCATGGTTTTACAGCGCATGCCATAACAACGGATTTTTAAAAACTACCATTATAACGCATTCCATTACAATGCATACCATTACAATGCATAATACTTTTAGGGTAACAGTAGGGTAATGTATGGTGTAGGGGTAAAAATTACTGTTCCAACACCAGTGGAGGCTAAGAGTAGGTAAAGTGTTGGATAGCTTAGGGGTAAAGATTACTATTCCCATCTACCCCAAAACCCATCTCCACCTTAAAACAAAAAAAAACCATTACTTACCTTATAATGCGTTGTACATGCATGCGTTGTAATGGTATGCATTGTAATGGCATGCGTTGTAGTGACATGGGTTGTAATCGCATGCGTTGTAGTGACATGCGTTGTAATGGCATGTGTTGTAAGGCATTGTGATGTAAAGGCAGTTGAGTTGTAACAGCTGTGTGGTAAAAGCAGTGCGATGTAATGACTGCGTTGTAATGGATGTTTCCCACAGGCACAGAGGCAAGCAGGCAGTCAGGAGGCACACTGACTATGCGCCACAAAAAAGTGCTGCTCTGTCTTTCACTATTGTGCTGCCCCAGGACAGAGATGAGGTTGAGCTGCCATGGGGGCAGCACACTGTGCCTGTTTCTGCCCAGTGTACCAAGTTAAAGTTGAGCCAGGGCGCAAACAGGCACAGTGTGTCCAATTTGTAATACCGCCTGATATACTATCGGGTTGCCATTCTCTCTGTTCACATGAGACGAACTGGAGATTTCAATAGGAAAGGAGCCTTATCTTGACTTTCCAGTTCATCAAGATGATAATCCTTAACTATCACAGAGGGCACTTTATTCCAGCCTCAAGACACTACAGAATACAGAGTATTTAACATTTTTGTAAATCTACTTGAAACGAGAGGAGTCCAAGAATTTGTACCTTTTAGAGTTTATGCTGCCAGCTAATTCTGTTACTTTTAGATAATACTTGTATAAAACTAATGACATATGTGTCGAGATACTCAGATGCAGGCAATCTACGGTGAAGAGTATGTTCACCTGCTGCAATAGACATACCAGTGACCAGCCACTTCAGCAGTATTCGTCCCGATTTCCAAGTGGCACATTGACCATAAGGAGAGGGATTACAACTCTTTGAATCTTGAGGCAGAAGGGAGACTGTGAACAGAAGTGATGCGAGAGCATTGAAGGAAGCACGCCATTCAAAGAGAAGGGAGGAGGCAGTAACATGACACTGCTCATGGAGAAAGGAGGCAACATGGCATGTCACATATCAGGAGACCATCAGATTGAGGCAGATGGGAGTGGCGCTAGAATGCAAGCTACGAAGTGGAAGTTGTGTTGGGGGTGGTGGTGGTGGTGGCAATGACTAAAAGGATTACACCCGGAAGTGATGGCCTTCTAAGAAAAACTCTTGGCCCTGGAATTTATATTTCTTTTTATATGTTAAACCCGGGTAAATCAATGCTTTACTCAGTGCTTAATCTGTAATACAATAAGTTCCAGGGATAGCATCACCCATTGCCCCTGCCAGCGCTGCCAAAACAAAACTTTTAACCATTACACTCCTAAAAGTGGGACAAGTCAGACTATACCAGGCCCCCAAAGCTGTAAGAATCTTTTGGGCGGCAGGTATTAGTAACTTTCAATGTATACTTATTAATAAACATCTGTTGATCTGCTCATATCTTAATTAGACCCTAATGGCCCGATTACGCTGTTAGGACAGAAAGCCTCCAACGAGCTGTCTGAGGCTCTCCGCCAGATATCGCTCGCTTCCCTCCGAATTCCGTATTATGATGATAGCAGTCAGAGTTAACCTGTGGGTGTATTCCTCTGCGCTTAGAGTCGGAAGCCACTATAATCCCCTAATGATGGTGGAGCCAGCTTCGACTTTGTATCGGGATTATGATGGCACATTCCGACAGCCTTTCCATGTCAGCCTTTCCGATCTAGATAGGCTGTCGGAAAGTGACTTTGGGGACCCCCAGCAGGGCCCCCTTACCCCTGGTCCTACTGCTATGGGACTTAGGGGCACCTATGGTGCCCCCCTAAAAAACCCTGCTCCGTGTGGCAGGCACCGAATGGTGCCTGCCACACGGTACAGGGAAGTTTAAAAACATCCATATTACAATGGCAGCTGGTGCTGCAGGCATTTTCCGCCCGCTTCACATCCAAATTTGGAGGTCAGAACCGCTGACCAATGATCAGGTGGTTCCAATCTGCAACGGTGTCGGGCAGGACAACATAATTAGGCTCCATGTGTCAGACTGTCATATGTACCAGTGCTGACAATTAAGTGCTGGTGCGGAGCACCGGAAACCACCAGCTCAAATTAATCACTTGTTTTTTTTTTCAGGAGAGTTTAAAAATCGAATATATATAGTAAAACATATATAATATATTTGCCAATATACTATTGCTAACTAAAGTTCCTGGGCCAGCAGTGATTTGTGATTTTTTTTTAATGCAATTGAACAGTAGGCAGTATTTTATTTAATGGAGGGATAATATTGCTGGCCATACAAATTAATCTCTGACACTCTAACATCTATGTGTGCCCTCTCTGCACACCTTCCTTTACATATGATTTATTTTCCTTCTCCTCTCTCTTATTAACTTTTACCTTCTATTGTGCATTTATTTCTGTTTCCCTTTCTTTAATAATACATGTATGATTTTTTCTTCTCAGTAAAACTTTTAAGAAAGCTAGAGTAGTGATCTAAACTCAGTATCGTCTGAGAAAATCTGCATTTTCAGTTACTACTATATGTTGGATGTATCAAATAACGTATGTTTCATTTTAATTCCTTCTTCATGTATTGTGTGACCCACGTATGTTACACTTTTACCCTTAAATTAGCATTTTTGGACTTTGATAATTAGACCCTTCTCCTCAAGTTCTTATAACAAGTTTTAATCAATCGGACATCATGTTCCATTTCTGTGATCTAGCTAGAGGAAGCTTTGATACTTTTCCACGCTTCTCATTTTTTCACAGATCATCACATTCAGCACTTACCTTCAACACGATTTACCCACATAGAGAATACGACTTCCTACAGAAGAGGTGTAGCCCTCACCATAAAGTATTTGCATTGTATGAGGAGGAACCCTATGATGAAGCATGCCACCAAAGGGTTGGTGAAGGTTTTCATCTACGAAATATTGGTCCTCTGCCTTGGCTCGACCACTATATTTTCAGACTTTGTGTACCTTGGTGGTTGTATATTATAGTTCGGAGATAGTACGTGTGGGTCTTTAAAAAGTTTCTGGCCCTCATTTGTGTTTTTTGTTCAATAATATTGACCCGCAGAACTGCTGATTCTAAAATTTCGACTGCCAAAATATTGTCAAGGTTAGCACATATAGGGAAGATTAGATTTTCCATTATAAAATTGTAACTTTCAAGAATTATCTTGGTTTTAGGTCCAAATGAGTGCCTAGTTGTTTTATACTTTTAGTTTATTAACTTGCATTGGTGCTAACTCCATCTGCCTCTGGTTCTCTGGTTTAGCCTTTGGTTCTAGTAGAGTGTGAAATATTCTTAATCTTTATTTAATCAAACAGTATAATAGAATAGCTAGTTTGAAGTCATCTGATAAACATTCTCTCCCTCATACTACCATAAATATTTCAAATACATTAATCTATATTCTAGGTGTATCAGGTTCTTTTGGAAAGAGCAGAGGTTTTGTTGCTGGTATGATTTGTGACATGGTAGAAAGTAGTGTGGTGCTGAGTATGCCATAACATCTCGAAAACAATACTCTATGTGCTACACAATGGTACTTGGCCAACACACAATGATTAACAAAGGACCTATTGTTAGTGGTCATATACTTAAATATCAAGCTAAAGCAATAAATTTAGTTACCTTTGTTAATTATGATTTTTTTCGTAAACTAAAACAAGTAATGCCAATTCTCAGTCATATGTGTTCCAAAGGTGTCAGATGATAACTGATATCTCTGTGTCATTATAAGATTTGTCCAGTGAAAAATGAGTGTTTAGGGGAACACTCCCTACATAAAACGGTCCATATGCTTTCTATAATAGTGTCTTGTTCCCTGGTCAGGAAGTCCTGCAATGGGTACCTAATTGACTAAATACATTTGCTCTTTAAAGGGATGCCAGCTCCACCTTGTCAATAAATTCAGTGAAAGTTTGCTTCTGTGACCTTGTTTGGCTCAGCAGTGTCAATACTTCCTGACCCTGGTTTACCTAAAGACATTTGTAATTGCCTGGGAGCAGCTGTTGTTGCATTTGCGTACAGTTGCCTTTTTTGTTGTTGCAAGTATGGTAGTTTGGCAAGTATTTTGTCATGCATACGCCCAGCACATTTTTGTCTGTGCTCAACATAATGCTTTGGTTAAACTGACCAGAATGCATTGCTTTTCGTGTGCACTTAATAGGGTATGAAGCCTTTATGACTAGTCCTTAGGGCCCACAGACATTTTGCTGACTGCTCAGTGCAGCATATCAATGCAGCAGGTGCACATGGCAAAATGTCACAGTGGGAGGGGTGGGGGCGAGCAAGGGTACTAGGGGCAAGCCCCATAAAGAAAAAAGAAGCAGGGCCACAGTGGCCCCACCCATAGCTAAAAGAAAATATGGGGAGGACAGAAAGAAGTGCGGATAAATCACAACCAGATAAACAGTTACTCCTAAAGTGAACTGATGTGTGTCCCACAGGGAATTGTCTGCAAATCCTAAATACATTCATTGTGGCCATAAAAGATCCAATACCAGTAGCCTATTTCTGAAGGAAATATTTACAAGGCCAAGGATTTGAATCAAAATTTGAGCCTGTATCCAGCGACAGATTATTGAAGTGGAGACAGTGTTCAGCTGTCTGTCACTACGAGGCAAAATCAGCGTGCACATTTTGAAGATCTAAAATAACTAATTTTCTCCACTGCAGAAAGAGCTAAAGCCTACAGTTTTTGCTCTTTTTCCATTAGATCGTACTTCTGACTGTGTCCCACAAACCCATTCCCAAACCGTCAATCACCTGTACATAATCACAGTCATCTTAGCTAAAAGTTATAGCTCAGTGTTATTGATTTTATATTACAGTTTTACAGCATTTACAATATTATACTCATTGGTGCTACCTCCCCTCGTCTTTGCTTTTATTTCTTTATATTGCTTCTTAATAACATATTTCACACAGTAAGACATAATCTCTTCCCTTCGTGCTTTATACAATGACAATATAGGTGTGTTATTTCTTGATCTCCATAATATCTCCTGTATTCATTTGAAACTTAGATGCATCATTAGCCTGTCGTATATATATATGCATCATGTTGGTGTGCCAATGTACAATTTACTGATAAACGCCTTAAACTAGCAAGAAAATTATCCATTGGCTAATTGGGCCCTTGATAAAAATTTAACGAATACATATGCATTCCCGCAGTCATTTTAGCTGAAAGCTCCTTTAATAATTTTTCATAACACTTAAATCCCATGTCACTGGGCATGCCCTGTTCTGTGATCCAGTGTCAACAGCTCTCTGAGATCCTGTGTCCATGGACATTGATCTAACCAGTACTGGAAAACAAAACAGGAATCAGTCACTTCACATCCTTGTGTCCCTACTTTAGACACTGAGGGGCTGATTCTGATTCCAGAGGTACGGGGACAGCCGTGGCATCGGTGGCGGGAACACCACTGCAGAATAGGCAGTCGAAATGCCTGATTACAAACATGGCAGTCGGACCGCCACACGCCTGCCCCCACCACCAGGATCCTGGATCCTGCAGCGTTGGGAAAGGCGGGGAGAATTGGATGCAGTGCCGGCACTGCCATGCCAATTACGAGATGGATTTTTGCTGACCTTTTCATGGTGGGGACCCCGCCATGAAAAGGTCATAAGAAAGCCAGGGAAGGGGCCCCGAACAGGACCCCTGGCTGCTCTTGCCCATAGGGCATTGTGGTTGAGGCAGATGTTGTGCCCCCCATGCCTGCACTGTTGTGCGTGCACTGTGTGCCATACATGACATGGTGCCTTGCAACAGTGCACGCATGACAGTGCAGGTGCTACAGTGCAGCAGCATTGCCTCCAGACACACGTCGCCGCCTCAGGACCACTGCCGGCACACCGCCAGCCTGCCGTTCTCCCAACGGCTGCAACGGCTCTCTGGTAGTTGGACCCCCGGAATCAGAATCAGACCCTAAGTCTCATCCTCCTATGAGTTAGTGACTGGTTTACTAAATTAGGACAAAGACATACTATTTGCTCTATACTTTCTTCACTTTTACGGCATAAGCAACACATTTTTACAGACTTTTTCAAGTCAATCCACGGAACCTCAAACCGTGGGATTGAAATATATAATCTCAATCTCAAGAATTCCTAATTGAAACTTAACACAGGGTTACTCTCTACATGTGGCTGTCATATGGGAGTGTAAAAATGATGGTGTCATGATTCTGCCATCCTGCCACTCGGTGGGGTTCCCAAAGGCCCTCTAGACTCCTGCCTTTATCTCTAAATAGGACGTTATAGGTTTCTACACCTTATCTTTCCAGAGACACTTTGTATTCCAGTCCAGGCTTCCTCTTCAGAACCTCCTTAGATCACGTCCTGGTGGTGGTTTCTTGTTTGTTGGGTTTGTTCCTGAATCCTACTAATATTTTGAACCCTTTATCTCTGAATTCTGGACATGTTTCAATGTTTGCTCCAATCCACACTCGGTTCCAGATTTTCCTATTTACTCTCTTGTGTCTCCTGGTTTCCTTTGTCTTCCTCCCTACAAGCCTCAGTTCAGCTTTCCCTTCACTGGTGGTTCCTTGATTCCCTGCACCTTGCTTTCTCCCTACACCTGTGATCCTCCTCTGAGCCTTCAGTGAATGCAGCCCTGTAAGAGCAGAATGCACGGGTTTTCAACTGACTCCTGCTGCTTCTTCTTGTTCCTGCTGCTGTTAATACTGGCTTGTCCTTTCGATTCTTTTTCTTTTTTCCCTGTCCCTATTTTCCTGTCTTTTGACTATATGTAGTATATGTTTCTGTCTGTAGTTTTCCTGCATCTCTGTTCCAGTGTTAGCATAGTTCATAGTCTCCTGTCTGCACTCTTCTTGATCGTCCCTGTTATATGCAGATTCCTTGCCTTTTATTCTGTGTTCCTCTTTGTGTGCATGTTTCTGTCTTGCCTTGTTTGAGTGCAGAATATCCCTAGCCTTGTTTTCAGAATTCCAGTCCTGTTCCTGACCTTGATTTCCAGTTGTTTTGCCTGAGCGCCGCTTCTGTTTGATGTACCTTGTTCTGATCCCTGTTGATATGTCTTGTCTTGTTATCTGGATTTTCATTGCTTCCAAGGGTGCCAGTTAGATTCCTAGGCTTGTGCCTTCGCCAGGGAGAACCACCTAGTGCACCTTCTTGATAGGAGCTGCTGGGTGTCTCCTAGAACTCTTTAAGATGCATTTGCTCCTTGCTTTTGTATAAGATGTTTTCAACTCACAGAAAGATAATTTCAGAGGAGCAGAAAAATGTATGCTAGTGGTTTATTGTTTCCCTGCTTATATTCCCGTGGTGTGTTCTTGTGTTTGCCCTTCAGTCCTCTGCTTCTGTTCTGCTTCCCTTCCAGCCTTCAAGAACCCTATTGTGTGTATTCCCTTCAGAGACCACACACAAACCTAGTATCCAGTCTTATCTAAGTCTCGCCCAGCTAGTCCTCTGATCGATCACCTTGCTAATTCCCTGCTAGATCCCCTACAGATTGCTTATTTACACATATGGACAGTCATTCATGTGTAAGCAGTTTTGATACTTGGGGGCCTATTTATCAAAATGTCTTGCAATACAGAGCAGCACAGCAAGACTCCTGCTGCACTGCGTAGTGGGACTGGAAGAGGGCAGGAATGCAACATATTTAACATTATGTGGTGCATTCCTGTCCTCTCCTTTCACTGGTGCACTATGTGCTGCCTAGCAGGACCGGCTTTAGCACTGGTGGCTCCCAGTGGGACTATGTTTGTTTGTGCCCCTCCATCCATGGTGGAGGTGATGACCTCCACCACGGATTCCCTCACCACCACCTTTTAACAGTGCCCCTCAAGTCTTTATAACCACTCTCTTTCAGATGCATTTTTATTAGTTATACAGCGCCACTCATAACAGTGTAGGGTGTCAGCGTTCTTTGCATCACACACACTTTGTAGAGGGATAATCAATCATACATTTGTTAATCAGTATATAGGAAATGTTACATAAGCCAGAGGACTATAAATTGTAAGAGTTACATGTCGTCCATACTGATAGGCAGTATAGTTTAAGAGTGCTTGGTCTGGAGAAGAACAAACCCAGAATTGAAAACGGAACAGCATAGTTGGTTGTTCTCTTTAATAATTATACACAAATTATACCTTTTTGCAACATTAATCTATGCTCTAATCTTTTCTTTGCAGTGTGCATGCAGTTCTTTGATGACAGTTAATAGTTCACTGTTCTATATTAGGATTTTAATTTATAAACGGCAAGTAACAAAAGGATGTCTCATACAAAAGCAGTAACCCGCTCACCTATTTATATTATATGCACTTTGTGATCTGCATGGTACACATTCTTTGCTGGAGGCATATTAACCCCCTGCACTATTTATGATGAGTCAAAACCTTAACTAGACAAAACTCTGATCTCTTGCCAGGAAGAACATTAATCACTGGACTTATCTTGACTTTTATAGTTGCCTGGAAATTGCTGGAGGCCAAGATCGCTGCAGCAGCTGCTTTTAAAACCCTATTGTCCTTGCAAACACCACGCCCCTTGAAGTCAGCCCCTAGTGCGGGGGTACCAGTCGTACTGCCATAGAGCCGGCCCTGCTCTTAGCACCAATGCAGGCACCCCTTGCACTATGGGGTGCGGGCAATATTGCTTTTGTATAGGAGGTGGCCCCTTCCTGCACAAAAAACAATCATTTGAGACTCTTTCCTCTTTCTATGTGTACTGCAGAATGGGTGGATGTGAGGGAATTCCCACGCTCCACTCATGGAAAGCCTCCCGGAGCAGAGAAACGCAAGGATGCATCTTGAGCTGCCTTGCATTCCTCCAAACACCCCAGGGCCATGCAAGGTGGACTTGCATGGCTTGCTAAATCTCACCCAGGTTTTGTGTTGCCCTTGCGTCACCTGGCTTGGTGAATGTGCAGTGGAAAACTTTGATAAATATGGCCCTTTCTTTAAAATTCTTTCATTTTTCATAGCTAATAATGTGTCATAGTTAGGTAGTTGGTAAATTGAAATTATTTTTGTAACATGTTTGCTAGTAGGTGATTGAGAGCCAGTATTCATTTAACATATTTCTTGGTGTATATTTCAGGGAGTTCTTCTCAGCTTTGCAACAACTGATCCTATCATTAACGAACTGTATCATGTCAAGACAAACAAATCACAACAATCAAAATTTAAGGCATATTCTACAATGAGGTGTGGAGGACCACATATTTAGATAGTACAAAACCATGTGATGATAAACGTATCTTGTTTCAGTAATTCTACCAGGCAAAAAACAAGTGAACCATATATCAATATAGGGGTTAATGTAGCATTTATAGCTGTCGCATTTAGATCTAAAGCCTGACCACCATATTTGCATGCACATCTCTTGATGCTATTGCTATAATCTACTAATCACAACAAGGTATTCTACAACTTATCTCAAACAAAGATATTTTTGGTTATTGGAAAAGAGACAGTGGACTGCAACCTATGGGAATCCTATTTAGGTTTGTAAAGGACACTCACCCACTCTTTTAGTTGCATGCCACATTGTCGGCTTGCATCCTGGTCCCTAAAAACCAGAATAGGCTCAACCATATTCCCAGCAGAGGTTTAAGATATTTTATTTTTCTAGGGTCTATTGCAATTCAAAAATACATAGTAAATTAACAGGTATCCCCTAATAGTGGCTATAATAGCCCTGCAACCTTTCAAGTGTTGCAACGTTTCAGCCTCTCCTCTACAGTCACTCTGGGTCACAGGCTTTCATCAAGACTGTAAAAATAAATATCCCCAGGAATAGTATTGGTGTAGTAATCAACTTCTATCGCCTTTGCTATTGTCTTTGGACAAACAACAAACAACATAAAACATGCACTTGGTCTACTCGCCCTCAATTCTTTGCATTTGTTCCTGCAGAACATAGCATATTGAAATTAATAGTGGGTTCATATCATCCTTAGATTATCAGCATCGATTTCAGGTTAAAGTATTCAAATTAACATATATAGCACAGCACACGAACATACAAGGAAATGCATTCGATTGGTTCTTATAATCTTTAACAAAAGTGTAAACATTTTGACCTCAAAAGAAGATGTGCTGGGCCATCCTCAGGACAAAAGCGCTCAGTCAGTGACCACCAAATTATTCTACAAATTGTTAAAAAAACAGAAAAACAAAGGCATTAGTATATACGGGGAAACAGCCTTTAATACTAGGTTTTTACCACGTTGTGACTTTACCTCGCATTTTTTAGCACACATTTTTTTACCATTAGTATGATTTTACAACGCATGCCTTTACCACGCATTTAAGGTAAGTTGGGGAGTGTCGGGGGTCTCCCCCCACAAATACATTGTTTTTATGTATATACACAATGCGTGGTAATGACATATGTTGTACAAGCTTAAGCGCTGTAAGAATATTCTGGGTAAAAAATGCGTGGTTAAGGCATGCAATGTGTTTCCCTGCGTTGTTTTGTCATACAACCTTATACATGTATACATACAAACTCACAATAATTTAAGTGTGCACGTGATATACGCCAGAGATGAGACATAGGGGGTCATTAGGATGACGGGCGGACTTAGTCCGCCCGCCATCCCATCGGGGAACAGGACCGCCCACCATAAGGGCAGGGGTCCCATGGGGGGTATTAGGATGCGCCCGCCACAGTGGCGGGTGCATCATGTATGTTTAAAATTGTGGCGGGCGGTGCTCTCAGCACCGCCCGCCACAATGCTAAAAATGCTTGTGATGCATTTGCATACATAAAGCGGCAGGCATTGTGTATGCAAATGCAAGGGGGTACCATAGGTACCCCCCATGTGCACCCCCCACCTCGCCTTCACCATGGGGGCCCGCAGGGGGCCCCCAAAGTGAAGACTGCCTGCTTTTCCGTGGCGGCATTGCTGCTACGGAAAAGCATCTCCCACAGCCCATGCTAATATGGCTGGCGTTGTCTCATAGACACCGCCACCATATAAACCCTTTTCCGCCCCGGCCGCAAGCATTATCCAATTGAGGGAACATCTATTGACAATATTAATTTTGTGTTGGATCAAGGCATTGTAGTGATGTTTAGCACTCAGTTTTTTATTTAACCCTTCACACTTTGTATTCATAACCACTCACCAATAAGACTACAGCCATATCATGATGTGTACCTAAAATTAGGTTTGCACTTCCAGCTCTGAATTTTCCTGGGGCAGCTTTGGTCCCCATATAACAAACAATGAGTAAGTACAAGCAGATACGGATATTTTGCACTGTTTTTAATTTCATTTCTTCATATGAGAGTATTTTACAATATGAAACAATCCCATCGGTTCCCCCAATGAAAAAAATTGGATATTTGCTCCACCTACAGATACATAGTTGAAGTTGATGTATTTTTTACAAGTAGTGTGAATAAAGCATTGCAAATGTTTATGAAACCCCCCAAGCCAACAAACGTATGACTTTATGGGTATCCACCATAATAGCGATGACAAGTCCAATTACACCTCCTGTAAGTATACCCCTTTTCTCATGACCTGTTTTTAGAACACTCTACAAACCCTGATTGGCTGAATCACGATTGTCTTTTCTTGTCACATATGGTTCTTTTTGGGCACACAAGTTACACTTATGTGCAAAAATATTTTGCGCCTGCACCTTTTTAACTTTTATTTCGCCATATTTTATTTAGTGGTAATATTTTTTATTTTATAAAAAAAAAGTGTTTTTTATTATTCCTAATTTTTTATTCGATTTGAGAGAATCCAAATAAATTAGTGAAATTAGTCTTATGATGACAAGTCGGGCGTCCTGGTTTTCCAGCTGAGAAAGGAGTCAGTAGACCACATCTCCTAAATCCTGTCTTGTCAACGGGCGAAGTATTTATTATCCTGACATGTCCACGAACCGGAAACAACTTTGTTAATATAGAAGATGTTCATCAGCTTTGGCCAATGAGAAGTGACATTTTTTCTGTGAAAAAATAGGACCTGCAAATTTCCTGTGCAGACAGGACCTGATCAGATCTCTCTGTTGCTTCAAGACGGCCATGTTCTGTTTAAATAGAGAATGTCCTATCAGCACCTCGCTTTTCTTCCTCGTGTAATAAGGCTACAGATATACCTGTCATCGCGGGCCTAATGAGCTGTAACTGTACGGTCACATATTGTGGTTTTGAATAATGCATTGTTTGTTATGCTTCCTATGACATGGTATTATATAACTTTTCCCAAGCTGCTGAATCTAATTTTCTTTTCTATTACGAAAATGCTTAATTGAAACTTTACTTTGTGGTTATTTGCCTATTAAACGTTGTTCACTGAACTATTTCCTGTGGTCACAAAAGGCTAGTCACGCTAACGCATACCTTTTGGGCATGCTGTCACAGCACACTGGCTGCACCAATTTAATAAAAAGATGCTTTAGAAATTGAAAGTGCATTTTCTTTTAAAGACCTGGATGTGTACTGAAGCTGTAAAGAGAAGAATGTTATCATGATCTGAGCAGCCTCGAGATCTATATTCTTAAAGTTAGAAATAGGAGGCAAAATGCGCCGAGAAAGACAAACATTCCTTGTCAAAGGCTCTGACGCCAGTGATTATTAGGAACACTCTTTATTGCTGCAAACTACTGAGGTTATTCTCTTCCCAGTGGATGCTGGGGAAACTCTTTCGAATACCAATAGAAAATATAAACCCCCCTTCTCCAACTGGGATTATGGGTAACTACAAGCACACAGTGGAACTATTTTTAAAAATTAGTTTAACTGTGTACATTGTCTCTAGTCCTACTCGGCGTCAAATACTAATTGTATTAGGTATGCATTAGTTAAAATAGAAAAAATAAACTTTATTCGGGCTGAAAGGCAACTAAAATAGAATAAGACTCGGAAGTCGAGTCTTAAAAATATATATTTATTCTTAAATAAAATACTTACATTGCTATCTTGCTATCCTTGTCCTTCTCTGTGATCTTCACAATACATTGCATACTCTAGAGTCTGCGTCTTGACTCTGTGGACTTTGTACTCTCATGGACAAGGGTAGTACCCACACAAGCTGAATGATTGCAGACGGAAGAAGTAGCTTCATTCCTTCTAGTGGGCCTCTGTTAGAGGCATTATGTATCACCAATTGCATAAACGTTGCCTTGACTCCCTGGAGTTCAAGAGTGAATTTTAAAGGCCTGTACCATGCATCAAGCCTTTTATGGCAAACACCATGCATGCCTGATCCGAAAAACCCTGAATTTGCACCACCAAGAAGATCATTCAGTCTTCAGTCATTCAGTCTTCCTGGAGCACTTTCCATAAACATTTGTAAGCCACGAAGAGTCTGCTTAAGAGCAGGTCTGTGCAAACAGTGGCCAGCCACCCCATATGTGAAAACTCCCCCTCATGTCCTTTTGTGCCATACTGGATAAAATGCTATTCAGGAGGACCCTTGTTCCCATCCCCCTTACATAATTCCTGTGTTGGAAGGAAAAGTCAGATAGACAGTAGCTGTAACTTGAAGTACCAGGCCCTTCTCCACAGGTGGCTTTTGCTCAGTACTTTGTCCCCAATAAGCAGTGCTATGGGTCTATTTGCACATTGCAGCATTCACAAGTCATTGTTGTGTCAATCAGGTCTACTACAGTAGTAGAATTTCTGAGTACTTTGCATATGGTTATTGTCAGTAGTTATTGTGTGCAACAGACATCATGTCACTGTGGTGACAGAAGTAACAGTTACAGTGGGTTTGAGGTCCAGTGAAGCAAGAGTAGGCGCACAAACAACATTTATTGTGCTATTCTGAATCTCTATAAGCAAAGTTATTTGGTAGCTAGTACCTGTAATAGTCCCAGCTTTGACTAGCCTCTTGGCATTGACCCTAATGCCGATCATTTTCACTACTTGAATTAAAATTGGGTCACCATTTTCTATTAAAAAAAGACCAAAATATGGGCATGTGCAAACTCGGATTAGGTTTAAACTGCACAGGGTGAGTTGTGATCCACAATCAATGATGCACTGTGGAGAAGAGTAAAACCCCTAAATCCTGATTCAGGGAATCATCATTTGAAAACATGTCCAACCCTAACTCCTATTTATGACTACTGAAAATCTGCCAAAGTATGCTGCAAACAGTGGCAACATAGATGGCACCAAGGGAGAGGCACAGGGTGCTACTTGTAATGTAGTGAACAGACACAAAGTGGGAACACTGTGAAAATTCTCAAACAATAAAAATGTTTTTTCAACTAATGTGTGCACCTATCTTCAGTGCCAAATTAGGCAGGAGGAAGGAATAAAACTGTATGTGAATGTCCCAAATAGGCCAAACACTTGTTGTTTATGCTCAATGGGCTTTACTATGGACTTCCAGGCCCACAATCAGAATATATATCCTTTCACGTGTGCCCCGCAGAAATCCCGGCCTCGTCCACCACTTGGGGCTGGTGCAGGATGATGGATGCGAATTCCGTTTTGAATGTTGAAAGAGATATCCTCTCAAGTAACAAAGGAAAGAAAAATCCGCACACAGCGCTGTCAGCTTTGTGTGAAGTTTAATCGGCAAAATATGTATATGTGTGTGTGTGTGTATATATATATATATATATAGATATATATATATATATATATCTATATATATATATATATATAGCTGCAAGTACCCCAAGGGGGCAATGAAAACGCACTCTCTCACCTCAATTCAAGTGATAGCGGTTTATTTAGTAACCAGTACCCAACGCGTTTCGCTTCTTACAAAGCTTGCTCACGGGATGTTGAGCCAGTTTCTAAGTCCTCCTTTTAAACACCAGGTCATGTGACTTCCTCTGTTGGTGGTTCATGCATGCTGGTTAATGTAGTTCATTTACATTGTAGTCACCAGTATACACTTATCTGTTATAGTTCACAGTTTGCGGCAACAGGGAAGAGGGGAAGGGGTGAGTGCATTTCTTAATTTGCAGACATTATTTTATAAACTCCTTGGTGAGTGTATTATTTTATCCTTTGGGTTTTTCCAATGAGCCCATTGGATTTCAGTTTCCGAGGTACTCCTTCTTGCACCCAGTCAGATCAGTTCTGTTCTTACATTCAGATCTGTGTATATAGCCCTCTGGTGGGCGTTTGTTTATTGTTGGAGGGGACAGTTGTCTGTAATTCAACACCAATACGTTAGAGATGAACGTAGAGTTCTTCAGTCAAGTTCAAGCCTGTCGGTTCCAGGGTTCTAAAGTTTATTATGTGCTTGGATTCTTTGCGTCTCAGTGTTTTGAGTCGATCACCTCCTCTCTCCGATTGTTGAACTTGTTCTATTGCACAGAATTTCAAGAGTTCCCAGTTGTTGCTGTGTGCTTGCTCCATGTGCTTTGCCACTGCGTAACTGCGATCCTTATTCGTTGTTGCCCTGGTATGTTCCAGGATTCGCTTCTTGCATTCAAAGGTGGTGCTCCCTATATATTTTTTGTTGCAGGGGCACTCGATTAGGTATACCACGTAGGTGCTCTTGCATGTTAGATGTTGTGGTATTGTCCATTTCGTACCCTTTCTGATAGCAATTTCCTTAGTTGCTTTCGATCTTTGTGCTCCATTGATTTAGCGTGGCGCACAAATAACTATCAATGGAGCACAAAGATCATCCTATGGCTTAGATTCATAGATGATCTGCTCATTATTTGGGATGGTTGCAAGGAGGATTTTCTCAAATACTTTGACAATCTAAACAACACAGCAACCAACTTGAAATTCACTGTGGAAATGAGTGCTGAAAGGGTGGTATTCCTGGACACAGAGATCTACATAAAGAATGGCACTATACAGACCATGTTGCATCGAAAAAAGACAGCCACTAACGCGATTCTCCATGGAGAGAGCTTCCACAATAAGAAATTGAAAATGAGCATCCCCTATGGAGAGTTCTTACGTTTCAGACGCAACTGTTCGGAGGATGAAGAATTCAAGCTCCATAGTGCCAATGCGGTCACTAGATTCTCGAAAAGAGGATACCCCAAGAAAGCGGTGGAACAGAGCCTTAAAAGAACACAGGCACAAGATCGTAATGAACTCCTTAACAAACCAGAAAAAACTCCAGCACAACAGGAAGTGATCCGACTAATCACCACCCACAGTGCGGAAAATAACAAGCTGGCGAAAATCATTCAAAAACATTGGCCAATCTTGAAAAGTGATCTGACTCTAACACGAATCATAGGCGACCACCCAAACATAACGTACAGACGCACAAGAAACTTGGGAGACCAGCTGGTTAATAGCCACTACAAAGAAGTGCAAAAAACTGAGTGGTTACAACGAAAGGGCTTCTTCCCATGCAGACACTGCAAGGTGTGCAGGATCGCGAAAGCAACTAAGGAAATTGCTATCAGAAAGGGTACGAAATGGACAATACCACAACATCTAACATGCAAGAGCACCTAGGTGGTATACCTAATCGAGTGCCCCTGCAACAAAAAATATATAGGGAGCACCACCATTGAATGGCAGAAGCGAATCCTGGAACATACCAGGGCAACAACGAATAAGGATCGCAGTTACGCAGTGGCAAAGCACATGGAGCAAGCACACAGCAACAACTGGGAACTCTTGAAATTCTGTGCAATAGAACAAGTTCAACAATCGGAGAGAGGAGGTGATCGACTCAAAACACTGAGACGCAAAGAATCCAAGTACATAATAAACTTTAGAACCTTGGAACCGACAGGCTTGAACTTGACTGAAGAACTCTACGTTCATCTCTAACGTATTGGTGTTGAATTACAGACAACTGTCCCCTCCAACAATAAACAAACGCCCACCAGAGGGCTATACACACAGATCTGAATGTAAGAACAGAACTGATCTAACTGGGTGCAAGAAGGAGTACCTCGGAAACTGAAATCCAATGGGCTCATTGGAAAAACCCAAAGGATAAAATAATACACTCACCAAGGAGTTTATAAAATAATGTCTGCAAATTAAGAAATGCACTCACCCCTTCCCCTCTTCCCTGTTGCCGCAAACTGTGAACTATAACAGATAAGTGTATACTGGTGACTACAATGTAAATGAACTACATTAACCAGCATGCATGAACCACCAACAGAGGAAGTCACATGACCTGGTGTTTAAAAGGAGGACTTAGAAACTGGCTCAACATCCCGTGAGCAAGCTTTGTAAGAAGCGAAACGCGTTGGGTACTGGTTACTAAATAAACCGCTATCACTTGAATTGAGGTGAGAGAGTGCGTTTTCATTGCCCCCTTGGGGTACTTGCAGCTATATTTAAAACGACTGGCTCAGTCGTAGAAAACTGCACCACGCTGAAAATAGAGCGCCGACACCACTCTGGGCTACAACTGCTTCTCATATATATATAAATATAAATATATAAATATAAATATAAATATAAATATATATATATATATATAGAGAGAGAGAGAGAGAGAGAGAGAGAGAGAGAGAGAGAGAGAGAGAGAGAGAGAGAGAACTCCGTTGACTGGAAATCTTGTCTTCCACAATGACGGACACGGACCCAGTTCTGTGCTTAAGGTATTTTTATTTCCCCATCACCTTTACGCGTTTCGGCTCCGTGGAGCCTTGATCACATGACATGGGTACTGAAGTGAGTAGTGAATTTAAAGTGAACAGTGCTCTCATTCAAGGATACCACGTGATGATAGACATAAAAAACATTTCTTCTGTTAGCGTCTATTCATTTATGCATTACATGAATCGATTTTGCCATAAAACACAATATAATGTTTAAAAATAGCAGCAGAATAACAGTTTTCAATTAAATATTGGTAAAATACCAACACTTTTTCTAATGTCAGGATAAATCCTGTATCTCTCCATAATGATGCAAATGTAGTGTTACTCATGTATCCTGAATAATCATTAACTTAACGGGATGCTATATAAAGTGCAATGTGCTAAACAAATAAATAAATAAATAAGCCTTAACAATATTCATAATTTTGGTTTCCGACTTAATACACTTCTTTGAAGATGTTTCTTAATACAGTTTCTTTTTGCGGATTATTTGTACATGACACTTGACCAAAAAGAACAGATATATAAATAGTGAGATAATAAACAAAATTGAGGTATTTACAAAACTTTGTGTATAGTGCAAATAGAATGAACATGTGACCACCTAATTCCAATAGGTTATTATTCTGACACCCATTGGTCCAAGGATATCCTCATGTCAATCCTAATCAGATCATGTATGCATGCCTATATATGTCATTCTGCATATGAAAATACATATAGATATATAAATACATAAATATATAAATATATAAATACACATAAATATACATTATAAATAAGTTATACAATTAAAGCTTTCATATAATAAATACTGAAAATGTCATTGGCTAAAATCCAAAATATGTAAATATCTAAAAAGCTATTTATTTCATGTAGATTTCTTATATTCAATGCAGAATTCATATTGCTCTACTGATGGTTATTCCTCAATATTTGCTAATAGTAACAGACTTCATAATTAACTCAAGCATATATGTAAATCTTCAGTTGCGTTGAGTCCAGAGGGAACCTTAGAATCGAGTTGGAGGATATATCTTGTCCCCAACTTCCTACGTTTGTTAATTCTATCACCTCCTCGTCTACTTGATGGAACAGTACCTATTACATAATATTTAAGATCTGTGTTGTTGGAATTTTGTTTATCTTTAAAGTGGCGCTCCACTGGGTACGTGTTGTCTTGATTCGTTATAGCACGCAAATGTTGCAGTATGCGTTTGTGTACCTGCAGGACTGTGCTCCCTATGTACTGTAAACCACATGGTCAGGAGTTTAGTAATTTTATGCTCCCTGTCACTGAATGGTGTCACGTAAGTACTTTTGTTGATCCCATTTGTGCAAGCCTTGCAGGTCTTGCATTTGTAAAAACCTTTCCTCATATGAAGCCAGCTCCCACTCTCAATCACCTCTGAACTTGTTCTCACTATTTTATCACATGTTGAGGGTGCTCGGCTGTAAGTAATAGATACTATAGGAGGAAGCAAGGGACCTATTATTGGGTCACACAGTACCATGGCCCAATTTTTCTGTATGATTTTTTGTATTGTTTTAGGTTGGTTATTATATTTTAAGATCATACAGAAAGTGTTATCTCCCTGTTTGTTACTTTCTCCCTGCTTTACCTTTAAGGCTTCAATTCTACTGCCTGTCATGGATTTATAAATGGCCTTGTCAATCACTTGCTCCTGATACCCTCTATCAAGGAATCTTTGCTTGCATTGTTTCTGCGCTGCTGCACGATCACTTTCAGTACTGCATGTTCGCCTTAAGCGAAGCATTTCGCCATAGTGTATGCTATTCACAAGGTGTTTAGGATGCATACTGCTTGCATGTAGTGTTGAGTTTCCAGCTGGTTTCTTCCTGAACAATCTTGTCTCTATCTTGAAATCTTTCATATGTACTTGGGTATCAAGAAATGCAACGGAGCTCTTACTGATAGTAGCAGTAAATCTTAGATTGATGTTATTAATATTTAGGGCTTGTACAAAATTATTAGCTTCCTGTGCTGTTCCTTGCCATATGACGAAAAGGTCTTCAATGTAACGCTGTCAAATCTTTACATTTTCCAATATATATCGATTGAGTTCGCCTCTGAGGACCAGCTCCTCCCACATGCCCATGTACAGGCAAGCATAACTGGGTGAGAAGCTGGCCCCCATAGCTACTCCTCTGGTCTGTTGATACAACTGGCTATTGTACATAAAAATATTATTATGCAAACAAAAGCTTATCATTTCTATGAGCATTTGACTGTGTTGTTTACATTCCTCTGGTCTGTGTGACAAGTAAAATTTGATTGCCTCAATTCCATCAGTATGTTCTATACTTGTATAGTGCGATGTTTCGTCTAATGCTATGAGTAAGTAGTCCTCTCGCCATTCAAAATCAGAAATCTGTCTTAAAAAATCGCTTGTGTCACGTACATAAGTTGGTAACTTCTGGACATAATCTTGTAGGAAATAGTCAATGTAAAATGTGGTATGTTCCTGTAACCCATCCCTGGCAGAGATGATAGGTCTGCCTGGGGGATTAATCAGATCTCTATGTACCTTCAGAATGAAATACAGTGATGGAGTGAAGCGATTTTCTTTCTTTAAATATTTGTATTCATCATCTGTGATTAGGTTGGCTTGTCTCCGGGTATATAGTTTGCCATAATATTCCTTGTATGATGCATTGAGGTTGGCCTGACTGCTCCGATTGTAGCAGCTTCTTTCACTCAGCTGGCTATATGCCTCCTTGTCATACAATTTTTGCGGCAAGAGAACAATGCTGCCTCCTTTGTCACTATGTCGAACAACGATATCATTATTTTCTTTTAACTTCTTGATCAAATTGATGTATTGGTGATCCTTGTTTTTTATATTTTTTTCTTTCATTGCCACCACTTTGTTGAGATTTTTTATTTGCGTTGTAGTTGACTCATGAAATTGGTCAATGGCATCACTAATCATAATGGGGTTAAATGTGGACTTGGGTTTGAATGGGGTTTGATGTATCCTCTTATCGGTATCACTCCTTATTAATGTTTGTCCTGTATCACTTGCAATCTCACTGGCATTTTCGTTCCACAGTTCTTCCATGGTTTGGAGTAATGTTTGATCTCCTCGTGATGTAGATACCTCACTGAGCAAACTTGTGGGATACTTATCCCTGGGGGCATGGTTATGTTGTTCTTTATTCGTCTTCATTTGTATATGGTATTTCTTGAGTTTCAATGTTCTGACTCTTTTGTAGATATCTAATCTAATTGTTGCATAATCAAAATTGACTTCAGGGGCATATGATAAACCTAAGTTCAATATGTTAGTCCCTTGTTTTGATAAAGTTACTTTGGTCAAATTGATTATTGTGTTATTTGTCGGGCGGTGGTCTGATCAGATTGAGTTACCATCGGTCTGCCTCTTCTCCTGTTCCCCCTTGGAACGCCTCTTGTTTGCCCTGCGCCTCTGCCGGCGTTTGTAGTTGTCATACCTTCTATGTTGTTTCTTTGTTGTGGTGGTCTCGGGTGTAAGTTCTGTCTTTCGTATCTGATAAAATATAGTTCTTCCCCCGGCAATGGTTTGGGTGTTTGTCTTTCATCCATTGACATACGCATCTCAGATTCGGACTCACTCTCCCCCATTGAACTAATTTCTGACTGCGATGTATCAGCTTGTCCGTTTAGTCTTCTGACAGTCTTTGTCTGCCCCTCAACGTTTCTGCACTTGGATGTTCTAATGGCGTCATAACGCTTCGCAAAAGTAGAAATTTGCCCAAATTCATAGTCTTGTTTGTCCCGTAGAAATTTGAAAGCTTTACGCTCTGTGATTTTGTCCATATCTTTTTAGATTCTGACCATCATTTCTATACACAGTTTATTTGGCTCCTCTTTAGATTCCATTTTATCCAGTTCTTCATTGATATCATCAATTTCCTTTAATAATTTTGTTCTATATATGTCTGCATATTTAATCAATATAAGTGATCGGATCGGAAGGGCAGGAGACGGACTCTTTGGGTTCTGCCGGAGAGGAAGGACGTGGTCCAGTCCAGGGCCTTCTTCTGGATTCCGGTTTCTTGGAGGCGAGTTCTTAGTGTGCGGTGGCAGACCGCGTCGAAGGCGGCTGACAGGTCCAGGAGTATGAGGGCCGAAGTTGTGTAGCTGGCGCCTGATGTCGTCTGTGGCGGAGATAAGGGCAGTCTTGGTGCTGTGGTTGCGTCTGAATCCAGACTGGGGTGGGTCTAGGATGCTGTTGGTCTCGAGGTGGCGGGTTAGCTGTGCGCTGGAGGTTTTCTCGATGACCTTCGCCGGGAAAGGGAGCAGGGAGATGGGCCGAAGTTCTTTAAGTTTTTGTTTGGGGTCCGCCTTGGGCTTCTTGAGGAGGACGTTGATTTTGGTGTGTTTCCATCTTTTCGGCAATGTCGCTGTGTCGAAGGAGATGTTGATGATCTTTTGCAGTTGGGGTGCGAAGGTTGCATCAGCTTTGTTAAAAATGTGGTGTGGGCAAGGGTCTGATGGGGATCCTGAGTAGATGGTGTTCATGACCTTGCGTGTTTCTTCGTCGTTGACGTGGGACCAGGAGGTCAGGTGGTTGGTGCAGGAGGCTTTTGGGGTGTGGTCCGCTGTGGTCGGGGCGGATGAGGAGTTGAAGCTGTTGTGGATGTCGGCGATCTTGCGATGGAAGAAGGTGGCCAGTGAGTCGCACAGATCTTGTGAGGGCAGGATGTCGTTGGTGTTGGCGCTGGGGTTGGAGAGTTCCATTACATTGTTGAACAGTTCTCTGCTGTTGTGTGTGTTGTTGTTCAGTCGGGCTTTGAAGGACGATCTCTTGGTTGTTCTGGCGAGGTGGTGATGTCTGCGGATGGCGTCCTTGTGGGCTGCGTGGCTGTCTGGTGTGTGGTCGTGGAGCCATTTCTTCTCCAGCTTCCGGCATGTTCGCTTGGAGATCTGGTGTTCTTCGGTGAACCAGGCGGCTTTCTTGCTGGGGTGGTTGATGGAGGGTTTCTTGATTGGAGCGAGGGTGTTGACGCAGTCGTCGATCCATTGTCTGAAATTTCAGGCTGCGGCGCCTGTGTCGGTGGGGTGGGTGGGTGGGTTCTAGGTGAGGGTGGAGGTCAGCTGCTCTTCAGTAACTTTGCTCCAGCAGCGGCGAGGCAGTTGTTGGGTGCAATGGTGCTCGGTTGGTTTCTTGAAGGTGAAGTGGATGCATCGGTGGTCAGTCCAGTGGAGTTCGGTGGTGTGGTTGAAGGTGCTCTGGGTGCTTGTGGAGAAGACGGGGTCAAGCGCGTGGCCGGCGGCGTGGGTGGGTTCGGTGATGAGTTGTCGGAGGCCGAGGTTGGTCAGGTTGTTGATCAGGGCGGTGCAGTTGGCGTCATTGTTGTTCTTGAGTCCGTGCAGGTGAGTGCGTGGGTGCTGACGAGGTTGGCGATGGAGTCGCTGAAGAGGGCCCGGGGTCCAGGGGGTCTGTAGATGAGTGTTCCTCTGAGGGTAGTGTTGGGGTCGGTGTGGATCCGGAAGGGAAGGTGTTCGGCGGAATTGAGGGGGTCGTCTGTGAGGGTGTGGACCTGGAGGGTGGACTTGTGGACAATGGCTATTCCTCCTCCCATCCCGTTGGTGCGGTCTCTGCGGGAAATCTTGTAGCCGTCCGCGATGGCTATGGCGATGTCAGGTGCCAAGGAGTCGTTCCACCAGGTCTCGGTCAGGAAGGCAACGTCTGGGGCGGTGGTGTCGAGCAGGTCCCAGAGCTCGACTGTGTTTTTGTGCGGAGCGGGTGTTGAGGAGTATGCAGCAGAGGTAGTTGGGTCCATTCTTTGGGGTTTTGGTGGTTCTGTCGCATATGTAGTTGCAGGTGTGGCAGGAGAAGGGTCCGTGGGTGCCTTTCAGGGCTGCTTGGAAACAGCGGTGGTCTTGGCCGGTGTTGAGAGCGTGGAGGGTGTTGGCGTCCTATCGGATTCTTGTGACGCGGCGTGTGCGGGGTCCAGGGGTTCTGGCGCTGGGCGTGGTCCCGGCCCGGACGGGCGCAGATGGGCTTGCCTTTGGCGCTGCGTGTCCGGGCAGTGGCCGCCATTAGAGGTGTGGAGAAAGGGAGGAGCAGCTGGGAGGCGGGAGCGGGGTGGCGAGGGCGCATGGCCACAGGGGACAGCAGCGGGAACAACGGTCAGAGAAGGCAAAGAAGCGGGGGGAGCGGTGGGCAGAACGATAGATACTAAACAGAGAGAATACCAATAACAAAATACAACCGTCACGAGGGAGAAAAAGACATAAACCAGACGCTGGTGATCCTGGGCACAGGAGGATCGAACCCGCACTTTGAGTGATAGCAGCGGGGAGAACGCACACGGGTGGTGCTGTTTGGCGGCAGGGGAGCGACCCGACCCTTGAGCAGGGTCAGATGTCATGAGGGATATCACTGACAATGTTATGAGTGATGTAATATGTGACGTCATCAGCAGTGCATTGCGAGCGCCCGAGTTATAGTTAGCTGAACTAACTATAACAGGGGAATTTCAATGGTTTTGTATGAGTGAAATGTCCAGCTAACTATAAGATGTGTAAAACCTATGGTTTTTTCAGTGAATTTCTAAGGTTTTTTAAATGCTAATTCCTAACTATAACATGGTTGAAACCTATGTTTTGTTTTCAGTGAATATATATATATATATATATATATATATATATTCACTGAAAAAAACCATAGGTTATAGACCATATATAGTTAGGAATTAGCATTTAAAAAACCTTATTTTACTCACACAAAACCATTGAAATTCCATATATAGTTAGTTGCACTAACTATATATTGAGCACCCGCAATCCACTGCTGATCATGTCACATATTACATCATTCATGACATGGTCAGTGACATCACTGATGACATCACTGATGACATCTCAAATGACATCACTGATGACATCACTGATGACATCATCCAATGACTGTGTGTTTCTGTAAAGTTTAAATATGTTTTAGATATTGAAGAATGAGTAGATGTATAACTGTCTGGACGAAGGATTTAGTAGGTGCATGACTGAATGTATGAGTGAGTGATTAAATGTGTCTCACTGAGTGCATGGGTTAGTGACTAAACTGTCTTAATTTGTGCATCATTATGTCTGTTGTTCTGTAAACTACTGCATGTGTTGATCAGTAGCTATATGATTAACTATATGGGTTATTGATTGATTGTCCAAGTATTTGTATGGGAGACTGAGTGTGTGTGTGGCTGGCTGGGAGGTGTGTGACTCTGTGCAGATCAATGTGTACTTGTATCAATGATTGTATAAGAAAGTAAGTATGTGTTACTATATGTTTGAAAATGTAAGGTGCTCTATGTTTAACTGTATAGACAAGAAAATGGAAGTGTGATTGATTCTTTACAGGACTGACTAGGTGTGTGAGTAACTCCATGGATGAGTGGCAGAGTGTGAGTGTCTGTATAGGTGTATGAGTGCATATGATAGTGTTGTAAAGATGAGTGATTGTATGTATGAATGATTGTATGGGTGAATGAGTGAATGTGTGTGTAGACGTAGGAATCAGTGAGTACGTATGTAGTAACTAGTATTGGTGTGTCAATGGTTTCAAAAATTATACTCTGTATTTAACACTGGGTGAAACAGAGGTTATATTAAAATGTGAGGAGATGCATTGTATTGTCACATGAATGATATCATCAGTGATGTGGTCATTGATGTCAAATGAGATGTCATCAGTGATGTCATCAGTGATGTCATTTGAGATGTCATCAGTGATGCCATCAGTGATGTCACTGACCATGTCATGAATGATGTAATATGTGACATGATCAGCAGTGGATTGCGGGTGCGCAATATATAGTTAGTGCAACTAACTATATATGGAATTTCAATGGTTTTGTGTGAGTAAAATAAGGTTTTTTAAATGCTAATTCCTAACTATATATGGTCTATAACCTATGGTTTTTTCAGTGAATTTTCAAGGTTTTGTAAATGCTAATTCCTAACTATATATGGTCTATAACCTATGGTTTTTTCAGTGAATTTCAATGGTTTTTTAATAGCAAATATCATAAGCTGTCGAATGTCAAGTACGTGGTAAGTGAAAACATTTTCGTGTTTATGCACACTGATCTGCTTTGAATGGTGCCCCCCCCCCTCATTTCTATTAGGAGTACTCTCTCTTTGCAGATAGTGAAAGGTAGTTAACGCAGGCCTTTGCCCCCGTTGTAATCCGTCGTGCCTGCTTCTCTCTCCATTTGATTGATTGTTATCCAAGTATTTACTGTTTTAGAATTAGTTCTCTTTGGTTCATTCTCTATTTACAAACAAACACAGAGTCGCAATACTCTGTTTAGTCTTTGCAGATAACGAAAAATCGTGTAAAAAAAAAGAAAAGGAATCGAGCAAAATCAGTAGGCCACTAATGGGATCTCTTTTTGACCTCGCTAAAATAGAAACATTAGGAACAACCCCTCATGACAAATACAAAACTAGTGAGATGAACTGAACTCCACACAATGATGGCTGCAAAACAGCTCGGCTCCGCCACCCACCCCGCCCAAAATAACGATAAAGAGCGGCTGCCATGATTGGTTGCGGAATGGCCACAACGGAGCTACGAAATGGTGCTGCTCTCATGCTAACCCCAGCTTCGGTCTGAAACATCCAGAAACACTGTAGACTACCAATTCGATCAGTTCCGGTAGCGCCCCAATGTAACCCGGTAGAGAAGAACTAGCCCTCCCCTCTTTGACTGATGGTTCTTGTTGCCTGTCCCTTCTGTTGTCATTTAACAGAACTATTTAGCCTGCTGAAAGGGGTTGTGTTTCGACCGCTGGTTGGTGGAGACATTTTGACTATATTCTGGACCTGCGTTGTCGCGTAATGCGTCATATGACGCGCCGCGTTAGCGCATCCGGAAGTCATCCGGGGCGCGCAGCGCGTAACGTAAGCATAACAAGTCATGTAACTTGTTAATAAAACTTTTCATTGGTTCATTTTACTTTTCTTATTCTAATGATGAAAGCCTTGGTCATATCACCTAAAAATTACGCTTTTAATTACTTCCGAACATTATTTTCTCTTAAATATATGTTATAATGTTCCAGGCTAATGTACTTTCCCGGAAATTTTACAACTGTCCTGCAAGTAAAATATATTCTTTTTTCGAGAAAAAGAGCGTTTCTTCGTCCCATGACGGAGCCGTTGAGCAAAAGAGGGTCGACCTGCTGTCTTAGTCGCCGATACGCCTGAATATGAGATTCTTATCGATCACTTTATGTTGCAGGAATAGAAAACACAACAGCCCTTG
This sequence comes from Lissotriton helveticus, assembly GCF_964261635.1. NCBI lineage: Eukaryota > Metazoa > Chordata > Amphibia > Caudata > Salamandridae > Lissotriton > Lissotriton helveticus. Next base: position 1,587,872,569 of record NC_136067.1, on the reverse strand, counting down.
ACCATTTATCTTTACTGCGTTCCTTCGTATTATACCTTTTACCCTTCATGTAATTGGTCTGCTTTATTTCACTTGCCTTTTAATGATTCTAAAACAGTGACTATTATTAAAAACTTTACCAATGTATACACTACTACCATGTTTTCTTTTAAAAACCTTTATTGTGAAAATTTCATTATACAAATACGAGCCTATAACCACGTGGGCCTGCCACGGAGCAAACTGTAATCGTATATGATGAATAGACATTTACACTGTAGAGGAACGTAACGGGCGGGCCATTAGGTTGCAAAAACTAAGGTGTCTAACAGTTACGGAATCGGTGGACGTACATTTTATAATTAAAATACGACAGGGCCAGTTACAATAAAATTATCTAGATATACATTTGCGGGCAAGTACCATGGGTGACGTTAATTCGAATTTTCAACAGTACAGTAATCAATAACACATCAGAACTTAATATCAATAGGGATGTCGAAATATTCAATCAATTCTCGTCCCCGCCCGCCATGTGCTTCAAAACTGCATACGTATCTCGTGATTTCAAGGTTCTGCAACCAGTACACAACAAGGAGTTACGAGTCCCATTTATTCCGGCGCCATTTTGGGCGAGGACGGGCAGGTCCAGGATATAGTCAAAATGTCTCTACCAACCATCGACTATGATGATGTTCATATGCTGTATTTATTAGAGTAACACTCATCTGCCCACATGAAATTAATTTACCACAATCTAAACATGTCATTTTAATCTTTCCAAAGTTCTTCTAAATATTTGGGACCGTTTCCCTTGCCTCTGAAGCTCTCAGTGCCACTTCTTTAATGAATGTACTAGCAGGTCAGGGGTTCTCCTCCAAATCTCTCTTTTATGCAGCACTATAATTAATTGGTGCCACCTCTCCATATGACGATGCATGGTATAGTTACCACAACTATATTTTTTTTCGGTTCCTCTGGAGAGTTCATCGTGGCAGATGAAGCGTGTAACATACCGGGCATTTACCTTTTTTAGCATGTACAGGAAAGGAAAAAAAAATCGAGCGTCCGAGTTCTAAGGTGTCCCAGGGCCATTTTAGTGGACCAGGCCCAAATCCAAAGAACAGCCATCTCACAGGCTAATGGGGCGACCCACGCCGAGTTTCAGCATTGTAGGATGACCACACAAGTACAGCAACTTGCTAGACATCACCTCGGTGCCATCCGGATCTCGGCGCCCCACTGCAGATGAAGTGCCTCTCAACTATGAAACCACCACGGTGACATCCGGATCTTGGCGCGTTGTGCTGCCTTCGGCCTATTCGCACATCGGTCCGCTACTGACGCCATCTCACAGGCTAATGGGGTGACCCACGCCGAGTTTCAGCATTGTAGGATGACCACACCAACTTGCTAGACATCACCTCGGTGCCATCCGAATCTTGGCATCTCAACGCCTAGTGGTATCTTCCATACAGAAAATATTGTTACGCTGCCTTTGGCCCCATTCGCACATCAGTCCGCAACTTAGACATCACCTCGATGCCATCCGGATCTTGGCATCTCAGCGCCTTGTGGTGTCAGTCAGTAAATATTGTTGCGCTGCCTTTGGCCCCATTCGCACATCAGTCCGCTACTGACACCATCTCACAGGCCAATAGGGCGCCCCACGCCGACTTTTACCATTGTACGATGGCCACACCAGTGGCACAACTTGCTAGACATCACCTCGGTGCCATCCGAATCTTGGCATCTCAACGCCTAGTGGTATCTTCCATACAGAAAATCTTGTTACGCTACCTTTGGCCCCATTCGCACATCGGTCCGCAACTTAGACATCACCTCGGTGCCATCCGGATCTTGGCATCTCAGCGCCTTGTGGTGTATTCTCTTCAGAAAATATTGTTGAGCTGCCTTTGGCCCCATTCGCACATCGGTCCGCAACTTACACATCACCTCGGTGCCATCCGGATCTTGGCATCTCAGCGCCTTGTGGTGTCTTCTACTCCGAAAATATAGTAGAAAATATTGTTGCGCTGCCTTTGGCCCCATTCACACATCAGTCCGCTACTGACACCATCTCACAGGCCAACAGGGCGCCCCACGCCGACTTTTACCATTGTACGATGGCCACACCAGTGCCACAACTTGCTAGACACCACCTCGGTGCCATCCGGATCTTGGCATCTCAGCGCCTTGTGGTGTCTTCAAATCAGAAAATATTGTTGCGCTGCCTTTGGCCCCATTCGCACATCGGTCCGCTACTGACGCCATCTCACAGACCAACGGGGCGCCCCACGCCGACTTTCAGCATTGTAGGATGGCCACACCAGTGCGGCAACTTACTAGACACCACCTCGGTGCCATCCGGATCTTGGCGCGTTGTGCTGCCTTCGGCCTATTCGCACATCGGTCCGCTACTGACGCAAACTCACAGGCCAACGGGGTGCCCCACGCCGACTTTCAGCATTGTAGGATGGCCACACCAGTGCGGCAACTTACTAGACACCACCTCGGTGCCATCCGGATCTTGGCGCGTTGTGCTGCCTTCGGCCTATTCGCACATCGGTCCGCTACTGACGCAAACTCACAGGCCAACGGGGCGCCCCACGCCGACTTTCAGCATTGTTGGATGGCCACACCAGTGCGGCAACTTACTAGACACCACCTCGGTGCCATCCGGATCTTGGCGCGTTGTGCTGCCTTCGGCCTATTCGCACATCGGTCCGCTACTGACGCAAACTCACAGGCCAACGGGGCGCCCCACGCCGACTTTCAGCATTGTAGGATGGCCACACCAGTGCTGCAACTTGCTGGACACCACCTCGGTGCCATCCGGATCTTGGCGCGTTGTGTTGCCTTCGGCCTATTCGCACATCGGTCCGCTACTGACGCCGCCTCACGTGCCAACGTATTTTCCCCGCATTTTACACCCTATGCCGCTTAACAGGTCATGTGACTTGTTTATAAAACTTTTCATTGGTTCATTTTACTTTTGGTTTCCTAATGATGGAAGGCATGATCATGTGACCTAAAAACAACACTTTTCATAGGATGAAAACTTTTTTTTTTTCCCAAACGATGAAAGCCCCACCTTGTTTCTGGATGTTTCAGACTGAAGCTGGCGTCAGCATGAAAGCACCACCATCTCGTAGCTCAGTCGTGGTCATTCCGCGAGCAATCATGGCAGCCACTCCCCACCAGAAGCCTGCAGGAGTCGGAGCCCCCAAAACGTTTGATGAATTCTCAAGGCGGAGGGGACGCTTTCGAGAATGGGGTCCAAGACCTAGCAGACAAGCGTCCGATTTCCAAGGTGTCCCAGGGCCATTTCAGTGGACCAGGCCCAAAAAGGAAACAGCATGCCGCCATTTTGAGAGTCCTGTGACAGCCGCCTATCGCTGCACCGCAAGAGTGGGCGCAACTCAGCTGAATTGCGGCTTTTGACACAGTGGACCAAAAACGGACGGAATGGCAACTGAAACGGTAAAGGGGTGCCCCACTACAACAGATGGGACTCCACCTGGAGAGGCCCGTTCACGCCGCCTCCCCCGGGGCGCTCCACGCCGTTATTCGGAGCAGCATTGTAGGATACCAAAACCAGTGCGGCAACTTACTGGACATCACCTTGGTGCCATCGTTCTGCTGCCTTGGAACTATTCGCGCAACAGTTTGCTACTGATGACCCACCCCCCGCGACGCCCCATGCCGTTATTTGCTGGGTGGCAACTTACTAGACATCACTTTCGTGTCATCTAGATTTCGGCGCGTTCTGCTGCCTTGGAACTATTCGCACAACAGTTTGCTACTGATGACCCACCCCCCGCGACGCCCCACGCCGGAAATCTGGACGTTGTGCTGCGTTGGGACTATTCGCACAGCCGACCGCTACTTCGTTGTTTTTCCCTAAAAATGTTTATATGTTATTACTATTTTTGTTTTCTTGTATATATTTATAAATTATTAAAGTTTTATAATCTTACTACTTTGTCGGAGTGCTATATATTTTTAATGTGACACATAATTGTAAAAACTTTGATGTACAAACAGTCATCCCTGGAATCTTCCGCTTCAGGCTCGGTCCCCTCCCCAATCACAATACAGGATGGTTTTCAGATAATAGCAACGCTTCTGCTGTGACGGATCTCATCGAGTGTGGGCCTTGATCTACTATAACTCCTTTGAAGAGGGGTGATTCTTTACAGCTGTGGCCATAAACTACATCTGCAGGGCTAGCTGATACCCTAGGACCAGCCTGGACAATCGGACACAGAGGAAAAGGAGTGTCAGAGGGTGCGGTAGTGAATAGGGCGAAAGGGAGGTGTCGGGCGGGCACAGGGTGTGATTCTCAGGGAACAGCAGCGCAGATGGGGGAGGTTTATTACCCATGCATAAGACAGAGAGCGGGGGTGACCACTGCCTGGGGGAGATGCTTGCGAGGGTGGGGAGCCATGCTAAGGATCGACAGCGTGCACAGAGTGGGTCTGGTCAAGGCATCTAAAATGGCTGCCGTGCACGACAAAAGTGTGGCATTTGAAAAAAGACAAGCTGGCGCAGACAATGTTTTTCAACACTTCCTGATTTCCTTCGAATCGAACGTTAACAGACGTTGGGGCATATTACCAAAGTTAAGCGATATTTATCCCTAACGATGCTTAGCAACCATTTTTTTACCGTCAGAAATTATCGCAGATAAACCTTGCTATTATCAAGGTTTATCGGAAATACGATAAAAAACGACCGCAATGCATTAATATCGCTGAAAACTCAGCGATATTCATGCATTACCGAGCTAATGCTCTTAGCCATGTTATCCACCTCCCATTGGATAACATGGCTAAGAACTGCTCAGGGCAGGTGGTAGCTTTTGGAGATATTCGCCCTTATCTCGAATATTTCCAAAAGTTGATAATAGGAGATAGCGATGTTAGCGACTGTTTCCAGTCGCTAACATCTTGGCATGCCCACTTTGCATGTCATTAGTGATAAATATCACTCACATGCAAAGTGGGGCCCAAGATGGTCGCTATCTTCTACTAGCCGTCGCTAACTGGTGTTAGCAACAGCTAGGTAATACACATATAATTTTATCTCCGCGAAGCGGAGCGCTGTTACAGATATATATCTTGTTTCTGAACGTTAATTTCTCAAAATGCACTGAAGCACATATATTGAGACCTAGCAAAGGCACATCGGGCTACCAGTCCCTACAATTTTGCCAAGTTTCGTGCAAATCCATTCAGCTGTTCGATCCTACCGAGAGACAAGATGGCGGCCGCTACGGACTGTTTGGAATGTTTACAGACACCGGAGAGCCAATCAGCTTCGCTTCGCAAAGCTCCGTAACGCGAAAAGTACGCGAAGCGGTGCGCTGTTACAGATATATACCTTTTTTTGAACGTTAATTTCTCAAAATCCACTGGAGCACATATATTGAGATCTAGCAAAGGCACATCGGGCTACCAGTCCCTACAATTTTGCCAAGTTTCGTGCAAATCCATTCAGCTGTTCGATTATTATTATTTTTATTTTTTTTTTGCCCCGCGGGGCCCTTTTAAAACCTCCACATCAAACCTAGGGGGTGAGCGACAATGTACTATGCCCCCTTATGGTCATTTGCCCCTTCGCTTTGGCCTCCTCTTGTCTCTCGATCCTACCGAGAGACAAGATGGCGGCCGCTACGGACTGTTTGGAATGTTGACAGACGCCGGAGAACCAATCAGCTTCGCTTCACAAAGCTCCGTTGCGCGAAAAGTACGCGTAGCGGAGCGCTGCCCAGTCCGCTGTTACAGATATATATCTTTTTTTGAACATTAATTTCTCAAAATCCACTGAAGCACATATATTGAGACCTACAAAAGGCACATCGGGCTACCAGTCCCTACAATTTTGCCAAGTTTCGTGCAAATCCATTCAGCCGTTCGGGCTAAAAGTGAGGCCAACCGCCCTATGGAAATTAACATGGGAAAAACGCGTTTTGGGACCCCCCTTTTTTCTCAGCCCCCCCTGGACGAACCCCCCCAAAATTTTCAGGGGCTGCTCAGAAACAAAATGTGCCATTTTCCTGAAAATTTCAGCCAATTCCGTCCACAAACGCCAAAGTTATTAGACATAGAATTTTCAAAAAACCCATAGATAAAAAATCCTAACTATATATACCTACTGGCGACCGCCAGTAGGTAATATATATATATATCCAAAGAAACAAAGTTCATCATGCGCTCTCAGGCAAAAAGGCAAAGGAACCCGATGATAGGATTTGCAGTTGTAATTAAAACTGCAAATCCTATCATCGGGTTCCTTTGCCTTTTTGCCTGAGAGCGCATGATGAACTTTGTTTCTTTGGATTAATTGATTGACCGGACTGCTTCGCCGGTATTTGCGCCACCTTTCTCGGGGCCCAGCACTCCGGAAGAAGCGTTTCTTGTTTGTGTATATATATATATATATATATATATATATATATATATATATATATATATATATATATATATATATATATATATATATATATATATATGTATATATATATTCACAGAAAAAACCATAGGTTATAGACCATATATAGTTAGGAATTAGCATTTACAAAACCTTGAAAATTCACTGAAAAAACCATAGGTTATAGACCATATATAGTTAGGAAATAGCATTTAGAAAACCTTATTTTACTCACACAAAACCATTGAAATTCCATATATAGTTAGTTGCACTAACTATATATCGCGCACCTGCAATCCACTGCTGATGATGTCACATATTACATCATTCAATCAATCAGGTCATTTGTAGAGCGCACTACTCACCCGTAGGGTCTCAAGGCGCTGGGAGGGGGGGGGTGCCGCTACTGCTCGAACAGCCAGGTCTTGAGCTTCTTCCTGAAGGAGAGGTGGTCTTGGGTCAGGCGCAGATTGGTCGGAAGTGAGTTCCAGGTCTTGGCGGCCAGGTAGGAGAAGGATCTTCCTCCTGTTGTCGCTCTTCGGATGCGGGGGACGGCGGCGAGGGCGTGGTTGGTTGATCTGAGGAGGCGCTTGGGAGTGTAGAAGTTGATCCGGTTGTTGAGGTAGCTCGGGCCTTGGTCGTGTAGGGCTTTGTGCGCGTGGGTGAGGAGCCGGAAGGTGATTCTCTTGTTGACCGGGAGCCAGTGCAGATCTCTCAGGTGTCCGGAGATGTGGCTGCGTCGGGGGATGTCGAGGATGAGTCTCGCCGAGGCGTTCTGGATCCGCTGGAGTCTCTTCTGGAGTTTGGCAGTGGTTCCGGCGTAGAGGGCGTTGCCGTAGTCCAGTCGGCTGGTGACGAGGGCTTGGGTGACCGTCTTCCTCGTCTCGGTGGGGATCCACCGGAAGATCTTACGTAGCATGCGCAGGATGTTGAAGCATGACGAGGAGACGGCGTTGACTTGTCTGGTCATGGAGAGGGAGGAGTCCAGGATGAAGCCCAGGTTGCGTGCGTGGTCCGTCGGTTTGGGTGCGGTGCCCAGGGCGGGGGGCCACCAGGAGTCGTCCCAGGCGGAGGGCGTGGAGCCCAGGATGAGGACCTCCGTCTTGTCTGAGTTCAGTTTCAGGCGGCTGGTCGTCATCCATTCGGCTACGTCTCTCATCCCTTCGTGCAGGTTGGCTCTGGCGGTGGCGGGGTCGTTGGTCAGGGAGAGGATCAGCTGGGTGTCGTCGGCGTAGGAGATGATGTTCAGGTTGTGTTGGCGTGCGATGGCCGCGAGGGGGCTCATGTAGACGTTGAAGAGGGTTGGGCTCAGCGAGGATCCTTGGGGTACGCCGCAGATGACTTTGGTGGCCTCTGACTTGTACGGTGGTAGGCGGACTCTTTGTGTTCTTCCGTCGAGGAAGGAGGTGATCCAGTCCAGTGCCTTCTCCTGGATTCCGATGTTGCTGAGGCGCTGTACTAGGGTGCGGTGGCAGACCGTGTCGAAAGCCGCGGAGAGGTCCAGGAGGATGAGGGCCGCTGTTTCTCCGTTGTCCATCAGAGTTCGAAGGTCGTCGGTGGCGGCGATGAGGGCGGTCTCGGTGCTGTGGTTCGCTCGGAAGCCGGACTGTGATGGGTCGAGGGATCCATTCGTCTCGAGGAAGGCGGCCAGCTGTTTGTTGACGGTCTTCTCGATGACTTTGGCCGGGAACGGGAGGAGCGAGATGGGACGGTAGTTCTTGAGGTCGGTGGGGTCTGCTGTGGGTTTCTTGAGGAGAGCGCTGAGTTCGGCGTGCTTCCAGCTCTCAGGGAAGGTGGCGGAGTCGAAGGAGGTGTTGATGATGTCCCGCAGGTGGGGTGCGAGGACAGCGTCGGCTTTGTTGAAGACGTGGTGAGGGCAGGGGTCAGTCGGAGATCCGGAATGGATGGAGTTCATGGTGCGGATGGTGTCTTCGGTGCTGATCGGGGTCCAGGTGCGGAGGGTGGTGGTGGGTGGCGTCGTTGCGGTTGTGGCTTGCGTTGGTTGGTTGTTGAAGCTGTTGTGTATGTCCGTGATCTTGTTGTGGAAGTAGGACGCGAGGGAGTTGCAGAGGTCTTGCGACGAGGTCTTGTGATTCATGACATGGTCAGTGACATCACTGATGACATCACTGATGACATCTCAAATGACATCACTGATGACATCACTGATGACATCTCATTTGACATTACTGATCACATCACTGATGACATCATTCATGTGATGATACAATGAACCTCTTCAGACTCTAATATAACCTTAGATACACTCAGTGTAAACAGACACTCACAGACTGTCACTCATCCATGGATTTACTCACACACCTAGTCAGTCTTGCAAAGAATCAATCACACCTCGATTTCCTCAACTATATAGTTATACACACCTTACTTATTGGAACATATAATAACACATATTTACTCTGTTATACAATCCCTGATACAAGTTCACAATAATCCATACAGCCACTCACACATTCACTGGCTCTTATGCACAGTTATTTATATATGTCAACTATCACATGTACTGTGTTTTACATATGTACTTACTTTGACATGTAGCACTGAGATATCCATTCACTCACCAATACACTCATGCACACAGTCAACCGCCCATACAGATGTTTCCACATGCACTTTTGAACCCATACATCTAGTGAATCAACTGCTCACACATCTATGCACAGAGTCATACACCTCCCAGACACCCACACACACACTCAGTCTCCCATACAAATACTTGGGCAACTAATCAATAACCCATATAGTTAGTCATATAGCTAATGATCAACACATGCATCAGATTACAAAACAACAGACACAATGATGCACAATTTAAAACAGTTTAGTCACTAACCCATGCACTCAGTGAGACACATTTAATCACTCACTTATACAGTCAGTCATGCACCTACTAAATCCTTCATCCAGACACTTATACATCCACTCATTCTTCAATATGTAAGACATATTTTAACTTTACAGAAGCATACAGTCACTGGATGTTGTCATCAGTGATGTCATCAGTGATGTCATTTGAGATGTCATCAGTGATGTCATCAGTGATGTCACTGACCATGTCATGAATGATGTAATATGTGACATCATCAGCAGTGGATTGCAGGTGCGCGATATATAGTTAGTGCAACTAACTATATATGGAATTTCAATGGTTTTGTGTGAGTAAAATAAGGTTTTCTAAATGCTATTTCCTAACTATATATGGTCTATAACCTATGGTTTTTTCAGTGAATTTTCAAGGTTTTGTAAATGCTAATTCCTAACTATATATGGTCTATAACCTATGGTTTTTTCTGTGAATTTCATTGGTTTTTTAACAGCTAATATCTGTAGCTGTAAAATGTATTCTTCTTTAAATCCAAAAATATATTTTATATGTTTATGAATATTTTTTTTTTAAAATATTTTTTTTTCTTCGTTCCCGCTTCGCGAATCAGGAAGCTTCCCGTTAGCTGACCTTGATGCCGCGAAATAGACCGCGAGCCGGTAAACGTTTCTTTACCGCAAGTGCCGCGTTAGAAAACAACATCGTGACGCCTCCCGTCCGCATGACGTTCCACGTTGTCGCTTGATACGTCATATGACGTGCTACGTTAGCGAACTGGTACGCGAAGCGAGTGCCAAAGCGCAGGTTTCTGGAAGCAAACAGGGAGGCCCTGCAAAGCGCTTAACGTAAACACAGCAAGTCATGTGACTTGGTAATAACACTTTTCATTGGTTCATTTCACTTTTGGTTTCCTAATGATGTAAGACTAGGTCATATAATCTAAAATGAACACTTTTGATTGGTTGAGAACTCTTGTTTTTCCCAAATGATGAAAATCCCTCCTTCTTTCCTCACTCTGACTTTCATCATTGTGAGAGAAAGACCCTTTGTGATCACTGAGCAATGGCTTCTTTAGTAGCTTCAGCTGGTGCTTCCCCACCACCTCCACCACATCCAAGGAAGAGTGGACCACCTGCTCAAGTTGTAATTCAACAAGAAGAAGAAGAAGAGGAACAGGAGGACGAGCACGAAGAGAGGCAGTTTTTGCCTGAGCAGCCCAAGACGTCTCACCGGAAAGAAAACTTCATTTGGCAATTTTTTAAAATTCCCAAAGGTCAGAAAAAAGTAAATGCAAGATACGTAACTTGCCTTATATGTCAAGATAGACTGTCCAGAGGGACCGACAAAAAATACAGTTTCGGAAACTACACAATGCATCGCCATATGACTAGGTGGCATCCTAACAACTACAGTGCTGCACAGTTTCGGAACGACCTAGATAATCTCCCTATTATGGCCAGAAGATCTGTTGTACCGGAAGTAACGGGACCAGAGGGCAGGGAGATGGTGCCAAATATACAAATGAGATTTGGTGAAGTAAAACACACCTGCGTATTTTGCGATGGATTCATTTCCTACGGAGAAAGAAGCATCACTCTGATCAACAGAGCTATTGACTATCATATGCAAGTTTGTCCGAAACGCCCAAAATAATAAATACTTCTTTTTTTTGTTTTGTTGCTCCTGTTGAGCCCTTTACAATGAATCGTTTTCATTGCCCCCTCCAAGAAAAACCCCAAAAAATATAAAACTGTTCCGAAAAATTCAAAAACAGTAAAAAAATGTTCAGAAAAATAAAAAAAAAAGTTCTTTTCAGAACTACCTCCCCGTTATAAAAAAATTGGTACAATATTTGGAACTGTGCCAACCTCTATTTCTCTTAGTTCGCTTCCTAGTTCGCTCGCTGGTACGCGAACTGGAAGCGAACCAAAAACAGTAAGTATAAGGGAAGGAAACACACACTTATGTTAAAAGAAAGACAGCTATAGGGGAGTAAACTAGAGATACTATTACCCATAATCCACTACTGATGATGTCACATATTACATCATTCATGACATGCTCAGTGACATCATCAGCAGAGGATTGCGGGTTTTTTGGCAACATGCCTTATCCACGGTTTAATAACGCTGCCTTTTGCTTTATATAAGTTTTCAAATTGTATGAAATATATACCAATAGGTCTTTATGAACCTTTAGGTAGTGCTTTTGTTCATGAGGTCTGGTCGCTTCCATACACATACAGATGTTTCAAAGATGATCAAGAAGTTTATCTGAATGGAGAGGAATGCACTGAGACGCCAGATCATTCACTAATGTGTAGGCACATACAGTTACACGATTCATGCAACAAACACCGACCAAATATGGCTTGCGTGTTGCAAGGCACGCCAGTTCCTGCTATCATCCCCACGTTCAAGTTGTTGGAAAATGGTAGTTATTTGATGCTCAATAATGAAGATTGTTCTGAGTTAATTAAAAGTATTCCTTTTATCGTAACAGTAAGTGAACGGGTTATTTGCTGCAGAAATGTTCTATTTCCTCCCACACATGAACATAGGGAGTTTTCAATCTGGCCACAAATACCAACCTTGGGACACGTTTCAACGGCATGACAAGAATAAGAGCTCTTTTGTCTCAGAGAGAGGTGGCCTTGAGTTCGGCCCGTGAAACTTTCGTACTTCACATAGCGAACACCCGTACACAGGTTTGCCTTTCAATTTCAGCAACATGTTTCCGACTATCTTTAACGCATCCTCCACAAAATCCCTGGCACACTTTTTTAAAGTTGTTACCAGTGGTCTCGTGACTTCATTTGAGAAAATCTTTGGAGTCATCCCTGCTCCCTTTCATTCCATTTTCTCCACTCTGGTTCGTGGATTGCATTTTTACTTGCATTACCAGCGGACGCTCTTGTGCTTTTTTACATTTTTAAATATGGATGTCCCTCCTATGCAACCTCCGACCCTGCAGCTGCTGACACTGTTCCGCAATCGCATGCTAGAATATTATGGCACAATGCCGTTGGCGATATTAAGCACGGCATATGGATTATCTTTTCGGTTCTCCTACTTCACCTGTGTCCAGCCTGTATTTCACTGCCTGACCTGTGATTTCGATTGGGCCATTGATTTGTGTCTCTGCGGACCGGTTTCTCCTGACGTCGACTTTAATCAGCTGATGACTCCTATCATTACTCACGAGTTGATTTGTCCTGGCGAAAGGATTATGGCTGTGGCATTGATGCATGGACTACTTGGTCCCTGGAATTTACTGGCGGCAGCACAGTCTTTCTTGGAACACAGCTTTCTTGAAAACCCACCGAGCTGTCCTCTGATGGTGATAGAGGATCCGGTGCTGGGAGAGCACGTATGTTCTTTTCCGCTTTTAAATTGGATGGCTGAACTGTTTTCGGATGAAGACGGTGACTTCCTATTGGAGGCTGTTGCAGCTTATTTTGCATACACAGTTATGTCATAGACCTTTTTCATGTTTCATATGCTGAGTACTAGCATTTCATTGACAATTCATTGACTTATTTGTCAAGTTTTTATTATTTACCTTGCCTATTGGCTTAAGACTCGATAAAGTACTTGGCTGTTTTATTTTTCTTTAGCATTGAATTTTCCTAGTTTTTAATGCTTTACCTTGCGGACCGTCCACATATAAACTTGCAATCTGCTCTCATGAGATGGCACTTCTATTATCTTATTCAGTTCGTTTCCGGATCATGAGGAGGTGTCATCTAGGTCCTGGATATCTTTACACCGTGTTAAGTTAGCATGGGCTCATTACCGGTTTAAACGCCATTTTTCCTTTTTTGCAACTTCTGCACACGACACTTAGTTGTTGCTTTAGCTTTCCACCTAGTAGTTCATCGTGGTTTACATGAGAATAATATGTTATTGCTCTACTATCTGCTTTACTTGTTAAACTATATCTGTACAGCGAGTGCTAAAGTTTCAAGAACAACACGATACAGAATTGTTATGAGGTCTGATCTCCACGACTTCATACTCATAACATAAGTGCAACTTCTGCCAATTCTGGGCATGAGGCGGGTTTTATATTGCTTTGCCGAACACACATACACAACAGTTGATGCGGTTCACATGAAGAGAGAGCTGGTGTATGCTGATGTGATTCCTTCAAATCTAAGACACTAAAGTATGGGCACGCCCTAAACCAACACAAAGAGACCTTCTTAGCAAATAATATAATATGTGTATTAGGGAGGGTGAGATATAAGCAGCCGCGGGCCGTGGAGGGAGTTACGATGGGGCAGGGAGGCGGGGAGGGGGAGAAGCAGGGTGGAGCCCTCTCTACCTTGCCCCTCCCCCTCCCCGCCTCCCTGCCCCACCGTAACTCCCTCCACGGCCCGCGGCTGCTTATAAGTGTTGCTAACTCTTATTCATTTACAGCATGTTAACATACTGTCACCATTCGCTTTTTATGTACTAGTAACTATGCTGGTAATTTTGCTACTGATAATATGTGTACTTGTATTCTCCACCCTGCTTCTCCCCCTCCCCGCCTCCCTGCCTCACCGTAACTCCCTCCACGGCCCGCGGCTGCTTATAAGTGTTGCTAACTCTTATTCATTTACAGCATGTTAACATACTATCACCATTCACTTTTTATGTACTAGTAACTATGCTGGTAATTTTGCTACTGATAATATGTGTACTTTTATTATCTAAGGTACTACGCCTGAGAAGACGGCATTAGTAAATAAACATTTCAAATACACATGTGTTCTTCTTAACTCCATGTTCTGGTTTCTAAGAAATATATAACGACCGACTGTTCATGAGTTCCACGTATCCTGAGGTACTATAAGTTCATATTCTGGATTGTCTAAACATTGAGAGTTTGTTATATCCAATGTGACACTGTACCTAGCTTGCTAAATAGTTTTTGATTACTAACGTGAGTTTTGGGACACCCTAATTCGCCGAGGTTCCAATCCTCTGTCCACAGTTCTGTGTGAGAACAGAAACCCTGCGACAGGGGCACCCCCGACCCTTGCTGGACCTTCATCACACTTGCGATACAACTCCAGCAATGCGCCACCTTTACGGCACAGATACATCACGCATCTGTGCTGTTTTTGCCCCATGATGCGCCGCATTGTAAATGCAGCACACCATAGGTGACGGAACAGCGGCACAGAATGACTAACACATCCCTGGTGATGCGCCAGTCATCATAAATCTATCCCTATGCTTCTTATCTTGTTAGAGATGAACCGCCATATGTATCATCAAAGTTATTTGCATTTCCTAAATAGCGAACTTTAAGGAATAAATAGCGATTCTTTACCATTCCTAGTTTGCGATGAGCTATTTGCTAATTAGCCGAATGTAGCCCAATGAAGCCCAATGTAGCCCAATGTAGCCCAAAGATGGCCGCCAGACACACAAAAAAACAAATGTAGCCCAAATATCAGCCAGATGTAGCCCAACTATAGCCCAGTGACAGAATGACCAATCAGCTTCGCAAACCTCCGTTACGCGAAGCGGAGCGCTGTTACAGATATATATCTTTTTTTGAACGTTAATTTTCTCAAAATCCACTGGAGCACATATATTGAGACCTAGCAAAGGCACATCGGGCTACCAGTCCCTAATATTTTGCCAAGTTTCGTGCAAATCCATTCAGCCGTTCAATTATTATTTTTATTATTTTTTTTTGCCCCGCGGGGCCCTTTTAAAACCTCCACATCAAACCTAGGGGGTCAGCGAGGATCTACTATGCCCCCTTATAGTTATTTCCCCCTTTGTTTTGACCTCCTCTTGTCTCTCGATCCTACCGAGAGACAAGATGGCGGCCGCTACGGACTGTTTGGAATGTTGACAGACGCCGGAGAACCAATCAGCTTCGCTTCACAAAGCTCCGTTGCGCGAAAAGTCCGCGAACCAGAGCGCTTACCGGTCCGCTGTTACAGATATATATCTTTTTTTAAACGTTAATTTCTCAAAATCCACTGGAGCACATATATTGAGACCTACAAAAGGCACATCGGGCTACCAGTCCCTACAATTTTGCCAAGTTTCGTGCAAATCCATTCAGCCGTTCGGGCTAAAAGTGAGGCCAACCGCCCTATGGAAAACTCAATGTTAAAAACACGTTTTGGGACCCCCCTTTTTTCTCGGCCCCCACTGGACGAACCCCCCCCAAATTTTCAAGGGCTGCTCAGAAACAAAATGTGCCATTTTCCTGGAAATTTCAGCCAATTCCGTCCACAAACGCCAAAGTTATTAGACATAGAATTTTCAAAAAACCCATAGAGAAAAAATCCTAACTATATATACCTACTGGCGACCGCCAGTAGGTAATATATATATATGTATATATATATATATATATATATATATATGTATATATGTATATATATATATATATATATATATATATATCCAGCCCAAGCAGACACCCATTGTGGCAGTTCTCACAATGGGTGTCTGCTTGGGCTGGATATTACCTACTGGCGGTCGCCAGTAGGTATATATAGTTAGGATTTTTTCTCTATGGGATTTTTGAAAATTCTATGTCTAATAACTTTGGCGTTTGTGGACGGAATTGGCTGAAATTTTCAGGAAAATGGCACATTTTGTTTCTGAGCAGCCCGTGAAAATTTGGGGGGGGTTCGTCAAGGGGGGGCCGAGAAAAAAGGGGGGTCCCAAAACGTGTTTTTAACATTGAGTTTTCCATAGGGCGGTTGGCCTCACTTTTAGCCCGAACGGCTGAATGGATTTGCACGAAACTTGGCAAAATTGTAGGGACTGGTAGCCCGATGTGCCTTTTGTAGGTCTCAATATAATGACTCCAGTGGATTTTGAGAAATTAACGTTTAAAAAAAGATATATATCTGTAACAGCGGACCTGGCAGCATCCCAGGACGCGTACTTTACGCGCAACGGAGCTTTGTGAAGCGAAGCTGATTGGTTCTCCGGCGTCTGTCAACATTCCAAAAAGTCCGTAGCGGCCGCCATCTTGTCTCTCGGTAGGATCGAGAGACAAGAGGAGGTCAAAACAAAGGGGGAAATAACTATAAGGGGGCATAGTAGATCCTCGCTGACCCCCTAGGTTTGATGTGGAGGTTTTAAAAGGGCCCCGCGGGGCAAAAAAAAAAAATAATAATAATAATCGAACGGCTGAATGGATTTGCACGAAACTTGGCAAAATATTAGGGATTGGTAGCCCGATGTGCCTTTGCTAGGTCTCAATATATGTGCTCCAGTGGATTTTGAGAAATTAACGTTAAAAAAAAGATATATATCTGTAACAGCGCTCCGCTTCGCGTAACGGAGGTTTGCGAAGCTGATTGGTCATTCTGTCACTGGGCTATAGTTGGGCTACATCTGGCTGATATTTGGGCTACATTTGTTTTTTTGTGTGTCTGGCGGCCATCTTTGGGCTACATTGGGCTACATTGGGCTTCATTGGGCTACATTGGGCTACATTTGGGCTCCAACATATATATAGGCCAATGTAGCCCAATATATATTTTTCAAAGTTAATTTTCGTAAAAACCACTGGAGCATATATCTTGAGACATAGCAAAGGCACATCGGGCTACCAGTCCCTACAATTTTGCCAAGTTTCGTGGAAATCTATTCAGCCGTTCGAGCTAAAAGTGAGTCCAACCGCCCTATGGAAATGAAGGAAATGAATGGGTAATTTGTAATTAGCAAATAGCTCATCGCAAACTAGGAATGGTAAAGAATCGCTATTTATTCCTTAAAGTTCGCTATTTAGGAAATGCAAAAAACTTTGATGATACATATGGCGGTTCATCTCTAACAAGATAAGAAGCATAGGGATACATTTATGATGACTGGCGCATCACCAGGGATGTGTTAGTCATTCTGTGCCGCTGTTCCGTCACCTATGGTGTGCTGCATTTACAATGCGGCGCATCATGGGGCAAAAACAGCACAGATGCGTGATGTATCTGTGCCGTAAAGGTGGCGCATTGCTGGAGTTGTATCGCAAGTGTGATGAAGCTCCAGCAAGGGTCGGGGGTGCCCCTGTCGCAGGGTTTCTGTTCTCACACAGAACTGTGTACAGAGGATTGGAACCTCGGCGAATTAGGGTGTCCCAAAACTCACGTTAGTAATCAAAAACTCCTTAGCAAGCTAGGTACAGTGTCACATTGGATATAACAAACTCTCAATGTTTAGACAATCCAGAATATGAACTTATAGCAAGGTAGAGAGGGCTCCACCCTGCTTCTCCCCCTCCCCGCCTCCCTGCCTCACCGTAACTCCCTCCACGGCCCGCGGCTGCTTATATCTCACCCTCCCTAATACACATATTATATTATTTGCTAAGAAGGTCTCTTTGTGTTGGTTTAGGGCGTGCCCATACTTTAGTGTCTTAGATTTGAAGGAATCACATCAGCATACACCAGCTCTCTCTTCATGTGAACCGCATCAACTGTTGTGTATGTGTGTTCGGCAAAGCAATATAAAACCCGCCTCATGCCCAGAATTGGCAGAAGTTGCACTTATGTTATGAGTATGAAGTCGTGGAGATCAGACCTCATAACAATTCTGTATCGTGTTGTTCTTGAAACTTTAGCACTCGCTGTACAGATATAGTTTAACAAGCAAAGCAGATAGTAGAGCAATAACATATTATTCTCATGTAAACCACGATGAACTACTAGGTGGAAAGCTAAAGCAACAACTAAGTGTCGTGTGCAGAAGTTGCAAAAAAGGAAAAATGGCGTTTAAACCGGTAATGAGCCCATGCTAACTTAACACGGTGTAAAGATATCCAGGACCTAGATGACACCTCCCCATGATCCGGAAACGAACTGAATAAGATAATAGAAGTGCCATCTCATGAGAGCAGATTGCAAGTTTATATGTGGACGGTCCGCAAGGTAAAGCATTAAAAACTAGGAAAATTTAATGCTAAAGAAAAATAAAACAGCCAAGTACTTTATCGAGTCTTAAGCCAATAGGCAAGGTAAATAATAAAAACTTGACAAATAAGTCAATGAATTGTTAGTACTCAGCATATCAAACATGAAAAAGGTCTATGACATAACTGTGTATGCAAAATAAGCTGCAACAGCCTCCAATAGGAAGTCACCGTCTTCATCCGAAAACAGTTCAGCCATCCAATTTAAAAGCGGAAAAGAACATACGTGCTCTCCCAGCACCGGATCCTCTATCACCATCAGAGGACAGCTCGGTGGGTTTTCAAGAAAGCTCTGTTCCAAGAAAGACTGTGCTGCCGCCAGTAAATTCCAGGGACCAAGTAGTCCATGCATCAATGCCACAGCCATAATCCTTTCGCCAGGACAAACCAACTCGTGAGTAATGATAGGAGTCATCAGCTGATTAAAGTCGACGTCAGGAGAAACCGGTCCGCAGAGACACAAATCAATGGCCCAATCGAAATCACAGGTCAGGCAGTGAAATACAGGCTGGACACAGGTGAAGTAGGAGAATCGAAAAGATAATCCATATGCCGTGCTTAATATCGCCAACGGCATTGTGCCATAATATTCTAGCATGCGATTGCGGAACAGTGTCAGCAGCTGCAGGGTGGGAGGTTGCATAGGAGGGACATCCATATTTAAAAATGTAAAAAAGCACAAGAGCGTCCGCTGGTAATGCAAGTAAAAATGCCAATCCACGAACCAGAGTGGAGAAAATAGAATGAAAGGAAGCAGGGATGACTCCAAAGATTTTCTCAAATGAAGTCACGAGACCACTGGTAACAACTTTAAAAAAGTGCGCCAGGGTCTTTGTGGAGGATGCGTTAAAGATAGTCGGAACCATCTTGCTGAAATTGAAAGGCAAATCTGAATTAAAAGTATTCCTTTTATCGTAACAGTAAGTGAACGGGTTATTTGCTGCAGAAATGTTCTATTTCCTCCCACACATGAACATAGGGAGTTTTCAATCTGGCCACAAATACCAACCTTGGGACAGATTTCAACGGCATGGCAAGAATAAGAGCACTTTTGTCTCAGAGAGAGGTGGCCTTGAGTTCGGCCCGTGAAACTTTCGTGCTTCACATAGCGAACACCCGTACAGAGGTGCAGACCCTTTTCAATTAACTCAGAACAATCTTCATTATTGAGCATCAAATAACTACCATTTTCCAACAACTTGAACGTGGGGATGATAGCAGGAACTGGCGTGCCTTGCAACACGCAAGCCATATTTGGTCGGTGTTTGTTGCATGAACCGTGTAACTGTATGTGCCTACACATTAGTGAATGATCTGGCGTCTCAGTACATTCCTCTCCATTCAGATAAACTTCTTGATCATCTTTGAAACATCTGTATGTGTATGGAAGCGACCAGACCTCATGAAGAAAAGCACTACCTAAAGGTTCATAACGACCTATTGGTATATATTTCATACAATTTGAAAACTTATATAAAGCAAAAGGCAGCGTTATTAAACCGTGGATAAGGCACGTTGCCAAAAAACCCGCAATCCTCTGCTGATGATGTCACTGAGCATGTCATGAATGATGTAATATGGGACATCATCAGCAGTGGATTACGGGTAATAGTATCTCTAGTTTACTCCCCTATAGCTGTCTTTCTTTTAACATAAGTGTCTGTTTCCTTCCCTTATACTTACTGTTTTTGGTTCGCTTCTAGTTCGCGTACCGGCGAGCGAACTGGGAAGCGAACTAAGAGAAATAGAGGTTGGCACAGTTCCAAATATTGTACCAATTTTTTAATAACGGGGAGGTAGTTCTGAAAAGAACTTTTTTTTTATTGTTTTTGTTGTTTTATATTTTTTTTATTATTTTTCGGAACATTTTTTTACTTTTTTTGAATTTTTCTGAAGTTTTATATTTTTTTGGGTTTTTCTTGGAGGGGGCAATGAAAACGATTCATTGTAAAGGGCTCAACAGGAGCAACAAAACAAAAAAAGAAGTATTTATTATTTTGGGCGTTTCGTACAAACTTGCATATGATAGTCAATAGCTCTGTTGATCAGAGTGATGCTTTTTTCTCCGTAGGAAATGAATCCATCGCAAAATACGCAGGTGTGTTTTACTTCACCAAATTTCATTTGTATATTTGGCACCATCTCCCTGCCCTCTGGTCCCGTTACTTCCGGTACAACAGATCTTCTGGCCATAATAGGGAGATTATCTAGGTCGTTCCGAAACTGTGCAGCACTGTAGTTGTTAGGATGCCACCTAGTCATATGGCGATGCATTGTGTAGTTTCCGAAACTGTATTTTTTCTCGGTTCCTCTGGACAGTCTATCTTGACATATAAGGCAAGTTACGTATCTTGCATTTACTTTTTTCTGACCTTTGGGAATTTTAAAAAATTGCCAAATGAAGTTTTCTTTCCGGTGAGACGTCCTGGGCTGCTCAGGCAAAAACTGCCTCTCTTCGTGCTCGTCGTCCTGCTCCTCTTCTTCTTCTTCTTGTTGAATTATAACTTGAGCAGGTGGTCCACTCTTCCTTGGATGTGGTGGAGGTGGTGGGGAAGCACCAGCTGAAGCTACTAAAGAAGCCATTGCTCAGTGATCACAAAGGGTCTTTCTCTCACAATGATGAAAGTCAGAGTGAGGAAAGAAGGAGGGATTTTCATCATTTGGGAAAAACAAGAGTTCTCAACCAATCAAAAGTGTTCATTTTAGATTATATGACCTAGTCTTACATCATTAGGAAACCAAAAGTGAAATGAACCAATGAAAAGTGTTATTACCAAGTCACATGACTTGCTGTGTTTACGTTAAGCGCTTTGCAGGGCCTCCCGGTTTGCTTCCAGAAACCTGCGCTTTGCGACTCGCTTCGCGTACCAGTTCGCTAACGTAGCACGTCATATGACGTATCACGCGACAACGTGAAACGTCATGCGGACGGGAGGCGTCACGATGTTGTTTTCTAACGCGGCACTTGCGGTAAAGAAACGTTTACCGGCTCGCGGTCTATTTCGCGGCATCAAGGTCAGCTAACGGGAAGCTTCCCGATTCGCGAAGCGGGAACGAAGAAAAAAAAATATTTTAAAAAAAAATTATTCATAAACATATAAAATATATTTTTGGATTTAAAGAAGAATACATTTTACAGCTATAGATATTAGCTGTTAAAAAACCAATGAAATTCACAGAAAAACCATAGGTTATAGACCATATATAGTTAGGAATTAGCATTTACAAAACCTTGAAAATTCACTGAAAAAACCATAGGTTATAGACCATATATAGTTAGGAATTAGCATTTAGAAAACCTTATTTTACTCACACAAAACCATTGAAATTCCATATATAGTTAGTTGCACTAACTATATATCGCGCACCCGCAATCCACTGCTGATGATGTCACATATTACATCATTCATGACATGGTCAGTGACATCACTGATGACATCACTGATGACATCTCAAATGACATCACTGATGACATCACTGATGACATCTCATTTGACATCAATGACCACATCACTGATGATATCATTCATGTGACAATACAATGCATCTCCTCACATTTTAATATAACCTCTGTTTCACCCAGTGTTAAAAAGAGAGTATAATTTTTGAAACCATTGACACACCAATACTAGTTACTACATACGCACTCACTGATTGCTACGTCTACACACACCTTCACTCATTCACCCATACAATCATTCATACATACAATCACTCATCTTTACAACACTATCATATGCACTCATACACCTATACAGACACTCACAGTCTGCCACTCATCCATGGAGTTACTCACACACCTAGTCAGTCCTGTAAAGAATCAATGACACTTCCATTTTCTTGTCTATACAGTTAAACATAGAGCACCTTACATTTTCAAACATATACTAACACATACTTACCTTCTTATACAATCATTGATACAAGTACAGATTGATCTGCACAGAGTCACACACCTCCCAGCTAGCCACACACACACTCAGTCTCCCATACAAATACTTGGGCAATCAATCAATAACCCATATAGTTACTCATATAGCTACTGATCAACACATGCAGCAGTTTACAGAACAACAGACATAATGATGCACAAATTAAGACAGTTTAGTCACTAACCCATGCAGTCAGTGAGACACATTTAATCACTCACTCATACAGTCAGTCATGCACCTACTAAATCCTTCGTCCAGACACTTACACATCCACTCATTCTTCAATATGTAAGACATATTTAAACTTTATAGAAACAAAAAATCACTGGATGTTGTTATCAGTGATGTCACTGACCATGTCATGAATGATGTAATATGTGACATCATCAGCAGTGGATTGCGGGTGCGCGATATATAGTTAGTGCAACTAACTATATATGGAATTTCAATGGTTTTGTGTGAGTAAAATAAGGTTTTCTAAATGCTAATTCCTAACTATATATGGTCTATAACCTATGGTTTTTTCAGTGAATTTTCAAGGTTTTGTAAATGCTAATTCCTAACTATATATGGTCTATAACCTATGGTTTTTTCTGTGAATATATATATATATATACATATATATATATATATGTATATATATATATATATCCAAGAAACTCCACTTCTTTGCCTTGTCTCCTCGCAAAAAACGGATACAGACCACAAGATTAGTGCATAATTATTTATTGTTGGTGCAAAATGTCGCCATGACGCGTTTCAGCCCTTCCCCTAGCCTTGATCACATGACACAGTCAGGCATTTACTATTGGCTTATAAAGTGAACAGTGCAAGCGTAATGATTGGTACATAGGAATCAAACATGATCAACATTGAAGAAAGACTCTCTGATGGAACACTGCGAGTCTTTCTTAATTGGCAATGATAAATAGATCATAAAATCATGAGACCATTAAAACCGATAATTGAAAACCAATATTATCATAAAATTAAATAAGTTAAAAAGGACCAATCCATGATAATATAGATATAATTACGCTGAAAGAATTTTTAAATGTGCCAAATGTTGTGTTTGTGCAAAAATGTGCAAAAAGTGCTATGGTAAATGTAAAAGTTAAAACACTAGACCAACTATGAACCTTTAGCATATTGTGACGCCAAAATTACTGTGTAAATACGCAGATAAATAGTGCCATTAATAATGGTGACTATTCGTAAATGGATTACTGGAGCCCCAGAAAACTCATACCGAACAGATAGGTAAAGATTTCGGTGGTCCTCCTAGTACACCTGTTATGGATCGATATTGATCAGATATTGGTTAAAATGTCAGTTTGAATACCAGAGTTCATTTCATTTAAAGCATTGTTGATTCTTATACTGTTTGTGAATATGATTGATAATTGGGAAATAAAGTGTCAAAATAGATCCGACTGACCTTCCATAGTCCCTACACACATAAATAGTGAAATACATATGTAATACATATCATATAAGCAAACTAATGCAATCGAAAATAGAAAAAATCTGCTTAAATATTCATATATGCAATAAATAAATATGTATATAAAAAACCACTAGAATGTCAATAGTCAATAAAAACACATATACAATCCACAATCATTAGAATCTCATAAATATTAAATTCAAGATGTTTCTAAAATTTGCAGTATAAATGGGTCGACAATTATGAATATCTAAAGACATGTAAAAAGATCCTCTGTTACATTTAAACCTGATGGATGTTTTGTATTAAGTTCCAAAATGTATCTGGTTTTCAACTGGCGTAATCTGTGTTCTCTGTTTCCGCCTCTAAAACTCCCTGGTGAGGAAAAGTGTCTTTCTTGTCGGCATTTATTTTGTGTCAGGACTTAATTATTTTTGCCATTTCGTGTCAAACACCTCTGCACGACCCTCCTGGTCATTTCTGCTGATGTCTGATGAAACTCTAACTGTCACGACGACCCTGCCCTTCCTGCTCCTTGTGGTTGAGCCAATTTCGAAAAAGGGAACGAAGAATTGGCCTCGCCACCTTCGGACTGAACTCCTGCACACACCGGCCCTGTTTCGCAAGACTTGGTCACACCACCGTCCCATAACTTGTTTCTTTCACATATCCTGTTGTTCAAGATCTGTCTGTTCTCCCACGTACATATACTGTTTTGCAAGACCTGTCCGTAAACTTTGTACCATCTGTGGCAGCACCGTCCTGCCTGAACAAAGAATGGCATAACTGCATTCTGACTCGGGGGCGCCAGGCCCCCATCCGAACTGGTTTCTTAAGGTGGGAAATGTGTATATAAGGCATGTAAGCTGTGGAGTACATGTGTACCTTGGTTATGCAGAGATTCGAGAATTCCTTTATGCAGATACCCGCCGGATTAGTGGACCTCAGGTCACAAATACAAAGAGGCGATGTGCAGGGAGAGGGGATGTTTGGCACTATTTCTGCCATGATAGCTTACCGTGATATGGCCGCCCTCCCCAAACCCCCTCTAGAGACAGCTATGCCAATGAGAGAGGCTGCCCCTGGCTTTGTTAACGCACTCACCGATACCCAAAATAATGGCCGAGGGCCTTTTGAAGCCCACTAGCGTAGGCTATGGCTTCATGTCCCTTGGAAAAGGTCAGAGGTAATGCAGTTGAAAGGGCAGTTACCCGAACCTCGAAAAGATCTGGCTGCCTTTTACAAAGAATTAGGCCAGATAATATCTGCTGGTACACTTATTCTTGAAGATATCGACTTGCTCTTTGGTATGGTCGTTCCTACTGAAATTTGGGATAAAATTCGACATACTGACCATGAAGTAGAGCTGGGAAGTAAATGGGCTAATCTGGAAGCTATGGAAGACGCAAGGGCAGGAGGGACTAAGCCCGAAGCTGCCATGCTGACTTTGCCCGGTAAATTAATAACGCTCATGAAAACATTTTTGCCAGAAACAGTCATTAACTAGGATAAGATAAATGCCAGTAGGCAGCGAAAAGATGAAAGTGTGGCGGACTTCGTTACCCATTTTGAAACAGAATACAAGGGACATAGTGGCTTGGACCCCCGGACCCAGGCTTTAGCCCAGTATTTGTCGATAAGTTTGTCAGCAACTTGCTTCCTGAGATTTGCGCCAGGCTCAAGAAAGTTGAGAGTACATGGTCTGCCCAGACTATGACTGGTATCTTGGCTATGGCACAGTATCATGAGAATAGGGAGAATGAAGATGGAGAGAAGGAAAGTAAGAAGGCTAGGGATCTTAAGACTAAGGTACTTCTGCAGCAGGCTTACCCTCCCCAAGGTCCCGATGCCCGCTCGAATTTCAGACCACAGCCCCAACCCCCTCCGAGGGCTCGCCAGTCTACTCCCTTAGGCCCTCAACGCACGGGAGCCCTCCAAACAGATCAGTGTGCTTATTGTAAAAGGTACAGCCATTGGATAGATGAGTGTCCCGTATTAGCTGAAAACATCCGAACAGGGAAGACTCTGCCTCGTGCTCCTAGGGAGGGGAAGCAAACTAGGGACCATGGCCCGCCCCGTCGGCAGGACAAAGAGCATAGATCCAGGGATGAAGCCCCTGTCCGGCAACGCCCGGCCAATAGGTTTGATGGATACGAAGCAAACCACACTTATTGAAATGATGATTATGATGAAGTTGATGAGACAGAGTTCAATCAAGCATAGGACAGCCAGGAAAGGGGTATTACTAGAGTGCAAATTCCAGTGGATCAAAGGGGCCCGTATGTTCAAATGTCAGTTGTGGGGAACGATCAGAATTTTCTTCTGGATACTGGGGCCACCAGGTCTTCTATTGCACGTCTGTCAGTCCCGGAGGCACCCCTTTCTGGCAACATGAATGTCTCTGTGGGTTTTGCAGGAACACCCGTGACCAGCCCTGTCTCTGAACCCCTCCCGCTCCGCACATGTTGGCGCTCCCTTGGTCCTCACTACAGTTTGTAGTGAAAAATTATTAGGCCTGGATTTACTGAAAGCTCTGTATGCGACCATATCATGTAGTCACCAAGGTGTATCCCTGACAATTTCCCCCACCACAGCCTCCTATATGTATCTGTCCGGTCCCCTCCCACCAGAGTTGCAGTCTTTACCTTCCTCCCTCTGGGCATCATCAGACACTGATGTCGGCTGTCTCAATATACCACCTCATGTGGTACGTATTCCGCCCGGCGCCATCCTTCCCCTCCTTCGACAGTATTGACTGCCAGCGGAAGGAGAAGCCGCCCTTTTAATAATAGTATCTGGATTGATGGACAAGGGCATAGTGGAGGAGACATGTGGTAATATCTGTAACAGTCCCATTATTCCGGTTCTTAAAAAGACCAATGGAGATGCTCTCTCCCCTAAAATATACAGATTCGTGATTGACCTGAGAGCCCTTAACAAAATAACGATCTCCCAATACCCTGTTGTCCCCGACATTACAGCCCTCTTGACGATGGTCCCTTCTGACGCCACGCACTTTTCTGTCATAGACCTGAAGAATGCCTTTTTCAGTATTCCTATACATCCTGACAGCAGACATTTTTTTGGTTTCTCCCTTGGTGGGCGGAGCTTTAGATCTTGCCGCACCCGTCAAGGCTTCACCGAGAGCCCCAGTATCTATAGTTAAGCTCTCAAAAGTCAACTAGTTTCCTTGGAACTCCCTGATAATTCCACACTGCAGCAGTCTGTTGATGACCTCCTCATTACTGCAAATTCCGCCTGACATGCAAAGAGGCTACTCTCTGTTTGTTACGCCACCTTGCCCTCCATAACCACAAGGTCTCTTTAAAAAAGCTTTAGTTTTGTCAATAGAAGGTGACCTATTTAGGTCATCTCCTCTCGAAGGAGGTAAGGCAGCTCACCGCTGATCGTGTAGCCGTTATCAATGCTATGGCGGCCCCACGGACACAAAAGCAGGTGCGAGCCTTCATAGGTCTAACCTCATACTGCAGAAAGTGGATTTCCAATTTTTCAGCCATGGTCAAACCTCTTCTTGCCCTCACCACTAAAAACATATCAGACAGTTCCTTTCCATGGACTAGAAAGCATACGCAGGCCTTTGATGATTTAAAAAGAGCTCTGTGTACTGCTCCAGTCCTCGGTACTCCTGATTATAACAAACAATGTTTTCTTTTTTTACATGAGACAGACGGCTGTGCATGCGCTGTCTTGACCCAGATATTCGGAGGTCACCATCGGCCATGTGCCTATTTTTCAGCTACCTTAGATCCTATTGTGAGGGCTCTCCCAGGATGCCTACGGGCGACAGCTGCAGCCACACTGATGGTCCGTCAGAGTGCGGAGATCGTCATGAACTCCCCCTTGACTCTGATGGTTACCCATTTTGTGGATACCCTCCTTAATAACACCAAGACACAATACCTCACTAGCGCACGACTCACAGGATATGAATTGACACTCTTTTCCAGCCACATTAACATCAGGAGATGCACTGTAGTGAATCCCGCCACCTTACTCCCACTGGATACTCAGGATGCCTGTTTAGATCCACTTGACTGTATATTGAGGACAGAAGAGGAGAAGAAGGGATGGGTTGACTTACAGGATACCCCGATAGCAGACCCAGAAGGTACACTGTATGTGGAAGGATCATGTCTCAGAGGGCCAGTTGGTAACACATCAGCCGCCTACGCCCTCACGACATTGGAGCAAGTAGTAGAAACAGCTCATATTCCGCAGTGATCTGCTCAGGCTGTAGAATTAGTGGCCCTCACTAGAGCCTGTGAGTTAAGCAAAGGAGTAACGGTTCATAGCTACACTGACAGTCAGTATGCCTTTGGGGTGGCTCACAACTTTGGGAGACTATGGAAAAAAAGGAATCTCCTTACTTCACATGGGATGAAATTTAACATGGCCCCCTAATTCACCGATTATTAGACTCCCTGACATTTCCCAGAAAGGTAGCTATTATAAAATGTAAAGTGCATAAGAAAGTGACGGATGATGTTGGAAAAGGCAATGCCCTGGCTGACCAGACAGCCAGACAGCAAGCTCTTAAGATAAAGGAAGGAATGTATGTGGGAGGTACCGCCAGGGGGGTGGCAGAGTGGGGCATGGTTGAAGATACAGTACAGAGTGTGATCTGTATTCAGTCCCATGCTACCCCTGAGGAGCTGAGGATGTGGACGGAGCATTTAGTGGTAAAGGAAATAGATGGTTGTTGGGCCCGTATCACTATAGAGAGACAATGGATGTTGCCCGACAGTCATGTGCTACCGGTAGTATCAATGGCCCATGGCCCTGCTCACATTAGTGCGAAAGGGATATGTAAGTTGCTGGAACCCACCTGGTATAACTCAAAGATACCAGCATATGCTGAGAGGATGGGCAAAACATGCATGATTTGCCTTATGTACAACCCGGGAAAGGTACAGTAACCCCTGGAGGAGGATTCTCTCCCCCCTACCTTTCCTTTCGTAGCCCTCCAGATGGATTATATCCAGATGGACAGATGTAACAATTTGAAAAACGTCCTGGTGGTGGTCTGTACCTTCAGCCTATGGGTGGAGGCCCATCCTGTCAAAGACTGCACCGCTATCACTACCGCCAAAATACTATTGAAAGAATACTTCCCACGATTTGGTTTGCCCCGTTTGCTCTGGAGTGACAACGGGACACACTTTACGGCTCAAATAAAGGAGTATGTCTGTTCAGCACTGGGTATGAAACAAAAATTTCATGCAGCTAACCACCCCCAAAAAACGATGGATTTAGGCCCAGATCTCTGTACTGGGGTGAATGTATGACATTGTTCTGCATTCTGTCCATCAACTGTTGTTTTTGCATTTGTCACCCCGAGTGGGTCGGGTATGCTCAGACGTGAGTCCCGTGCTCTCCACACCACTGGAGTCAAGCTATCCTGGCTGAAGATGGCTGATAGCCAGAAACCGGTCCTAGGATGCTTAATTCCGGTCCAAGGAAGACATGGCTTGGCAGTTTGGGCTGGACTGTTCCCATGAGGCACAGGGTCAAGGCTGATTTGCATATGGCCATGTCTGAATTGGTGTGGTGTGGTGAGCAAAAAAACGATGGATTTAGGCCCAGATCTCTGTACTAGGGTGAATGTATGACATTGTTCTGCATTCTGTCTATCAACTGTTGTTTTTGCATTAACCACCCCCAGTCAGCAGGTCTAGTGGAGGTGTACAATGCTGCTGACAATGGCATCCTAAAGACTAAAATGGCCAAGATTGTAGCCGAGACAGGTGTCACTTGGGTTGATGCTCTGCCCCTGGCTCTGCTGTCTGTCAGGACAACGGCCCATACCAGGAGAACTATCCCCCCATGAAATTGTGTTCGGGAGGCCTGCCAATGTGTGGGGTGTTCCACGGCCCCAGAAATTGTCTGATGTTGAATACCCTGTGTTGACTGATTCTCTGTACAGTTTGACTAACACCTTTCGTACTCTTTACCACCAGGTGCATGAGGCCATACCTGATAAAAGCGTGGGCCCAGGACACGTTATCCAACCTGGCGATTGGGTTCTGATTCGCAACTTTCAACGTACTAAGAGCCTCGAGCCCCGCTGGACACAGTACAGTCAGGTGTTCCTGGCCACCCGCACTGCCGTGAAAGTTGAAGGTCGGAAGAACTGGCTCCACGCCACACACTGTAGACGAGTGCTCAGCCTCTCCCCTATGGTCAGTGGGTAAGAGAAGGACGAGGAGACTCAGAGACAGAAATAGTCCCGACGTTTGTTCCATTCAGCGATGCAAGATTACATTTTACATCTACCGAAGCAGAGAGTGAGAGTACACTAAAGGGAAAGGTGGAACACTCACCTCACTCTCCTCAGCATCAGGAACAATTATTCCCCGACCATACTGTTCCTACTTTTACCCAATATAACTTGCGTTCCAGAAGGAAGGCTTGCCCTTGACTTTGCCCAGGTCCCTTTAGGCTGTAGGGCTGTGATCTCCTGGCTAAGAGCGGTGATGGTGTGTCAGACTAAGGTATGTCCCTTGGGCTCTTGGCACCTGCATCCAGTGAAGCAACCACCAATCACAGACAGCTGCTAGTGGTCCCTGGCTTAGTACTATGGCAGCCATCCAATACACCCAAGTCCAAAAACGATATGTCAGTCTCCTACATAGCAAGTGCCTCATGGCCCCCGTGGTGACGCTGTTTGTCTCAATCATCTTGTCTATCATCGGTTGGATGTTACTGATCTACTATCCTGTTACCCCAACAACTCCTACCCCGACTCGTGCAGAGCATCAGTATTTCATGTTACCTGCCCACGAATTACCCCGTCATGCTGAATTTTTCAATAACACCTTTGTCCAGATGTTACATCATCATCAGCTGATCATTAATACTTCCATCTGTTGGGTATGTGGACTGATGCCGCATACTATGACACAACCTGTCCCATTCTTTCCTTATCCTTTTTCCATTTCTGGGTCCTGTCTTGCATGGTGGATGTTGATGCAGGAGGCCTATACTATCAATGGTACTGCCAATTCTGTCCTTGGACCATTTCGAGATGACTTCTGGCAAAACAGGTCTGGCAATACCTGCACCCCTTTTTGCCAGACCGGCTCATCAACATTGCTATTACCAACGGATGAACTCAGTGAGATGGTGGTATTTAACTCAACTTCTCGACAACATTTACCAAATTTCGCGCCAGAAGGCTACTACCTGATGTACGAAAGACTCTGAATGTTATAAATGTGTGGGGCTGTGTCTGCACCCATGGCTTGGGAACTAAGAAAGCTGGTACTAGTATCTGTGACATCATAAAAACTTTAAACTCTACGTCTCCTCCAAAGTTGGTGGCGTCCCCCAACACTTATTTTATCTGTGGCACAGCAGCCTACACTTGGCTCTCCCGTAACTGGTCTGGTACCTGTTATCTGGCCGTCCTCCTTCCACCAACGTATTCTACCCATGGAGATTACCACCTGTTGGTGAAGGGCGCTTTGTGCTGCTCACGTAGGGGTGTCATATCTGCTGAGGATACAGTAGGCCAGGAAGCCGGGGACTTCCTTAAGGGCTTCCTCCCCTTCTGGGGCCCCATGGCAAACAGTCAGGCTATACTGTTGGATTCCGTCCACTCTGCCCACACACTGCAGGAACAAAGTATGTTCCACTCCACTTCCCCTGCCCACTAGCCACTCACAAGATTGTAACTATGAGTGTACCAGTGAACCAGGAAAGGATGTGAAATATGAGGAGACACCAAGTCTTCCACCCTTGTAGATTATAGAGTTCACTGCTCCCTCCTCCACTCCTCTGCACCTGGACAAACAGGGAAATACACTTCACCAGTCATGTACTATTCCCCAAATACCCCCCAACATCAGTGACCATGTCCTGATAAAACAATCAAATTGCGCTTACCAGTTGGGGATGCAGGCTTGGTTTAGTGAAGATTTCGGTCAGTAGGTGATTCCGAACCAAGATAACGTCTCTTGAATACAGATATGGCCTGATACAATTAGGGTGTCCCTCATATCGTGTTAAACATTTAGGGGAAAAACATGCCTCACATTCAGCATGAACAAAAAACCCCTGCCCGTTTTAAAACTCACTTGGAAACTGCACTTGGGAAAAGACAGTGAGTGCTGCTGTAGAACAGCCGATATTCCGGCTCCCAAGATCAAATCCTAATCGCGGGAGACTATGGAAAAAAAGGAATTTCCTTACTTCACATGGGATGAAATTTAACATTGCCCCCTAATTCACCGATTATTAGACTCCCTGACATTTCCCAGAAAGGTAGCTATTATAAAATGTAAAGTGCATAAGAAAGTGACGGATGATGTTGGAAAAGGCAATGCCCTGGCTGACCAGACAGCCAGACAGCAAGCTCTTAAGATAAAGGAAGGAATGTATGTGGGAGGTCCCGCCAGGGGGGTGGCAGAGTGGGGCATGGTTGAAGATACAGTACAGAGTGTGATCTGTATTCAGTCCCATGCTACCCCTGAGGAGCTGAGGATGTGGACGGAGCATTTAGCGGTAAAGGAAATAGATGGTTGTTGGGCCCGTATCACTATAGAGAGACAATGGATGTTGCCCGACAGTCATGTGCTACCGGTAGTATCAATGGCCCATGGCCCTGCTCACATTAGTGCGAAAGGGATATGTAAGTTGCTGGAACCCACCTGGTATAACTCAAAGATACCAGCATATGCTGAGAGGATGGGCAAAACATGCATGATTTGCCTTATGTACAACCCGGGAAAGGTACAGTAACCCCTGGAGGAGGATTCTCTCCCCCCTACCTTTCCTTTCGTAGCCCTCCAGATGGATTATATCCAGATGGACAGATGTAACAATTTGAAAAACGTCCTGGTGGTGGTTTGTACCTTCAGCCGATGGGTGGAGGCCCATCCTGTCAAAGACTGCACCGCTATCACTACCGCCAAAATACTATTGAAAGAATACTTCCCACACTGCAGGAACAAAGTATGTTCCACTCCACTTCCCCTGCCCACTAGCCACTCACAAGATTGTAACTATGAGTGTACCAGTGAACCAGGAAAGGATGTGAAATATGAGGAGACACCAAGTCTTCCACCCTTGTAGATTATAGAGTTCACTGCTCCCTCCTCCACTCCTCTGCACCTGGACAAACAGGGAAATACACTTCACCAGTCATGTACTATTCCCCAAATACCCCCCAACATCAGTGACCATGTCCTGATAAAACAATCAAATTGCGCTTACCAGTTGGGGATGCAGGCTTGGTTTAGTGAAGATTTCGGTCAGTAGGTGATTCCGAACCAAGATAACGTCTCTTGAATACAGATATGGCCTGATACAATTAGGGTGTCCCTCATATCGTGTTAAACATTTAGGGGAAAAACATGCCTCACATTCAGCATGAACAAAAAAAACCTGCCCGTTTTAAAACTCACTTGGAACCTGCACTTGGGAAAAGACAGTGAGTGCTGCTGTAGAACAGACGATATTCCGGCTCCCAAGATCAAATCCTAATCGCGGAATGACCTAAAACGTCATTTCCGCGCATAACGACCTGGAGCGGTGCGCTGAGGAGAGGCGAAAAACGAAACTAGTTGCTTCGATGAACACCGTGTCTCCTCTGCACCTCGCGGCTGTGTACTAATGAGGGAAAAGTAAGGTGGGAAGGGTAATAGGAGCCCCTAATAACCTCCCAACTAAATACTAACGGGAACTGAGGAAACACCGGAATGGGAAAACGGGAAAACGGGACTCTAACTAACTAAGTCAAGGGAACGAGGAAATAGAAAGGGGATTCCGGAGCCCAAAACACGAACTCCAAAAAGGAAACAAAACAGTACTCACGAGCCCGTGAGAAAAGTCGAAGCAATTCCAGAACAGACAGGAACCAGGAACCAGCAACCAGGAACCCACACTATAGCGATAACAAGCAAAGAAGGAAAGGTAGGACTGTCCTATAACCCAAAGCTGGTGGGTCATGTGACAGGTCATGTGATAGCAGTCCATGGTCACTGAAAGGGGACTGGACCCGATTGCTAACATATACGAGGACTGACCAGGGTCCTTGAGGCCAACATCACAGAAACAGCTGGTGCTCTCTCCAAAATCACTATAGAGCTACAGGCGAACCGCCTTGTAACACTTCAAAATTGTATGGTCCTTGACATCATCCTCTATGATCGTGGTGGTGTGTGTAAATTGATTGGCTCCAGCTGCTGTGTGTATATTCCAGATCACGCACCCACAGTATATGATACCATCCAACGTCTGCATCACCTTTCCTCTGAAATTGATCAGGATGAAGGCAACTAGTCCCTGACAGGCTGGATCTGAGGTCTCCTTTCCCAATGGGGATGGAGGGTCCTCATCTTCCTTGCCTTGTCCTAGTGTCCTGCTGTTTGTGCATTCAGTGCCTGCCAATGCTCTGTGCAACGTGAGTTCAGGCTCTCAAGCCTCAACGTTCTAACATTCACGGCACCAATATGAAGATGATGCTCCAACAAGAAACAGATGATCTCATGAATATCTACGTTTCCTAGAGTATTTGCCACTCAATGGCAAAAGGAGGGTCCAAGGAAAAGTGTCTGTCTTGTCAGCATTTATTTTGTGTCAGGACTCCATTATTTTTGCATTGCCATTTTGTGTCAAACACCTCTACATGACCCTCCTGGTAGTTTCTGCTGATGTCTGATGAAACTTTAACTGTCACGACCACCCTGCCCTTCCTGCTCCTTGTGGTTGAGCCAATTTTGAAAAAGGGAACAAAGAATTGGCCTCACCTCCCTCGGACTGAACTCCTGCACACACCCACCCTGTTTCGCAAGACTTGGTCACACCACCGTCCCAGAACTTGTTTTTTTCACATATCCTGTTGTTCAAGATCTGTCTGTTCTCTCACTTACATATTCTGTTTTGCAAGACCTGTCGGTAATCTTTTGTACCATCTGTTGCAGCACAGTCCTGCCTGAACAAAGAATGGGAATGGCGCCCGGGGTCTGGAGTGCGCTCCCTCCGGAGGCCAGGCTTGTCTCCTCCACTGCGCTCTTCGGGAGAGGGGTGAAGGCAATCCTTCTGGCCAAGATCTCCTGAACTTTATAGATACTGGATCTGAGACTCTGCATCGCTTTGTATCACTGATCACCTTGTGCTTTGGCACTATACTCCTACTTGATGGTGACACTACTGCGCTACTCTCTTACTACCGACCGGTATATGATGCACTTTGGTTTGTTGGGTCACCCTCCCGATGCCCCCACCCAGTGCTTTCTCTATCCTAAGAAATTGGTATAAGCCATCCACACATCCAAGGTTTTACCTGAACCCTTCTGTAGTGGGATCAATGACTTGTGCCGTCTTATATTACTTGTTTACCTGATTGTATATTGATATGTTTCTGTACATTACTGTTATCCTATTATGTTAGTGATTACTATACTGCTCCCATTATCTTGTTCATTCCTGCTGCCCCTACCCCTGTCTCTGTGAAGCGCTCTGATATCTGTAAGGATCTTGTTCGCGCTATATAAAACTTTGAATAAATAAATAAATAAATAAACTGCGTTCTGACTTGGGGCCGCCAGGCGCCCATCCAAACTGGTTTCTTAAGGTGGGAAATGTGTATATAAGGCCTGTAAGCTGCCGAGTGAAGCAGCAGCCTCC
Source organism: Lissotriton helveticus (assembly GCF_964261635.1). Classification (NCBI taxonomy): domain Eukaryota; kingdom Metazoa; phylum Chordata; class Amphibia; order Caudata; family Salamandridae; genus Lissotriton; species Lissotriton helveticus. Next base: position 1,587,837,348 of record NC_136067.1, on the reverse strand, counting down.
TCTGTCTTGTCTACGACGAGCTTGGGACTCTGTTCCATAGCCCAGGCTATTCGAATAAAACTTGGTTCCTCCTGCAGACGAAGGCTCCTGTGTCTCCTTTTTTTTCTATATAAGGAGGGTATTGAAGACTTGGGCGATTCCCCCGCCACCGAGACCCAGTAAGTGGGTATAAACGGTTCTTCACTGGGATCGAATCTATAACGAAATATCTGAGGTCTTTACTTCTGGACTCATATTTGGCTTTAAAGTGGCGCACCACGGGATATGTATTATTCTGATTATTAATTGCCCTCAAGTGCTGTAATATCCTTTAATGAACTTGAAGCTTAGTGCTTCCTACATAAAGTAGGATGCATGGGCATAATAATACATATATTGCAAATTCTGTCTTGCATGTAAGTAGTTTGGAGATTTTGTGTTTTCTCTCATCAAAGGGAGTAGTATAACTTGTTCTATTTTCTCCCTGTTGGCATGCCTTGCATGTTTTGCATTTAAAAAAGCCAGTATGGATTTGTAGCCAATTAGTTGACTCTATGACTTCAGAACTTGTTTTAACTAAGTCATCTCTCATGGAGCGACTTCTTCTGTAGGTTATGGAAGGTCTTTTGGGTAATTTAGGACCAATTATTGGATCACTGAGAACCATAGGCCAGTTGCGAGATATTATGGATTCGATCTTTTTACATTGTTGGCTGAATTGGATTATAATTCTAAATTCCATTTTCATCTCATCAATCTGTGTTACTGCTCTGGTAGAGTTAATATTAGTTTTAGATTTTGTCTCCATTAGTAGCTCATAGATTTATTGATGGCATTATCTATGACCTGTTCTGAGTATCCCCGTTCTCTAAACCTCAGTTTACTTTCAACCTGGGCTTGAATTAGATGACTTTCCTTACTGTGGATATGCCTCAGCGATAGAATTTCCCCATATATATAATAGTCTGCTAATAGTATTTAATTTTGTGAACAGTGACAGACCATCGGTATAAGAGTCATGTACCCCCAAGAGAATGTGGACCACAAGTTAAGAACTACTGATCTAGAATGCTGCAGCCAGACCAGTTCTAAATCAAAGCACATACAATGCATTACAAGTAACTGCCCTGGCTACCATGTTTTTCAAAAGTCAAAATTTTGTTCATCACCCACAGGTCAAACCATATGCAGAACTTCCTCCTATCAAACCAAAGTCGGATTTTTCAGTCAAGAGAGCAACCGAAGACCCAGAATGGGACCCCTCATAAGCATTCCCCATTCAAAAAACCTTCATTTGAACGAGCTCTGTGCAGACTTGCAAGATCATAAAAACAATAACTTCCCAAAACCATCATTCAGCCTGTCTCCTGCTGCAATATGTACTAGTTTAAATACACAAATTACCACCACCCTCTCTCCCACACTCCTCCTCATCTCATTTCCTTTAGAAGGCTGTGCCATAAGTCTGCTCAAACAGAGATGTTTTAAGACATCGGGCTCTGGCAAAGGGCCCGAGCCTTTTTAGGAGGCCCCTTTTAGAGGCAGCTCTGTTTTGTCTAACCCTGATGATCTTTTGTAATTCTTGAACATATTTTTTTAATACTGTTTTCCTTTTATTTATATTGAATGTGGTTGATGTGTGAGAGTCGATTACAGACATTTTACAGCGAAATGCTGTGTTTGTGTTTCAAAGCGATACAAAAGGGGATGATGGACTGAGCGTTTGAGCAAATCAAACACTCACCCCCAGTCAACTGATCTGGGTTTATTCCATCACCATTCTTTAGCCCACTCAGCCACCCCATTTCAGACATGGCTATATGCAAATCAGTCTGACCCTGTGCCTCATGGGAACAGTGCAGCCCGAACTGCCAAGCCATGTCTTCCATGGACCGGAAACAAGCATCCTGGGACCGGTTTCGGATTCATAATCTGCCACCCCATGTCTGAACTGGGGTGGCGGAGTGATCTAAAGAACGGTGATGGATTAAACCCAGATCAGTTGACTGGAGGTGAGTGTTTGTATTGTCAACGCTCCGTCCATCACCACCTTTGGTTTTTCTGTGTTTGTGTTTCATGCAACATCCCCAAAAACGTTTCTTTTAGATCAAAACAGAAGTTCACATATGAGAAATGGGAGGGCATCAAAGAGATGATTTGCAGTAATATTAGTGAGCTACCTCTGTGTTAAATATTGAAAAAACAAGTCACTATCCCTCAATAAATACATGTAAACACATTTATAATTTGGACGAGTGTGTCTGTGCACTGTCAGTGACTTGGCCAAAGATGTCATGAAAAGCCTGACATTGGATCTTTTAAATTGAAAGATGTCCTGAACAGTGGCCCCCAAAATAAGTTTGGCCCTGAGCCCTAAAATCCTTAAGATATCCCTGCTGCTGAAACTTGATTGGAGGAAACTTCCTGTGGTGTAAGGACCAGAGTTGCCAACTTTGGAGCTGGAGAAACAGGTTTGAGTCTCCGCGTCGCTCAACATTCTGTGATTCGGGGCAAATAACTTAATCTCCTGTGCCTACCAAAAATAAATGCTCTATTACTTACCGGTAATCTTCATTACTCCTGGTCCTTTGGCCTCGTCCCATTCATGAACAACTGTAAGGAAAACCTCTTGTCAAACCCAATAAATTTACATGTGGCAATAGCTCTATATTAATCCATTATGTGGACAGCACGAAAACAAGTGAGAACATAAATGATATTTTTCAAGTGATTTGAATTTTTTTGTTCAAAAATATTTTTTCATCTTTTTAGTATAAAAACTTATTTTGACTTTTTTTGATACATACAAAAGAAGGGACAGTTCATTTTTCATTTTTCAATTGACATGATTGTTTTCGAATTTCTCAATAGTTTCTATAATTGTCAAAAGTTAGAGACCCCCACAAACAAAACAAAACACAATAAAATTGTAATCACAAATCATACTTATCTTGTACATTGCCTTACCAATCACACTACTCACACTCACTAACTCACACGTGACACTTTTTCAAAGAGACAAGGAAGAAAAAAGGGAAAGGTACATCTGATCTGAACCAAATGGCAGGGAGGGCCCAATGGAGAAAAACACACCCAAAGACGCCACCGCAGGAGGAACAAAATGCCACAGCCCACGGCAACGCCAGGCGAACACACAAATAGGGAAGGACTAGGCCCAACCCAGCACAACACCCAGAAACCAGGCAAGAACTGGGGTGTACAAGGCAGCACGGACACAGCCCAAAACCTACATAAAGAAGGGGCCAAAAACCCCAAGAACACATCAACAACCCAACAGGGCACAGGGGCACAACCCCACAGCCCCGCAAGCCCAGACAGGCACCCAGCCAGGGACTAACCGAGGCAAAATAAGAGGAGGACAGACGTACCCAAAGAAAAATGACCGAAGCCAGGGCAAAGGGCACGAACAAAACCACAAGAGCAACAATAGACAGTGAGGACCAAAGGACCAAACACAAAAGGTAACGTTGCATAGGATTGGCAAGGGAAGGGACCTGAATCGCAAGCTCCGAAGGCAAGATAGGAGACACCAACCCCCACAGCACCTGTCTGACCCATGCGGACACCCATCCAGGACAGCCATAGCCTGGAAAAGCAACCCACGGTAGCGAAGCACAGGAGGGCAACCCGACCCAGCACTTCAGAGAAAAAAGACCAAAACGCAACGCGGCACGCTCCCGGAGGTGGCATGCCCGCATACTCTGAATGCGGCCTCCTCGGACCCACTTAGAGACGAACTCCCTGAGAGGGGTAGCAGAACAGGTTCACACATGAAAAAGCAAACTGAGCGTTCGCAGAATGAGCCCCAGAAGGCCAAATGAGAGGCATAGCAGGCTAACTCAGTAGCCAGCAAACAGGATCATGAGCAACCCGCCAATGGCAGAATACAGCCACTGCTACGCGACACTCACCCAGCGGGGCCATAATACAGGAACAAACCCCACCCCATCAGCCCAAGGCTCACCACTAGGACCCACTCCTGGGCAGGGAAGGCAGCGGAACATATCGGTCCGAGGCACCCAGACATCCCTGTAGAGACATCCATTGGAAGGGGGGGCACGTAAAGTAGCATACACAAGGAGACACATAGCGTGGCGAAAAGGAGCCCCACAATGCAACACCGCCTGCTCAAGCGACTGAACGTGGGAGAGGAGCAACAGCACTTTGCAACAGCCAGCAGACTACACATGAGACAACTGCCAAAGGAGGAAAGCAGATACCCCCATGCATAACTCACCCAGGGGGGCGGGAGACAGGAACAAGCCTCCTCCAGCCAGCCCAAGGTGCACCACCAGGATCCATGCCAGGCCGGAGGAAGCTACTCCACCTGCATGAGGCAAAAAAAAACTAATATGGAGAGGAAGGAAAGAGACACCGCAACACGGCACTCACTCGGGGGACGGGGGGCGGATGACAGGAACATTCCCCCCCCCACCTCCAGCGAGCCAAAGGTGCACCACCAGGAGGCATTCCAGGGCAGGAGGTAAGCTGCGACACAGGTGTATTGAAAAACGCAGCATGGAGCCACAAATGCCAGACACAAGGAAAGAGACACCGCTACGCGGTACTCACCGGGGAGGGGGCAGGAGACAAGAACAAGGCCCCCCCCCCCACCACCACCATCCAGCCCAAGGCACCTGACCAAAAGCCATGCCAGGGCAGGAGGAAGAGGAAGGCAGGGGAACCAGTGAACGCGGCTTGTCTTACACCCGGCCACGCCACAGGAAGATGCGCCCAGCAGCCCGGAGGCCGGCGCACCAGTTGCAAAGGGCTGGCCGGCATGCAAGAGCCAGCCGGGAACATTTAAGCCTCCCAGCAAGCCCAGTAGGCAGACCAGCAGACACCCTGACCAAACAGCCAGGCAGCCGGACGGGGAGTCGAAGAAGAAACGCCACTCCAGCCCAGAAGGAGCAGCACCAGCACCTCATCTCAATTCTGATTACAGACAGAAAAAAAGGACAGGTAGAATGCTAGGTAAGTACTGCTTAAGTACTCCCAGTGGGAGGGGTTTGGGTTAGGGTCCCAGCATTCTTCTGTTCTTTTTTTCTTTTTGGTGATGATTATCTCAACTTGTCATGAATGGGACGAGAACAGTAGGGACCTGGGGGTAATGTGTCCTTGTGTAATGTAATTGGTGCTCATGTAAAACTCTCCAATACCTTCAGGTCGAGTCCGCAGTATATAAAACCGCAACAACAACAAAAAATAGACCAATTATCTTTCAATCATACTTAACAAATGTATTAGCCACTCTTTCGACCATCCAGGAAGTACTTTTGGTTTAGTCAGGGCAGCAATGGGAACACATTGTATAATTCCTCTAACGAAATTAAGATTTCCATGAGGTTTAAGAGAAAGATGTTCTCCACCTAAAAATATTTTTCCATGTGAAGAAGCAAAGACTAATAAAGATAAAATAGGTAAATGTACATCACAGTCAAACATACTTATGAGTAAAGATTGTGTTATATAGGGGCAGGGATATGTCTGCACATTTACAACATGTGTAGATTTCCAAGATTTCGTTCTTGAGATTTTGAGTATCGTAAAAAATGGCATAATCCATTATAATTGTATCATGGAATTTGCAATGGCCTAAATGTTAGCTTGCTGCTATTTTGATGATTTCCCCCCTTTCTAAAAATTAAAATTCATAAGGTATTACATTCCAAGTATGCTAAAAGCCCAAACTTATTTATAAATGAATATTTGCTGTCCCGACTGGTTGAGAATGTATGTGAGGTATTAAAGTAGCGGACTACTTAATTTATAGAAACACAAATAAGGTCTTAAGTCAGCAATATGCATTTTTGAACGTATAAAAACTCCTGAGTGTGTACAGTTTCAATTTTTTTTACGAAAAACAAAAATTATGGCTCCAATTCACAAAGATTTATTTTGAGTAATTGAATTGAATATTTCTCCTGTTTTGCATGTAATTTTCTCCTGAATATTCAAGCCTGGTATGCAAAGCATTTCTCACAGGAGAAAAACATTTTTACACACAGAGAGAAAGAGAGGCTTGTCATTCATAAGCATAACTTACTCCTGGAAATAGACGTGTAAGTGACACGTAAGAAAGGAATAAGACACAGTTACTCACAGGGATATGCTGTGAGAATCAGGCAAGGACATTCAGACCCAAGGAGAAGTAACACTGAACCACTAATGTAAAGACATTGAGAATTGGGCCAAATCATTTTATTTGTGGTGGGGGTAACTCATTACCACGCTGGTAAAGTGCAGCTGGAGGTTTATATAACAAGTGAGCATGTGTTAGATGTCAGGTTATCTCTTCTGTGTATGCTTCACATCTCCAGTCTTGTTTCCTTAAACTGATGACCCCCTGCTAAACGGAAGGTGTGACCTGCCGCTGCTGGCAGGTCGCGTCACTACTGTCAAGGGGGATTATTTTTATTCGTGAGAGTGGAAGACACGACTTCAGTGGCCTAAAAACAGACGGAGTAATCAGTCAAATAAATTAATTGGTTTAAGGGCGGAGGTCAGTTAGCGTTAGTATTTTTCTAGAGGAACAACGATGTTCAACAGGGGCTGTGCAAAAGGGTTGATGTTTTACTTATACATTGAGGTTTTTTTTAGAGCACAAGCCAATTCAAGCGTGAGAATGAAGCTATATGATTATTTCAAATCATTGTTCTATTATATACGCTTGGGAATGTAGTTGTGTCACAAGGGAGCAGTAAACATTCCTAAATCGCATAATGAACATTTCACATTCACACTCACGCCCAAATCATAGTGTTGGTCTCCACTGCAAATCCTTCACCTTCTCTTTTGAATATGCATAAAAGTACATTGGTGGGGAGAGAAATAGGGCCATAAGCAAGCAGCAGTTTCATGAATTGTGCACATTAGGACACATTTTTCTCTAAGTAAATACTGCAAATGTGACTTGTAAACTTGACAGTAAATGCCACATCCCCTGTGTCATTGGGTGCTGCGCACTCCAGACCATTGACATAATATGGATAACAACAATATTGTGATACAGAAATATCATTTAAAAAATATTGTCTACAAAAATATAGTTTCCCTATAGTTATAAAAATAAACACATTTGTTTTAATTGTTTTATACCAATATTGTTACAAAACATACAAAATATAGTTTTTTAATATATATATATATATATATTTTAAAATAGTAAATATTACATATTTTAATGTATATCATTAATATAATGTACGTTAAATATATTTAAGTAGCAGTTAATATTATATATAAATGAATAATTATAGCAACATACACACATACATATATATGTGTGTGTATGTGGATATATAGATATATACAACTATTATTAAAACTATATTTGACAGATTAATTTTTTGTGTTTGATATTATGAAAAGCATATATATATATATATATATATATATGCTTTATTCTGTATATATAAATATATGTATATATATATATATATAAATACATAAAACATTAACATTTTAACTCAAATGCAATACATTAAATAAGATTAGCAAATTAATAAAAAAGAAAAAAGGCATTTACTAAAAATATATATTTTAAAAATTATGCAAAAAATATACATATGTATACAAATACTAAAAAGTTAAACAAATAAACACATAATAATATTAGATATATTTAAACAATATTTAAAAAATATTACATTCTGGAAATAATAGATATACTATTGCCACTCCAGACTGTGCAACAGCAGGGAAAGCATTGGACTTGAAAAGGGTAAGATTTACTATTCCCACTCCAGTGTGTGCAACAGTAGGGAAATGATTGGCATTCGGAGGGGTTAAATGTACTATTCACACAGGAGTATGTGTAACAGCAGGGAAATTGTTGGACTTCAGAGAGGGAAAATTTACTATTCCCACTCCAGTCTGTGCAACAGTAGGGAAAGTGTTGGACTTCAAAGGGGTAAAATGTACTATTAACACTCCAGTGTGTGCAACAGTAGGAAAAGTGTTGGACTTTGGAGGAGTTAAATTTACTATTACCACTCCAGTCTGTGCAACAATAGGGAAAGCGTTTGACTCCTGAAGTGTAACATTTACTATTCCCATTTCAGTCTGTGGAACAGTGGTGAAAGCATTGGCCTTTGGAGGGGGTACATTTATCATTACCACTCCAGTCTGTGCAACAGTAGGGAAAGTGTTGGACTCCAGAAGGGTAAAATCTACTATTTCGACTCCAGTTTGTGCAACTGTAGTGAAAGTGTTGCACTCCAGAGTGGTAACATTTACTATTCCCACTCCAGTCTGTGTAACAGTAGGGAAAGCCCTGGACTCTGGAGGGGTGATATTTACTATTCCCACTCCAGTCTGTGTAACATTAGGGAAAGCCCTTTACTCCGTAGGGGTAATATTTACTATACCCATCCAGTATGTGCATCAGTAGAGAAAGCGTTGGATTTTGGAGAAGTAAAACTAGCTATTTCCACTCCAGTCTGTGCAACAGTAGGGAAGTGTTGGACTTCGGAGGGTTAACAATGACTATTCCTACTCCAGTCTGTGCAACAGTGGGGAAAGTACTTCACTTAAAACACGTAACTTAATTAAATTACTACACTATACCCCCACAGACTTAGCAGCCCTCACTTAAAATATAACTAAAATAATTTTATGTAACACAATTAACATAATTAATAATCAATTAACAATTATCTTCTCACCCTATACCCCTATGTACCCAGCCATCCGCACCTAATTTATAACTGAAAAAATACACTTATTACACAATTTACCTAATTATTAATCAATTAAATAATTACTAATAAATTGTTAATTAATTGTTCATTACTTATTTATAATTAACTTCCCACCCTATAGCCCTACAAACCCAACTGCCCACACCAAGTAAATGACTTATAAAATACAACTATTATACAACTTATATAAATAATAACTAATTAAATAATTAATTGGTAATTAATTGGTAATTAATTAGTACTTCATTATCATCCCACCCTGTATCCCTACAAACCCAGTCAATTAAATACAATTAATTATTTATTAATTTGATTTTGATTTGATTAATTATAATTAATACACTTTCCATAGGAATTAAATTAAAAATGTATGAATTACTTAAAATTACAAACTATACTTAAAAATATTATTCACAATTATACAAACAATAATGATACATACAATTAATATATGAACTAACACACATAATTAAAAAATTATATTGTTTCGAGCTATATTATTGAAAAGGATATTAACAATGATAGTCTTGAAAACTATATCACTTACCTTAAAAATCGATATTCTTGATGACAATATTTCTGAATCACAGTATTTTTGTATCTCATCTTGTTCTGATATTGCTGCAACTCAATATTTCTAACCCAATATTTTGTCCAAATACCGCACGCCCTATATCTAAATGATTTAGGTTCCAAAGATATAGATAGGTTAGTTATGTCATTGGTGTTGATTTAAACAATGCTGCCTGGCTTTGTGCTAGAGTAGTAAAACTTCACTCTTCAACGGCGAAAAGTTTTCTGTTAAGAATATCTTCAGAGAGAAGACTGACATAGGCACTATGTCAGTCTTGCATGCACTCACTGAAATAGTGTGCGCCTCAGACTCGATTATCAAAATAGAGAACCCACACACGTGCAAATTTTTATTCCATAAGATGCTGCAGAGGCCTGTGTGATTCCTTCTTTGATATACATTAGATAGGTGCACAAGTTGCTCCCATGCAGTGTGAACTGCACGTTGCCTTATCTGCGTGGGGGCATGGCCCCAGGTGGAGGAAATGCCCTACCTGTGCGCATGCACCATTCTACCAAATGGATACATTGACAAAACAGACTTTGGGTGATGCTCTAACTTTGTGCCACCCCACTGCTGGGGCACGGTTATTGAGGGAACATGGAAGGTTCAAGGGACCCTCAAGAAGGCCCACATCCATGGATGCAGTCACACAGTATGACACTGGGCGGGTGACTGCCTGCCTGTCCCACAGAGAGGGTGCCACAGAAACTACTTTATCAGTATCTCTGCTGGTACATCCAGCCTGTAAAGGAGTCGCTTAAGGCCACCACAAAAGTGGTTGGTCTTTGAATGCAACTATACTAGTGGGGGCCTTCAGGGTTCCACACAAGGGTCAGAAGGCCTTCTTTATAGAAACATGAACAGAAGGTTTCAACTGTTGGTCATTGCTTCCATGTGCACTGTTTCAATAGGTGTCTGAACCCAGTGCATTCAATGAAACTATACAATGTGCAAAATGGGGCCAAGTGCCAGAGCACAAATCCTGAACCACACCGCACATTAGAAATCTTTCTAAGTATAGTGTTCTGCAATTCAATGTATAATCTTTTAGTTCTCTAAAATCCTGAGATAGTAGTCAGCACTCGTCTTCTAATGTTTGTCTAAAATTCAAGCACACAAGGCGTTCTTGAATGGTAGTAATGTCCCATGATTATAACTCCGCCACAAGCCCATCTCAACATACCTCACTCTCATTTGTTTAGGCACTCAATAATCAATGTTCCAAACAAAGAAGAGAGTAAGGGAGTTCGTTCACCCAAAAGTGAACTAGAGACTTCTCCTATTCCCCTGGGAGGAGATATGGCAAAAACAAAGAGAGGAGTATCCACTATGATTTTGAAGAACAGACGTATCTGGAGGACCGGTTCTTGGCAAAAAGAAGGAAATTCATCCTTTTGATAGAAACCCCTCACTCACCACCTAGTGGTGACATGCTTCATCATCGGGGTCCACCTTGGCGTCCTAGCGACACCAAGGTGTGCTGCAACACCTGGACTACAGTGGAGCGGGTTGTGGCTGTAGGTGCAAAAAAATGTTAAAAATTGTCCTGGTTGTACTCAGAAAAAGTAGTTTTATTTTTAGAGCAACTGAACAATGTTTTAAAATTAATACTGGCGAGATCCTGGTAGGGAGGGTTACGACCCAGGGATCTCTATATGTGTTGAGTGGTCAACATGTTTCTACCATAAGGGCTATTGCCCGGTATTCGTCAGGACCAGAAAAAACAGGTGGACAGGGGGTGCGTGCTCCCTAAAAAGCACACCCGTCCTTGATCCCCTGTGTGCCTACTGGCAAAAATTGCCAGTGGTGAGTGCCGCTCAATAAAATAAGTGAGCTGGCGGGTAAAAAAGAGACCTGTAAGGAGAGAAGGGTGGATAAAGAACAATCAGGTATTGAGTGATAGACTTACTCTCCTGTAACGTCGTGCAGTCTCTCAGTGCAATTGATATATAGTGCCAAATGAAGTGGATGGTTCTCCAGATATACGTTATACCGAGGTGGGGTGATACTAGTCAACATCTATGGCAAAGGGTAGGTGCACGTAAGTTGCATGCAGTGCTAGCACGACCCTGGGGGGGTTTGAGTATTAGGTGTAAGATACTTGTGCTACACGGAACAGGTCTGTCACGTGGTGCCTAGGCTACTAGCTGGATATTAAATGACAGGGCGGAACCTATTCCATTACAGTTGAAAGTACGGTGAAGTGAATTAGGGCATAGATGTAACTCGGTAGTGCTATATACATTTGTCAGCAACCGACTCAAACGTGTAAGTGAATAACATTAAGTCAACAAACAAGAACAAACATACATGTAACACTGAAGGACACACTTAAGTTCAGAATGACTTGGGAATATGAGTACTTTCAACTGTAATGGAATAGGTTCCGCCCTGTCATTTAATATCCAGCTAGTAGCCTAGGCACCACGTGACAGACCTGTTCCGTGTAGCACAAGTATCTTACACCTAATACTCAAACCCCCCCAGGGTCGTGCTAGCACTGCATGCAACTTGCGTGCACCTACCCTTTGCCATAGATGTTGACTAGTATCACCCCACCTCGGTATAACGTATATCTGGAGAACCATCCACTTCATTTGGCACTATATATCAATTGCACTGAGAGACTGCACGACGTTACAGGAGAGTAAGTCTATCACTCAATACCTGATTGTTCTTTATCCACCCTTCTCTCCTTACAGGTCTCTTTTTTACCCGCCAGCTCACTTATTTTATTGAGCGGCACTCACCACTGGCAATTTTTGCCAGTAGGCACACAGGGGATCAAGGACGGGTGTGCTTTTTAGGGAGCACGCACCCCCTGTCCACCTGTTTTTTCTGGTCCTGACGAATACCGGGCAATAGCCCTTATGGTAGAAACATGTTGACCACTCAACACATATAGAGATCCCTGGGTCGTAACCCTCCCTACCAGGATCTCGCCAGTATTAATTTTAAAACATTGTTCAGTTGCTCTAAAAATAAAACTACTTTTTCTGAGTACAACCAGGACAATTTTTAACATTTTTTTGCACCTACAGCCACAACCCGCTCCACTGTAGTCCAGGTGTTGCAGCACACCTTGGTGTCGCTAGGACGCCAAGGTGGACCCCGATGATGAAGCATGTCACCACTAGGTGGTGAGTGAGGGGTTTCTATCAAAAGGATGAATTTCCTTCTTTTTGCCAAGAACCGGTCCTCCAGATACGTCTGTTCTTCAAAATCATAGTGGATACTCCTCTCTTTGTTTTTACTCAATAATCAATACCACAAAGTAAAGCACATAAATAGCCAGCAGTGAAAAATAAAAATGGCACAAGTACCTTGAGGGCTACAAACCCTTGGCTGATACCCCCGACCCCATATCTGCCCCCAGAACCAGTCCTCAGCCAAGCTTATATAAATGAACATAGCTAGGCTACAAAATGTAATTATAGATCTTACTTTTAACTCTTTACAGTCATGGAAGAGGGGTACAGACTCTAAAGGCAATCGTACGATATGACATTTATGAAAGAGAAAGATCAAGATTCAAGGGGCAAATCGAATTGGCACCAATTTTATGGAATGGAGAAATTGTTTCTGCAACAGGGCAATACGGTGAGCAAACTGATTTCTCATTATTTCTGTTGATTCTATTGTAGAGCGCAGATGGAATACATTCCATCAATTTTAAAAATATGTAAGCTATGGGTTGGTGTTGATAGCCAAATTTGCTTGTTCTATATGCATTACACTAGAAACAAAATGGTGCAAATACAGTTGCTTTGATGTTTTGCATCAGAGCAAAGTTTCTGTGATATTGTTACTACCATTGCCCTAAGGTCTATACTATAAATCCAGTTCTTTATAACCATGTTGTTCGGAGAGGAATGTGCCCTGAATGGTATACAGGCATGGTCCGCTGCCCTGTGCTCCCACCTGCATATACATCTGATATCCTAACTTTTACTTTGGCCAAAGCAACACGCAAATCTCAGTGTGTGTGCAGTCACCTTGGCCTGTCCCTGATCATGTGATGTCCTAGATCTGTCCTGTGATCTGGAGGGAAGCAACAAGCGTGCCATTATAATGGCCAAAGGACTTCTATCCATATCCTGGGTATAGCGCATATAGAAATGGTGGCAGCATTCTGTGTTCTAGTGCGACCAATATTGTGACCAGACCTTTTATGCTGTGGTACTGGGAGTGAAGCTTACTGGCCCCAGTTGCATAAAGGTGCGCTAGTAGTTTATTTCCAGAGCACTGCTCCTGCATCCCGAGTGTATGCCGATTATGTATGCATGTTTAGTGCATGCAGCACTTGTAGTGATTGAGTATATGTCTGAGTGAACCTGAGAAATGGGGCAAGTGGAACCATTTTGGATGCTCTTTGGCTGGCATAGCACATGATGAAGTCTTAGGACTGTTATCCTAAACAGTGGAAGGGAATTGCCTGCATTCCAGTAGCTGGAGGCAGGAGATCCAGACAAGAAAGTGATGAGGTTGGAGACAGGGCTACTATTAGAAATTCCATGATTCCTTTTGTTAGCAAAGAGCTACTCATTAGTACTCCTGAGAACAGCCATTTCACAGGCAGTAGAGGGGGGAAGTGGGAGTCCAGTTTATTTTGTGTGTGGTGAGGAGGTTTCTAGGTCAGGTCAGTCCTTTTCTCTGTTCCTGATTTCCCCTTCAGTTAAGATGATGACAGCCAGTTGCAGACACCCCACATCTCAATGTGCCTGTGTTGTGGATGCTCCAGATTGGAGATAAACCCAGTGCTACCTCCTGTGAGAAGCATCACTCTAACAAAACCTGTGTCTCAATAGCAGCTTATACAAGACAGTTTAAAGAAGAACCACCCATACCACTTCTATAGTTTGAGACAACAGAACTGCATCCTCTGTCCAGAAGAAGTGCATACAAATGGAACCCAAACCACCCCACTTGTTCCAGTTCCAAATATTTTATGACTAGGGAAGGAAATACTGCACAGAGTTGTCAGAGGACTTTTGTGCAAACTTGGCTTGTGTATGCATGACAGCCAATCTACCAGAGGTGAAGGTACATCACCTGAATCCTGCACTTTCTAATCGAGGAGTTATGGATCTACCAGAAGCACATAGAAGCCCACCTGTCTTCTGAGGGAGGGAAGTAGTCTGCATGGCCCTGCAGCAAGAAAGACCTCCCAGAATGAGAAAGACACAGCATGTCATGGGGACTAAGGGTAATCCAGAAAGAGCTGACTGCCCAAAAGCGAGCTGGGAGTGGCCTCTGTAACCGAGGGGTGCACAGAAGACCCATATAGACAGGTTTAGAGGAGCGAAGAGAGAGGAATGGACTGTTACTTACCAGAAAGGCCACAAGGGGGTAAGACTCAAACATCAATTTGAATTGACTGCGCATATCCGTAAAACCAACAAAGTTGTCAGTTAGAGTCCTTAAGCCATTAGGGGTGTGTGACATTAAAACAGCGTCATCGGCATATAACAGAGACGGAACTGTGGTAGAGCCGATCTTGGGCATATCCTTTCCAGATCATAGCAGGCATGCATTCAAACCATTTATGTACAGAAGGACAGGATGCGTGCCGTGACACAACCTTGACGCACACCACGCTGCAAGTAAAAAGGGTCCGTGCACTTACATTTGTTCCCATACCTGATATAGGCCCTTATCCTATGTTGTAGTGCCCATAAAACATCAACCAAATCATTGTCTAACCCCAGGTCTAGCAGAATGTTCTATAATTTACTGCAATTTACTCTATAAATAGTGCTACTTAGGTTCACAAAGTAAAGGTATAACTTTTCCCCTTTGGATGCAGTATATTTATTAATAATCATATAAAGATTAAGATATTGATCTAAAGCGCTGAGCCTCTCTCTAACCCCATATTGCACTGAAGTATTCGCTTGATTTTGTTTAGACCAGTTCTCAATCCTACTAAGGATGATTTTTGACAATTGTTACTGTACAATCAAGTAAAGAAATTGGCCTACAGCATTGAGGGTCTTGTCTACAACCTTTCTTATAAACAGGAATAATCATAACAGTGTGCCAAGATCAAGGGATGCCCACAGTTTGCCACATTTTTTTTTAAGTTCAAAATATTTTATTGCAAATTATTTCATAATAAACAACAAGCAAGACATACAAAAAAAGGAATAATAATGCAAAACATTGCATTACAATACATAGAATACAATATTTGCTTAATCATTTCAATAGATATAATGATAAACGTAATCATAGAAAAACTAAAAAGGTAGAGGAGGGAAAGGGAAACATTAAATAGCAAATTAGTATTAGTTTTTAAATAGAGTTACTAAGCAATATCAATTAATTTAATAAAAGAATAGCAAATGACGAACAAGCAATAAATACACTATTAATTTGATAAATACATATCAACAGGAGTCCAGAATGAGTGATAAGCAATAGAGTTATGACAAACCCCAGACATAGATACCTGAGCACCTCTTCTCGTAAAAATAACCCATGACCACCAAGCATGAACTGATAACTTTGAAACATCTTTCCAACAAAATGTAATGGATTTTAATGCAGCTGAGATTAAGAAATTAAAAAGTTTACATTCAAAATCACTTAAATCCTGCGATAAAATAACATCTTTACATATTAACATTTTATATGAAATATCTTCCTGAATATTTAGAATCTTTTTAATAATATCCCACACTTCTGTCTAGAATTTGGAGATTAAAGGACAAGTAAAAAGCATATGTTGTAACGAGACAGAATGTAGATTACAATGCCAACAAGTATCAGAATCAAGAAGTTTAGCCTGAAATAAACGTAATGGAGTCCATAAACAATTAAATAGAATATAAGAATTAGTTTGGAAAATCGAAACAGGTAACCATCCAGATATATTACTAAGCCAAATATGTATCATCAGATAAGGAAAGCGATAGTTCATTATTCCAGAACGTAGCAATCATATTTATATTACTTCCTAGATTATTAGACAATTTCTTATATAGTATATTAGAGACACCATGACGATTCGTTGATATAGTTTGGATGTAAATGGATAAATCAGCTTGAGTATTAGATGGAATAGTTTGCTCAAAAGAATCTAAAATTGAATTACTTAAATATTCAGAATTGGCTAAACCAAACTTAGTTTGCAAATTCTCAAATGGTATAAAAGTGTTGTTTGAATAAACATCTTTAAGATACAAAATTCAAGCCTTCATCCAAGAAAACCAAAAACTAATATTTCTATTTAATATAATAACATTGCTATACCATAAAGATAGTTCATCAGTATTACACATGGGATATTGAAAAATTGAATCCAAATCATTGAAAATCATTTTAGTAGATTTAAGAATAATAGATTTATGAAAAAGGGAAGATTTGTTAGACATTGTTAATAGAGTGGGAAGTGAAAAGGGTTTCACAATAGATTTTTCAATGTGGAACCAAGAAGGTGGATTAAGTAAAAAGGATTGATTAAACCATATGGCACCTTTGTTTTAAAATAAACGCTTTATGATAAAGCAGAAAATCTGGGATACCAAATCCAACATTACCTTTATACATTTTTTATTTTTAATAGCTAATACGGTGTGCTTTGTTATTCCAGAGAAATTTTGAAAGACGTTTATCAACATCTTTATAAAATTTTAATGGAAATTGAATGGGGATCATAGCAAGGGTGTAAATGATTTTAGGAACAATATTCATTTTAATAGATTCCAATCTACCCCACCAAGACAGATGCAATGAAGACCATTTAGACACTTTGGGGCCCATTAGGATGGTGGGCGGATTGCCCCCGCCAGGCTGGCGGTAGCCACCGCCAGCCTGGTGGGGGCAATCCACCCGCCATCCTCTCTTGAATCGCCCTCGCCATATTAGTATGGTGGAGGGACCACGGCGGACGGAAAGACCGTCTGCCGCTTTTCCGCCCCGGTCACCTTGCGGCCAGGGAGGAAAAGGAATAATATGGTGGCGGTGTCTATTAGACACCGCCAGCCATATTACGATGGGCCTAGGCAGGTGCCTTTCCGTGTCGGCGATTCCGCCACGGAAAGGCATGCGGTCTTCACTTTGGCAGCCCCCTGCGGGCCCCCAAAGTGAAGGAGGGGTGGGGGTGCACACGGGGGGTATTTGTGGTACCCCCCTGCATTTGCATATACAATGCGGTAGGCACCTCGCGGTGCCTGCCGCATTGTGTATGCAAATGCATACATGCATTTATGGCATTGTGGCGGGCGGTGCAGCGCCCGCCACAATGTTATAAGTGCAGGATGCGCCCGCCACTGTGGCGGCCGCATCCTAATACCACCCACGGGACCCCCGCCCTTAGTAGCAGGCGGTCCCTAGTCCCGATAGGATGGCGGGCAAACTCAGTCCACCCGTCATCCTAATGACCCCTTTATCTTTAATATAATCTAAAACAAAGTTACTGGTTAAAGTTAATGTTGATTTTTTAGAAGAAGAGAAAAAAATACTCAGACATTTTAATTTATTCTTCTGCCAAATAATTTCATTCATGGAAATCATATCAGGAGTACAGTAAACATTTAAAGGAAAAAATTCTGTTTTGTTAGTATTTAATTTATATCCAGACACCATAGAATATTTTGTTATTATTTCTATTAAGGAAGGAAATGAGGACATTGGATCACTAATAAATAAAAGTACATCATCGGCATATGCTAGGGTTTTAATAATAACCTCTTTAACATTGATTCCATTAATAGTTTCACATTTTCTTATAGTTGCAAGAAAGGGTTCAATACCAATTAATAACAATAGTGGGGAAAAGGGACACCCCTGATGAGTACCTCTAAAAAGGGAACATTGATTAGAAATGTGGCCATTAATAAATAAACGTGCAGTAGGTGCAAAATATAAAGCTGAAACCATGCGGATAAAAGTGTCACCAAAATCGAAAGACGATAAAGCATGAAATAGAAATTGCCAATGAATTTTATCGAAGGCTTTTTCAGCATCCAAAGCCATGACTCCTGAAGGACTAGCCAACAAATGACCTTGTTCAATGACATGTAACAAAGTTCTTGTATTATTAGCGGAATATCTATTTTTCATAAACCCAGATTGATCTGAATATATGATAGAATCTAATATAGGGGATAAACGTGTGGACAATATTTTAGCATATCATTTACAATCTAGATTAATTATAGAAATTGGGCGGTAATTAGAAAGAAGAGTGGGCTCTTTGTCTGGTTAAGGAAGAACAATATTAAAGCCTCAGTAAAAGAACCAGATGTACTTCCTGATGAACCAAACAACGTGAAGAGTTGAAGTAATAAAGGTGAGAGTTGGGATTGAAATTCTTTATAAAATTCTGCAGGTATATCATCAGGACCGTGAGATTTATTGAGTTTGAGAGATTTTATAGTAGATAAAATGTCATCCTTAGTAATGGGTAATTCCAGTCCGAGTTTATCTGATTGTGAAATCTGAGGTAGATCACATGAAGAAAGAAAAGAATCAACCAAAGAATCATCATTTAAATCAGGTTTATTATATAACTACTTAGAGAAAAAGTCCAAAAATTAAATAACAATATCTTTATGAGATAAAACAATTTTACCATTAGGGCCATGAATAGAAGTGATTTGAGTTTTATCTTTTTTAATACGGAGATAGTTTGCTGAAGGTTTTCCCGATTTGTTTGCATTGAAACTAAATTTAGCTTTGGCCTTAGAAATCTGAATACCAGCTCTTTTACTAAGAATTGTATTAAACTCATAGCAGAGCTTTTGTAACTTATCCCTATATTGTGGATCATTAGACATAATAAAGAGACGTTCATATTTTGCAATTTGTTTTTCTAAATGTTTAATATTAGCATTGAAGGTCTTATTTTCGTGAGCCAGAATAGAAATAGTAGCTCCTCTAACATAAGCTTTAAAAGCATCCCATCTATTAACCATAGAAGTAGAACCTTCATGATTCAATTGAAAATATCCATTAATGGCAAATAAAAGTTTTGGCTTATTACGGTCATTGAGAGCTATGCTAGAATTCATTCTCCATCTAGATTGTTTGGTAAAGGATGGATTGGGATTTAAAATACAAGAAATCATAGCATGTTCAGAGACATCAATATTACCAATCTTAGGGGTTTTGATAGAATTAATAAGTTGCCTTGTGACTAAGATATAATCAATTCTAGAATGGGAATTGTGTGGATTTGAAAAGAAAGTACACATTTTTTCTGTAGGAAAATGGAGTCGCCAGATATCAACCAATTTAGCAGTTTGAAGAAATGTTTTGAAAGCAAAATAAACCTTAGTGGGATGTAATCTCGTACGAGATAGTCTATCTAATAAAGGATCAGAAATAACATTAAAATCACCAGCAACAATTAAAGGGGCATTCCCAATTTTTAACACCGCCGTTGCAAGATTATTCCAAAAAACAGGTTCATCCGCCGTGGGCCCATAAACAGTTAATAAAAATATAATAGAGTCGTGAACTTTAACTTTAACAATTAAATATCTCCCATCTGTATCTGTAATTTTACTCAAAATTTGGCACTGAGATTTCTTTGAAAAAAGTATAGTTACACCACTTTTCTTGCCATTAGCAGGAGAAGAAACAATACTGGCAACCCATTTTCTATTCATATAATCTAAGATTTTATCATCAACATGAGTTTCTTGCAAAAAACAAAAATCAGCTTTGGAACTGCCTAAATAATCAAAACATTTAGTACGCTTAACTGGATGGTGCAAACCTTTAACATTTAAGGAAATTATTTTGATATCAGCCATAATGGAAGAAGAAGAGAAAAAAAGGAAAGAAGAGGATAGTCAGAAAAAGCACATCTAATAAGAAGTGAATAAGAGAAAATAGTAACTCCAGAATAAGTAAAGGGACAGGAAAAGGTAAAACAAGGAAAAAACGACAAACAAAGTACACAAATATCAAGAAAGAAACGCACACACGCTTTACAAGCATGACCTGAACCGTTGGAGCCCTATATAATAATAAACGTTTAGTAGGTCAGAACAAATGCAGCCAAATGTATTCAAGTATTGGAATCATGAGTATCCATGGAATGCTGTGAATGACGATCCAAGAACTGTCGCAGATCATCCGGACGGTGAAAAGATTTTGAAAGGTTGTCTTTGCAGATACGCATTGTTGACGGATCAAAAAGGCCATATTTGAATCCAAGACTGCGTAGTTGGGGACGAAGAGCAGTGAAATCTTTGCGAATTGCGACTGTCTCCTTAGCAAAATCCTGATGAATAAAGATTTTATTCCCATTGACCATCAAAGAAGCATTTCTCGAGCAGCTTTTCTAATCAGAATTAGGTGGTGATGTCGGAGAACTTTGAATATCATTTGTCGGGGTTTAGTATGCTGAGGATTGTGATGAGAAGGAATCCTGTATGCCTTATCAATCTCAAATTTTTCTGGAAATTTCATTTGCAGAAGGCCAGGACTCAGATTTTCCAAATATAATCTGCAATTGCCACCCTCAACATCCTCCGGCAAATTAAAGATGCGTAAATTGTATTGCCTGTTGCGATTTTCCATCTCTAAAAGCTGCGTAGACATAGGTGATATTTTTGCAACAAGCGGGGTAAAGGATTCAACCTTTGTCTTATTTTTCTGTATGTTAATGGCATTATCAGAAATTTTCATTGATATACTTGCCATTTTCTTTCGCACATTTTTAATCTCTGAGGCAATAGAATCAGTATTGAGATGAAGTGCTTGAATTTCTTCCAAAGTTAAGGCTAGGGAAGGTTCTGGTGATTCCACCGCTTTTGATTTGATAGGTGGAGGTGAAGCGTGCTGTCTCCTTTTAGAGTGAAGAGTATTTTTACTATCCATCTTAATATATATGAGAGTCAATAAAACGTAAAAAGTACAAAGGGTGAGAAAAACTACAGGTAGCAGTGAAAAAAACCTTAGTAGAGCTGGTGCAGCATCTAAAATGGGCTATGGAGTGGCTAGGCCCAAGCCAGGCCCTTTCCTAAAGCATTGCTCTGTCCCACTGACTAACAAGGCTGGCTGTACGTGAAGGCAGAGCTGGAGCAGAGGCTGCAGGGCTCAAAACGCTGTTTTCCTCGATAAAATTCACCCAGAAACACACCAAACCACAGGTACAGGCTCAAGCAGTATAGCAACCTTATTTATGCCGCATTTGTGACCAAAAATCGGCATCTTTGTGGCAAAACGGGCGAGAAAACGCCGGAGCTCACTCTGGAGCGGCCATCTTGTTTCGCGCGCTCGCGCGAATCTCAGTTTGCCACATTTTTAATAACAGTCAGGAGCCCAAAAATCGACATTCTTTTAATATTGCCATGAAAACCCCATCAGGCCCAGGGGCATTCCTAGAAGGACTGCCATTAATTGACTCTGTCACATCAGCTACATCAAATCTGTTTTTTAATGGTGAGATTATTTGTGGTTCTAGGTTGCTGCTATCTGTGTGACCTAGATAGGAATACTTTATCCAGAGATCAGCAAGGGATATTAGTTCCCAAGCCCCCACTCAAACTTTCAGAGATTTTAGGCTGATTCATTATTTTCCAGATAACTCTGGTATCCTTGTTAGCAGTTGCTTTAACAAACTTCCCCACATTTCTAGTTTAACTGCCTTCTTTGTAGAGCTGATAACTTTTTTATATTCAGCATATCAAGCTGTCAATTTCGTCTTGTCCTTTGGGACAGATTATATTGCTGACAATAGCTGTTTATTGGCCACTCTGCAATCCTTGTTAAACCACGTTTTGCAGCCCGAACCCTAGTTTGTACTTGTATAACTTCTCTCCACTACAATCTGAGTTACAAGGCATACAACTTCCTGATATACTTGAAAGGGGTCAAGTACAGTCTAAATATGACTCAGTTTTGCATTAAAACCGCCCCCAATTAAAACATTCAAACAATTAAACTAAACAAAAGCTCTTCAATGCAAGCAAAGCACAACAAAAACAAATCATCTGAGTTGCAAGCAGGACCAGAGGGGCCGACAGCATTGTAAAAATTCATTATAAAATTTTTTATTTGTCAGGGCAGACAACTCAAAGTATTTGGAAACCAATATGGCTTACGGGCACAGAAAAAAATAATTAAATTGCAAGTTATGCATGTCAAAATGGTCTAGCCTCCACAGGCTTTTCCTCTTACAGATCTGGAGGCAGGGACACAAAAAGACTGATAACCGTCCCAAATATTGTGTTCTATACACCAAGTTTCTGTTAGCATAATAAAATCACAAGAAAGCCAGTCCTTCTCATCAAGTTTGGATATTAAACCTGATACATTCTAGCAAATAAACTTCAATGGGCCTCCTGCCCTGATATCTCCTAGAAAAACTTGTACTGGCTGTAGGCCCTGCACCATTGACAACTGTGAAACCCCATTTGAGGAATGCCTAGGGGAAGATGGAGACGCAATCATACCAACTGCCATAGAGGCCAGTTGAGTCTATCACTAAAAGGTTCAATTTAGTTTTCATCATGTACCAAGTCAGCCGGCCCCTGACTTGTAAATCCATATAATTTAGGATCACCAGATGTTCAAACAAGTATGTCAATAGATACTATGGCCTTGCTGTGGAGCATCAACCTGAGCATTATGCTGAGGGTTCGCAGCCTGACCCTTTATTAGATGGATGTATGACATCACAACGCATGCTTTTACAACGCATGCCATTACGACGCAACTTTTACAACGCAAGTCGTTACAACGACTTGCGTTGGGGGGCGCTGGATAGTGAATAGTTTAATTTACTATTCCAACTCCAATCCCCATGGATAGTAGGGAAGGTGTTGGATAGTAATTAAACTATTCCCTATCCTAGAGCGCCCTCCAGGGCAATGCGTTGTAATGACTTGCGTTGTAAAAGTTGCGTCGTAATGGTAGTGTGTTGTAAAAGTTGCGTTGTAAAGGATGTTTCCCTTATTAGATACCTATAAAAAGCCTAAAGGCATAAGACTTATATTTCCCTGCATGTCAAAAGGCATCCGATGTGTGGAGATCAACCGCCTGGCTAAAATCGGCTGTCTAAAGTTAATAATGACACAGTCACCCTGAAATAACTTTGTTGTTGGTCCATTCCAGTATACTCCAGCACAAGGAGAATGTTGTTATAATTTGAGTGTCTTCTAAGGTAATGACAGAGCTGAATTTGATTCTTGTAGCTTCGGCACGTTGGTAAAAAAAGTGCAACTTTCCGGAGGCCGATTTATAAGAAGCAAGGGATGATGAAACCCTAGATTAGAAGTTAAGCTAAGGAAATTAGAATCAGATGCTGCCAGTACTCTGGTAACGTTATTGGGAATAGAATACGTTTCCACAGGTCCACACCTACATTTCTGAGAGTTATTCGGTTCTTGATTAGAAAAACCCACTAAAGTATTTGAATTGAACCCAGATGAGGTCAAGGTAGGTGGAGTAATGGAAGAGGACACCTCTACAGAAGCTGGTCTAATATGATGCTGACAAATGTTGGTGATATTTGCAATCTCTGCTTTAAGTTTATTTAGTGTATCCAATAAAGGCACAAAGAAAATGTCAAAATCAGCTGTGATTTTAGAAACAAAGAGGGCCCACATTGGATCGTCGAAACTGTAGAATGGGAAGAGGCCAGGTAAGTTGCTGGAAGAATCTTCAGAGCAAGAGGTGGTAGGCTTAGACTTCCTGTTTCACTTGGCAGCGGGAGCACTAACATATTGCGTCTGCTGGGCTGGTGACCCCTGGTCAGGACTGGGAGCTGGAATATTAGGCAGCTCAACTCCATTAGTCAAACTTGCTGCAGGTTCCTCCTGTGAAGATGATAGAGGACCAGCTGACATGGACACACTTGAGGAGCCAACTATTTCCAAAGAAAGATGCTTTTCCACCAAATTAATTTCCTTACTAGTAACCCCTTCTGCTCTTGCCAGAAATGTGTTAAGGGTTGTACCATTAGAACCCCTAGAAGGGTCGGGAATCAGGGTTCATCTCTTTACCATTACCTTGATCACAAATTTGCTCAGTAGAGGGTGTCTCTCTACAAACTATAGCAAACAAAGTGATGAGTTAAAGTGATGAGTTAAGGATATAAAAAAAGGTTTTCATGGTCTTGACTAGTGCATCAAACTCTAGAACCCAAGTCAACAGCAGAGGTTAGCAATTAAATACCTTGCTGCACTTTAAAAACCTGCTTCCTTAGGACCATCAAAGGAAGAAGGATCCCTTCGGGAGACCAGACCATCCTTAGCTAGCCATGGACACGTTCAGACGGGCTCACTCTTGACCTGGTTTTCACAGCGGGAGCTACAACGTCCTTTTAGTGCCCGCCCGGTGCGTCTGCAAGTTCCTCCACCTCCTGCTGGTCTATTGAATTGCAGGCAGCGTGGGACTTGAAGTCTGATCCCAGGCAGAAGTAATAATGCTGCTCCAAGGGTCCCGTGCTGCGGAAGCGGCGACATCCTAGTTTTTACTTTGGCCCCCTTGCTTGAAAACATGTTCTGGAATTAATTTAAACTGAACTTAATCTTAAAGTACAGTTACATACTTTCAAACTTTTCTGGGGCTCAAACATCAAGTTGCTAAAGATATTTTCCAACAAATGCGTGCATGCCCAGTTGTGTTTTTTTTTAGCTCTTTATAAGAATCTGATAATGATGACCAAACGAATCCAATACAATAGTGCAGCAACAGCTTGCTCACTAACATGGGCACATTTGGATATTCAAGTGTTGATATATTTTGAATAGCTTTAGTGTAGGGAAGAAATGTCTTTAGTTGGCCAAGTGGCTGGATATACTCTGGAAATAATGGTTGAGGTGCAGTATTTCTTATTCAGGTGTTGCTAGGTTCAGTGGAGTGAGCGGGATTCTGTATTGTAAAGAATGGGGAATTATACACAGGCAATGCAAGTGAACTTTACATCCATGTACAAGATATTGTCAGTTCATAAGGAGAAAAAAATGATCCCAGAGGTTTCTCCAATTTATTCATAATTTTTATAAATTGTTTTAAAAATTCTAGATTTTGATCACACTAAGAGACAGACCCAGAAGAGAACTAGAGAAACGTACTTGATCTAAAAATAAAGAAGAAGCTGGCAAATTTCTATACTTTTGATTAAAATTACTGAATTCCCTTCCGAGCGCTCTTGCTGCTTTACAACAAATATGAACAGTCTAACACCTTCTGAGCAGTCTGTTGCCTGCCTTAACGTAAAGTGACCAAGTCCTGATAGAAATGCTTACCCAAAGAGATAATGTTGAAGAAAGAAAGCTGGCTTTTGAATCTAAAGTAGAGTCATGGGTAACTGAGGTTTAGCAGAAGATTACAGCTGTATAGGGGAAGATTTAGGGTTCTGAGATGGTGATACAGCAAACAACAGATGAGATGCCAGTGTCTCCAGAACTATACAGCTGTAAGCTGACTTCTATCAACTATTTTGTAGAGCAAATTTGTTGTTTGGAGAACCTTTGAAGTTCCCAGTATGTGAGGTAATTGGGCCTGCTAAGGCACAGAAGCTATGCAGACCTCTCAGACCTGATCCAGTCACTTCCTTGTAAATACGTGGTCCCAAAATCACACTTATTGCTCCCCTGAACAGTTAAAGGTGACATGACTGCTTCCTAGATGGCTGGTGAATGGTGGCACAACTCAGGCGGTGTTTCAGGAAGGGGAGGATACATGAAGTGGTAATGAGGATGGTGACTGCCAAAAGAGGATTGCCCTTCCAAGTACACAGTATTTTCTTTTTTCCCAATGTGAGTCTCACCATGATTGTAACAGGAAGAAACTGGTGAAGCTCAGTGCTTATGCTTCAGTTCTATATCCAGCTCATTTACAGATGACTATCAAGAGCAAATATTTATTATTATCACAAGCGACTAATTATGTAGAGAGGTGGAGCGAAGTAGTAGGTGGAGATGTGGTGATCAAAAGTAATGTTGTTGTAACAATTTTGCTACAATCTGATCTGAGTCAAAGGGGCAGTGGCCGAGTTTTATTTTGTCTATATCTAATGGGACCTGATTTACAGAATTGCATAAGTTCACATACTCCTACCCTTCTTTTGAGCTTCCTATTAGTAGTGTTCATTCATTAGACATTGGTATTGAATGAAGCATGTTTTTTAAAGAGTGGTGAGTATTAATATTCATAGCATTCAAGTGGTAATATTGATAGTTCTGAATTGCATATAGGGATTGTATAGGGAATCCACCCACACCAAAGTCTGGCACCAGGTATAAATATTGGGCCTACTGAGCCTCTCTTCAGAACACTCCTGGACCTATGGTCATTGCAAAAGAAGGACTGCCCTGCTGGTTGGGAACTGCCTTGCCATCTGAGAAGAAAAACTGAACCTGATTACCTTCATCCCAAGCTAACCTGAGTGACTCCAAGGGTCAGATCGCTGACCTGCTGTTTGTGCTACTATGACATAAAAGGCTCCAGAGACCTTCCTGCAACTGCCCAGCTAGCTCCAACTGGATCTGCCTAAGCCATGCTGGCCTCTGCTGATTCTCAAGAGGTGCCCTCCAGATTCTGGACTCTTGACTAGCATCAGTCTGAATTTCTCCCACGATGAAAAGATGAAAAATATGTTTGGCTGTTTGTGACCCCTAATGGGTCCCTTAGTGCTGAGACTCTGTGGCCTGGAACCGTCGCCAGTGTGACGCTTTGGTGAAGTCCTACTCTTTGTGCTACAACAACACCAGCAATGACTAACAATGCGAGATCTGCACTTCGTGCTACAAAAGCGGCAGCCCGTGGTGACCACCAGCACGTAGCCCCAGCAACGAAAGTTCACAACACCGATTGGCTCTTAGCGCTACAGCGACGACAGGCCACGCACCTCGAACTCATGCAAGCTGTTAATGTAAGAGTTATAATCCCACATAAGGATGTGGTGAACACAGGCCCACTCAGCTATCAAATACTCAAGTGCAATATAATTTACAAGCTCAAAAGATGTGTTTGATGACCATGAGACCTCTTACAAAATCCCCTAAGGTCCACAGTTAGTAAAATGAGAGACAGGCAGGATAATAGACAGCTAAGTCAGCATGCTCAGCATGCAGGGGAATGAACTGTCAGGATCCTTGGCACCAGCACACCACACAAGTGAAGAGTATGTCTGCATTTAGAATGGATGAATGTAGTATCACTATGATAACTCCTTCTAGCAGTCTCTGGGTGACCTTTCACTTGCTGCAATCTGCACAGCTAATATTTGTGTCTGCCGTAGGTATAATTATGGCAGAGCTATCGTACTTCTGTAATTTAATTTGCAAGACCAGGAGATCAGGATCAGAAGCACAGGGTTTCTCCTGTCTCCATCACTACAAGGCTCTTGCATTTAAGATGTGGGTCATGGTGTTTTTTTCCAGAATTCATGTGAGATGCTGGATAATGAAAGTATAAGTGTATATTTATTGATTTATTTATTTGAGGAGTTTTATAAAGTGCAAACATGACCGTCAGGGTATCAGAGTGCTGTACAAATACATACATACAAAATAAGAAAGCAACCAGTTATAAGTAAGAACAGAGCAACTGCAAAGTAATTAACAGTTAGATAGATTCACGATCCGGAGTTATTTACATGAGAATTGTCCAGAGGTTTTAGGTCTGGAGTGATGTGATCAAACTTTTTGGATCCCGTGATGAGCCTGGCCGCCGACTTTAGCATGGCTCTTAGTGGCACGAGCCTTGCTTTGGGAAGACCTGCAAGAGTACAACTCCTGTAATCTAAGCACGAAATGACTAGGGTTTGGATCGCCAAATAAAAGTCATCAGGGGGCAAGAAAGGTTTGATTTTCCTTAGAACAGTGGTTCCCAAACTTTTGACTCCTGAGGACCCCCATTGACTCAGCACTGGAAACCGGGGACCCCCAGCAAATTGTTTGATTTAAATTTCAAACATTAAAAGAGTAATTCGAAAAAAATAAACACATGTGCACAATTACTAAGGATTTTAGTATTTTATATTGAAAGAGTTTGCCAAAAACTGAAAACTTTAATGGGAAGGTTGGGGCTGCATCTTCATGATTAACTTTTAAATGGTTAGTTTTATTTCACAGTACAAGGCTCCTGCTCCTGCCAGGGCCAGAGTGGAAACCCAAAGCAGCCCTGGCAAATGTGTTCAGACCAGTCACCATACAGTGCACACCAGGTGCAGTTAATGAGCCTGACCACCACAAAGGGAGTTTTGGGAGGCTCTCCCCTCAAGAAAATGTAGGATACAATGGGGCATTCTACAACACATTCATCATTATATATTGAATTGCATTAGCTTTTAAAGAATAGTAAATGATGACCTTACTATGCACCAGGATACAACAGTCTTTGTTGGGGTTCTTCAATGATTCCCTAATTATCACCCTTCAACAGTGCCTCTCATTTTTCCATAGCACACTTGTCACCACTGTTCCCTCTAGGCCGCGCGCGCGCGCGCGCGCGCGCACCTTCCCTGACGTCACCGCGCACCACCTAGCGTGGAGCGCGCACACAGGCCGTCGCAAGAGATTCGCGCCGCCCGCCGCTTTTACAAAGCGAGCGGCGCGAACATGACATGAGGCACTTTTAACAGTGGTGACGGCGGTGCGGGCGTGAGGAGTTGCAGGTAAGGAGCGGGAGGCGGGGGGCGGGGGGCGGGAGGCGGGAGGCGGGGGGCGGGAGGCAGGAGGCGGGAGGCAGGGGGCGGGGGAACTGGTGGTTATTGGGAGGCGGGAGGCGGGGGGCGGGAGGAGTGTGTAGGAGATTGTTCAACATTACCTGCTAGTTGAGAACTATATGATGGTGAGTCTTGCATAGGTGAAATGTGCATTAGTGGCTGGGGATTGCTAATTCCTAGCACTAATTTTGGAAGACTGCTGCCTGGCCATGAAGAGTCCTTTATAGGGATGTTTTATGTCGGAGCAAAAATGTCTTCCTCTTCGGACAAATTCCGCCAGCTCCTCCTCTACCAGCATCAGCTCCTCCTCCTTCAGCGCCTTACTACACAGCCTGGGTGGGAGACGTGGGTGGGAAGAATCGTCTCCTCTTTCTCTGCTTTTCTTCAGAGACCTTCGGAATGAGCGGGAAAGTCACTTCAATTAAAATCCACGGCGTTAGGGTTGTCTTTTGGAATGCAGGCTTTTCTACCCTTTTTTGCTATTTAAAGGTCCTTCAGTTCTAGGCACAGCAGACACAAAAAACGCGTGGGACACAGGACAGAAAGGCACAAAAAACAAGTGAGACACAGGACAGAAAGGCACAAAAAACAAGTGAGACACAGAACAGAAAGGCACAAAAAACGAGTGAGACACCGAACAGAAAGGCACAAAGTATTGTAAGCGCTGTACCTAGGACAATGCATTATAGCACTGCTGCACTTACAACACTGCTCGCATGTGTGCATGCACTGGTGCATATAGGTCATTTACTGCAGGAAGAGAGTGAATACTGTCGCTATTTCGTGTGATGATAAACAATTCCCATTTATGCTTCTGAACACCTACAGATTGAATAGTTGCCCTGGTTATGCATGGTAGGCTTCTCCTCAGAGTCCAGCTACCTGCAGTGAAACTGACTAATCAGATATGTGTGCCCACCAAAATCCTTTTCCAACTCCTGCCTCACTCACAAATAACCCTCAGTTTTAACTATGTGAGTTTGATCATTTGTGTTCGTGAACATTAGAGCTACATTTATAAAGACTGTATTAGCCGGTTTATTGAACAAATAACTTTCTTCAAAACCTGTCCGGGTTTAAAGAGAAATCATTTTACAGTGAGATTTGAGAGTCCTTTCAAGCAGTTTTTTAGGAGGGTAAGTTGTAAATGTGCCTCTTAAAGCACCATTATTACTAACAACAGTTTGATTTAATGAGAGGCAGAAAGGCACTAAAAACGATTGAGCCACAGGACAGAAAGGCACAAAAAAAACGAGCGGGGCAGAGGCCAGAAGGGCAGAAAAAACGAGTGAGACACAGGACAGAAGGGCACACAAAACGAGTGAGATACAGGGCATAAAGGCACAAAAAACTAGTGGGGCACAGGACAGAAAGGCACAAAAAAACAAGTGGGGCAGAAGGGCACCAAAAACGAGTTGGACACAGGACAGAAAGGCACAACAAGCATTGGAAATGCAATAGGTCTCGCATTAGAAAAGTTGGAGCTATTTGTCTTGTAAATGACAAATATTTTATTTATGTGTTGGTTTTTAAAATAGCTAAATGGATACCTTTGTCATTTACAATGCCAATAGTTATAAATTTCGCGAATGTGACACCTATAGCATTTGGAATGCAACATGTTTTGTATTTACGTGACTTAGATGGCAGCTCTGGTCGTTAGGCCACATCTCTAGAGAGCACGAGAGTGCAGCAGGGGAGAGAAGCACAGAGAGGGAGCAGAGAGTGCAGCAAGGAAGAGAAGCACGGAGAGGGAGCCCAAGAGTGAAGCAAGGGTGAGATGCACGGACAGGGAGCCTGAGAGTGCAGCAGGGGACAGAAGCATGGAGAGGGAGACAGAGTGTATCAGGGGCGAGAAGTACGGACAGGGAGCCCAAGAGCGAAGCAAGAGAGAGAAGCAGGAGAGGGAGTCTCAGATTATAGAAAGGGAGAGAGTTGAGCATAGAAAGGGAGAAGATGAGTTTGGGAGAGAGGCATGAGAGGTGGAAGGCAGAGCAATGGAGATAGACCTGGGAAAGGAGTAACCATGGGGGAGATGAAGATGAGAGCACCAGGGGAAAACTAGTGGTGTTGACTAATGCCGAAATGGTATAAATGATGCTGTGTTAGTGCTCATTGACAATCGTGTGTACCTTGAGGAGAGATGGGAGAGGGGAGGAGAAAGAAGGGAGATTGAGGAAAGAGGGGAGAAAGGGAGGAGAGTGTGGGGATAGAGGGTAGAGGAGAGAGAAGGAAGAGTGTGGTGGGAGATGGTAGAGGGGAGGGGAGAGTGCTTATCCACTTTTGCAAACTGCCCTTAAGACCCTTATTGTGGCGCTGTATGTATGAAAATGCACTATCTTTTCACTTTTTAAAGTAAAATTTTGGAGTGCCATTTGGCGCCGCAGACAAGCGTGGTTTGGTTCTTGGCGCACATAGCCATGGTTGCAGCGCACAGAGACCCTCCATTGCCGCACACAGAGGAAAAAAATTAGAGGGAACATTGCTTGTCACATGTATTTCATTTGTTTTATAGCATCCCTCATACCATTGTAGGATGTCAGAGCACTTTACATCACACACATATAGAGACAATGAATCATACGTTTAAATCAGTGTAGAGAAAATGTTACATAAGGCAAAGGGGACTACAAGGTGTAGGATTGGCATGTCATCCATACTGGTAGGCATTTTTAAAGAGTGCTTGGTCTCCAAAAGCACAAATCAGGATTCAGAACATAACACAGTGGTTAGCATTGACTTCAACAATAAAAATCTATTTACACCCAAATAAACCCCTATAGCAGCATCAGGATAGTGGAAGACTGAGAAAAAACTAAGTTACTAACATGTTCCAGGCAGTGTGTAAGCAGCTCTTTGATGTCAGTTTATAGGTCATTGTGCTAGATTATGATTGTCTCTTGTGAGCTGCAGAGTAACACAAGAATATCTGTGACAAAAGCAGTAACCCACTGACCTTTGCACATGAAATACTGTTTTTTTAAAATGCATGGTACGCTTTCTTTGCAGTAGGCAAATTAACCCTCTGTGCTACATTAGATAAGTGAAACCTGCCACTGGCCAAAACTCTCATCTCTACACTTTTATTGTTGCTCAAAAACTGCTAATCCTACAAGGAACTTTGCAGTGCTTTTAAAAATGCTGCATGTGGACCCCCTGGGAATGTGTCACGGACCCCGGGGGCCCACGGACCCCAGTTTGGGAAACACTGCCTTAGAATGTTCCGTTGGTAATTGGCTCCCCAGGTTGTTGTGCTGATATGATCTTGCATATTCAGGTATGTGTCCTAATTATACCAAGTGATCTAATAGAGTCAATGATGTTGGGGGCAAAATTGTGCATTATCAACATGTGGTAATAAATATTTGAGTGCTTTTGAATTTCGGTGAGGGGTTCCATGAACAGATTGATTAGTGTAGGTGAGAGCGCCGATCCTTGTGGCACTTTGGTCGAGACGGGAGTAGTGTCAGAGAGTGTTTGATTTAGTTTTATTCTTTGAGTTCTGTTGTGTAGGAATGATGCAGACCACCTTGAAATGGGTCCAGATAGCCCCATCCTTGACTCTAGAAGGTCAATCATGCTGTCAAGTTTGACCATGTTGAACGCAGAGGAGACATCAAGAAGTATAAGCAGGCATGATTTGTTCTGATCAAGCAATCTCAGGCCATCATCCACAATGTGTGTTAGAACTGTTTCAGTGCTTTGTCCCATTCTGAAGACAATATATATTTATTCTCTCAAAAGTATGGAACAAAGACACATAGTGGATTCCCAATTTGATGACCAGTTTCTCCTAACTACCCAGTATAATCACACAAGAAGGCTCAGTGAGTTACCACACGTGTCTGACATCTGCAGTAAATTTAAGGTCACACGTTCGAAACCTGCAAAGACCAGTTAAGCCTTCCATCCTCCTGAGGTCACGGAATCGAGTGCCAATAAATGGAGGAATAATACCATCTGTTGTTTGCAGCACTTAAAACCCTAGAAAATGCAGGGGTGCGGTATAAAGCACAATATAACACATAATCTTTAAGATGGGCCTTTACTCCCATCAGAAATCCAGCAAGCTGAGTTTCTTTTAAAAGACCCAGATCAATGGTCAAATTGAAATCTCTTAATAATTTTAGTCTAAAATTAGACTAACATGGATATTACAAGTAGTCAACTCATCAATGAACCAGGTGATATAGAAATAAACTAAAGCAAAAGCACGGGCACAGGGAGAATTATTGCATTGAGATGTGCAAGTGTGTTTTAATTCCATACAAACATGTTACATCTGTTAGTATTTTATCATGGTCTTTTCCTTGAGTAATATTGGATCAGACATGCATGCAAACTGCGCTATTACATATGTTGGACATCAAAAGATACTTTTACAAGGCACACGTGGATTTGCATCCTTCAAAACTCTTTATATCTCTACTTAAGTGTCCATGCCCTTGGGCCTATTTCGATGCAAAATCACTGTTTGCTGTGTTTGCAAGATGTGTGTTTTGTGAATGTCTAGGGGTTAATTGCCCAGATTTAAAAAGTCCCACCAGACCGACAATGAATGAATATGAAGATGGTGCTTTGAGCTCAATGGCAGCACATTCTTGGGCTGCATCGAGACACCTGGTCCTAAAGTATGGGAAGTGTTCAGATGTCAATACCCTCTCCTGTTATTAATGCAGTGCAGATATGTTCCTTTGTACTGTGCATTCCAAAGTGGATTTATCGCACAGAGAGATCTTCAGTGCAATATCCCGAACTCAAAATAAATTAGGAACAGGCAAAACATTATCTACAATCATTGATCCCAGAAGACATCCCATTTGGACTCTGAAACCTGCACTTCCTGACCAACTTGTGAATCCTAGATTTAAAAGGAAGAGAGCACATGGCTGAATGCATGACTTCTGGTGATCATCAAACCTATCCCTGTGCCAACTGAAATGGACATTACCCAGGGATGTAGCATTGTTGGAGCAGGTTAAAAATACAGCAACAGAAAGCCTTAGCCCCATGCTCATGATTGGATGGCGTTGTTGCATAGCTTACTTCCCTGCTCCTTAATCAATAGCTTACTTCCTTATTCTAGTGTTTGTCCCATCCAGGGTTATTTTGGTCTCACCGTATTCTGATTCTACCTTCTTCTGTTGATATCAGACCTTGTTTTGCATATGTGAGAGGAATAATTTTTTCTCCCTGCCTCTCTCTCTCTCCCCTGTCTCCTCTGTATAAAAAAGCCTTACCATGTGCATAAGCACGTGTCTTGCAACAGCGATTGTTAGGAATTCTTTGATTACTCCTCAGTTCACAGCCATTCTTCTGTCCCCATATCATAGTTTTCTTCTTCTTTTGTTTATTCGTTCCCTATCGACTTGCACTTTGATATTTGTTTGTGCTGTTACAGCTCTGTTTCCCTACTTGGAGGCTTCTCCGTACCGCAGCAGAACGCTTTAATTCTAATTTGTCTCTTGGGCAGGACTCCTTGTCTGCACGAGGGCTCGTAAAGGCCGACCTGTTCTCCGAGGAACTCAGATCCATGATTTGCTCCTTAATCTACTCAATGTGCATGTTTACTAGATTTTCTGTGATTACAATGGGCAATATGTATCAAGAAGTAATTTTGCGATTCTCAAATAGAGATTTTTTGCAAATCGCTATTTGAGAATCGCAAAATGCTATGTATGTAGGATTTGCAATACATTTTGCGAAACCTACATATTCCTTAATTGCGAATCGCAAATTGCGATTCGTAATTAAGGAATACCTCCCCATTCAGTTCTATGGGCCTAGAGGCCCATAGGAATGAATGGGAAGACATTCTCAATTTGCGATTCGCAATTAGCGAATCGCAAATTGAGATTGCAGTTTCAAGGATGCAGGGGTGTCCAAAGGACACCCTGTTGCACCCCTGAAATAAGCATGAGTGCACATGTGGCGCACATGCATGCCCTAAGGGCATGTATGTGCTTCACATTGCACTTTGAAAAATGCAAAAAAGTGCATTTTTCAAGGAATTCGCAAATTACCACCAACGTGAAGTTGGTGGTAATTTGCGATTCCTTAAGACCAATTTGCATTTTTTTATGCTTCTTACATTGCATTTGCGATTCCTTATTTTGCACGCAGATTTCTTTGATACATACCATTTAGCAAAAATACGTTCGCAAACGCCGAAATTCTGCGAATTTTGGCGTTTGCGAACGCATTAGTGCTTGATGCATATGGCCCTTAGAGCCTTACATTTTAGCAGGGGAGTCGCAATCCTTCAACTACTGTTCAAGAACCCATTACAGTTTATCCTGCTATTCCAGCTCAGGCCTTCCAACCCACTGCCTGCTCGAACTAATCTTTCTTTCTCTGTCTTTCCCAAACCCCTTTACCCCTTATGCATGGGTTCCCTTCACCATCCTGAAATTTTTTACAAGTGGTAGTTGGACCCACATGGAGAGAAGGAAATACTGAGCACGGTATCCTGCACTTGTGTGCACAAGGGTTGTGACATACGTTTTGCACAGGATTATTTCAAATAAACCTAAATACATTCAAAGATGGCTGCCATGGATTGCGATCATCTGTTGCTGCCCATGTTTTCATGCATTTTATAAAATTGTGCTGAATGTTGTTCCAAGATGGCCATGGTGAATGTGTGTGCATTGGCACCACTACCTAAGAAAGTGAAAAGCGCTGGCAAAGCCAGTAGGCTTCACAGGCGAGACATATCAACTTTGTCACTGTTTGTTTTTAATTCTGACAGTTCCACATTCAAGTAATTAGTGGCACAACCTATACTCTGAAATTGGCAAGAGGCAGCGTTCAGCCAGTTAATTGCAAAGCCTGTGTAATAGCATAGCATGACTTATCAACACAGCAAAGTGCAACATAAATTTCGTATGTCAGCTTAAGAGAGGACGTTTTCCGCAAGATATGTGTAATGTGACAAGATAATGATTGGAGAAAAGTCAATAATTCATAAAAATAGAAAACTACATTTAAACAACGTTCTCCTAATTCTTAAAAATGTACAAGGCATAATGAACTCTCTGCAAAACATATGTGGTACCTGAATGTTATTCATGTACATTCTGCCTAACACTAATTTTTCAAATCCAACGTCTGTATGTAGTATACTACATATTCATTAGGCATGTCTAGATTTTGGGAAGAGCAACAGTATTCATATTCTTTCAGGTAAACTATTATTTTCTTCAATCTAAATAATGAATTGCCACAGCACCCCTAATAACAAGCATTTTGTCAATATTGAAGTGATTACTGTACTCTTTCCCACTTTCTTCACAACATAGGACTGCTTCAGTTCGGAATGGGTTTGGTTTGCTTGGTAAGCCCTGAAAATGCATTAAAAAAGTTTGAAAATCGTATCCAAACTTGTAATACTTTGTGAGTAGGTACCACATTTGCATTTCTGGAT
The DNA here is from genome assembly GCF_964261635.1 of Lissotriton helveticus. NCBI lineage: Eukaryota > Metazoa > Chordata > Amphibia > Caudata > Salamandridae > Lissotriton > Lissotriton helveticus. The sequence goes on along the minus strand of NC_136067.1, from coordinate 1,587,801,007 downwards.
GTTGACCGTTCCCTTGATTCTTCCTTACAAGCACCTATTTTTGCACTTCCACTGGGACTTTATACGTGAATAATGTAGGGATGCATTGAGTCCAAATCAAACAAAAAAGCGTACTGTTCCATAACAAAGACAGTTCACCAGTCTATATTATGGATCTGGATCCACCCTGATCATCAAAGGTAGCTCCTTATAGGAGCACAAGCCCTAAGGAAATGTTGAACACAGTGATTAACCCCTTGCGTGCTGCCGTCGGCCAACGGCTGACGCGGCCCCGCCCATTTTGCAGAAGTGCCGCACTGCCGCGAAATCGCGCCCGCGGCAAAGGGGTTAATATGCAACCTTGAAGCAGCCCACAGACGATGAGCATGATGATGACAGAGGGAAGCCAGAAACTAATGTTTATAGAAGATCAGGCACAAGGAAACAGGAGACTGGAGCGCAGTGTGTGCAAAACAATCCTGGAGCAGGATTTGGAACACCTGAGGGCCGATTTTCTGGAGGAGGCAGGAGGGCCAAGGGGGGCCATGTGCCATGAGTTGTGACCGAAGTGAGACCAAGGCTGAGGGTGACATAACTGTTGGTCCCACTGTGACTCCCCTTCACACTCCCACAGCAATGACTACTGCTACCATCGAGTGAAATCAATTGACAGTCACTCGACATATCCCTACTACATACCTGCTACACCTGTATTGAGGCTACTAATTTGGTACAGCAAGGTACAGCAAGTAACCAAAACCAAGCATTTGGAGCGGGGGGCCCTGACTGGCCAGAAGGTGTTAAGCTGTGGTGCTGGCCATATAAGTGGAGCACACAGAGAAATCGTTTAATTTGGTAAGCCTGAAAAGCGTAATATCACCAAGCATCCTGTTAGTTTTCCAGTTGTACGTTACCTAATAAGGTACCGATGGAGTTATAGCAAAGTGCTCCCTGAAGACCTATAGCAGCTGGATACTTTGGCTAACTTGGTTGGCTCACTAGTCACCTTTATAAAAATCTCCAGATAGTGAGCAACGGTACAAAAACCTAATATGTTGGCTTAAAATCTCTTTTATTTGGAGCCATTAATCAACTTGTTAGCATCACACTTTAATATTGTTTCATAGAATTTCTACCAGGATATCTTGGAGAAATATCAATAAAGCGGCAAAGGGGCTTGTGCCCCTAGTTGACAGTGTTCTGTCATCCTGTAAACATGATTATAGTTTTACTGTGCTGGTGGACAGAGAGGGGAGTCAAATTGGACTTGTTTGTGACATGGGTGTGTGGTTGGGGTTTGTGAACTCCTGTAAAATACTTTCTCTGTTGTAGATGGCCCTGATGCAGCTTGTAACATGGGGAAGATCTGCTCTTGTTTTTTGGTTTTGGCCTTCAGCCCTCTGTTAAGTTTATAAAGGGGGGCTCTATTTGTGTGGATATATAGCTATACCCCATAAGCCATTTGTGATCTGACCAAGGCACTCTTCTAACTTTCTTCGAAATGCATGTGCAACTGTTGCATTACTCAGTGTATCAGAAATAAATTACTAGCAAAAGAGCTCCTTAATCGAAAAACATATCTGCAAAACTCTGCTGCCAGATGTTTAATCCAATAGTCAGGAGCACATAAAGAGGATGATTTCTGCACCCAAAAAAATACTATCGTGGATTATTTTACCACCATAGAGGGGAATAGTAGGTCTAATCACAGTATCAATGCCATTTTTAAGGGTTGCAATCATTCGATGACTCGTTATCAGAATCATAAATGAGTAATCATATCATTTTCAGTAGGATGATCCTCTGAAGATAGGTCAATTACTAATGAAGAATGTGTCTGTATTTGAAAGTAGGACCTCGTTATCACAACTAGGAGAAAATATTATGCAGCCACGAATAGCTGATGGTCCCATTTCTTCAATGATGTCTTCAATGTATTAAATTTTGTTGACAATATTAAAACTAAATAATAAACAACTGATGGTTCAGGAACAATTACTATCAACACTTTCTCTCATACTAAAGGTGCTTACAGCACATTCTAGAGCTGGCAACATTGGAAAATCAATGTTGACGGGGGAAGAGGTGACAAGAATCCATTGTTGAGAAATCCTGGGCATGTAATCCCTCAGGATATCCAAATGCAAATAAATGGCTCTAATGCTGATCTCCAGCTACCGTCAGTGGTAGAAAAAGGAAAAGTATAAACAGGATAGATACTTCTCAAATTATTGATATTGCTGCCGCAAATAATATTGCAATTGACAAGAATGGAAGTAAGGAAAAGAAATCAGATCAGTCCAAAGAAAATACTAAGGCCTGTAATTAAAAAAAAGAAAAGGCTTACATAACTTTGGTAAATAAAAAATAAACCTGCAAGGAAAATGAAATCTTAAAATTGTTCACAAGGGTCTGTAAGGAGTCAAGACTCACATATTAATTGTGTAACAACTTTTTAAATCAAGGGGACAACATACAAAACCACCATTTTATGGTAGATGATCCTGCAAATTAGGATGGTTTATCTCATGTTATGCATAATCCCGATATAGAAATCAAGCAGTTGTCTGAGACCAGAGACCACAGTTGAAAAGGGTAACTAATAAAGAATAATTTGTCTTAAATCCACAAATTGATTCATTTTGTTTGGCTTCCTCACCTAAGCAAAGCCTCTCTGATTTATTGTTTACAAAAAACTCTTCTACGAACCGCTAGTTTTCTTAATCATCCCACTGTTCTATAAACTATGAGGATATTTTCCTACACATGAAGACAATTTTTTTAACCATTATAACATCTTAAAATTGCTTTACATCAATGAGCTGAGACTTATAACATCAAGAGATATTGACCTTGTTAAAATGTCATTTAAATGTATAAAGGTCCAAGGTAATAGTGAGGCAAATTTTCTTCTCAAATGTCATATCTGCACAAATATTGAAGTCCAGGCAAACCTTTTACAAAATGGATATTGACATTTCTTTAATTCGATGATGTTCAAATAATTCAGTAAAAGACTCTGCACAAAGAACCATGTCTCAATATGCTCTGCCATCATATTTCAAAACTCAGGAAGAAGATGTTACTGTTTATATCAGCAAAATGGGTGTTTGACAGTCTTTTGAAAGATCTTCTATTCCTGCCCCTGGGGAAGACAGGGACTGGGCTCCCTGGTCGTGGCCTCCCAGGTTTTTAAACTCAACCTGCCTTTAGAACATGGCAGGCTTTAAGAACTTGTTTGCTTTACTGAATTTTGTTTCTTTACTAAACTTGTCTTTAAATATTTGCTTGCAGGAAACATGGATATGTGGAGATTTTGAAATGGATGAGTTTACACTTTTACTGCTCCAGACATTCCCTCTAATACGGGGCACACTAAAGACGGTGTATGTACTCTGCTGATATCTGAAATGGGGTGCTGGTCTAATAGAGTGATGTTTTCTGAAAATTCACTTTGACGATTTATTGTTCAATCCTAGATATCCAGATGGTAGATTATTAGAATAATTTATTTGCAATGTCTATTTATCGCCCTCTTTTCATTTTGCCAGCGCTTTGTTAGACCTTCAAAAAGCTATTTTAAAAGTAGAAAGTTTATTCCCAAGTGCTAAATTACTAGTGGTTGTAGATTTTAATACTAAACGTTCTTCAAATATCCATAAGAAGAGTGATTTTGATGAGTTAGACCCATTATGGGGTCTAGCAGACCCTATTCTCCCAAAAAAGAAGAAAGACAAGTGTGCTCCGTTACTATTAAAACAGGGACTGGAACTAAATTTGTTATTAATCAAATGCTGATTTAATGACCCTCCTTTAGAAAAATTTCCATGGCAACATGGAAATTTCAAATCATTATTGGATTATGCCCTTCTATATAAGCGGGATTCAAAATTAGTGTCTAGCAATGTGGTAATTGACAACTTATGGACTGATCATTGTTAGTTAAATATAGGTATTCCTTCACAAGATATGACAAAAAAGTTGACCTCAAATGTATTGGGGCTATAAGACCTTGAGTGAATCAAAGGTACACTAAGGGGAACGTTTTGGATGAGGCAACAAGGCTTCAAGTACAGTTTTCTGTAGATTCCTTGCCTGAGAGAATAAACATCTCATCATGTTGACATTTATAATTCTTGTTTTCTTTATTCAAAAAGTATCAATGATTTCGAAGCTAGTGTTCAATTGTCATCTATACTTAAAAATACAACCCTAAAAGGAAATCTTTCTTTGTAAAGTGATAAAAAAGCAACAAAAAGAATCTAAAATTTCAAGATTATGGGGGTCAGTTCAAGAGCCCTGAGAACAAGGAACACTAGTAAAATCTGGTGTATTATTGCAAAATGTCTGGGCAAGGATTACTCAAAAGATCAACTCCCCTCCATAAAAAACAGTGATGGATTTATATAGAGAAGTTGTAAAGCAGTAACCAGCCAAGGTTTTGCATCATTAAAAATAATGAACTCATCATTGTGTACCATTGTAGGAGCAGATATGTCAACAGAAAAATTGCAGATTAATTATAAAGCTGAAAAATCAAGAGCAGTAGGCCATGATAAAATCTCTGTTAACTTATAAAAAAAATCTTGTCCCAATTCCTGGGCAATATAACTTTTAAACAATTATTTGATTTTTCTTTAAAATCGGGCTAAATTCCAAAATCCTGGAAGGGGAGTAAAATTGTACCAATATAAAAAAAGTAAATTGGAATGACCCTGAAAGTTATTGTTCCATAACCATTTTGGGTGTAACAGGAAAAATGTTATGCAAAATGTCTTTTTATCCAGACTATCCACTTGGGTAAATCTATATCATTTTCTACCAATTGAACAATGTGGCTTTAGGGAGGGAAGTCCGAAGATGGATGACATTTTAGGCCGAATTTATATGTTGGCAAAAAGGGTACTCCATCGCAGTACCCTTTCTGCCAAAATAATGGTCCTCCCACCCAATTCAAATGCGGGCATGCTTTTGGTGTAATGCCCATGGAGACTACTCTGTGGTTATATCCTCTGATGGCCCGACAGAGTATGGGCCATCGGAGGTTGACTAGTATGTCAGCCCACCTAATTTAGATGGGCAGACATAGAGATCAGTTTTCACTGGCCGTCACAGCCAGTAAGGAACTGTGAAAACTGCAAAATGCCCCTCACACCTTGGAAGATAGCTCTCATGGTGAGGGAGACATTTTTTAATTTTCAAAAACAAAATCCGGCTGTGGGGCTTTTTATTTTTTCCAATAAAAAAAGCATTGTAACTTTGCCATATGGCTCCATCATGTTCATGTTTAACGGAGCCGTACTGTTGAATGGTAGGGCCGAATTCGACCAAGAACCCTTCAGTATTTGCCCGGCGTTAGCCGCCTCTCATACCATTCGAGATTACCAAACAAAGAGGCAGGCGCTGGAGACAGAAGGCAGGAAACAGGAGTTTATTCCGACGGAGCAGAGCACGTCAAATCAGACAACAGGGTATCTTCTCGAGGTGCTCTCCATGCATCCTTGAGGCCTGGCCTCTTATACACAGGTTTATTGCTTTATTACATGAAACACATTCTTGTCAATACTTTGATGTACGGAAAGGCATCCTCGGAATCTCCGCTCCAAACCCATTCCCACACATATTTACAGTAAAAGTCCCCACCCCGATCTCAGTAGGTGATGACTATCGCGCAGCTGGATATCCCGCCGGCTCCCGGAATGTGTGCGGCTGATCGGATCTCATGGGGTGGGGGCTTTTATCAGTCATAGATTCTTTGAAGAGGGACAGCTTCCTACTGTAGGGGGCAATAAACTGTATCCGCAGGGCTAGGTGATGGCCTGGGATCGGGCGGGACAATCAGGCACAGAGGAAGGGGGTTCATCAAAAGATGCGTGATCATTAAAGGGACGGAGGGAGGTGTTAGTCGGGTACGGGATGTGGCTCCGAGGCAGGGCCGCGCTGAAGGGGTGGTTTATGGCCCAAGCATGTGAGAACGTGGGCTGCCAGCGTGCGGGGGATGCTGGCGAGGTCAGAGAGGGAGAGAGAGAGACGCGCTGGCTATCGGCAGTGGGCAGAGAGGCCATGGCGTTCAAAATGGCTGCTACTTACGCGCACATTTGAGCTAAAAAGGGACAAGATGGCGCCGATAATGTTTACGTCGCAATCTAGATTTTAACAGTCCTCCCTTTTCAACATATCTAGCCAGCTTGTCAATTTATGTCTATCCCCATCATATTACGGATTTCTACATCATACAAAGCTTTCATGCGTTCAGCTTCAAAGTTCGGAGTCTTAGGGCAAACACAGTTAGCAAATAGTGAACACAGAGGTGGCAAGCATTGAATACCCAAGCAAAGTCCGCATATTACGAC